>NC_132939.1:18823000-19463600 GCF_034638445.1 Ciconia boyciana | reverse complement strand
TATTTTGTAAAAGAGAAAGGAATTGGTTAGTGCAATTTTACTACAAATTACATATATCTGTATGTCATGGTTTAACCCCAGCCAGCAACTAAACACCATGCAGCCACTCACTCACTCCCCACCCCCCGGTGGGATGGGGGAGAGAATCAGAAGAGTAAAAGTGAGAAAACTCGTGGGTTGAGGTAAAAACAGTTTAATAATGGAAATATAATGATAATGTTAATAATAATAATAATAGAATGTACAAAGCAAGTGATGCACGATGCAATTGCTCACCACCCGCCAACCGATCCCAGCCAGTCCCTGAGCAGCGGACACTACCCCCCAGCCAACTCCCCCCAGTTTATATACTGAGCATGATGTAATATGGTATGGAATAGCCCTTTGGCCAGTTGGGGTCAGCTGTCTTGGCTGGGCCCCCTCCCAACTTCTTGTGCACCTGGCAGAGCATGGCAAGCTGAAAAGTCCTTGATTAGTGTAAGCACTACTTAGCAACAACTAAAACATCAGTGTGTTATTGACATTATTCTCATACTAAATCCAAACCACAGCACTATACCAGCTACTAGGAAGAAAATTAACTCTATCCCAGCCAAAACCAGGACACTGTAGTTCATAGGGTAGGAATGAACAGCAGGGCATGAGTCTCCTCTGCACAGGGCCTTTTATGAACTTATATCCATTAATTACTGCTATGTACTTAGTGCTTTTGGGGCAAGAGGCAGAGTAATGCTCTTCTGGTGCAAAGCATTGTCACCTGAAAAATTCCCATTTAGTTTCAGTGGCTATTCAGATCAGACCTATTAAAAGGAACAGCCATGGCAAAAGCCCTTACAAGAAATCCAAGCTAGTTAAATGTTTACAACAGCTATACAGAATAGTAATATTTTCATAAAGCAGTTTTCTGTAATGTCATACAGTTACAGAATTATGATCTCCATGCAATGAATTAGATAAATCTTGAATGCTTTGCATAATTGTTCAATATTTTTCTATTACTTTAATTTAAAGAGCTTTTTACTATGACTACTTGCACCTCCACATGTTGTCTTTCATATAATATTTGGGATGTAATATACTTCTGATTTTTAAAAATTAAAAAAAATTAATTAGAAACAAAATGATCCCATTACATGGTTGCGCATATTCGCCTTCTACTTCACAGAGTTTCTTCAGAAGAAGGAGCACTGGAAAGGTCTCAAGATCCATATTTCATTAAACAAGTAAATACAAAGACAGTCACACTAAAAATGCATGGAATAGTAAGCCACATCCACTTGAGTATAAACAATATTATGTTTTGATGTAAACCATTATCAGAGAAGTATACACAGTCCCATTTATTTTATGAACAATTGCTTTTGCCACAGTTCTTTTCTTCATCAATTCTTTTTTGATGAATTCACAGGGAAGAGAAAAGAAAACAAGCAGCCCGCACCCCTCCACCATTACAGTACTTAACTTGTGTTTCTTTAATTTAGTTCAATTTATGTTTATTTTAGTTAGATCTTTCCTAGTTTTCACTGACTTACGGTTCCTATTGTCTTGGCAACACAGCAACCCTGCTCCATCTTTCTTCTCCACTTAACCATAGAGAGCATTAATACCAGCCATCTTCTTCCTGTGCGTTCAGTAGTCCTCAGAGAGTGTGATGGAAGTCAGGAGTTGAGTATTCTTGGGCCATGTTCTCACTGTCAGCACAAACCTCAATGAAGCATAAATCAGTGCATCTGATTCAAAGGATACTGTATACCAATTCAAGCAGAGATTTGGCCCCTTTTTGGCAATGCAGCTATTGGATAGCATATGAAGTAACTGGGGAGTTAAGGAGTCTGGTTTTAGTAACTTTAATATGTAATCCGCCTCAGCTTTTTACAACTAAATACCAATCCTTCCATTCTCTTTATATATGCCAGTTTGAATTTCATGGCTGTTTCTTGGTTCCACATGATAATCCCCCATTTGTTGCCAAGGCTGGAAGATTAGTAGCAAATGGAGCTGGGGATGTTAAGAAGAGGACAGAATGGGCTTGTGCTTAAGGTAATCAATCACTGATACCCTGGGAAACTGTATTCTTTCCCTGCCACTGTGATAGTCCTCAGATAACATGCTGCAAGATAAGAAGTCACATATTTGACATGGGTTCATTAATTGCTTCCTACTCCTTAATCAGATGTGCTAAGAATTTGCAGCTAAAATTAGTATCAATGAGAACTATTTAATTTACAATTCCCAACACAAAGTGCCCAACAATTTGCATCTAAATCACTCTGTCTCAATTTCCATCTGAAAATCGTGAATAAAAATAACTAATCTAACATGAATGTTGTGGGGGAAAAAGTGTGAAGTACTGGCGTACTACAGTGATGACTGCCATAGGAAAACCCATGGGGAAATTAATAATTGACTTTTTATAAGGATTTTATTAATATTCAGTAAATAAGTAAGATCTGCTAACCAAACAGTTAGCAATTATAATGAAATTAATTTTTGTTAGCTAAAATTAAACACTCTTGCACTAAAAGAGGTATGGTCACCTGAAAAAAAAATCCTGATGTGAGATTGTGTTGCACTGCAATCAGCTTAAACTCAGGAACTTCCCAACTTTAAAGCTGTCTGGCTTTGTAACCTGAGTGATGACGCTAGTGTTATTCATATGAAAAACAGCAAAACCATTGCTGAATACAATTCCAAAACATTGCTTTTTAAAAATAAATAATGAATCAGGCTCTGTGCAGTATGTAAAAGGACTCCATGTATCAACCCCAAATTTACAGCATATAAGCTCTGAGTGAATTTTCTGATAACTTACAAGTAAATCCATTAAGTAGATTAAGTTAAATTAATTAAAAACAGCATCCTACCAGAGATCTGTCATATATGACACTTTTGAATTCAACTTGAATGACCTTCCTGACAAATAACATAGATACATCCAACTTTTCAGATAGCAAAAAACTACCCAAATCCCCTCTTTGAAGACATTAAATGGAGGTTAGCAATTGTTATGATTATTTAGGTTAGTGACAAGCTTGACTCAAGTTAGTATGTGTCAGCATTTGTGGAGATCAAGCAAAGGAAAATGAAGAAGCGGTCTGAATATCTTAGTCTGATCAGGGAAAAGCAACTCTAAAACTGTTAGCTTGCGTGAAGACTCATGAGAGTAATGAACTGGCAGTTTAAATGATGATTAAGCTGAATAGTGTCTGCCAGGAGGACACAGAAAGCTCTGACACTAGGGAAAAAAAACAAAACTACAGCCTAAGAGACTGACAGCTCCTCATACCAATATCCTCATATTCTCTTTTCTATATCCCCAGAAGACTTGGGAGCAATGCAGGCTTCCTCAGAGCATGCTGAACGAGGAAAAACCTAGGTTAAGCACTATGTCTGAACTGAATGTCCCAAGAGAGACATCTAAGTAGTGTCCTTGTCTGGAAATTGCTCTAAGTAAGCACTCCAACCGCTTAATTCTAAGCTTGCACTTAAATGTGTGACTGAATTTGTGCCTGTGACTCTCTGGATCCCGAGCACTTTATCATCCTCAAAATTTTTGTCTCACTTCGCCCTTCTCAGGCTGCTGCTCCTTAAGGTGCCTTTAGACAAAAGCACAGTGAAGTTGACATTCTTTCTGAAAAGACCAAGGGGCTCTAGTTTGCTTTATGTATTCCCTGCTTTCTCTTCACTCTTTCCATAGTGCATCTTCCATCCATAAATCTTTGCAAAGACACCACTTACTCTGTTTCATGCCCTCGTGGCTAAGTTGCTGTGTTGAGCAAAGAGATGGACCATGCCTCAGTCTCTAATGCTGCAGGGAGACACCAGTCCATTGCCAAATCTCAGAGGCTGTAGAAAAAGTCCTTTGTTCATGTGCCGGGGGTCCCTAATAACACTTTTCATTATTTGGGGTTTCAGAGAGGGTTTTTTGCATAACATGAACTCATATATGGCTTCATATTGACAGCTGCAGGGAAGAAGTAGGGCTGTTCTTCCTGTTCATCACTGACTTGTAGGCCTCAGGTCTGCCCACAAGTGATGGTGGAGTATGAGAGCTTTACTGACAGCCACCTGGCAGCAGCTACGTTGAAGAGAATGACAATATCCCTGTGTATCATTTTTTCACGCAGCAAAAACAGAGGCCTCGGTGCTTGTCTCATTTCTGCCATTGGAAATCAGTGGGAATACAGTGCTGTAAATCAGAATAAATTATTAATGAAGTGAGACGGATATTTTTACAGACAAGTTCTAATCCACAAGGTAAGTCAAAATTCCTGTAAGTGGGAACAGTGGCTGCATTGGTCCATAGAGATGTAAGGTTTAATCCCTCAATTTGTATACAAACACCAAATCAATGGGATTCCTGTGCATGTAAAACTCATTCGAGTCGATTATCTCTATTGGGTGTTAGATTAGACTCTGCCTGCAAGACAAATTGCATTTATGTTGACTGAAACCAAAACCAAGGCTACTGTGAAAGGTGCTTTGAAATCTAAGGCACCACATAACTGAAGAATGAGTTTACATAAAAAAGGCAAAATGATGAAAAGAATTGTCATTAAGCACTGTATTGATAAAGATAACCTCTCCCATTATTTGACTGGCATCTGTCCACTTATGCTTGCATTGCTATTCTACCTCTGTTCATAAACCATGTTGAAACGTAAGACTTCCATATTTATTCACATTTCTAAAAGATGTTGTGTGAGCAACAGAGGATGAAGGAAAGGTAACTATTGTCAGGCAACTGAAGGCAACTGATTAATTAGCTACCCCAATTTGCCTCTATTTATGTCCTTTTAAGTAGACTATCCTCACTGAACTTAAACTCCCATAAAGCAACACCACCACCTACAGCTCAAACATCAGACTCTCCACCATATGCTAATGGCACCTCTCTGTCCTGAGCTAAAGCTGTCAGGCCTAAGAGTAACAGATTACTTATTTTGAAAATATACAGTATCACTTTAATTTTCATTATCCAAAAATAAAGGTTGGTTCGGGAAAAAAAGAAACACAAGAAATGAAACACCTCAATGCAACTTTTTTAAAAGAAAGGTTCTTCTCTATGTCTTCATCCTGCACTCTGACTTCTGCAGTACAGGACTGCCCATGAAATGCCTTTATGCATTGTAAGAAGAACATTTTCGTTCCAGAGCAATCCAAGTTCCTCAGAAATGGGTGTTTCTGTATTTCTGCGGAAAGAAATACCTTTGTCAGCAATGGGAACTCATGAGGTGAATGTTATGGAGAGAGACTTCTTTTTCTAGTACTGGAAATGGATACCACAGCATAAAAATTGTTTAACTGCAATAATTTTTCAGTGATTATTTCTTTGGTTCTTTGTATCATGTTGACAACCACGCTGTGGCTTTGTCAGGCTGAAAGGGATACTTCCCCCTTGGTTTTACAAAGGTGGGTACGAGGCTGCATCGCACAGTTGAGGGAACCATGGTCTCCACAGTGACAGTGATAGAGAAAGCTAAAATCTTGTTACTTGCAGATAATAGGAGTTGAAGGGAAGTGAGAGAGCCCACAGATGCTATTCTGTCCCATGGCCTCTACCCATTCCTCCCCAAAGTAGTAAAGCCAATTTGTTAACAGCTTTTGACTCCTTGTCTGCCCTAGGAGGCTCTGTTAGTGCTTTTTTGTACCAGTGCAGTCTGGCTGTTAGAGGGAACCACAAAAGCTTCAATATAGAAAAGGCCAGTGATTACCTGAATTTATTGTCTGTAATCCTGGCTGTGCCTCTTTATGCACCATGTTTTCTATTGTCACCAGATGTACAGTTATGCAGAATAATGCATACAAATTGTTCTTAAGATGCAATCCTAAGCCACTCACGTAGCTGTTTATAGCTTTCAGCACCAAGATATTGGTTTATATCTCTGGCATTAGTCCAGTCAAGAAAGCTCTGTTCAAGTCTTTTGTAGCGTGTTTTCACATGATTAACCAATTCATGATCAAAGGAGGCTTAAATGTGCTGTTTAAGTATTTCAGGGAACTGCAGGTAATAGCCATTAAAATTTTAAAAAATGAAGAAAACAAGCGTGTGTGAATTTACTGGCAGCTTTGCTTAGATAGAAAGCTAAAAGTGCACTGGACAGCGGAGTTTCTTTTAGTGAAAAGGCACAGGAAGATTTCCCTTCAAATAATATGAGCCATGAGGTCATTGGTACTGATACTAATTTACACTAGATGAAGATCTGAGCTTGTCCGTTTATACTTCCAGACCCCTACAGTATTCATGCCATGCTATATATTACACGAATACTTAAAGGAGTTAGAACTGATAATAGAAAATGACTGCTGCCAATGCTGAAAAGTTATTACAGTGAGTTATGATTAGATGCAGCCATAGGGATCTGTTGTGCAAACACCTAAGCAATCAACAGAGAAGAACCAGAAGAATTCTGAAGATGCCACTCACAGGGGCTCCATTCTCTGAGGAGCCACAGATGTAAGCAAAGAGAACTTTGTGTCTTGTTTCAGCATTAATTACCTGTAACTCCACTGTACCCAACCTGCCCCTGCAGGCTAGGAGAACCCACATATGTGTAATGGATCTGTTCACATGCTTACAGGCTTCGATTCTGTCAGAGAAATGCATTTTTTGGGGGGATGCCAATAGTATAAGCTGCAAAACCTGTGTACAATCAGAGCTCAGGACTCCCTACCCCAGCCGTGTTTAGTAGGACTTTCAACTTTGCCACGTTGACCACTAGAGGGTAGTAACATACATTTGCACTAGGTGCCTTATGAATAAGAGAATGGAGTAAGATGTGGAAGATGAAAAGGAAATCTGGTGTACAGACAGGAGGTGCCAGATCTCACCAATGCAAGTGTGTTGTGCCCTCCATACATGTGTCACTATATAGACAATCATTCACTACTGTGAATCTATGAGATCAAGAATTACTGGCCAGCTAGGAGAACCATCTATGAAATTCCACGTTTGAAGTTAGTCATCTGCGTATTTGTTTTCAAGACCTTGCCTTAGACAATACAGAACACAAAGGTAACATGCTACATTATTTTCAACAATTGTATGGGTAGCTGGGAATACCTTAAATGCATTGTACCGTCACTAATGCTGGCAGAGTTACCAGCATGATTTCTGCATGAGAGGGCAAGAAGTTTTTGACCTGTAATTATCCAAATCTTTACAGGTGGGGTCGAAATTTTTTTAAGTGATCTTGGTACTCAAACATCTGACTTCAGTTCACACAGAACTGAGTTGCTGTCAAAAAGCTAGCCAGAAGTCTGCCATATATGAACAGGTACATTTTGCAGAAGGATCTCTCAAACAGTAGGATTCAGTATAGTTTGTCCCATAGACCTAAATCTTTTCCTGTCTTTATATATTTCTCATCTGTCTTACTCTGTGTGTCCCTGTTCCTGTTTATGCCACCTAGAGCTCTATCCAGAGCACCTATGACTAACAAGTATCTTCAACTGTTGTTACTGATAGCACAATTTTTGCTATAATGGGAACAAGAACGGTATCTTCACCTTTTTGGTTTTCAACTCTTCATGATTCTCTGTTTTACAAGCAAAATTATTTCTACTTGTCTCCTTTGAGATAGTCAGCTTGATTTCACATCATCGATAATCAGATGGAATTTATGACACATACTAAGTCGCTAAGCTTTAGCAGAAAGTATTTTGGGGTTTTTTGCTTTTGAGTGTCCCAAGATTTCATTACTTTTGGCAAGAAATAGAGAAAAAAAGCTGCTTTGTGGCTGCTGAATTGGGACTCCAAAGTTGTTTTCAACCCTGTTTCAGTTGTAGACCTCTCAAATGATGCTGGGTAAATTATTTTATCTCTCTGTACCACAAGTCTGTCTTTGTGAACTGGGGAAAGTAATCGCTGGGAGAGGGATTGTCACATACTTATGTCTGACCAATACTTCTTAAGATACAGCTCTTACTCAGCTTTGGACCTCTACATCAAATTGTAACATAAAACTTAATAATCTGTAAATGCTGACATGAACAGCATAAGTGCAGCAGGAATTTCCCTTTTAAAAAATATGTTCTTTTTTGTAAAAGTGTCCACCAGAATGGAAACAGTGCTAAGGCCGGGTCTTGACTTTACCACCACTGATGTTTGTTCACTTGGTACATTTTTTACGAGTCTATTTATACCTGCTCAGGACCTGGTCTTTGGACTTTCAAGAGACATATGACACTATTCCCACCTACGTTCATTACAGTTATTTTGCTTACTTCCACCATTCCAGTTCAGGCCTGTTTCACTAGTATTTCTTTCCACATGAGTTGTGTGTTCTTCATTTTAGGTATGTATTTTTTTTTCTTAATAGAAGTGGGATAAATGGAAAACCCAATCAAATACCTCTTCTGTGGCCTCTCTCATCCTGTGCGTTGCAAGTTCTGGGACTGGTAATGTCAGTCTCTGTGATTTATCTGCTGGGGTGAAGTTGATCTGACCTGCAATAACAAAGTACATCATTGTTGGGTTGCATGTTATAAAAATGATGCACAATATTCACATCTAAAAGTCAGAATAAACCTTTTACGCAGCTCTTTGTCAGTTCTACAAATGGTTGCAGTTAATCGATGCTATAAAACTTTCCTTCGGGCACTGGTATTCAGCTTACACATTGGGAAATGCAGTTTGAGTCTGACATTTTAAATACCGGTGGTATTACCTAATGAAATAACTCGAGGTTTGAAAATTCCCATCAGTAAAAAAGCACAAAACTGCTGTTGAGTTAGGGTATTTAAAAACATATTTTGGAGCATTGGGGAAAAAAGATACATTGTACAGACATTATTATTTTGCTACTCTTTTCCTGCAGACACTTCTAACTCGACCAGGGGTCTATTGTCCCATTGGTACATCCATGTAATTTTCATAACCATTAATGGGAGCTATGTGTATGATCTGATGAGGGCATACATTGAATTCAAAATTCTTCTTTTCTTTATTAACAAGTGTCATGCAAGTCTTGTCATGAGGGAAGCCCTTGAGACTGTTTTGTACCTTGCCATAATGAACCCTATAGATTTAGCAAACATTTTGGGATTTCTCAAGGATATATTTTTTTCATTTTGTATTTTAGAGATTTGCCATTCTGAAATCAACTAGCTCCATCTCAGGGGCTGTGCAAAGAAAAGAGGCAAAGGAAAGGGAAGTCTCCCAGGTGATGACAAACTGTGGAAATTCCATAGGCTTTTATCTGACAGTTTAATAGTGAATCACTGCCTAGACATTTTCTTATTCACATTTAGGTGTATAAAGAGTAAAGATGGCATTTAAAATTTTGCTTTTATGAAGCCCTCAAAAAACCAACATTATATCTATTGAGGCCATTTTCTTAGCATTTCCTGGAATTCTGGACACTCAAAAAAGAATGACATAAAGGAAAAATAGTGGAAAAGGCAGAGGAAAAAAAAAAGCCTTCTGGGACTCTCCCCTTATAGTACACGCTGTACTGTATCCGAGGCAAGCCCATGCCTAGAGGGCACAATCTATCCGTAAGTGTATGTGACCTACTAACCACAGTGAAAAAAAAGAGCAGGTGATCTGATTTACTGCTTTTCTGAGAGAATAACTTTTGCCTTGGCAGGAGAAATTTGAAGAAGGCACTCATGCTAATGTGTGCGCTGCTACTCCCATGGGGTTCACAGACCATTCTTCAGAGGAGTTGTGTCCCAGCTTTTCAGCAAAACTGTTGAAAAGGTCAGCACAAACTGACCATATTCAAAAAAAGACGATCCTTCAGTCCTGCTGTTGGAGTGTTTGTTGTTCTCACTTCTAAGCAGGTGAAAAAACCTAAATAATATGCATTTCTGATACAACTTTTCAAGAATCTCAGACTTTTCAAGGATCCTTTTCAAGGATATCCAAGTATATCATAAAGAGCAGGTGAGATGGAAATATTTTCTGAAAAGGAATGAAACAAAGAAAAGGAAGCTAAGGCAATAATGGGATTTTAGACATCTCAACTTTGGGCTGCCTACTTTTAGCTAATTTTAATAGGACCAATGTTTAGGAGGGCAGGGGCTCTGCACTTTTTGGTAACTAGGCCTCTGCCAGTGGAGTAATCCAGTAAATCAAAAGCAGTAAATCAAAAGCAAAACCTGTGTAACAGGACAGAGTCCTATTTTCCAAAGTTTGTTTATTCAACTAGTTTGTAACACTTGCTTCCTGTTCCAGCTGAATCATTTAATCACTACAATGCTATAGTTAGTTTCAGCTTTTTACATCGCCAGCAGGTGGGGATTTAAAAAGCACTTTGCTGTTCACCTTTCGGTCATCCTCATAACTTTCATCTGCGTATTGTTTAATTTTGCTAGAGGCTTTCCCAACAGGCTGGCGTTTTCTCTGAAAAGCTGGATCACCTATGGAGCTAGGAACTGTGACCTTCTGGTGCTTGAATGGTTCTACAGAAACTTCAGAACTTCCTTTACTTTTTTTTTTAAAAGAAAAGTCATTAAAACAGAGGTTTTAGAGTCTGAAATGCCCTCCTACAATTCTTTGTAGGAGGCAGGGAAAGTGCTTTAGCCTTCAGTATTCTGGACTGCCCTGTTCAATACCTCATGGATTTTGGAGCTGGATTTTTCCATTTTTGATAAATACTAATTGTACTTTTACGTTAGCAGCATTGGCATAGCTCAATTGTCTAAATATTGTTCTAGTATCTAGTAATATTGTTCTAATATCTAACAAATATTGCATCTACTATCTGGTGCTCCCATTCTGAATGAGTTTGGGCATCTCTGTTACTGAGCAGAAAGGCTCTGAAGAAAATTGAGTTATCGAGGAAGGTGTTAGTATTTCAGTGTATGTTTTTTGTTCGTTTTGTTGGGCTTTTTTTTCGACTGAATAAATGGTTGTTGTAGTTAGGAAATACATTTTCAGGGAAATTATGTTATTTTTCCTTTGTGATATAAAACCAGTATTTTGACCAGTATAAGCAACCACTTGCACCAATTAATAGACCTCAGTATGCAAATCTTCAGAACAGCCTCTCCTTTCTTGTCTGTGCAACTGGTGGTAGAAGAATAAGGTAGCTGCTTTCGTTTTGATGAGCAATGTCCGGTTGACCCCTCAAATTGTTCTTTTATCAGACAAAACTCTTCCTATTGCTTTATGCGTGATTCCGCTGTCAGGTGTGCTGGCTGTTGCTAACCTACACCTGCCTTGCAGTTTTAATCCCAACTACTGTCCTAAGTCAGGAACTACCTCATGTGATCTGTCTTCCTTAAAAGCTTATCTTTTGCACTTGCAACTGCTATGTGTGAAAATTTGACTAATAGATACAGATCTGCTCACTGGTGCATAGTGGCCTCAGATTCTTGGCTCCTTTGTTCTATTTGCCTACTGCTTAGCTTGGCACTCTTTTTTGGGTTTTTTGAGTAATGCCTTTTGTTTTCTGTGAGACTGCTGTGAATACAAAGAGCAAAGTCCCACTTTTTCACCTCAATCTCTTTGCTCATCTTTTACCAAATACATGGGAGAGTGTATTTTTATGGAGCAAGGGACCCTTTATCATTTTGCCATTGCCATCAGTTGCTGGCCTGTCTTTACCTCTAACTCTTCCTTCCAATGTTTTGTGAGAACCTAGGGCTGGATGTTGTCTTCTCAGATTCCCAGTGGGTACTAAATCGCTACAAATCTGTGCACTTTGCTATTTCCCACTATGTGTCAAATGCCAGGTATGCCTCATATTCCAAGAGATATGGCACACCTCCAGACCACAATTCCTGTCTGAGGGTCATTTCTATAATTCTCCCTGCAGTAGGAATGGCAGGCTATTGTATCCAAGAAACCAAGTGCTTGTAGTTAAAAGACAAATTATACAACACCATAACATATACTATGTCAAGTTGTGTGGTAAAAGCCCATGAAGGAGCCCAGAGAGACAAGAACAGGAGGGAGTTGCCTAAAAAATATCCTGCAGGCCTACTCCCAGGCCCATCACAGGGGCCATCAGCACAAGCCCAGATGAGCACAGGGGCACCAGGGCTGGCAGGAACCCCAACCAAGGGCTCTCCAATCAGCTTTCCGACTAAGGGGCTTACGGCCTAAGGGTGGGACACATTATGGGATGCAAGGGAAAAGCAGTTCTGGATCACACAGGACTAATTATGGGATGTTTAGGGGAGGAACCAAAGGTGGAGAAAGGGAGAAGTTTAGGTGATTTGGGGAGGGACAGCAGTGGGAAAACAGAGAGGTAAGCGAATAAAAAGGGCTGGTTGCATATACATAATTGGATAGCCAGAATGCCTGTCTGGCTATGCCCTGTGCCTGATCAGTGCAGTCTGTCCTGTGTTCTTCTAAACTCTTTTCTAATTCTTTCCTGATTGAGTGGTCTCTATTCTGTGCGCATATGTGTATGAGGGTGTGAGTCCAGCAACTGGAGACAGACCACAGGCTGGAGGGCCTGTGTGTCTGTGCTGCAGTGACTGATCAAGTGTGGGTGTGTGAGTGAGTGGGTGATCACTAGCAAAGATCAAGCCAAACCAGCTGGTGAGTCGGTGAAGTGACCTGGCAGCAAGGGGGTGAGGGAGCCTCTAAGGGCCAGCTCCCGGTGTGAGATCACCTGTGCATCTCTAGGGACGAGAGCACAGGGGAGAGTGTGTGTGGGACGGGACTGGGGGTGTCAGCCTCACTGGCTTGTATGTCCAGGTGCCAGCAACTGAGCAGACTGGGAACCAGGGGCCACCTACTGGGCAGACTGACTTTATAAGTCCAGCTGCTGGAGGCACCTGTCTTGTGCATATATTCTCACTAATGGACTTCCATCCTGCTCAGCCAGAGAGGGGAGCAGGATAAGGCCACCAGTGCTGCCTATCTTCACATGAGTGCTCTGAGTGTCCATCCAGGAATTGTGTGTCCAGCCATGTAGATATGTAGTGTATATATGTGTATGTGTAGTGTATATGTGTGCTTTGTGTGTGTATGTCTGCTGGCAATACATCTTCAGCCTTGCTAACGGTTGGACATGGGCATATGGAGCAGCAACAGCCTCGCCTCTCTCAGGTTGTTGAATTGAGCATGATATATTTTCCTCTAACATACACATATTGCATTGCTCCAGTTCATTTGTGCATTACTGTTAGCCCAAAGGATACATTCCCTGGCTTATCTCGTGAATACCCCTATGTGCACACATATAACATGCATCCATCCATGCATCCACACCCAGTTGTACAGTACCTCCTGATCCCTTTTTCATCAAAACCTTGCACATATAGCTAAAACCACTATGCATGTTTAACTCGAACTGTAGGTCTTACTTTCTCTGGTAAAAGTTCCCCTGTGGTCTAGAGAATTGATGTTTTTACTTGTTCATCCCAGTCAAAACTTTTTAGGTTACTTGAAATCTGTGCAGAGAAATGCAAGAATATTCTAGGATGTTGACTGAATGTTCCACTGAACCATCTGTGATAAAATCTAGAAAATTTGCTTTATTCAGTGTATTTGACATCATACAACTTCACTGCATATTGTTAGTGTGCCAATAAAATATTCATGATAGCTGCTAATACGTTCTTAACAGTCACTTTTTTAATGATATAGTCCATTGGCTTGTGATCAGGCTGCACACACCATTTTGTGGCAGAAGTTGAATGGGTGGAATTGCTCTACAACAGAAAAGCACAGCCAGAAACTGTGTTTCTGTTTTCACATCCCTATTTTCTACATCTTAACCACCAAATGCTCTGGTCTCTCAGCTCTACTGTTTCTAGGCTTCCTGAGCAGTCACCTTGCAGCTGGAACTGCTCCATACAGCTGCAGGATTTCAAGAATGGTGCCTCACTCATAATTTTCTTCACTTTTTGGGGTTCTTGAGCATTGATCAATGGATGTTACTTGTCTCAAGGATTCACTGTCTTCTGAGAAGTATGCACATAATTTGAAGAGATAGCTGGCCATCTGTCATGGTGTCAAGTTTTTAAGGGAAGACAAAAACAAGCTCACAGAAAAAGAAATCTGTTGAGGACTACAGCATACACAGAAACAACATCTGGCTCAGAAAGTCACTGAGCTGAAAACAATTGGATCCTGAGAGAGTACTGCAGGAAGGAATCATATACACTTGCCCTGGACTTATTCTTCCCTAAGTTTGTGTTTACAGGCACTGCTGGAGATACAGTATTAGGGTAGGTGGAGACTTGAGCTGACAACCCAAGACAGACATCCTTTTGGTCTCTTATACCTCAAAGACAGGTCAGTTACCACAGATCCATCCTCACCCTGAAGTGTCTGATTGCTTTCGAGTTTGGTTTCCATCAAGACCCAGTCAAAAGCTTCACACATTGAACCTATGAATGTGTCTGCATAGAGTATTCATATTTTATGAAATACAAAGCTCAGTGTATGAAAAAAACTTCACACAGAGGTTTTCACATTGCCTTATTAAGCTGGAAAGAGCTTTTTGTTTCTTAATAGTTTAACAGTTCTGAGGCACAGGTAATGACAGCAGCAGGTTTGAGAAAAGGACATTAGTATTTCCAAAGGGCTAAAGAGAGTCCACAGCGCAGAGGAAGTAATACTGTGAAAGCAGTTATCTATTTTGTTATTAAACATTTTACAAGCTTTTACCTTAACCCGACTTGAAACAAAGATGATATGTAGATGATGAGCTAACAGTTCATTCTTCTGGGTGAACCTTAAAAATGAGGTACTACAATATATAGGATGCCAAGAATCCAAATAGTAATAGCTAAATAAATAAATAATAATAACAACAACAACAGAGAAATATCCTAAGTGTCTTACCTAAATACCATCATGGTATACCTCTGTTGAGCCATGTGGACCAGTTTAGGAGCTGCTAAAGTGGGAGTCTTTGTGGAAGCACTATCTTCCAGTAACCAGTGTTAACTAGTTCAAGTTCCTCAGCACTTGGTGGCTAGTAGAAGTGGTGTCCAGATTCTGAGGGTGTTTTGAATTTGAAGAATTTGAAACACCATCCGCTTACTGAAATCACTTTCTTTTCTTAGGGTCTACCTGGGCTTCTTAGGCAGATGGTAGATATCTAATGTAAAAGCGGACAAATTCTCAATTTTAAACTGTTAGCATCTGTTTGGAGATGTTACAGATTGGTATCATTATTCTCAATATAAATATTATCAGCTTGTCAACGGTATTGATGCCTAAATGTCCCTCAAATACCTGGCTCGGTTTATTATGGAATACTTATACAATGAGGTGAGTTCCCAAAATATTTTATTCCCAATACCACTTATCAAAGGGGTGTCATGTGTCCATAGGTATGTGGATGGAACATGTAATTCAGGATGTGATAATGGATCCTGACATTGCAAATGCTTAATATTTTTGCCCCGTTTATCTTTAAAATGTCCTTATCATTGGTATCAGCTATTAGGTTATTCTAATTGGAGACAAAATCCTAGTTTATGTGAAATTCTTCTTACCATGGGAAAATTATTGATTCATTTTATGCTAAATACATAAGTTTATTGGTGCCTTTTCTTGGAAGCCTGACACTTCCTTTTTTAAATTTTTATTATTAACTCCACAAATACATTCAACTGAACAGTGAAAAATATTGAATAAAATGTCCTCATGGACCTGTTTTTTCCTCTAGCTTCTTGCATCATTTCATGATCCATCTTGACCCTTAAGATTCTCATGGGAATAAGAAGAGAGGCAATGGCAAGCATCTAAGAAAACAAATGAACATGAGGACTTTCATTAGACACAAGCTAGTGTCAATGGGAGTGGGTGAAAAATGCCAAAAAATGCAAATAATTTTGCTCTGCATTCTTCCAGAAGTATGATAAAACTGAGCAAAATTCTAGATAATTACTTTTTTTATTCACTCCTTACTCACATCTGTGTTGAGTCCTTCCTGAGTGAAATTTCTGGGATTTAGTCCTTTAATGAGAAAAACAAAAGAAAAGTAATTAATGGGGAAAGAAGTAAAAGTACTGAAGATGGTGCCAATATACTAACTATACACTTAAGTTTACACTGCCTGTTCATTTAAGCACAAGATGATACAGAATAAGGTCAGGGGAAATCATCCTATATGCATCCCCAGAGATATCTGTTATATCCAATGACAGCAGAGCCCTGTTTATTCAAAATAATTCTGGAACATCAAAACATTTGGATAAACAGGGCTTCAAATAATTGAGGGAGTTATTGTATAAGTAATTCACACCAGGGGGACATAACCTAGATTCAAAGGAGTGAGTTTCAGATCAAAGGGGTACAGATAAATGGGATTTTGCTCCATATGAACAAATAAACTAAACAGCATTTGATTATTCAGGAATCAAGAAGTGTCCAAGCATTTTTTCAAAAAGGGTTTAGGATGAAAGGTCAAAATTGTTGCAATAGGCCATACAGAAGAATATTCCTACAGAATCAAAATAACAAATAACTAAATGAGACCAAAAAGGTTTGGGGTGGTTTTTGTGTGTGTGTGTGTGTGTGTGTGTGTGTGTGTGTGTACGTGTGTGTGTTTTGCAGTATTTTTTTGTTTTGGGTTTTGTTGGGGTTTTTTTTGCTTTTTTTTGTTTGTTTGTTTGTTTAAACTCAATGGTCTTCCAGTCAGGATCATATGAACTTTACCGAGTTTTTTGATCTTATTCCAGCCATGACACTGACACATATTTTGTGGCAGAGGGTGGGGATTTGTAACATCTGTGGCTGTGTAACTCATTTTCACTAATGCCCAACAGAAGCAAACTGTAAAATACACAAGTTGGGTCTTGGATGGACAATATTGTCTGATTGCCCATCTTTCTATTAATATAATGACCCCTATAGCATTTACCTTCATACAGACATCATAATTCCTATTAATTGCCCTTTAAAATACACATCTTGGAATTTTAAAAGATGTTAAGTGTAAAGATCTATGCTGATATTCACCCCCTGCATTGTTAATATGGTGGTGTGGATAATTTGCTAATTTAGACAAATAAACAGTCTTTTCCATTTTCTGAAAGTTACACTCACATTCTTGTAAATTCAGTATTGTCCTTTACTCTCTGTGTAGGGACCTTTTAATAGTGGGGGTGGCAGGGGAGAAGACAGACACAACATTTAAAGGGGAGTTAAAGGTCTGAAAACATGACACATTTCAATTCCCCCCAACACTTCATTTCTGCAGCTAGGACCCTAGCCAGGAGAGTGCTTCTCCTGCCACGGTGCCTCGCCTCGAACAGCTCCAGCCTGGCTTGTAAGCCATAGGGAAAGGAGAGCTGCTGCAGAAGGTGCCTTCTGCCTCAAGTTTCAGAGACATATTTTCAACCATGTCGCAAGACGTACCAGATCGTACTGTTGAATCCATCCTGACGTTTCTGGGCCTCGTAGTTGGGTTTTTAAGCCCTCGGGTCTGTCAGTGCTGCCAGGTCTGAGTCCTGCACCACACCCGGAGCAGGTTCACTTCGTACCATGGGCAGGCTGTGCTTCATCCCTCAGCCGTAGGCCTGTCAGCCGCCCATTATAGCCACCGATCCTAACAGCCTACCCTACGCCTCTGCACAGGGGGACTCCACGCAGACTTTCTTCCCTCCCGCCCCCCCCACTTTTGGCGGGAAGAGCTGCGCTGCCGCCATGTCGCTGTGGCTGCCAGCAGGGCCCGCTGCCTCCTCTCTCCCCCCCCCTCCAGTCCCACGGCTCCGATGGGGTGTGCAGGGCAGAGGGGAAGGGAGCACAGCCTAGGGAAGTGCCGTCGCGATAGCATCTTTTTGCGCAGCTGCCTTTCCTCCCTCCTCGGTGAGGGACTAGGAGCTCAGCTGCGGGAGGCGACGCACTGAGGCTTTGAGGGGAGAGGGAGAGGGGTGGGAGTGTGAGGGGGAGCAAGGGTTAAAGAGGAGCAGCTGTTGGGGTTGCGGTAGGGTGGGGGAAGAATAATGCTTAATGAAAGATTTGGGGGAGGGAGCTTGAAGAAATGGCAATTTGGAGTTTAGTAGGGGAGGAAAAGTAAACACCTGTGAGGGCTGGAGGGGGCAGAGGTTGCCGTTGGCAAAAGGTAGAGGCAGTCCTCTGAGTAGAGGAGTCTTAGGGGGTGGTCACACAGGGTGAGGTCTGGAGGAGGATGCAGAGGAATGGAGACAGTTTGGAGTGTTTTGGAGTTTGCTGGCAGGTTGCTGCAGTGGCACAGCCTGGAAGTGAGTAAAGATGAACCGTAAAGAGCAAAGCAGGGGAAGGTTAAAGCAAGTGTTGGGGGTTTGTTTCCTGAGGAGATAGGAGGGATACCTTCAAATTGGTTTGAGGTTTCAGTCCACTGGCTTGGTTTCCTCCTACCTCCTCATCTTGTTAGTCCTTTGCAACCTGTTGGCTAGAGTGGTGTTGTCTGTGATAGAGGTAAAGAGCCAGTTTCTGGTTTTATTCCAATTTACATCAACAGCTGCTGCCTGTAGATACAGGCATTAAAAAAAGGTGAATTTCCCTCTTTAAAAAAACCAAACAAACCTGAAATAGTATTTTCTCTCAATGAGCAACAGATAATGATAAGACTTGTTCAAGTTTTGCCCTCTCTTTACTCTCCATTTCTTTTACAGGCTTGTCAAGGCTTCCCTCTCTGACTGAAGAATCCTTGCTGTGTCTTGTGTCTCAGCTGCAATTTGATAAGAATATCTTGACCAGTTTTCTGTCCGGAGTGGAGCAGAGAAGAGAAGGTAAAAATGGAACTTGTATGTGGTAATGGTTTCAGCTTGATAGCCCTGGAGTCTGGCTGAAACTGTTGTATGGTCCTGAATCCAGAAAATACATAGGCTTGTGCCTAACTGGAAGCATATCTGCAGAATCTTTTATTTCATCCAACTCCTTAAGCTCTGAAGGTTAAACACAGGTATAAGTACTTGGACAAAAACAGTGAAAGTTTTCTTATGCTGCTAGTATGGGGCCTGCGGATCTGGGAATCAATTCCTATTGCCCTCTAATCCCTGGATTTTCTGCTGTGTTTCTAATTAAGATAGTGGCCATGCCATTTTTGGTCTGTTCATCTAAGGACCTGAAGTCTATGTGCTCCCATCAAACTTAAAAGCAGGTCTGTCACTGAGTTCAGTGGTTACCAGATTGGCCCTGTTTTTTTCCTAACTTTTTTTGTCTTCACCCCAGCCCCCAAAGGCTCTCTTTAAAGGGTAAAACCCACAGAAGATGTAGGTCCTCCAGAATCCAAGAGAATAAATGAATTTGTCAAGCTCATTTTCAGAAGTAGGTGTTCTTTCCTTTCCTATTTCCTGCCACAATCTCTGCCTTTCTTTAATACTCTGGAAGTACAGCTGCATAGTGGACTATAATTCAGAGGGGAAAAAAAAAAAGTGTATGTTTGGGTCTTAAAATAATATACACATTAAACTATATTTAATTGTGCCTTATCAGTAAACTGATAAACTTAGGTGTTTGCTGTTGCCATTGATCATGCTCTGTAGCAGACAGAGGCAAGTAACTGCTGCTGATGGAAATGAAAAGGTAGTGGAAGGAGGAGGGGAGAAGGAGGTGGGAGACGAGGGGATTGGCTGTTTTTAATGTCAATCACAGCTGCGGGCCCCAGCTCTTCCGCTGCTCTAGCTCTGGCTCTCCCTTGAACAGCTCCTAGAGAGAACAAGGCGTGCGGAGCTCAGATTGCCAGCATCATGCTCCTTGGGCTTGGATCGTAGATCCCCCCCTCTTTGAACATTAAAATAAATCCTTCGTCCATCAACGTCCCAGGCAGACCCAGCGAGAAAACACGCACGTGAGAGAGAGAGGAAAGAAAGAGGAGGAAGAGAAAAATCTGCAACCAAGTGGACTAAAGCAAAAAGAAAGAGTGCTTTGCTTGCACAGCTGCAAAGTGGGAATTTAAAGAACTGCAGAGAGAGACATTCCAGCTCATCAGCACATACACATTGCAGAATTACAGATCCAGGTAGAAATGACATCAACAGGGAAAGAAGGCAGCGGAGCTCAACATGCACAATATGTTGGACCCTATCGTTTGGAGAAAACCCTAGGAAAAGGACAGACAGGTTGGTTCTTTTACAGCAGCACTGGCGCTAGGGGGAAGGTGCTGTAGCAGCCAGTGAGGTGTTGGGGATGGGATATCTGAGGGTTCAGGTTTTACCGTTTGCTGTTTTAGCAGAGATAATATTCATAGGGCATTTTTGCCTTTATTTTTAGTTTTCATTTTAGTTCTTTCTTCCGTTTTTCTCCCCCCCCCCCCAAAAAAAAAAAAAGCCCAGGATGCTTTATGTTCATTACTCCTGCTAATGGGTGTTGTTCTGATGACAGCCAGAGTGCGTGCAGAGGAAAAAATAGATGATCTGCTGGTGGTGAATTTTCACATCAATTTCTTCACTGCCCTACTTAGGAGCATTTTCTTTTTAATCAAATTATATTGAAATGAAAGGTTCACAGCCTGTAGTACTGAGGAGGTGGTGGTAGTGGGGGAGTCACCAGCAGTATTTCATGACATCATGATTGAAAAGGGTGTAGTCCTTAAGGTGCAGTTGGGGGGGTGGAAATATGTACAGTATGTCTGTGGCACTGACTGCTGTGGGTATTTAGCAAATATGGATGGATGGGCTGGTGGTTTTTGGGGGTAGGGTTTGAAATAAAAGAAAAATAGAGGATTGGTAGCAGAATTCATTCTGATTATGCTGTGTTTTTGTAGGAAGGATTGGGGGGAGGGGAGGTTATTTAATTATTTTTCTTAAAGCTTGTTTATGAAACTCGCCTCCAGCAGATTTTCCTGAATGGAACAATGGTAAGAAATATTAAAAAGAGGAAACCGAGTGGAGGGAATTAGCAGAGAGCAGGTGCGTCTGCCCTACATGACATAATTAGATCCCCTAAATGCATTCAAGATCTGGACTTACTGTTGCTTGCTTGGATAGCATATTCACTTCAAGGGCAGGGGAGCATTAATTGGAAGAAAAAACATTAAAAAAAAGCCCAAATGTCTTCCTTAATTAATTATTTTTATTTTTTTTTTTAGTAACAGGTGCAATAAGCAATGGGATCTGGCAAATTCATTGGGTTGGGAGCCCCCCCCCCCAAAGTGGATTGAACTCGAGATTATAATTTAGGGAAAGGGGAAGATCAGCCATAGGGGGGCTTCTTTGGGCATGTGGGTGTTAAGTGTTGTTCATTATGGTGGGACAATAAAACATGATGCATTGTGGTGTGGGGTTTTTTTGTTGTGCCTTTTTTTTTTTAATAACGTAGCTGAGCTTTGCCCATCTGTTGTCTAAAGGATTTAATAGGCGTTTCCATCCCCAGCTGCTGCCTCTGCTCTGCCTGCTTCCTCTCTGCCCTGCGTGGCAGCAGCTCTGCAGTCCGCAATTTTCTTAGGGACACAGTCAAAATCCAGATCTTTCTCTGTAAGAAGCAATGCTCTTCTGAGATGATTGATTATACCCCCCCCATCCTTCCCCTCCTCTTCACAACCCCATAGCAACCGTTCAGAGACATAGATGAAGATGACATTGTCTTCTAGTAAAAGTGACTTTTATTTATATTTCATTTTTTCCAAATCTCTTCAGTGTATCAGCTGCTAAAGGTACCTCTCTGTCACTGTTTTGGTTACCACCTTTATTCTTTGCATAGCTCAATAAGCCCTTACTTCTGCAGCCGTATTCTTAGTGAAATCTGTTCTGATGATGATAATGAAAATATCAAAAAATTGCAGTGTATTGGTAATAAAACTGCCCTATTTTTGGTGGTAATCCTTTCATGGGTAGTCCAGGTGATCAAAGAGCCAGCTGTAGATGACAAATTCATTTTTGTCTTCATCATTATTTCCTTTTTTTCTCTCTCACCTTCTCAGCACCCCTCCCTCCCCTTTAAATACAATTGTGTCTGAGATTCCTGAAAATACAGCTGCATTAACCTTTTGCTCCGTGTCTCATAGCCTGATGTTGTGGTCCTAAAGGGTTATCTGCAGCTTTGGTTATTTTTTTCCTCTCTGCTAATCTTCCTATCTTCCTCCTAAGTAATTAGAGATGTGGGGGTGGAGGGAGAAGAAGAGGATGTATTTAGAGGCTTGCTGCTGTTGGCCTCTGCAGTTATTCAACCAGCTGGACAAGGGTGAAAGTTTCCTTTTGCCGTTTTACCATATAACTGATCTTTATAGATAAGTCTCTGCTGTTTGCACACATGAATGCACACAAAATGCACAATGCATGGTGTCATAGAAGCTGGAGGTGGGGGGAACAGGAAGAGAAATCTTAAAAGTAGCTGATGTCAGTCTATGTCTTCCTTGCTATACCCGCCCTTGATTAACGGAATAACGCACTGAGGTGAAATCTAACTCTGTATTAAACATACATGGCTAAATATGGAAAGATGCCTTCTGGTCTTCTCGCATTTTCTGTGCTAATCACATTTGGGAGCATGCAGAATGGCATGAACAGTGTGTGGTACGTAGCTAGTCCTCATCCTGCTTGTTTTGGAGGGTAAGCAGGCAACCTGCAGCATTTTAGGGAGAGGATGAGCACAGTATGAGGGCCTGGTTCACCATACTATGTTGTCATGGTGTGTAACTTTGAATTTGTGTTGCAGTGGCATAAGGCTGAAGAAAATAGTGGCTGTAGTAATTTATTTAGAGCTTGACTTTAAAGGTTGGAAAATTAGGAGGTAATGGCTTGGAATATTTTTTTTTTTTCCCCAAGGGAATGGGGAAGAGTGAGAAATAAAATCTGGCAAAATATAATGATGAATGGAAAGAAAGTGTAAGTTGTGTTGCAAAGTCCTATCCATTTTGCAGTGATCTTTGAATCCATAATTCTTATTTTTGAGTAAAAAATTCTTGACTCTATAAAGTCGTTTCAGATAGGCAGGTCTAGCTTTGCTCCCAGATACACTAATATTATACAAATGTATTAATCACTCTTACCTGCTTTTATTGAGATCAAAAGAAGGGGCTTTTGGGAAGCAGCATGGGTTCATAGTTCGGGGCAGACTTAGAAAGGGTGCCATGGAAGGAGAACTTAATGGTAAGTAGAACTCTCACTGGCTTTCTCTGCAAGAAAGTGTTTACCAACAGCAGCCTACTCGTCCTTGCAAAGAGGTCCAGTTGCCGTATCTGTGACGTTAGTGGAACCTGGTGACATCTGGCTGCAGGTGGGCAAAACTGACACGGAAAAGTCTTCAGTTCAAATTGGTGGGTAACAACTGTTGTCGAAAGTGTTGATTAGAATTCAAAATCGGCTATGCAAAACTTGTCCTGAGCAGCCTTCTGTGCTGGTGCGTCAAGCTTTCTGAGGGTGACTGATGCCACAAAGAGAGGATTAAGGCCTCTTAGTCAGAGAAGTTGGAAAAGGGCTATACGGAGCAGTGCTGAAAAATGTCTGCGCTTAGCTCTTTGCTTGTAGTGGAAATGATAGAGGAACAAAGGAAAATTATTTTTAATAATGTAGCATACAGATTTAACGTATAATTTGAGTACTGTAGTAAGATGGTTTGCTTTTGTAATAGGTTGAATTCAGAGCACCTCTTGTTTACTGCAGCTGGAGGAATAGCTCATGGAATCTGTATTTGAATGATTTTGCAAGAATACAAGAAGCAGTATAATCTTAATTATTGAACTCAAATTATTTTACAGATCTGTCAGTGTAAAAGATCATTACTGTATATATACAGGAGTGTGGGGAAAGGTTGGTTTATCTGTTTCATTGATACATTCTTCTACAGTTAATTATAGGAGATTTTAATTGTAATTAACAGTAATGAGCAAGGGATGTGTGTCATGTTATTATAAACACACGTGGAGACCGTGTGCCTTGAGAAACCCCAGTCATGCCTGATGATGAAGCACTGTTTTAGTTTTAGATCAGAGGCTTTTCTCCATTTGCCACTAATTCTGTGTGAAATCACCTTCTTGTGTATTCCTTGCCTTTTTTTTTTTAAATCCCACAAATATTTTTGTTCATGTGTTTCTTTTGGCCTCATTAACCCCTATTTCACCCTTGAAACTTCTAAGAGTAATTCAGATTGACTGTAGTGAATATTTATTAATGAGTGCAAAGATGAGGAACTAAAGTATTTCTTGTGAAGGGCTTCAGTGTTTTGGAGGGTTTTCTTGTGTTTTCATTTGACAGTCACTGTATAGGCTTCAGCATCATTGTTTGCTATGACACCAATTCAATGTCCAGTTGAAATTGCCAAAACACTGCTTTGTCTACAAGCAGTAAGACATTGGCTCTAAGTGGGAGTTACCCTATTCACTGAGAAAAATTTAATGTTGCTGATCCATTTTGTCTAGTTCCTTTCATTCTGTTTTAAGCCCAGTTCTGCAGACATTCAATACAAAGAATCCTGCTTGAAACTCATGGCACTTCAACCTTTGCAAAACATGTAGGGGGTCCCTTTCCTGCATTGTATACCATATAACTTACAGTTATTTTGGTGTATAACTTGTTAGTTATATATGAGCCATCAGTGAGGTGTTCAACAGTATGCTATTGGGTTATGTAAGAACAGAAATAATTACATTTGGGTCTTAGTGAATTTAATGGCCTTTTATTCAGTGAGGGCTTAAACAGGATGTTTCTTTACAGCCTTAACCACCTGTTTCCATGACACCAGCAGAAACTGAAATTTGTTAATTTTTTTATTTGTCTCTGTCAAATTTGGTTGAAATTGAAGGCTTCTGTTTGAGGAGTATTTGGTAGGCAATGTGATGACAGAAGCCTGGTTTCCTTAGGTAAAGCAGGCTAAACAAAGTATATCCTTTTCATTCATACTGCTATAATTTTTTTTTCTGACCCAGTGTGTTGAATCTAGAGAGAATCTAAAGAGTACAACTTTATTCTGTTTAGCTGTCTAGATGAATATATTGTTACAGAGGTGTACATCACTGTAGTTTCCCCTATGGCCTTTTTAAACAAACAACCAAACAACAAACCAGTATACATTCTATAAATGTTTTCATATATATGTATCTTACTTTCCTTAAAAAAGTTTCTTTCAGAACAGTGAATCCACACCGTTTGTCATGATAGTCTGTGAAGACTTAAGTGGTTAATTGGTAATCATAGAAATGAAATATTGCAAGCAATACTGTGGGCAGTAGAGGTCTTAAGAATGAAATTCTGCCAAGAAAGGTTATGTCATAGTGACTAAGATGTAATGGATTTTCAAGTAATGGTTATGAGTTTTGAGAGATTTGGTCTTTCTTAACTTTATACACCTTTGATATGATTGTTCAAAAGTACTGTTTGCCTGGATTGCTGACTGAAGTAAACTAGCATTACCATGCTGCCTGTCTGAACTGCAAAGTTCAGGTATCCCTTTTATGACTTTCACTCTTTTAAAAATTTTTTTAAATTTTTTTTTATTTTTAAGCAAATTCCTATTTGCTGACTACAGTGAAAGCGATTTTTAGCCTCCATCCTTCTGCATACTTTGTAGAGGCATGACATTAGTCTTTTACCCTAATATCAGTAGCAAAATTATTATGAACTTGTTGAAACAGGAGCAGGCTCTGAATGATTGCTTTTCTTTGTAAAGCACAGTAAGCTTTCTCACCCAAGAGTTGTTAAAATTCAGATACTGTCAAATGAGTAGGACTATATGACTATTTATATACCTACGTTTCAGACAACAGCAGGAACTACGGAAGCAGTGATTTCACAAATAGAGTTCTTGCACTGTTCAAGCACTTTTCTACTTTCTGTCACCACTGTAATGCAGTTTTGTGCCACTACAGTGGGAAGGACTGCGTTAGAATGATGAGAAAGGTTGGAGAAATCAAAAAAGCTTCTCAATAGAATTTACCTCTTGGGAGGAGCTCTTTCTGATCTCCAGAAAACCTGTGACTCCATGAGAAGAGCAAATGTAGCATTTTAAGTGGGTTCTTTCAATTCCTTTTGTAATTGCAGTGGAGCAGCCAGTGTATGTGTTGGATTCTCCAACATTGCAATATTTTTCAGTATACCATAAATTTACTCCATACATTATATTTTGGGAAGTCTTTAGTATTGTGTACTTCAGAGAGTTAAACAGTAATTACAGTGACAATAATAAATGTTGATATCCACCTCAAAATTAGTAGGTAGGTAATACAGAACAAATGTAGGTGGTGAAAGAATTCCAGATTTCAGAAGAAATATGAAAGGAAATGAGAAATTTGGAAATAATGCCCTCTGAAGTAAGAGACATTGCATGAGGAATGTATTATGCACATAGGAGAACAGTCAAAATAAGAAGAGGGGGAAGCCTGGATGTAGATTTCCATGAAGGCAGAGTAAAGGCAGAGACATAAATGAATGCTCAGGAAGTGCTCCTCTTCAAATGCTGAGATACTGTAAATTGCCCTTGTGAAGTCAGTCAGTGTGTTAAGTTGAGCTGACTTCAGTAGGAAGATCATCAAGCCCATGATTAATAGGTAAGGGTGGAATTTTTTTGTTTGTTGTGGATTGTTCTATTAAGAAATATCCCAAAGAAATTTTCTGGTTTTGTTTTAAACAAACCCAGGATGTTTAGCAATCCTAGTCAATAATGCTGTTCGTTCTGCTTATGGAAAATGAGGAGGTTGTTCCATTTTCAGTTCATGCATAAACAGTACTGTTTTTCTACAAAACATCCATAGTGATCTGTAGAGTAACATGAATAATTTGTGTAAATAGTGTTCTTAATGAACTTGAACCGTCTTCCTCTGCAGTGTCTGTAAGTGCAGAGTGATTTCCTTTAAGTCCTTATTTGTTTCAGATTTTCTAGCAAACAACAATTTTTATCTCCTTTCCCCAACTGTCTTTACCTCACTTCTGGATTGGTTACACTTAATCAATTTTCAAAGATTTGAATTGTACTCTTGAATGTAATCTGTTGGATATGTTGCATAAGAGTATTACATTCTACTTGGATAGTTGTGTGAGCACTTCCAACATAAATGTTTGCAAGTGCAAACTGAAAATTTAGTTTTCCTGGATGGTTTGGACATGATACCCATGAGCACCCTTGCCTGGAAGATGTGAAGTTTTCCAGAAAGGTTTTTTAAAAGGTGCACAAATGTGACCAAATCAAACTTACTTAATTTCAAATGCCTACTTTTAGAACCTATTAATTGTGTTCATCCAGTTCCATTTGACTTATTCTAGATTTACTTTTGAATAGGGATATAACATTTTAATTCCTTTAATTCTGTTTATAGACTAGAAACCTTACTGATAAAATTCTGGTAAAAACCATGCAAAAAATCCACCCAGCAGATTTTTTTTTTCATTGCTTCACAGCTTTTGAAAATTGAGTTTAAATGGAATTTAGGTGGAACAGAGGAAATTGTAGTGGTTCCTTTCATAAACATGTATTACTTGCTATTGATGTAGCTGCAAGCATTTTTTTTCTTGAATGCGTCATTTGTGGCAGAGATGCCTATGAGATCGCAGTTGTCCTGTAGACTGTATAAACAGGAATATACTGTTTCTTTTGCAATGACCTTGGGATAGAGTTTTTAAAGGATAATAAATGGATGTGTGTTGTGAGACTGAGGATAAAGAGCAATATGGATAAAGAAGGTAAATGATGGTGTTTGTATTTAAACAAATCCAGGTATGTTCTCTTGCAAATGGTACTGTTGCTTTCGTAGTAGTGCAGAGTAACCTTCAGGCTGGTGCAGTTGGCTGATGGATAGTTAGTGCTGGGGTGGGTAGAATAGAATACGTATCTTGAGTTGTCAGCTCTCTCAGTTTTATTTTGAGAAAATTATTTTATTATTTCCTAAAGGCCACAGAGATCATTGTCAACTGGCATAAATTAAAGTAGCCCTAAGGCTGCCCTAAATGACTCTCACAAAGTTCTAATGGCTGAGCTTACTGTTTTGCACCCCATGGCTGTGCCAGGCAGTTTCTGCCTTTTAGACTTTTGCTATTCCTACTCTGGCTTCCTTGCATAAATATTTATTGCATACTTAAGTGGAAGAGAAATATTTTTTAAATTTCTTGTCCAAATAAATGTTTTTAATTTGGGGTGGTGGAAGGGGTGAGGTTAGACTGGAAGGGACCATTCCTTGTGTAGCTTACCACTGATAACATGCTGCTCTTCAGTTTCTTATCGAACATCCACCCAGTGATAATCAGTGATTTGATAACTAAGGAGTTTGGAAAAAAATAGATAACTTGCCAGTTACTGACAAAAGGAGATTATTGCTGGTAAAAGCTTTGCACCAAGATTTGCAACATCAACTGACAGTAAATAGGTCAATGCAGGGTGCAGGGGGGAATTGAGGAGAGAAACCAGCATCAAGTGGCTTAGGGTGTGCAAGTACTATCTTTTTTTCTTTTTTGTTTTATTGTTCTAACACTATGTGGGAATTATAGGCATGCTAATATTTCCAGTGAAGTACTTCAACCAACCAACCAACCAACACACAAACACCCCCCCGCAAAAAAAACCAAACCAAAACAAAAAAACCCCAAACCAAACTCTTTTTAAGCATCCATTTAGTAAGTGCTCTTCTGGCTGCCTGCTTCCACTTACAAAACAATATACTCTCTTTATATCCTGAGGCTCTTGCAATTTTGATTCGGTATCTTTTGCAGTATATGCTTAATGTGGGAGAAAAAAAATCAGTGTGATAATTTTTTTTTTTAATAATATCTACATTACATATTAACAAGCTCTGCTCTTGTGGTGTCGTTCCTCTGTGTGTTCAGCCTTATGTGCCATAAGCTGACTGCCCTTGTCATTTAGCTATTAAAAGCACTATTGACTGGAACAAAAATAATGGAGGAGCTGGTTTCTGGGAGAAGCAAACTGGTCTGGACCAACAATGTGTTAATTTTCTATTGTCTCTCTAAAGCCTACTCTTAGAACTATAACTTTCAGTCTGCCAAAGGTTGAACAGCAGTCCTTCAGCTGCAGATGAGAATGTACCAGGTCTTCATACTGGCCCAGCAGGGAATGTTGATGGAATTGCTTGGCTCTTTATCTTCTTTCACTCTTTTTCTTAATGATTTTATGTGTGGCTAGCAATGTAGACGCTAGATTTCTGCACAGGTGCTCTTCTTGGAAAAGTGATTGTTTTGTTGCTTTGGTCCAGGATGAGGTACACTGTAGCCCAGGTTCATAATGCTGGCTCATCTGCCCTATGGTAATATAATTTATGAGGAAGAGGGACCAGCAATAACATATTTGCAGCTAAACTTGAGCTGTTGATTTATTATTTCCTTTTTTAGATTTTATTTTTAAAAAAACCAATGTCCTGCTCTGATGAAGTTGGAGCTAAGCTAGCACAAAACTTTGCTACAACTACCACTTTATTGCATTTGAATTAAAACACTAGTTTAAGTAGGAAAAGAAGACTTCACATTCCAGATCCTTGTGGTATGTAATGCATTGTGTGGGATGTTTAAAAAGTTCTCATGTCTTTTGCTGGCTGTTTGCCACCTGAGGGTTGGGTTACTCATCATGCCAGCCATTTGCTCTGAGTATGTTTCATTCAGTGACTGTGAATTCCTTTTAATAACTGACCTGTCCCTAAGACTAAGGAATGGATTTGACTCTTAGATTTTTACCTTACTGGCATATCTTAATCTCTCCCAGTATTCCATTCCAAAGCTCTCATCTTATTTTCAGGTTGTAAATGATGGGTAGCTTGGCTGTCACACTGAGGTGACCTGCTGTCAGCAGGTACAGGACTGGTCTATGGTTTTCCTTTTGAAGTTCTGGTCACCTGTTTTTTTGGTTTGGCGTTTGTTTGTTTTTCTTGGGTTGTGGCGTTGTTTGTGTATGGTTTTTTGTGGGGGTTTTGTTTGGTTTGGTTTTTTTTGTTTGGTTTGGTTGTTTTTTTTTTTAAACTTCGAAGTTACCTAGCCGCTTCAAACTGGAAACTGATTCAAGGACTGGCATCCTAATCTAGAGGATGCTAGACAAGTATTTCATTCTTTCTACAGCTGCAATCTCCTACAGAAAATTAATGAAGACTTTAGGAGGGCATTCTCAGAAAACTTTTGGGGATGTTACAGCCCCTTAATCATTTCAGCCCTATTTAAATAGGTTGATAGTTACTGCTAGAAGAGCTGGTAGAAACATTCTAAGCAAGAAAATAGCCTGTCTCTAAATAAGCATATATTATAGTTAGAGCTTTTTTTTTTAAACTGTCTGGTCATGATAGACTGACAAATAAGGTACTTCTAGGGTTTTCTCCCAATTCTTATACAGATGCATTGTCTTTGGGAAATTAACACTGGTGCACTGTATGTCCTTGGATAATTATTTTCTCTTACATACGTTTTGTCTTCCACGTTTCATGCGTCTTGCCTAGGTTGTGAACTGAGAGGAAAGATAATGTGTATTACATTAGTGCCTTAGCATGAAAAGGATTATATGCAGACAATCTTAGTTGGGCCTTTGTGTGTGTATAGGAAGTTCCATTTAAATATAGGAAGAAGTTTCTCCACTGTGAGGGTGGGTTGAATCTGGCACAGGATGCCTAGAGATGTTGGGAAGTCTCCATCCTTGCATATACTCAAAAACAGACTAGACACAGCCTTGAGCAGCCTGCTCTAGCTGACTCTGCTTTGACCAAGGGTGTTAGACTAGATGATCTCCATAGATCACTTCCAACCTCAACTCTTCTGCTATTCTATATTATCCTGTGCAACTAAACCATAACTTGTTCAGTGAACTGTGAGACTAACAAACTCTGTTTCCTCCAGTTTTGTACCCTATATTCTTCTCCTGCTCTCTCTCTGTATGTCCTTTGTCTCTTGGGCTAGGTGAAGACAGCGTTTGTGGCTCATTTGGAGCAGTCTGTGCTGCCTGTCCATCTTTTTTCTTTCTCTTGGAATACGTTAATGATTAAATCACAATTACTCTTTCCATTGTGGGGAGCAGTAGTTTGAATCACTTTTTTCCCCAGACATTCAGCACTTTCCACGAAATTTGTAGAATCTTAGAGTCTTCCCTTGCTCTTTCAAACTTGGTTGAAACTTGCTAACCTATTCTGGTGTTAGGGGGAACTGCATCCAGACAGCCTGAACATTTAAATTTTGTTTCCTTAAGAAATCAGGCTAAAGCAAAGCTTTTCCTAAACAGCACAGCTTCTCTAATCTGCATTTGGTTTTGAAGGCCATGAGATGCTGCTATGGCAGATTGGGATTGCGGTAATACAGCTACTCTTCAGATACTGCCCTCACCTTGGTTAAGACTCTTGCACCAAAGTTAGGAGGAAAAAGCGGTGCTAAACCATGTTATGATTCCCTAATGCTGGAGGAGTCCCCAGCCAGCTTGGTAAGCTGGATTCCTGCCTACTTTCTGCTGCTGGAGCAGTGCAAAGCAGGGAGGATGGAGGCTGGAACTTGGTCCTTTCTGTTTGCAAGCTGAGCTCAGTGATTGGGGAGTGTGGGAAGAAGGGAGCCCTCTCTGTGTTTCCTCCATGTATCCATTTTGGTACAGTAGCAGTATTTGAAGTAGTCCTTTCCTGCAGAAAGCTGAGAGGAAAACTGAGAGCTGTTTGTGTGTTTGCAATGCCTGTCTGTACAAAAATCATCACCAAAGACAAAGCCAAGTATTATATTAGAACTTGGCAATGACACAAGCGCTATAGCCCTATTAAATGCGGGCATTTGTTTTGTTGAAAAGATACGGCTATGAGTGGCACAGCTTTTAAGATTCCTTATACTTTGCGAGCACCAGCCTTAAACAGTTTTTCATTAGCTTTTGAAATGAGTTAAAACTACACTTTTTTCCAGACTTCCCACTCCTGTAAATCAGTAAAGCTTGATTAAAATCAGTAATCATCGACCACAAAGAAAGTTCTGTACTAGTGTTTCTGAGTTTTGTCCTGTGCTGCTGCTCTTCTGGGTCTGTGGTTTATTTCGTTGCTCAAATTTGTTAAATTGCATCTCTTTTGCTTCTGGTTGTTTCCTGATTGCGCTGAAGACATTACTTAGTAAAATTCCCCACTCAGTTACATCTGTGCAGTCCCAGTGACTTCAGGGCCTTGCTCAAGTTTATCTGAGAGGGAAGTTTGACCCATGAACAAGTTTCTCATTGATGGCAGCAGAGGCAGACCTCTGGCAGTCTTCTAGTTAAGAGCAGCCTAGGAATACATCTCCTCTGCAGTGAATATTCAAGCAAATTAGAGCACAATTTTTTTTTTTCCCCATGATGCCCTGCTGGAAAGCTAAGATAATGCTTGTCTTCCCTTTTGGGACTGACAGGATTAGCCAGCTAGTATTGATAACTTTTTCAGAAAAAAAAAAAGCAGCATGGAAAGGCCTGGGATAACTCTACTATTTAGGCCTAGTGGGTTTTTTGTTTGTTTTGTTTTGTTTTTCTTTTTTTTTTTTGCTAGTGTTCATTTTTGCTAACTTCATTTTATTTAATGAACCTCTGTGGATTTTCATCTCCTGCAGATAGACCAAGCCGTACAGCTTGGTCTGACCAGGTGATCCTACGTTTGCATGCTGTATTTGTCTTCCATAGCTTCTCCTTTTGATTATTGTAATATTGATACAGAAATGCTGAAATCTCTGTGGCTGTGATTTAAAACTAAAGTTGTTTTAACTATCTAATAAAACAGAAATAGCTTTGATGTTTCCATTTTGACAATTTGTGGCTATGCTGACTTTTGTTGCTTCTTTCCTTAGGAACATTTGTCCCTGATCTCTCAAGCAAAATGTCACTAAGTAAAACTATATTTGTATGATGCTGTGTGTTCTACTTACAAAAGATTTATAACTTGGTCACTTTTATTTATGCTCCCATGGAGCTGGTGGAATTATACTGCAGTGTTAAAATGCAGCAGTTTCATTTTCCTGCAGGCAGCAGCCCTCTGGTGGTATGGTTATTTTGTGTTTTTTTTTTTCTTTAAAGTCATCTTTGGAAATTCTGACAGACTGGTAGAGAAGCCTTTAAAAATGCCTCAAATTAAGCTGCCACATAGTCTCATATCTCCTCTCTTTTCCTTTCCAATCCTCACCGCATCACCACCCCCACCTAAATTTGAAAGTGGAATGTAAAAGGCAAAGCAAGGTTAATAAATGCACCCAGTTGATAATACCAACAGTCTTATTTGGCAAAATGATATTTACCAAATGCTATTTCAGTAAGTTTCAGCTTCCAGAACTATTGCCTGGAAAAGGGTATAGGTCGGTGTGAAGTGGGTGGCGAGGTTAATGGGTTATTCTAAAGACTGGCTGAATTGTTAGGAATGCAGGCATTTCTGAGGAGGCTGCTGATGAACTTGAAAATTGAAATATCAAAGAATTTTTTAAAGGGATGACCTTACTAGTTTGTTGTATAGCCGTTAATGATAGTTATATTGCAAGTTACTGCCTGGAAAAAGTGTTTCAACTAATGGGCTAATGGGGAAGGAGAATCTTCTCATCAGTGCCCTAGGAGTGAAATTTACCCTTTTGCTAGTATGAGATTTAGCTATCACCTGAGTCACACTTAAGACCTATTTTGAAGTATTAAGTTATGTACTGGGAGGTAAAAATGGGAGTTCAGAAAGTAGATAAAATATTAATCCTTACTATTTTTGAAATGGTAAGCCAGAGTTACATGCAAAAGTTTTTTGAGATTATTAAAGCTGTGCAGGGATGCATTTGGCTTGTTCCCTTTCCAGGACTATATTAAATGTCAGAATCATGCTGTGTCTGTGACTATCTTACTGCATAAATACTCTGTAGGAAGACAATACAGTTTTGTTATGATTGAAGCCTGAAGTTGTATTAAAAAAAAAAAAAGAGAAGGGGCAAAAAAAAAGGCAAGCTTTTATATAGCTGAAGCTGCACAGAAATAATAACTTATTCAGTTTCAGGTTTTAGGGCAAATAATTCCAGTTAAAATTAGTTGTTTTAAAATGCACTGATTTTTGACTGTGGTGTTTGAAACCTACTGTGTGTCTGTAAAGTGAAACAAAAGTTGCTGACTAGGTTTGTGTGGCTTTTGTTTTTTGTTTGTTTGTTTTAGATAAGGCTAATGGGATTGGTAAATAGAAAGCATTAAGGTACAGAATAAATTCTATTACTTTAAATGATAGGCAGTGGTTGTAGTGTGTGAGCCCTTCTCAGTATTTGGTTGAACTTCATACCGTGGACAGCAGATAGTACAAATTTGTGGCCTTACTGGCTAATGCCTTGGGTCACTTGTGATATAATTGCTAACAATTATCAAGAGACATTTATGTCAGCTAATACATATGATGCAAAAGTATTGTTTCAGCCATGATACTTTTGGGGGTGTAAGTCTTGACTCTTTTTGCCAGGTTTGCCTCAATTATGAAGGTTGTCCAGCCTACTGCATGTATCACTTGCACGGTCTGGGGTCAGAGTCTGATCCATGCAAAGAACTCTCTGTGCACGTAGCTTATATATTAAAGGGGTAGTGTCAGCTTCTGACTTTTAATTCTTGCAGTTACCATAGGGTGAAAAGGAAGTAAAATGAAAGGGGAAAGCTAGAAAGAAGAAAACTCACACCCCCACCATCACTTCCCCCTGCCCTCCCTTACTCTGTCACTGATCTCAAAAGTGAAAGCTTACTTGAATTTTCCTGCTCTTAATTGTAAAGAAACAAATTTGGGAGTAAATCCACTGAACTGAGTGGAGATATGTTGGCATAAAAATAAGATGAACAAAGGGGGGATTTGGCATCTTTAAATGTTAAAGATTCAGTGCTTTTGTCGCTTAGAGCTATTTTTTTAAACATAAAAAAATGGAGAATCATAGTAGAGTCAAGGCATCACTGGTTCTTGAATAACACACAGTCTCCAAAACATTTTATTTTTGCTTATTCAGATTCTTGTTCGTGATTTAAAACACACAGCATTGTAACACATGCTGCAGTAGGTTGCTGGTCATTTTTTGGAGGCAAAATAAAAATGGATTATTCCCTGCTCAGGCAAAGCTTAAAAAAGAAAAAAAGAAAGACCTTGGGCCCTTTGTATCCTTTTTCCTAAACATGCTTGTCAAATTAATGCTGAGAGGCCTAAGCAAAACAACTTTCTCCCATTCAGTGGAGAGGGTTACAAACTTTTAAACTAAATCCATAAAAATGATAACAATGCAAAAGCCAGGATAAAGGAATTCACATTTTAAAAAACTGCATTTGCCCTGTCTCTATGTAGAAACAGTGGTGAGTCACTACTATGTGAACGAAGTGGCATATGGTTTTGCGGGGCTTACTACTGTCTTCCAGTGAGCTGACATCACCAGTTTTACATGAGGATTTTCAGTTGTTTCTTCTATATTCTTTTATGCTGATGTAGTAAACCATGGGCAAAACACATCCTGATATGGAAGGCCAATGCTAGGCCACTTCAGACCCAATTTTAGCTCTCTGCATTTCTTTCTAAGAACAAAGTTTTGCCACAAGCCTATGGCAGTTCAAAGCTTTAAAAAGAAAAAAAGATTGAGTTACTACACTGGGGATGAGGTGGAAGTGAGTCATATTTTGGCTAGAAAAGCAAAGTGCCTTTCCCCCATCTTGATTATTCTAAATACTTCTTCTAGTGAAAATCTCAAATTATGTTTATTTCCAGCCTAAAAATGAATTCATGTGGCTTATGGCCACTGCTGGAGGTAGGAGGTTGAACTTGGTAAGACTTTTGGTTTGATCCCAGTGTAGCTGTACATGTATCCTAGGAGGAATTAAATCTCCAAGACTTTATTCCCTAGCCTTAACAGAGAAGCAGCTATGATTATAGTGTCAGTAGCCTGTCTCAAATGCACATTTTCTTCCATTTCCTGTTATCTCCTAACCTGCAGAGTACTGAGATTTGAAAGGAAAGTGTTTAAAATTCATTTGCCCTCTTACTGGCTCTGTTTTTGTTCCTGGATGTGTTTGGTAATGTGACCTTTGCAATTTTTGCCATCCTAATATTTGTACTGCTGTGAAGTTGCATAGATGTGCTATTTCACCACATTTTGGAAGTTGTGTAATGTGAGCCAGTTCATATGCAAAATAGTATTTAAATGTCAGTTTTAAACTGACACCTTGCTGGAGTTTTTGGTTTCCCCTGGTTGTAACAGGCTGTTTTACATGAGAGGCTAAACTTCTCCCTGGTCATCAGATTTATACCATTTGTCTCTTGTTCAGAGATTGTGTTTTACATGAAAATTCTCCCATAATGATGGGTCAGATTTTTGTTCTTGCTATGCTTGGTGGTTTTTTGGTTTTTTTTCTCTCCCCTCTCCTGTTGCAACTCCAGTGCTTCATTGACATTTCTTTGGATTTACAGCAGTTTGACATAGCAGAGCAGTATAATGTCCTACTGTGGACCTTATTGTCTTCTACACGTCCATATAAGAGTCACCATACTGAAATCAGCAAATGTGTGCTGCCAGAAAGCTGGTTTAAGTGAGCATATTTTGTAGTTGCTGCTCCTGTAGACTAAACAGCTTCAGCAAAGACTAGACCATAAGCATTAAAGGGTATAGATAGAAATATTAGTCAAATACGATTTGATTATAAGCTGTACCAAAAAAACCCCCTGATGCATTCTCTTGTTGTCAACTGTGATTATTGAAAATTACATATACTGCTGAAGAGAAGCATTTAGTAATTGAAATGTAAGTGGGTGACTAAGAAGCAATACATATGCAGCAGCAATTTTTTTCTTCTGGCTTTGTGTTTCCAAAAAAACTAATCTCTGACTCTCATAGTAACAACTATTGACAGTATTGAAAGTAACTGTTTTGGTTTTCTTATTCCTCTGATGCTATATTAAACCTTTATTCTTTGGCATTCAGCAGGTCAGTGGTATAGGATCATCTTACTGCTCACCCTTTGATTTTTCACTCTCCCTGTGGCAACTTTCCCTGCTGGATGCTTCTGGATTTAGCTTGATTCCCAACCTTGCCAGCAGCATTGTAAAATCGAACTGTAGCATTTGAAAAAACTGCTCTATTGAAAAACAAGCTGGAGCAATCCAGACTTGGATTTCAAAGGGAATGGAAAGATCTTGATCCATGCTGCTGTTGCAAGCTCAGTACCATGGAGTGTGATTGACTGTAAGCTCACTCAGCATTATGAAAAACTGAAGGGTATTTAGTATAATGACAGGCTGTAAAAGTGGGATATGTGAGATCATGAAGAAGCCCAGAGTCTGCCCCTCTCCACAGGCAAACTGGTGCTTTGCTTATGCTGTTGTAAAAATGGCATGATGGTTTTGAGGCTATGGAGTCTTACTTTAGACTTACACTGCTGCACAGAAAACACAGTGTAACCATGCATTACTCTGGAAACAGTCTGAATTTGTATCCCATCACCTTAATTGGAGTTGGTTTATTTTATCCAACTGAAAGAAAGGTCAGGTTCTGTGACTATGGACTAGATCCTCAACTAGTGCTATTAGGTTAAGAGCCTTGTACTCCATGCTGCTGGACTGACTGACTCCGGTTATGGATTTGACCTTCTATATATAAAGACAGAGACAATAAATTTTAAATTTGGGAAAGGGTCTAGATGTTGGATTCTCTCTTTTCAAACATTGGTACTTGAGAGAAATACAAACCCCCACACATTATGAAAGATTTTGATGTCCAAAGTTTTAGCTATCACACCCTTTCTGCAAAGAGGCGCATATTTGTTTCTGTCTTTGAAAAAGCCTTTCTGTAATCTTTACCTTTTTCTTTACTTTCTTTCCGTAAGTAGATGATCTCTGAATTTATAGCAACTGTATTTCTGTGTTGATATAATAGCCACAGCTTGGATATTGCCTCTGTTCTAAGCTATCCACAAGTACTTACAATTCTCTTAGAAAATTGACCTTTGGGCTTAAAATTCTTATGCTTGACCTCTAGTCCAGAAATGACTTCTTTCTCTCTCAAGCAATCTTGATAAAAATCTATATGACTAGGTTTATTTTATCTGACTGTTGGCAGCAGGAGGTGGTAAGGAAGGGGAGGTCACTAGTTCAATTCCTTGCTGGAATTAAATCCTTGAGAAAATAAAGATAATCCTTCATTTGATGTTTACTCAGTTGGTTGCTTCCCAGTACTTTGCTTGCTCCACATCAGACTTCATCATTTTTGTACTTCCTTTCCTTTTCAGTAGAAGGCCTAGAAGTTGTTAATTTTGCATTAATACCCATTGATAAATAGTCACGTAGGTGAAACATGCACAGTTAAACAGAGATACTGTTAGTTACAGGTAAAATTTTAAATCTGAGGTCTAAACATCTTTGAATTTCAGGAGAATGCTTGTAGGAAAAGTGGTTTTTGTTCCAGAACTGAACACATACTTACTTTTATCTGAGTAAGATGCAAAACTGTAAAAGGGCCTGTCTTTTAGATCAATTTTGGATGTTGTCCAAGATCTCATGCCATTTGGCACTGTCAAGCTCAAACATCAGCCTAGTTCAACTTTGTGTATGTCTACACTGCAGTTACTAGCCAGGCAAGAAGGAGGGTTCCAGACTGCTGTGATGAGTCAGGCCAATACCTGAATTTGCTAATTTGAAAGTGCCTTGGTTACCTCTACTGTACACTGCTATCAGTTTTAGACAGCTTTGTTCTTGATGGGCACAACAGGAATGTTATGCCATGTTATGATAAAACAGCATTTTTTTGTATCAGACCAGTGTTCTCTCTTGTTACAGTGTGCTGTAGTAGATGTTGTTCAGTGGACAGTTTTAGAAATGTTGCAGCAGCTGACTTCAGAATCACCAATAGTAGGATTAATTTTTTTGCCCCCAGTATCTGTTGGTTAATAATTGCCTTCTATCTGAATGTGTCAAAGCTTATCTATTGGTTGTTTTTTATTCTAATATAGGGATATGAATCTATTCCCAAAATCCATCTGTGTTTCAGATATTCGTGATTGTATATTATACAAACCCTCAAATGAATGAAAAGGAGCATCAAAATCCTTTTCTCCTTTTACTTCCTTCTCCATTTAAAACTCTGTCCCCTTTTACTTTATTGAGATAACACACATCCTGGTATTAAGAAAAGGGGGCATTCTTGATTTATCATCTTTATACCTTTCATCATCCTGTGTTTGTCTAACGTTATTCAGTATGTCTCTTTTTACTCAAGTCTTCAAAACTGGCAATCTGTATATTTTCATTCTACCCTGATATGATCCTGGTTGTTTTTGCTGCTTGTCTCTTAATGTTACCCATTTCTGCTATGCATTTTTGAGGTCAGTATTCCAACTGAGGATGTATCATTGATTTATACACTGGCATTATCTCATTCTCAAGTATAACTTTCTATTTCATTGTTCAACATTTTGTTGTTGCTTTTGATTACCTCTGCACATTGAGTTGATATTTTTAATTATGCTGTCCGAAGTAATGGTAAGTCTTTTCTTGAATGACTCCAGTTAACTTGGGATATCTTGGATATCAGAAATATATATCACTAGTTCACATTATTCATTCTGTTATGCATTTGTCAACACACAATTTCATCTACAGTCATGCTGTCCATCCACCAAGCTTTGATATTTCGTTGTTTTGAGTGCTTAAGTGGGACTTAAGTAATAAATTGGTCTTGTGCTAGCCTACTGTGCAAGGGTAAGTTTTACCCTTTATGAACGGATGCATCCTGTCACATTAATCAGGGATGTACTGTGTATTTCCTAGGGCAATATAAAGGATCAAATTTCCCTATTAACCCCTTCAGGACTGATTTAAGTGTTGATGCCATATCTAGAATGTGCACCGCAAACTTGATGTCTCATGATCTGTAGTTCTGGTGCTCTATCATAGTACAACCATAGGGGAAATATAGAAGTAGCAATCTGCTGGATACTTGAGAGATCCTGAGATTGAAAAGGTCACAACTAGTGTATCCAGGTGTTGAGAGATTTGTGGGTTTTTTCTGTCATTCCTTCTATTTGTAACATAGCTTTTTTTCAAAGCAAGTCCATAAAGGTTCCCCCAAAGCCTAAAACATTAAGTGGAATTTTGAAGCGAGTGATTTATGCCCATCTACCCCTTTGCTTTTATTAAAAGGAAAATCCATTTCTTCTTTGCTGTTCCATGAAAGATTTTCTAGGTAGGTGAACAAGTGGCTGGACTCAAGCTTAGGAGGTTTGATTTCTTTAGTTATCTCTGATTTTGAAACTTGTTTGTTGACACTTCTGTTTTGTCACCTATAATGTTGATAATGTTCCTTACACAAATTACTTTGAGAGTGTTGTAGAATGTGTTCTATAAAAGCTAGAGAATGTTTTTAAGTGTAGCATATTGTAATTTATAACAGGATTTGCTGCTGTCTGATTTGCCTTTCTGTTGGTCCCCAAAAATATCAACAAATTGACAAACCAAATAAAACATCTTTCCTCCATATCCCCCAAATGAGGAGGAAAATACAAAGCCATGAAGATGATTCTTCTTCCTACTTCCCAAAAATACCCAAACAAAATAAAACTGCAGTAGAAGGAGTGTAAAAATGTGAACAGATGGAAGATTTTTTTTTCATCCCGGCAAGCTGCTGCTTCTTCTTCTTATTATTATTATTTTGGTGCTTCTGGTTTGGGAAGGGAACTTGATGGGTTCAGTGATCACTGATTGCTGTAAAATTGGCAAACTGTGCCCAGCTGTTCAGTGGATGCTTGTCTGATCATGGAAATCCTGCTTATGAAGTAGAGCAGGGAGAAGGAGAGGAACATGCTGGTATCTTAGTGGATTTAGTTTTACACAGTAGCATCTGCAAAACATGCAGTGACTCTTTTACTTAGCAATTTAGAGTAAACCCCATAATTATTTAATGAGCAACCTTCCTATTTCTCTCCCATTTGTTTTGCTCCCCACCCCCCAAAAGTGCTGGCTTAGTCTGTTTACCCACTGTCTACCCTGGGTATTGTGTACGTTGTTCTGATTTATTTATTAGTCTTTTAATCTTTGTGAAATTGTAGGGAGCAAAGAAACAGGACCTTTAAATGACAATCCACATCTCCTATTAACTAGTGACAGATGCCTTCTGAGATGACATTTTAGGGACTTCGAGACTCTTGATAATAATATTTGTGGTTCAGGAATGACCTTGCATATCAGAAGGTCTTCGCCTATCTTGCATGTCACCATGAGTTAAACATTCTGGTGAAACAGCACAAAACCAATAAGTGCTGTGTCTGAGGCTCCTGCAGCCTCTTTATTCCCTTGTCATGTTTAGGAAGAAAATAAAAATGGATGAGCAAGCAGCTGTGTGGTGCTTAGTTGCTGGCTGGGGTTAAACCATGACAGAAGCCTGGTATGAAGCCAGTTCAGAACCTTGCAAACAAACTTCTGGACTCAGTAAATAATTTATGTCTTAAGCTATTCTAGTTAAACTAAGTTTGTCTTACTTAGTTACCTTTCTATATTAACTTTTACTGGTGGTACTAGATGGGGAGCCAAGTGAAAGTTGCATTTCAGTTTCCAAAATCAACTTTTTCTCCAGCTTACTAAAACAGGTCATGCTCATTTGTACCAACATCGCAGTCAGTTACTGAGTGGGAATGGTTGTGTCATCAGAACTGAGGATTATGATTTAGATTCAGCAGTGGAGAACAGCAACATCTGGATTATGTGCAAATGCTCAGGAATACTGTTTTGTATCTAGAGATTTAAGGTTGGAAGAACAACATCTAAAGGACTTGGTATTTCAAATGATACATTCACTTATAATGAGATTGTGATATAACTTCTTATAGCGATTTTCCAGTGTTGCACTGTGAAGCTTTGTCCTGATCATGCTTCAACTTTGGAATGAGTTCCCACCAACGTGAACTCCTTATCAGAGGCTTGAAGCAATCTCTTGTAGTCACCGCATTGACTGAAATACAGTCCTTCGTTATGTGTCAGAGTTGGGCTTCCAGACTTTGCAAGGACTGAAAAGGCTATTGCTTCTAGAGTATGCCTCCCAGCTTCTCTGGGGTGTCGTACAGCAACCTGATGGGTGGCTTGTGAAGTGGAAACAGGAGGCCAGTGTAAGGACTATGTACAGCAAACGAGCTCAGGAAAAGAAGTATTAAAGGAGCACCCAAAACTGATTTTATTTGTTTTTCTGCAAGGGTTGCATCTTATCTCAAGCATAGCCATTATTAATGAAACTTTTCCTGCATGTCATGTTGGACCTACTGGTTCTGCCCCTAGACCTGCTGAAGCCATGAATCAGGAAGACCTTCAGGGTTTTGCCACTCCTTTTTCTTCCTTAGTGAGGATAAGGGGAGGGTCTAAAGCATCATCAGAACACTTCATTTGCTACTGGGTTTGGTGTGAAGTAGTCCGATTTAGATTCTTTTTGGTCAACAGGAAGTTTCCTGTGGTAGTGAGACGTCTCTGCTTCCAGTGGTGGTGTCCCACTACTGGACGTGGCTCCTGTGCAGGCCTTGGTATTCGCATTGGCCCAGTATTATATGTTGTAGAATGAAAAAATGTGCTGAAGCAGAGGTCTAGCATGCCAGGCATTCACTAATACAAGGTCCCCCAGAGATTCAGTGACATATGTGAGAACAATTCCTGCTCTTGCCTACATGATCACAGTCTGATTATCACGGGAAGGGAGCTGTAGTTGACTTCTTTGTGTGGGTTATTTTCTTCTCTAAGTAGAGGTAAGCCACAACAGAGAAGCTGGCTGTCAAGACAGACACTTGTGTAGTTTCAATGATGATGATCTGTTTTTCCAAGCAAAGCTGTGCTGTCTCCTTGTGTGGTAGGGAAAGTTGGCTGAATCAGTCATTTTGTTCAAGAATAACCCTTCTCTTGAAAACAATTTGTTTATGATGATACAAAATGGGAAATTATGATCCCTACCCCCCCCCCCCCCCCCAAAAAAAAAAAAAAAAAAAAAGAAAAAGTTTCCCTTCTGTTCTCTTCTGTATTCAGTCATGGGTTGGGAAATTATTTTGCATCTTCCCCCCCCTTTCACTGAAGTCAGAAGGTGAGCGAGGATTTAGTTGCACAATAAAGTCTAACTAGTAGGGAAGCCATAAGCCATATATTTATCTGATGTAAATTTAGTGTAGCTCTGTTGAAGTCAGTGTTGATTTCACTGGCTAAACTGGCTGGTGATCTGATCAGTTGTAGCACATGTTCTTATCATTCTGCTATGCTCATCTCTGTTTAGTGTTATGATCTGAGGAAGGAAGTGGCTATGACAAGTAATATTTTACAATTGTGAAAAATACATGGAGTCTAGTTAAAATGCTAGGTATTGCCGTTTAAATCTCTAACTCTTGGTGTGAGAAATTCTGTCAGATTGAGAAGTTATGGTTTGGGCCTCTCTGTCTTTGTAGATCTTATCGATGAGCGTGTAGTCTTAGAACTATACCAGAAGCCATACTGACAGAGTAGAACGTCCTGTTGCTTGGCTGCTTTGGGTTTGGAATTGACAGCAACATGAGAGAGAGCATAAGTTTCAAAATAACTCACCAGCTGCCATTTATGAATGCTGATAGGTGAGCGTCTCCTGACCAGTTTACTGTTTTAAACTAACATGATTTGGCTTCTGTCAGTACAGTATGCACTTACGTGCTGGAGTGGATGCTCCTTTCACAGAGGAGAGTAATACAGAAAGAACTTTCTGGGAAGGATAGTTCTGCTCTTCAGTTTCCTTACCCCAGTTTTTAAAGTCTTATAGCTGCTGAATAACTTTGTTGGAGTCTTCAGTTACATCTAAATATTTTTTTCTTGATGTTTTATACTACTATAGGAACTTTCTTTACTCTTTCTAGTTAATTCTCTTTTTGTTGCTTAAATACTACTTGGATTCCTGTAAATTCTGCCTTCTTACTTCATGGCATTGTGAGTCTGAGGGAGCCATCAGAATGCCCCTTCCAATCTGACACTTAAATCTCTACAAGGGATCATTGGTATGCCTTCTTTCTTTAGAAATACTGTAGGACAAAACATAGGCTGCTGTTCATGTTGGCTGTGTTGTCTGAATTCCATGGGAGCAACTGCGAAACTTGTAATTACATCTAGTTCTTGAATTGAGACCCTTATCGCTCCCTGCAGTGGTAGCATTTATTTGTGGTCATAGCAGGGGTTGGTGGAAGGCAGGTTGACTTTCTTTTTTCACGTCAGTTTAAATGATGGAGGAAGTATTAAGAAGATTCCTAAAAATCAAGCCACATTCCCATCCAGTTTGGTTAGCCAGGGGAGAGATTCTGCTTTCCTCTATATATCATGGATCAGGAGCAATAGCTGTTTTGAAAACAAAGCAAATATGTGGAGAAAAACTATGTGAGGCTGAGAAGTCATGCTTCCAGTGGTAGATGTGGACTTGCTTATATTTTTGCCGTTCTGGGCAACTTTATTTTTGCACCTCTGTAGATAGGAGCAAGCCATGTTGAAATGATAATACTTAAGTGTATTATGGCCCTGGGGCCAATTCTCCCCTTCGCTGGATGTATATAACCCTTTCTGAAGTAAGAGTTATCTGGTATTCTGGGAATATCCGAAACTGAACAATTGGACACCTGTTTTTAACATGGCTGGAACACAGCTCTGTAATGTGATTATAATAAAATTCCTATCAACTTTATGCAAGGTATACAAAGGTCATAGCAAATCATATTGTAACATGGATACATGATTGTCATTGTAAAGGATGATCTCTGGCACAAGCTGATGGTGTAAGTCATTACTTCTTCATTTCTCACATCATTCTTGAACACATTTTCTCAGCTGTTCAAGTAGCAGAGATCTAGAACCAATTCAGTAAGCTGACATAATGACATAAACATCTGATTATTATTGTTACTGTTCTCATATATGAATACCTTGGGAGCCACCCTCTTAGGGAGCTTCATCCTGGCTGAGCAGTTGCTACCCTGAGAAACCCACATTCTGAATATTAAACTTAATGGATATTAAGTACTGCCAAAGGCCAAAAAAAGTCATTTAAAAAGAAATGTATTTTTTATTCTTGCAAGACATATATAAAACTCAACACCCTTGCATATTGATGCCCTTCTCTACTAAATATTTCCATAATACAAATAACTGACAATTTTAAACTAACTTTCTTCACTGACTCATTTCACATATTTTGAAACAGGAGCGTCAGTATTCTGAAAAATGCATTAGAAAATTGCGCATGTATGCTAAATCGTTTTTTGTCTTTGTCAAACTACAGGTATTATCATAAAACTTGTGTTGTAACACATTATTCAATAATAATTGTTTCTGAATTGCAACAGCTATTCTGAGTGCCCAGCAGAACACGAAAGTTTTTCACTGTTTTTCACGGGCAATGTATCCTTTAGTGAGACTTTTTGATTCTGTTTGTCAGTCCATGTTGGAAACATACAGAGCATTAGTACTAATTGTATACTCATATTTGTTTAAAAACTGACCTAAATGTACAGGGTGACACCATATATACAGTTTATGGATCCTTAGCACAGTGACAGGTTGCACTGCATTTGTTCAACTCCCAGTTCTCCAGTGATATTCCGGATCCTGAGGAATTAACCCATCTATATAACTTTTTGCTACAGGAAACCCATGTGAGAGTGGTAAGTCATTGTTTCTGGCAAACAAAAGGAACTGTCCAGCATTTTCCAAGCTTAATGTATTAAGACGCTGATAAAGTTGAAGTGGCTAGTAGTGTTGTCTTTCAATGGTTTAAAAGCCTCTCATCTAAGAAATATTTTTCTATATGTAGGGTATGTGTGTTTATATATCCGTATATCTCTATATGTTGAGAGAGACTGTGGATAGTCACAAAGACTGTTTGTAGCCTGGATTTAACAGTTGCAGTGCAAAAGAGATGCAAGTTTTAAACTTCTGAATTTTCTCATGAAACCTCAAAAAAATTCTGAGTTTGTGAAAGGATACAAAATGAAGAAAATTGGTTTTAACAGCAATGATAAACTATGATGCATCTAGGTATTCAGACTAAATAATAAAGAATTGTGTCGAAATTATGGCACAGCTGAGAATCTCAGTAAGGATGAAAGGAAGGGAGAAGGGGGGTGTAATACTCAAGATTTGTGTGGTATCAAAAACATCTTAAAAATTTCAAAATCAATGAGACATAAAATCAGCTCCCTCCTTTGCAGCTGATTCTCATCAGCCAGTTATAAAAGAGCTATCATAGGAGAAGAGAGCATACCATTAGCTGTTAGTTTGGAATGACTCTGCAAAACAGTCCTTAAAGGCCTACGGACATCTTTCTGACAATCTCCTAAAGGTCTCAAAGCTGCTAGTTGCTGCAGTGTATCAGGCTGTCATCAAACCTGGATCTGAGTTGTATAGCAGAAATGTCCTCACTCTGCAATTTCCTTTAAAGCAACAGTCTCTGAATAATGACCCCTGTGGAAGCATATCTTCCCAAGGTACATGTGAGCTCTGCGTTGACCTGTGCAGCAGCGGGGGTGATAAGTTTATCATAGTTTCTGCCAACAGGCTTTACGATTGGATCTCTACACTTAATATAATTTTGTTTGTAAATAAATAAAAAAAAACACAACAAAACAAACAAAAAACCCCCACCCAAACAAAAAAACCTAAACAAATGAACAACAAAACAAAAAAACACTCCCCCCCCCCCAACCCCAAACCACCAAAGGATACAGACATCCCCACTGTGGAATAGTACTTGCTGGCAAGTCTACTTTGTGACTTTTGGTATGCAGGCTGTAATGTAGTATATTGCTCCTGGAAAATTTTTTCTTGCGTGAAAATATCTTTCAACAGTATCTGACCTTGAGTGTCCCAAACTGCCCAACCAATAGTCTTCCATTATGCAGATGTTAATCATTGTGATATCTAAACTTTCATTACTGTCATTTTTTTAATAACTGCTGTAGAGACTAAGGGATGGAAGACAAAGGATTAAAAAGAGTGGGAGCTGTATTGCAGTGAAGTTAGGTATTATGGAACTATTGTGTGTTATGTACAAATTATGTTCACTTGCAGTAAGTTACAGCTGGGTGAGAAAAAGTCTTCTGAATGCTCAAAAACATGTGATAAGTTGTCATGCTGAATAACCATCCAGGTTATGTCCTGAAAAACCATAAGGCAGTTTTGGAAACTGGAATCATCTCCCACTTACCTTTTCTGAGCCAGGTGTCATGCAGCCAGCTGGAAGAGCAGTTTCCATTAGTGCTTTGCCAAGTGTGCCACATTCTCTGAAGCAGGATGAGCCCATTTTTGCTTCACTTATTTTTAGGACTGTCAAGGAGCTTGGTTTACACGTTTTGATCCTTGGTGTATTTTGAGAATAGCCTTCCAGTCATTCTGAATTGCATGTGTTGCTTTGATATTAAATTTTCATGTTATGAGTTCCATTGGAAATAAATGTGTCGTCTACCCCCCGCAGTAAAATGTTGGTTTATACCAAAGCAGTCTGAGAGGTAAATTGGCTGCTTATTTAAGGATATCTTAATGAAGAGTTGTGAACCTAAATATCTTGATTAGTATGAGTAGATTATGTGAAGATAGCTAGCTATACTGTGTTGCTGTTGTTGCGCATTCTAGCCTAGTAGCCAGAATGTCTGAGGGTTCTTTATTGTGCATTGCTATTCGGTGCTGGTGAGAAGGTGAGGAATCACTAAAAGCAGAGGACAGTGCTACCCACATATATAACTTTGGGTCACAACAGTTTTTGATAGTTCTCAGAGAATGTTTCCCTAGTAAATTACAAGGGGCAGGGGGAGGGAGAGAGAAAAAGGTGACTGGAATGATGGTGACATTTGAAAGGGGAAGATCCTTGTCAGAGGCTTGACTTTGTACAGATAAGAAATATGTTTTCTGATTGTACAGAAGGTTGGGAGAGGCTGCTGCACTGGGCAGATAAGAAGTGGGGTTACACGCTGGTTTATCTGTAAGGAGACAGAGTGTTCCTCTCAGACTTGTGTATTTAATTTAGATCAGAAAATCCTAGGGGATTTACAGCTAATCATAAACCAGCATAGATTAAGAAAAACCATCTGAAAAATATTACAGTGAGATATAATATGTTGTATATAAATGGATATAAGTAAGTATACATAAATATATATTTTAGCTGAATTAAAGGTCATTCTGCTGTACTAGTGAAGGACACTGTAAATGTTTCTTGTGGGAAATTAAATGTAGGTGTGTTAGGGAATCTTGCTGAATATAGAGCAGAGCATGTCCTTTGGCTGTAAAACTGGCCCCTGCATGGGCAGCATGCTTGATGGCATGACTTATTTCAGTACCAGGCTGTTCTGTGGTAGGAACTTGCCAGAACTCTGGGCTGCTGTAAATTACACAAGACCTCAGGCAGCCCTGGGTAGTATTTGGAATTCAGAAGATACATGTTTTTGGTCTACACGCTGTTTATTGCACTTAGTGAAGGAGATGATAATACTTGATAGGATTTTTAAGTTTTCATGTTTTAACTCCTAGTGGTTGTGACAGTTGTTCAGTGTTCATCTGAGTTCTAAAACAGGTACCATATGGGCAGTGGTAGTATAACTTTTTTGTCTGCTGCCCTGCTAATATATTGGAGCAGTCTGAGAAAAAAAACAAAACCAACCAAACAAAAAGAAACCAAACCCAACCAAAAAAAAGCCCAAACTATTTTTAAGCTTCCCTGCCTGTAGTCTCCATGGCCTTTCCTGCAAATTTTAGTGCTTTTTCTGCAATGTACAGTACATCTACCATGCCATAGGAGCTATGACAACAATCTGTAGGTATCCTTAAACTGTCTTTCATCTTACTAGGCCATAGAATGAAGCAATGGCATTACAGACCTGGGCTGGATAAACTTCCCTAGAACCTTAAGTACTTGGATCAAAATACACCCAGCCAATGCTGCTCTTGACTTGCTGCTATTGTAATTGTGCTCAGGTAGGCAGATACCTGCCATGATATAGATGCAAGTCTTATGATGTTACTTGTTAAAAGTTGAACTATGACCACATTTTGAATCCTGAAAGCTAACGAAGAGCTACTTGTGATGATACCTTTGGTTGTGTAGGCATAGGTGTGAGAGACAAAGGGCTCAAATGAGAGACATGTTGTGCCATCCAGCTGCTGTTCTGGCAAAGCTTCATGATACCTTTCTGTCTGCTTGCTACATGAGAGAAAATAGTGTTTTATGTAAATATAATTTAAAATTAACTTTTTGTCTTGTTTTTCTATTTGCATATGTTTTGTGATATAATACCTTTTAACATATTCACAAAGGTTTAACTATATAGAGGCTCCTAGACTAATGAACCTGCACGTGTTGAACTGTTGGAGCACAAGACATGCTCCTGCTTGAATAAAACATCACAAGGTGAATAATTTTAGTGATACAGTGGGAGAACAGCAACTTTGTTAACATAAAACCTGAATTTTGAAAAGTATATGATTCAGAAACAGATCTTAGGAAGCTTTCACAGAGCCGTCCTGAATGAGTTTGGAAAAACAAAGCAGTCTTTCAAACTTACTACTAAGACACTGATGTGAGTTTTTAATGCATTTTTCTAAGTCATGCCTTTTTCCCAATCCAAGCATAAAGATTAATTTTGTGTTTTCTTGTTGCAGTCCTTGGATGCTGGGTTGTGAATCCACCGAAAAACTGTCATGGAAGGATTCAGATGCCTGTTGGGAGTTTCACTGACTCCATTTTGGCAAGAGAGGGTGTGCGAGCTGGTCATTTTGCTGAGACCTTGGTGCAGTCTTGTTCCTTAATGCTGCTGAACGGTTCAGCTGCTTCCACTGTTTCAAGCACACAGGGTGATGAACCAACTTTGGTTCTTTGTGCTTAAAAATAATTGCATTTTAATTTTGTCATCAACATACATCATAAACTTCTAATGGTGTTCTAGCCTACAAATAATAGTAATCATTTCTGGTTTGTGGAAATTCCTGTATTTCATAAGCTAAGTCACCACATTTCTTTTTTTTTTATCTCCTCCCCTGTTCTACCAGTCAGTACAAACTTTGAGTTATCTTTTAAAATCTTCTATCTTTGGAAGATAAATTCTTACAGATTAAGGGTTTATATATTTATCTTTGCCTTTTGTGGGAGTTTGATTTTTATTTTATTTTTTGTTTTTAAAGAGGTAAAAGGTTGAGGAATAAGCAGGGTGGGATGGTCATGTGGTGGTGATGAAGGCAGCAAAATGTGTCATGAAGTTAAGTCAATATGTAAATGTATTAATTTGCTGAGTTACAGAATAGCCTGGTATGGCTCGCAGAATCCCCATCACATGAGCAAAAGTAGAAGGATTGTGCCTTCTATTGCATTTCACAAATGCTCCTTCACTTTCTAATTATGTGAGTTGCTTTTTGGTTCAAGGAAGAGAGAAAAGGGCATCCTGATTCCCTGCAATCTGCACTGTTGCTTGTTCTTTGGGACCCCACTAGTCAAAACAACGGGATTCATATGTTGACGACAGCTGAGAGACCAAAGTATGACCAGATGGCAAGGGGGAGCTGAGCTGTCTGTTTCTGCAAGTGATAGGCACATTATGGTTATTCTCTTCTGGGGACGAGGGGGTGGAAAGGAGGGGGAGGGGGAGAGAGAAAGAGAAAGAGGGAGATATTAGATAAACAGACTGTAGCCTGAATACATATGACATGTGGGAGGAAAGCTTTGTTAAGCAAGAACTGAAAGCCTCTTGCAGAGCATTAAGCAGCACCGCCTGTGCATTGGACTGAGCCAAAGCAGAGGAAACACAAGCACAAACCTGTAAAACTGCTGTAAGGCCAGTGAGGTTCACCAGGCTTCTGCAGAGGTGCTTGAAACAGTGAAATACTGGAAGGTTTTACTGTTTCCTTAGATCAGCTTTTTTTAGTAGGAAGGAAGGGTCATTTAGTAGCAGATGCCAAAGGTGTGTTTTCCTTATCTTTGTGATGTGCAAGCTATGTTTTATGAGTCAGAGTTGATTCATAGCTTCATTCTGCTAGACTTTTTTCCTCAGTTTCATGCATAGGAGATGGCTTTATGGGTATCTGCTGTTTGCACTGAAGTCACTGGAAGGTCAGTCTAGCCAGTGATTTGCAGGTGGTGCTCAGCATGCTCTGTAATTAGGGAATGCATCCTTGATCTACATCACTGTGAGTCTGATCTGGAGCGAGCTGAAATCTGTAAAAAAAAATTTTCCCACTTGACTGTATTAAGGTATGGATTATGTCTTATGAATGAAACTGAAGTATACTTTTCTTTTATCAGTTATTGATAGTAGAGCTATAAAATCTTTCCTTACTGTCCACTCTAGCTCAGCAGCATAAGTTGCAATGCTTGTCCCATTTTCTTGTCATATTTTTCTGACTGTTTTTCTGGGACTTGAGTGAATGTGTAACTAGAGCATACTTGCATTACACAAAAAAAGGAAGAGGGAATTTTCATTATTTTGCTCATGTGAGGACAGTGTCTGACTGTCTAAAAACTGGTAAGAGACCAGAGAGAGCATTTATTTGAGAAGAGTTTGATATTCTTTCCCATCTACACATCATATGCTGGTAACTTTACTTCCTTTTTTTCCTTCTCTTTTTTGTTTTGACTTTTGCTTGTCTGATTTACTGACCTTTTGAGTAGTCCTTTCTGAAGTAAGGTGATATGAAAGCAGCCTCATACCGTTGTTTTCCTGATGAACCACTCTGAAGCACTCTGGTTAACAGAGGGGGAAACATAACAGATTTGTTGGACTGTGGCACCTAACACCACTGCTCAATAACCTATTGGAGTGTTTGAACATGGTCACCAGCTTGGTTTCCCTGCTGCTCCCTAGATAGTTGCTTGTGACATTGATCTGTGGGGGGCAGGGGCAGAAAGGTGATTTATAGATGTATTCTATTGCCTGGAGGAGTGAGTTAGCTAAGATTGCATTCTGCCTGGTTTTGGTCACAATAATACAAAGACTTTAAGGGGCCTTTGCTACACAAAAAGTACAGCAAGAAAATTGGAAATTTTGATACTTGTACATACATAATGAAAGCCTGAAAAGAATTTAAAAAAAAACAAAAAACAAAAAACAAAAACAAACCCAAAACCAATAAAACCCCCCACAACAACCTACAAAACCAAACAACAAAACACTCCCTCCCCCTTTAAAAAAACCAAAAAGTCAAAACCAAAAACCACCAAAAACATTTAAACTCCTTTTGGAAAGATGCTGAGTATTGTATGCCAGTTTTCTATTCACTTCTTGGAAAACCTTTTGCAGTTCCATATGGGACACCATCTTTTAGAACACTGTTATTTTAATTAGTGAACCAAAAAAAAGTTCTGCTAATTACCGTTGCTTCTCTAGCTATGCAGAAGCCCCTTCCACTGTTTGATAGTAGTACAACACATATAACGGCAATGTATTGGAAATTAACTTTTTTATTTTTATACTAATTACGATGGCTGAACCAGAGATGCCAGTAAGTTTTTGTTGTCAGCCTCACTGATCAGATAATTTATGACCCTGTCTTTCTATGGAACTTCTACCCCATTGTCAGAACTCATAAAAAGTTAGGTAAAACTTCATTTTGATTAGATGCAACTTTTCAATACATGACCTTAAAAGTTACTTCCAAGTAAAGCGGAAGAATAAAATATTAAATTGTTCCAAATTTGCTTTACTTTTTAAAATGTCTTCAATTACTCTGGGAAAAATTTATCTTTATTGTAAATATGAAAGCCTGTTAAAAACTACTATTTCATTTCTAATTTAAATAATGTAGGAAGCCTCAGTTATTTTATAAAAGATACAAGTAAGGTATGCAGTTCAGCAGTAGCTATGTAATAAATGCCATTAGTATTGAGATGTACCATGTTTACATAATATAAAGGGACACAAATACCAGGGAGAAGGCTGGAGGTTTCCCCCTATATGTAATAATAGTAGCTAGCTCTTCCACTGTGTGTAGAATCTTGGGCTCTTAAATCCATATTTAGCCATGAAAATGCACCTATTTTTCAAAAAATTCTGTCAGCATGAACCTGTCACTTATGTGGGATCTGGCATTGCCAGGTCATCTTGCAAGTTTGGTTTTGCTTTTTTTAAAACGACTAAGGGTTATTGTGGTATACAGTTTTGGATGTGGGGAGAAAAAAAATAGTTTGGTTTTAAGCCAGAAAAGGTTAGCCAAAAATATCTAAACCAATATGGTGAACATAAATTGTGTAATTGCTTGGTCATTTGCTGTTCTTTTGGAATTAAGTGGCATCTTTTGTCGTTGGCTTTGTTAGGAGTAGGGCTGTGTCCATTCTAACTCTTCTGTTTTGGGTGATCTATTACTAATTTGGTGTTGGAAGCTTTTCATTGTGATCTGCTAGTATCTGAGCTGATAGGGAGGAATCTTAATACAAAGCTGTATTTAACCATTTAAGTTTGCTGTCTGTTTAGCCATTCCAGTGTTCGCAGTCTAAGTGGGACCTCACCCTCCAAGCCAAGGAAGGAAGGAAGATAACAGCTGGAATAAGGATCCAGAAATTTAGATTTGGGATTTTATTCTTCTCTCTGCTGTTACTTTGACATTTTAAAAACCTTCAGGCACAGGAGTTCATATCATATCCTATTAACGTTCAATTTGATTGTCTTTTGAGCACTTGTACCTAGAATTAAATAAATGAAAATAATAGACCTTGAAAATTGTACCTGTTGTCTCAGCATCAGTTTTCCATATGTATAAGAAAGTTGTACTGATCTACCTCACCCATATGTTGGATTGCTAATGTGAGAATTGAAAAATGCTCTGCAATTATCAGAACAGAGGTGCCCAGTACTTATCTTATAAAAATGACAGAATATACTTTGAATCTTGTCTCTGTGTTTTTCCTCTTTGCTTTTCTTGCTCTTCGAGTTTGCTGCCAAATACACTTGAATGTCACCATATCCATGCTGTTATAACCAGAGACTTTTCATCCTGTGAATAAACTGGCGGCTATTAATGGCAATGGAGATGTTTTCAATTTCAGCTCTTCAGTACAGCACTAGGAGTTCTGAGCATTAACAACTGCATTTTTGGGTCCATCCATATACTGAAATGAAAGAGAGACTAACCCTGTTTTACAGTGATCAATTTTCTGTATAGAATGTCAACCATAATTGGGACTTAAAACAGTTCTTAGTGATGGCTACTTTGATAAAAAGTGATAGAATGAGATCAGTAGTACGTGGCTGGCAGGTTTGGTGGTTTGGGGGTTTTTTTTGAGTAAAAGGCAGGTTACTAGAGTTTTAATGTTCTGAATATAACCTGAGTACAGTAGTTTACAGCATTTAGTTTACTGCTACAGACTCACACTGAAATGTATCACCAGTGAATCACATACATCTTACATGAATACAAGTGTATATGAGATTAATTTCTATACTGTTACTGAGTTCAGATAAGGATTTCCTGTTCCGTGCATGAATACTTACTCATTATGTTTTCAGTTTCTTAATCACAATTAATCATACACTAGGTATGTTTCTATAGCAACTTCTACTCAGGGATCTCAAAGCACTTTAGAAATGCTAGTCTTAGTTTCATAATAGCACTCAGATAAAATGCATATAATTATTCATATTTTGCAAGTGGGGAAACTGAATTGGAGAGATTGAGTTGCTGAAAGACGTACAGAAATTGGTGATGGAATTAGGAGCATTATCTGGAGATTTGTTCTAAAGCCTATTGAAAGTGTTTGGATTGTGTCATAGATTTCTAGTTCCTTTGCAGCCTTGTATCCATAAAACCAAGCATCCTTCTGTGATGAGGCAGCCTTGAATAAAAATCCTGTTTTCCCATAAGGTTTCTGTTTTACCCTACCTTTAGACTACCTTACAAGTTTTCAAAAACAATCACTTTTCATGGTTTCAGATTTTTATATTTCAAAAACCACCTGATGCTGGAGGATATCCACATGGGAAGAGAAAGAGGACAGGTAGTCATCTAAACATTTTGAGCATTTGTTCCACCTGTGCAGACAAAACTAAGACCATTCTTGGATAGCTTCTCAGAAAGGAGGTAGATTGCTTAAAGCAGGTGTCCTTTGTGCAATATCATCGATTGCTGTCTCAGTAACGGTTGTACAGGAAGTCGTAGGAAATGGAGGCATCTTGTTGCTTTTTTTTTCTTTCCCTAATGCACTTGTCTCTTTTTCTCATTTTATTTGAACTCTATTTGCAATTAAAGCTATCTTGAACATTGCACTCAAGAAGAGTATAGTTCTGTCTGAAATGCAGTTGCTCAGCTTTGCAGAAGCAGAGATAGATTGGGACAGGACAAAAAAGGTCTTCATTTTCAATCCCCATTCAAGAACAACTGAATTCTCCATTTTCTGAACTGAAATGGATTTAATTCTGTTCTCCTCCATACTTGTTCCCTCCAGCTCCCAATAGCTGCCCGACAAACTAAAGCCAACCATACAAAACAAAAAACTCTTCATTTTTTTTTTTTACATGACAGTAGTATCTATGGTGACCAAAGAAATAATTTATTTCTAGTGCATGAGTGGTATCCGTGGACTAACTGACGAAAGTGTTTCTTGCTTTTTCAAAATTCTTCCTACTTCCTGCAGCAAAATGAGGTAGGAAATGCAGCCTTTCTTTTGATTCTCTCAGGAGAACTACATTCAGGTTTCTGTCTCTTCCACAAGCTGTGTTTGCTTGGGCCTGTCCATCATGCTGTGCATCTTAGCTTGCAGTCTGTAAAATGTTAAAGTCTGTAAATGAAGCTTCCGTTCTCTTGCTTGTCTGTTTTCTCAGTGACTAGAGGAAAGACAACTTGATTTTGACTGAAGCTTTTATGTCATAACACAAATAATAATGAAATGGATGGAGGAAAATGAATCTAAGAAAGTAAGTAATGAATCCTTTCTGGGTCTTGTTTTGCACCTTGCACTAGTCATGATGCTGGAGATTTACAAATCACACCTTTGACTGAGCAGTGCACTGCTGCTTTTGTCTGCAGGAAGAAGGCAGGTTTTCTTCAATCTTGGATCCTTCAGAAGAGTTCTCTATCTATAAAAAGCTTCTTTCCTCTCTCTTCCCTCTCCCTGCTTCTTTTGTCCAGTTCCTTCACTTGTTATTGAAGATGAAAGGTTACTGACAGCTGGAGAAATGGAAGGCAGAATTCTGCAATTCATCTTCATTTTAATGATGATTAGTGTAGATGTTTGTCCAAAGTTCCCAGGACAGCTTTGAGATGCAAAGCACAATGCTATGAGTTTTTATTTCACCTCCTGGCAGAGTGTATGGAGATCCAGTAAAAAAAAAAAAAACACCCAAAAAACCCCAAACCCAACCCCCCTATGTTTTGCAGTCTATAGGTATCTGGAGAAACAGAAGGAGTCAATAGGATGAAACTTGAAAGTTTGGCAGGGTGTGGCGAAGTTGAGTTGGCTATTAGTAACTGCTAGCCAGTAGCTGCTAGCCAGTGGGTGTTCAAATGGGCCCGTCCTATCTTTTACAGAGCCACTGCTTTCCTAGGTATTTAAAAAATAAGGACTATTAGCCAGCTTCATGTTTTTATAGAGCAGAAGGATTATTTTGCAGTGTCATTAACAAATGGAATAAATTAGTGCTGGAAAGGAACAGTTCAGGAATACTTCTAGTGTTAGTGCACTTGAGCACTGCTTAATTACACACCCTATTTAGTACCACTCTGTTGACAGCACAGCATTCAATTTATGTTGTTTACTCTATGCAGTGGTATTTGAGAGGCTTTATCAGTCAATGTAACATTTTGGGATGTCAGCGCTGAAGGCTTGCACCTTAATGTAAGGGCATGGATGATACTCGCTGTTGACTGGAATAGCTGCATGTTATTGCTGTCATGAGCTGTGTTACAGTGTTGGATCAAATTAATCTCCTGTGCTGCTGAAACAAGGTGATTGTGCCTGTGATAAAAATCTATTTGTTGTCTCCTAGTGGTGTGTAAGCAAAGACTTGTAATGATAGTGACATCTGGGAAATGCCTATTGCTACCCTAGTATAAATAGCACTTCAGCTGCTTTTTCCCAGTATAATTTTGTGGGTTTCAAAATTTCCTTTCCTGTCATCTTGTTCCTGTCATTTGCAATCTATTTGTCAGTTAGCATAGTTGTAGTACTTGGTCCAGGATCAGTACTTGGTCCAGGACTTCTGTGACATCTCTGAAATACTTTCCTGTGATTCAGTATGATACAGCTTTCTGTGTGCCTCTAAGTTATAGATGTGTTGGCTAGTTGCACAGAGAGAACAGAGAGGTAGTAGTGTCACAAATACTGAATTCCTAAAAGTTTGTTGAAACCACTCTTGGTTAGAGGAAAGAAACCAGGCTAGTGCTCTATTTAAGGGCAATGCTGTAGTGGAAGCTCAGCCTTTTCTAGGTACCAGGGAATTTGTACATGAGAGATGCTTCACCCAGCTCAACTACAGAAAAGTCTGCTGTGAGCTTGCCCCTTTTAGAAACCAAAGAATCTGGTATGAACTGAATACCTGCAAGAGAGCAGACTTCTTTAGTTGTGCTGCTCACGTAACTACTTTTTACCCAACAGCAGGTAGACGCTGGCAGATCCAGTATAACACCTGACCCATCTCTGCAAATATTCAGGCAGAGTTTTCCAAGGTAGTAACTGCTTAGTTTATCTAGTTGTCTCATGTTGGATCTAAGAAGAATTAGTTCCTTAAGAAAGATGCCGGGATTAGTTAGAAATGCCCACTATCTGTAACACAGTAAGAAATACCATATACAAGCTTCATTCTACTTACTGAAGGTTGGGAGTTGTGCCTATTGGATAGTGTCCAAATGTAATTTGTGATTTTTTTGATGAAAGAAGATCAGCAGTTGCTCTTGGCTGTGACACTTTATTCAAACGTGTAGTTATCTGCTGGAGACTTCCAAGGAACTGTAGGGATAGCTTGCATATTTGGAGATGAGTGGGGAGAGTTTGCAAAAATAATCTCTTCCCACTTATGTATTTCCAGCTTAGCCTTTGAGGCTTGGTGGTTGCAGTTTCTGTTCTTGGCTGGCTACAGAAAAAATTATTAAACCCCTTCCCCCCCACTATAGTTCCCTACAATAATTAGGAAAAAGAAATTATTCACGAAGATCTTCCAAATGTCAATGTTGCTATTGTAACTGTGGGCCTGTAGGAGTTTCCCACTGATGCAGGGTTTCGGTGTGCAGGTTTGCCAGTGTCTCCAAGCCACAAGGAGCCTGGCTTCCTGTTGAGTTTTCATATGGGAAGTAGCAATCAAACTTTAAAGGGCCAAAGAAAAAAGATCTTTGCAGCTCCAAGTCAGCTGTGGAAGGCATAGTGCGCAAATATACTTTGGCAGGAAATATATGAAATATGAAATCTATTTCCTGGCATCTTCACTGCCAGCACTCCCTGTGGTGGTTGAGCTTGTTAATCTTCAAAAAAAACCACCCCCAAACAAAATGAAAAAAACCCTACCATAACAGTTGCCTTTAAATCAATACCACTCTCCTTAGTACAGAATACTGACACCATAAAACAATACGCCTAAGGGATGTTCTGATCACAAGGGTGGAAGTTTGCAGTAGAATCGGGCAAAGCAGTTGACTTCTGTGACATTTGGGATGGAGTGGTGGGAAATTACCTTCAAGCTGAAAGCTTGCTTTTGGCCCAAGAAACTCCATCGTTTGTTAGAGCCTTCTTGTCTTTCAGTCTCAGGAATATGTGCTGTGTTTGAGTGTCCTAGTTTTGGCTGGGATAGAGTTAATTTTCTTCCTAGCAGCTGATACAGTGCTGTGTTTTGGATTTAGTATGAAAATAATGTGGATAACACACTGATGTTTTAGTTGTTGCTAAGTAGTGCTTACACTAAGTCAAGGACTTTTCAGCTTGCCATGCTCTGCCAGGTGCACAAGAAGCTGGGAGGGGGCCTAGCCAAGACAGCTGACCCAAACTGGCCAAAGGGCTATTCCATACCATATGATGTCATGCTCAGTATATAAACTGGGGGGAGTTGGCTGGGGGATAGCGATTGCTGCTTGAGGACTGGCTGGGATCAGTCAGTGGGTGGTGAGCGGTTGCATCACTTGGTTTTTTTTTTCCTTGGGTTTTGTTTCTCTCTCACTCTTGTTGTTTTCCTTTTTGTTACAATTTATTATTATTATTTTATTTTGTTTCAATTATTAAACTGTTCTTATATCAACCCATGAGTTTTCTCACTTTCTCACAGATTCTCTCCCCCATCCTGCTGGGGGGGGAGTGAACGAGCAGCTGTGTGGTGCTTGGTTGCCGACTGGGGCTAAACCATGACATTGAGGAAAGTGAATGTGTACTTAAGTTCTTGCTGATGCAAGGCAATGTTGTCTCTCCCTACTGTATAGGCTACACAAATGTGTTGCAGTGCTTCACCGGATTTATGAGATCTTCTTTGTCTGTCCCAGTCATTAACAGGACAAATAGGACAGATATCTGTTACTCTGTTATAGGGTAAGGTTTACAGAGCAGCCTATGTCTGTTCTTCTCTGGCAAATTGTAGTTGACAAAACCCAGAATAAAATACTAAAGAAACTTTTTCATCTGTGTATGTGGCTGTGGACAGATTCATAGAGGGGTTTATACAAATCCAGTGTAACTATCCTTAGGAAGTGTTGCAAAACCTTTCTACTTTGTTAAAGCTTTTCTGCCACCATAGTGTTCACAGTACCAGTTAACCCTCTATCCTCTTTAATGAAAAACACATATACCACTTTTATCTGTTGCATCTTTGAAGTCTCCAAGAGGTTTATGTTGCTAACATATACAGAAGAGTTGGAATGTGTTCAGATGCTGAAATAATGGGTGAAAGGATGAAGCCAAATACAGGGGGATTGAGAAGAATACATGTTTCTAGCTCCTTGTTCTGATCAGTAGCTGGCTGTTGTCAGACTGGACTGCTGGCCTAATTTAGTATGGCAATTCTTATGGCCCCAAAGAAGTCGCCTGGTTGCTATGTGCTTTCTGCATCCACAAGGTTATTTTACTTTGTGCTCCCTTCAGCTGCACCTTAAAACATCTGCAGAAAAAATCAGCACTATGTGTATGAGTAGATTTAAAAAATAAAACAGCCCACCAAACCTCTCTCCCTTTGCTGCTCATTTTCAGAATAAAACTGTGAAATTTCTGTCATTTCACCATGACTGGTCTGTGAAATTGGGTGTTGCTCTCTTTAGGTTTACTGAAGGCCCCAATTATAAGATCAGGCTCTGGAACCATAAGCTTTGCCTGGCATGGAAATTTTGTTTGGGAATCATTTGTTTGGGTCTATGTGTATGCACAGGATGCGAAACCTTTTTTTTTTTTTGTACTGAAGGTTTTCTCTGAAGCAGAAAGCCAGACGACCTCTTGATGTAATTCTTGTATGTTAATGTTCTGAACACATACATGGTGATTTTTCTTGACAGTGTGCATGTTGAAAAAGTAATGATCTTACTACAAATGTTCACATTTGTTCCTACCCACCACTTAACTATTATTAGAAGATAGAATAATATAAAATGTAACCATACATGTGTGACCACAAGACTGATTAGCACTTTTCCTTCAGTAATCTTAAAATATTTAGGCATGGAGGTATTAAGACCATTTTTCAGCTGTTACTGGGGTCTTAGAGGATCTAATCAACAGCTGATCCTGCAGAGAGCTGCAAACCATTCATGTGTTGGTGACAGTTGTTTCAGGATACTGACTAATCTATAGTGAAATTAAACTTCTTCAATCTAGTGATCTATTCCTGTTGCACCAGTTTACTTGCAAATGTAAGTCTAGCCTCACCTGACCCACATCGCTCAGAGTAACTGTAGGAGATGGGGAGGATACAGCCTCCACTGCCTGAATCTGTCTCCTATTCTGATCTCTGCATCTCCTTCAGTGAAATACGAATACTGGAGCCTTGGCTGTGTCTTCCTATTCATATGCTAAGTAAGATTTCTGTGTCAGTCACACATTCAGACTTCAGTGACTAAATTGAAAACTGATGCATTTATCCAGTACAACTGGTTTCATGTGAGTTTCTGGTAATTGCATTTCACACAAATAAAGCTAACTTTGCTGTGACCAAGTACTGCTCTGAAGGATTTGGCTGTGTTTTGCTCTTTTGTCCAGGTTTTTATTCATCTTTAGTCAAGCCTTGCCATCAAGACTAAATCTGTTGGAGTTATATGTTCTCTGTGGCGTATCTTTATTACTAAAATAATTCCCTGGGGAGCGGGGGTTGGGAAGCGTAGTATAATCTATAGGAGATTGCAGGGGGATTATTTTGACTTTCTATTTATATATATATATAATTTTAAAAAAATATTTTAAAATGACAATGGAGGAAAAACTTTAATTTGCTGTAGAGAAGGATTCAGGAGTTGCAGCCCTATGTGTCAAAGCTTGCTTTACAGCAGTTTTAGGTGACTTTGGAAAGCCATTGAGACCCTGTAACGTATGCCGTAGAGATGGTGCTTTTTAATGTCTTACCAATAGAAATGAGATTTAGTGGTATTTTTGAAATGAATCTCAATCAATACTGAGTTCTCTAAAAGCAATCCTTGAAACAATACTTGTGAATCCCCACAGAAGTTTTATTTCACTACCCTTAAAATATCCCGATTTTTTAAAATTCTAATTACTGAAAACAAATGCAGACTATTAAAAAGCATTGTTTTGAAAAGTGTCACTAGAGTTGTTTATCCAATTAACAGAAAAGTATTTATGGTATTTAGGCAAGAATAATCTTCTATATTATTTCAGATAACCCTTGCTGTATGTAATTTTGGGGATATTTTGATCCTCCTAAAAATTCTTTATCCTTTTGTGGTATATGTCACCACTGTAACTGTAGTCTAGTAAAGATACGTTATATCTAATCTATCTATTAGATATCTATTAGTATTGAACAGATACATTAAGTATCTGTTTATTTCAGATTGTTTTCCTTTCTCCTTAAGGAAGGAATAGTACTGCAGTGTTACTGGCAAGCAGGTCAGCTGTTGTAACGTGCTGCTTTTCTTTAAAATGAGTTAAGGTAGCATATCAGACTTGAAATTTTCAAATACTGAAAAGGTATTGAGTAAGAACATACCAGCCCTCTTGGAGAGTGGGCAAAAGGCATGACCTGTGAGTGTACTACAGATTTGTGTGAACTACAGAAATACACAATAAGGGTAACTACAAATTAATAATTAAGGAAATGCTATTAAGATGAGAAGGCTATCTCAATCTAAAATGGTTTTGAATTGGATTTGTGGGTTTATGGTGGCTGATGTGGGAGCTGTAGGAAGTAAATACCACATAATGAGGAACTATATGAGGTTCTGTCCCTCACTTGGCTGAAGGTATTTTGAACTGAGGATAGTAGGGGGTGGTGTGAGGAGGCATACACTGCAATTGTTGCACCCTTTTGGTCTTGTTCTGATTTTTTTTTTTTGCTGCATTCCTGTTTTTTGTAAGTAACATCCTGCAGTAGTTGGGGGTTTTTTTTGTGCTTCTACCCTCTGTCCCTCAAGAAACAGACAACTTCTATTTTTAATTCAGCCATGTTGTAGTAGCAGTACGTTTCTGTCGGGGTTTTTTGTTTTGTTTGTTTGTTTGTTTTGGGTTTTTTGTTTGTTTTGTGGGGTTTTTTTGTTTTGTTTTGTTTTTAGTAAGTAAGGTAGTAACTAATAAGGTGACATGCCTTGAGCAAAATATGACATATCTAATCTTTTAGTGCCTGGTGATGGGAAAACGAAGAAATTATTTGTATCGGAAATCTCAGAATATGTAAAGACACAAAGGCTTTTCAATCTGATGTTGTCTTGTTTTCTTACTATGCTAGTGAATAAATTATAAATCATCACACCTTTCACAGATGGCTTAACACCCTGAGATATTCTGTCTTTGAGAGGCCTAGTAAATAATTTATTTTATAAAGTATAGAGGGGTTTTAACAAGATTTTTGGAATTATTAATGCTGCATTGATAGGGTGTTTTGGTTTGTCTTTTACTATATCTGAGAGAACCAAAGAGTGAAGGAGAAAATATTTGAGAAAAGGCAAAATTAAAGTGAACAGAACTTAAAACAAGAAGTTGGTACAGACATGGGAGTGTAAATGATGAGTTATGGGCCAACTGGTGTGGAAGCAGAAATTTTGGTCCTGGATTTGCTCTTTTTGGTAGCTTCTAAGGCTATGTCAGATCAGAGTGATCTTTCTTCAGAAATGAGATAATTCTTGCCAGTGCTGTGCTGCAGCACTGCATGAAGGCTGTTTGACAAGGGAGCAGTTTCTTGAGAGAGTAAAATCTGTAGGACACTATTTCTTTTTGCTGTGACAGAAGTTGGCCTGTTCACAGTTCTGGCATAGCATCAGAAATACTCAGTCTGTTTGTAGTAATTTTTCTTCCTTTTATCACTGATCAGGTCTTTTTTCTCTTTGCTTACCTATTAGGGTAATACCGTGAATGGTGTGATTTCACACACCAAACTCAGAGTAGTTTCCTTTTACCTTGTAGTGGAGAGAAAGGATGGAGTGGAGGGGTAAGTCTTTGTGTGCAGGTAATCTCCACTCTGTTCCTACAGACCGAATCCATGCTATGTGTGTTGTATGTGTGTTGTATGTTGCATGTGTGTTGAATTTGCAGATTATTTCTGAGGAGCCAAACATGGTAGTTCATGCTGGAGCTATTACAAAAAAATAGGAGATCGTGTGATAGTCACCTTTATGCTGAGTGGCATTTCGCTTGGATCTTTTGGGAAGCCTTCTGTTTGTAAGTTCATGTATTATCAGGACATTCAGATTGATTCAGTCTCAGGGCTCACAAATTGTGCAGACTTGTTCAGTAAATTTCAGTAAACTGCATTTGAGTGAGGACAAATAAACTATTAATTTGCCCCCACATCTGTCATCCTTAGGTAAGAGATAAAAAGATCCATGTGTCTGTAGAGTTATTTGACGTAGTCTATTTTATGTGGTCCTGCTTGCTTCTAAAATGTTGGAGCAATAGTGTGATTTAAGCAATACTTGCTGTTGGTTTGATTTTAAGTGGTGGCAGCGGAGACGCCCAGTCTGCATCTTTTTGCTTGTGATGTTTGTATTAAGTTTCCTTTTATGTTGCAACAGAAAGATCTAAGGCTGTTTATGCCATTCTGACACAAACTGAGTTGCATTTTGGCTTTCAGGTTCTGCTGTTGGTTTGCCTGCTCCACGTTGTAGCTGTTGCTTCACCTCCAACTCTGTGCGGGTCAGAATGACATTGCCTCTCAGCTCAGAAATGCAGAGTCATGTAGGAAAACCTGAAAGGCATCTGGTCATGCTCCTTGATCTTCCTTATTTCCACCAGTCCCATATTTTGATCACCTTGCTCTTAGAGGAAATACAAGTAGCTTTGTACTGTGTTGATGGGGGGAAAAGCACAGTTGTCTTCAGTTTGTAAATTGATGAAATGTATATGCAAGACTGTGACCTTCCTCTAGGCTTAATATTTACAGTCCATTATCTCCAGGTACACTGGCTATTGAAAATAAAGCTCCAGGGCTGCTTTGGGGTACACACAAGTGTTGGAGTTTGCGCCTTGGTGGATTGGTGACAAAACCATTTTAAAACCAGAATCTTCTGAAACATGAAGATTTTGAAATGAGGCACTGTGTAGAGGGCTGAAATGCTTTTGAAGATCATGTCCTTGGGCGATTAGGTAAGTTGGGACCCAAATTCCAGAGATAAAGATTTCAGTTAAGGAAAGTAAGTATCTGCACCTATTTTTTGAAAGTCTTGGTTACCATTGCTTGTAACTCTAATTGCACCTATATTAAAGATTTTATTTTTTTAAAAAAACAATTACAAATTAGATGGAAATCAAAATAATCCCTTGGGGTTTAGTCGACCTACTTCTAATTGTTGGTTTGTTGCCACCACAAAGGGATGCAGCATTCCAAGAAGCTAAGTCTTGCATGGATGCTAGGAAATGAGAAAGGTCTTATCAGTTGCAGTTTCTCTCTTTTGTTTAACTACCTCTGTTTAGGATTTCTGACCCTGAAATGAATAGACTATGGCATAGGGAACACTCAAAATCATGGAGCATGCGATTTCAAGGCAATTTCTTTGCTTTTAAAAGACTTCTTTTCATTAAATACAACATCTGTTTATTCCAAAAGGAATATGTACTAGTGTATGGTGGTATCACTGTATTTTTCAAGGTTTTTAATTTGTTCTATGTATCTCTTCTTAACTTTTGCTTATATATGTTCCTGGTTTTTGCATCTATGCATCCTTCTTTCCCTGTGTTTGTGTCTCTGTGTTTGTTTATAAATGGAGATATACGTAATACGAAGCTGGAATAATCTTTTGAGAGTTTTTGTTGTTTCTGAGTGTTACTCATGGTTGTTACTATGTATGTGCATTCAGTCTAGCCACCTGAGGGTCCTCAATGCCACCACACCAAACACCGACAATCAAGAAACCAATGGAAGGGTTGATTTTTTTTGGGTGGGTTTTTTTTTTTTTTTTTTTAGTGAAGGAGCTGTTTGTTCTGGAGATAATTTCCTCCACTATGTGCTATAACCTTTGTTGCCCTTTTGAATTCTTCACTTAACAGAAGATTTTAAAGTGACAAGTGGTTTGGAGGGTTCAGTAGTCAGTAATATGTGTGTGTTCTATTGTTGACAATGTCTGTCTATTTAATTAGTTTTTTATTATTGGGATGTACTGTGTCAATGCATTACAATTGAAAACCTGAGCATGGAGAAGAGGGGAGGCACTGTTGACATAAGTGATTTTCTGAAACTTGTCTGTACTTGACAAGATTTATAAAAAGAACTGTGGAGGGCAACTACTGATTAAAGTGGCTTGTAAACTAGTGCTGTTGATATCAATAGCAAAACTCCTCAGTGAACGCAAGAACAAGTTCTACATAGAAGATATGCCCATGTTTTGGTCACTGGATGACATAATAAGGTGATGTGCTGTTTCGCATGTGTGTCAGAGTGACTATGAAGGTCGTAAACCAGGTACTAAAAACAGAGATGCTGGCAATCAGTGTTTAAGAAACACTGTTTTCTGTAAGTTGTGAAGCCCTGTTGAGAGCAATACGCTAAGTCTGGTTTTCAAGTAATCTGCTATGTTTTGCCATTGCTTTGAAAGTTTCCTTACGGAGTTTTGTGACCAGGATGTTACTGAGAGAAGTGTAGTGAAAAGTGGGAACGCTTGTGTGTTGTGCTGTCTGCTGGTGAAGTTGTTCTGGTCAGGTAAAACAAGTAAGAGCTTTAGGGTTCTGTTTTTCCCTTGTGGATTGCCTTCATCCTCACAGATTGTTTCAGTACTGAAGACCTCTTTGAAATTTACAGATTGAAGAACTGGGAATTATAGTGGAAATTAATATCTGATGGAAGAGAGACCCAGTCCAGAATCCTAATTTGTCAGGAAAACATTCCTTGAGTAATAACTCATGCACAAAGGCAGGTTCAGTCTTTAAATTTTAGTGATTCGTGTCTTAGCTAAGCCTGTGAGATTAGGTTAAATTCCAGAATCCTGATCCAGATCTTATTAAATTCAGTAGACGGACTGGACATCCAAAATGGTTTGATTTGGATTGAACATCTCCCACGATGAGAAAAGCTGAATAGTATGTATTGTTCCAGAGAGAAGGTTTCCTTACTTATTACTCAGCAGGAGAACTTGGAGTTGTGGATGGCTGACAGTAAAGAGAACTCTAATGGGATGGTGGATTTTGTAATGGTAAAATGTCTTTGCCTCCATTAAATGTATCCTTTAAAAATTTCATGCTGCCATTCCCAGTTCTGTCCTACACCTTTACATTATTATGTAGTAATGGCATCAACCACATTCTTACTGTTAGTAAAACTTCAAAGAGAGCCCAGAGTCTCAGTGAAGGTGTCTTTGAAAGTTATGGGTGTGGGGAATGTGAGTAATGGTTTATCACACAGGCTTACTAAAGCAAATGAATAACCTTGTTCCTCTGTGAATTCCCCCTCCTTCCCTCCTTCTCCAGATAACATGCTTAAACTTTACATAAATAGCTAGAATACTGTGGAGGGCCTGATAAGCAGATTTCTTCATCCATGCTGAGTCTCCCTTATATCATATATCCGTTCCATTATCTTGTGTGAAATGCTTATTGCAATTTCTTCCATTTAGTCTCCTGTATACATTATCTATAATGCATAATGGAGTGTGTGTATGAATGAAGGACAATATCCCATAAAGCAAGAAAATTACTTTTAAGTTGCAAGCAGTGGAACCTTAATGGTATGATCTCATTATGTTAAGAAAAAAATTCCCTAGTATCACCCTTTATATTACAGAGCTTGATTTAATTTTCTCTTTTTTAATCTTCCACATATTTAATCAAGCTATACTATAAAAGAAATATATAGTGATGTTGAAGTAAGTTACAGGGTCTATACCATGAATTGTTTTTGTAAATCTGCCCGTTTAAAGGAACATTATAAACTTCCAGTGTGTTTGTTATGTGGGAAGCATCAAATTATGAACTTTGAAGTAATATAGCAGTAGTAGTAACAGTAGCAGTTTTCTTCTTCAAGAGTTGTGTTCTAAACTTTGAAATATGGAGTGTAAGTGTATTTTCGTTTTTGAGTGCTCCAGTTTACGGTATGTAGATATTTTTAAGTTCTGAGGTTATTATTCAACAGCATTATTTGCAAGAGGGAAGAGGGATTAACCTAAGGTCTTAGCAAATACTGGTGTTCAGCTGCGTTTGTATAGTCTGCAATGCTCTTATTTTCAATCAAATTGTAATCAGCAAATAGGTGTTAGAGAAGCTGCCTTAGGTTATCCAGGCAACACTCTGTCATTGGAGGATTGTTATGTGTTGTACACTGTTTGAGACATTTCTTTTGGTTATTTAAACATTTTTTTTACCTACACTTTTTTAAAGAATTTTGAATATTGGAACTTTGTTCTTTTCGTCTGGAGACTGTTCTGCAGTTCGTTTCTTTCCTAGATGTTATAGTTGTCTGCCACATTCTTTTTTTTTTTTCCCCTTAACTGTCATTCATACTTGCATTTACTACAGTAAATAATTCCTTTCAATTATTGGTGCATATGTTTTCCCATATTTCTAATCTTTTAATAATTTCTTTCTTTATTCACTATTAGACAAGCTCTGAATATCCAGTCTTTTTTTTTGTTTAATTTTAAATATCCGCAGAACAGTCCTTCCAAGCAGATATTATTTTCCATGATTGATATCCTTCAAGTTGTGACAGTATCTTTTGGGAATGGAGTGACTGGAACCAGATGAAAGACTCCAGGCAGACTCAAACACAGGCTCAACTGGACTGTGTTTCCAGTCTCTTTGTGGGACTTGTAGCCCCAGGACATGTCTGCGTAGGTAGCACTAGGACCATGGTTGTGCCTTCTCCCCTGACAACCTGGCTCTGTGGCCTGAGGAAACAACTTCAGGGAGAAACCAGACAGAGACACCAGCTGGTCCTAACAGCTGCAAAAACGGCACAGCAAACGCTGGAGGCTGTGCAGAGAGCGGCCTGTGCTTCTGGCCGAGGCCTTTGCTGCCTTGTGCTCACTGTTGGTGCGCTCAAAACTTATCTCAATTTCTCTTCCTCAATCCTGTCTGGTTTTACCCTCCTCATTTTTATCACCTAATTTTTTACCCTCCTCATTACCCTCCTCACGTTATATCACCTTATTCCGGGCTCCTCCCTTCCCTTAGCTTTGTGGTGAGTTGTCCTCTTCGAAGTAAACATCCCCCCACACACACATTCTTCAAACTGTCCAGAAGGTTACCAGCCCTTGCCGTGTTCATTGTGTCTGTCTTCAGCCTTTCCTCTGTCGTGCTTACTGTATTCTCCTGTTAGATTTTGGGAGAGATCTCAGCTACATTTCTATACTTGCAGAGTGCCTAGCACTGTAAGCAGGCACTGTAACCGTTTATTAGTTAACCTTTTGGAACTGCAAGAATAAGTACAGTTGTTACTACTGCTAGTAGTAACACTGGAGGCCTGTGTCTGGTTTGTGGTTGGCTGTCTCCCATAGATTTAGCAATGTGGCACATAAATTTCTCCCTTAGCTGAGTATCTGAGTTTCAGATTATCTCCTCAATACCTATCTGCTTTTCCTTCCTCCTTTCCTTCTTCTAATTTTTTTCTCATTTAACAGTTTTTGGTGCATTGTTTCGCCTTGAAAACCCACTGTTTATGGGTGTCAGTGGACAAAAGCCTTCAGTGGATTTTGGCTCAAACCCTTAGTTTTGGTTTTGTAATTGTGACCAAATTTCTGTCAAATCTCCTGTCCTTAAAAATAAACAAACAAACAAAAATTGTTGTATAATGTCATATGTTATTAAATAGCTGTCAGGTACTGCTTCGTATACAATAACATTTCTGTTGTGGGTAACAATAGAAATGCTTATTGCATATGCAGCATTAAATTTTTGAAGAGCTTTTAGACACTTGAAGTACTAACTTTTTTATTTTTACTGGAATATAAATGCCTTCAACTATGCCAAGAAGCACTGAAGTGGTATTATATTTTGAATCATTGCAAGGCTCTATTCTATAGTCTTGCTTTCTAAGGCTTCTTTACTTCTAAAATAGCTAAAGTAAATTTAATGTTTCTAAGAAGTATTATCACCTTATTGAACCTGGAATATAAGCTCCTGGAGACAGGGGAATTATCAAACTTTTTGTAAGTTTGTAAGCACATTTATAGCACTGTAGGTATAATGCACTTTTATAACGGAAAGTTAAGTTTTGTGGTGTGTATTTTCAGTCATCTCCCCCACACCCCCTACTTTGATGTACGCAACTTCTCTTAAAATTAGTCCTGAATTGTGCAGTCCCCTTTGGTTGTGGGAGGACCCTGTTATGTCCAGAGCCCCATTCAGGTTATTGGATTTCTGTGTACTTATAAGACCACAGCTAGAAATGCACCACTGGGCTGGCCTTCCGTGAAATTCTGTTATGCCTATGTTGCTTTGAATGATATGTTTGCTCGCTAAAATGTTCAGAAATCATTCTGTAGATCTGCAGTAACTGTTGATTGGGATTGCATATTTTCACCTCTCTGTATACTTTTTTTGCATACAAGAAGATCTCTGTCCATGCTGTGGTTGCGTATTTTAAAACACCTGAGGCTGTAATTGGGTGTGAAAAAAGGAAGTTGCTACCTTTGTGTACCCTCCTGGGCCTGATTCTGGGATCCGTGGGGTGTGTGGTGCTTAAGCATGAATTCTTCAGGATTTTGTGCATAATGAATATTGAACATGGATAAAAGTTGAAGCACTTCCTTCTAGGAGGTGTTTTGGGAACTCTCTAAACTTCTTTTTTTTTTTTTTTTAGATTACTATAATATTCTCCAGCTGTGACTCTCCTGTTTTTCTAAATTAATGTAACTGCAATACTGTGTACGTTGACACTGCCTGACATCTTAGTGCCTGCAGAAATGTTTGAGTGACTGCATGAGTTAAAATCGTAGTGTATTTGTAAGTACTGAAACAGAGAGATTCAGGGAAGTGGATGTGGCATGGTTTGGAAGGAGGTATGGAGGTTATGAGTTTTGAGGTTAAGCCAGCCAGCATCTATGAAATGGAATCACTGCATGCCTGGAGTGAGAAATATGACTGTCCTTCCTCAAGTCACCTTCTTAGCCACTGTTTTTCCTGCTGTTTGTGTTCCCTTGCATTTGTGGTATCATGACACAGACCATTAGAAGGACGAGCCAACAGCACTCCACGTACTTTTCTGGACATATTCATTTATGCATCATCCCTTCTTTTTTTGTGCAAAAATAGAAGGAGCAGGGTGGTGGCGGGGGAGCTAAAACTGTTCCTGGAAGTAAAATCATTCATGTTAACTAGTTTGCCATTAGATTTGTTTGAAGACTTACATTGCTAACAGTAATAAAAAGATTGCAATGTGGCTGCCTGCTTTGATGAATAGTTGCTTCTTAAGTGAAAGGGGGAAGAAACAGATGGGTTTGTTCTTCACTGTATCTGTGGCACTTCTAGCCAGGAGTGTCCTCTTAATTTGTTTCCCTGCTTGCATGGTCTGTCAAACTTTCTCAGATCCAATATATTACCCTCTGTTATCTGCACTCTTACTGCAGATGTCTGCACTTTCACTGCACTTGTCCTCCCACCCTGTTTGGGTCTGGAGTTTACCAACACAGAGAAAAGAGAAAGCTATAGCCAATGACTGCTGTCAGTATAAGCTGCCTTAAGAGAAAGAAGGTATCCTTTTACTCCACAGTGATTGATTGCCTCCCCACTGTAACTTAGAAAGCAACCATAGGGTGTTAGGGAGGTGTTTGACAAACCAATGTAACTACTCTCCTGTATGGAGAGAATCCCAAGTTCTCCTGTACGTATAAGCCTGCTTCAAAGGACTTAATCTACTGAGAGTGGAGTGAAGTATGAAGCTTAGCAGGAGGTAATAATGTTACTTTTGTGTAAAAAGAAGTATGAAAATAAACATCATTGCAAAAACCGAGGACAGCTAAATTATAAAATGAAGCTTCTCTGGCTGCTTACAAACTGTGAGAAGTTTTTGAAGTGGGAAGTAGAGACTGTTTAGTGATACATCTTTTCATGGAAACATGAAGGTTAGGAAGTAGTGATCGTTATGCTCAATGGTGGAGATGTAACGATGCACCCTTAGTTGTACCTTTATATTTGACTAGAAGTGGGCTTTTATGCTTTGCTGTGTGTAATGTAGGGCAATATAGTCTCTCTTACCATTAAAATGGGGCATTAGTTGACAATAGATTCAAAGATGTGTTTTAAGACACATTTCATACAGCAGCAGAGTTTTATCTGCAAAGCTTGTCCAAGTCTCTGCAGGCATCAACTTTACACTGATGTTCATTCCAGCCATTTTTTAGAAGCTCAGTTTTCATTGCATTTGAGCCTGGTGCTAGAAACATATAAGAAGGAAATAAGAGGTCTTTATCCATGTTCCTCTTTCCCTATTTCTCTCTCTTTTGTGTAGATAAGAGCATAAGTATAAATATATGTGTGCATATTTGTATATTTAAATGCATCTGCATACACAAAATCCAGGTATATAACTAAACACATTCATCTAACATAAAAAGCTTAAAGAAAGTGTAAGATTTGGGAACTGTTTGTTTATTTGTTAGTGGGGAACGAGAATTTGGAACTCTTGAAAAGGAAGAACTACTGTACTTGCACTAAACTGAACTGCCAACAATAGCAATAGGTAAATGCGACACCTTGTGTTTTCTACTTTCCCAAAGTCTTTTTCTGTTCTATTCCTAAGTGTTTTTAATTAAATACTGTTTTGAGGCATGTGACTAATGAACAGTATCCAAAATTTGGGCACAAACCGGGAGTAATTTGCTATGTTTATGGACCCTCAACTTATTTTTGTAAATAACATGACAGTAATAAAAAGGTGCTGGTTTGTCCACATGAAATTATTAGTGAGCAGCACATTTAAGAAGATTAAATCTGTGTAGAGTAGAGAGATACTTCAAAGCTGCTGTGTAATTAAAGTTTCTGTTCATGAGTTTGGAGTCCCTTCTTTCTTAATTGGATAAAGGAATGACACTTTTGTGGTGGTAATAAGTGGGGAAGGACTGCTGGGTCTTACAGTTAAATGCTCTGGGAAAGAGGCAAATGATACATTTTCTGATCCGTTGAGAGTGTTATAGTAAATATGGCAAAAACGACTTCTGTTGAGAAAAGCAGAGAATTAATAACAGCATATTCAGGAATGAGCATCCACGGAGTAGACACTCAAAGTAGTGTTTTTCGAGGGGAGACTAAATCATCATCATTTGCTCTTCTTATTGGGGAGATGAGAACTGTGAGAGTGGGACTAATAGCTTCTGCTAGCTTGCTCTGGGGAGAGCAGAGTTCCAGAATGAGATGTGAATATACCCAGTACAGATCCTAGGAGATCCTCACAGAGACGCAGCACTCTGAGTTTCTCTAGACTTCTTTTGTTGATAAATTATGTCATTCCCCCTTTTTAAGTGACAGAAACAAGGTCATCTTCCTGGGTACACTAGTTAATCCTCTGGACTTTGGAATCTTGCCCTGAATCCAAGAAACCGGTGGGTTTTGTTCTTTATCTTTAAATACCATTATCGAAGGTTCAAGTCCTATTTCTGTGATGTAAAACTAATTAATAGGCTTGTGCTTTGTGAGGAGTTAATGCCCAAATGTTAGGATCTTGCTGAGAAATTGGGACTATCCAATTGTCTTTTTTTTTTCCACAATAGAAGCGAACTGTTGTGTCAAATGTGTGCTATAATACCTATAATGCAAGCTTGTACCCTACTCTGTTTTTACAAGCGTACGTTATATCTACTGTCTGCACTAGGTTTAAAGTGTGACTTCAAACCTTCTGTGAATTACAGAAGAAATTTAATGCAATGTTTTAAACATTCATATGACTGGCTCTAGTCTCAAAAAAGGTTGTTCCATTGACATGTTGAGCATCAGAAATTTATTCAGGTGCACTAAGAATTGATTTGAGAAGTCTCTCTGGCCTTGTGGGACAGCAGTGAAAAGAAAGCTCAATAAAAGGATGTTGTAAAAGCAATCTGGAGTAATAGGCAGAAACCAAGATCAAGGATATTGGAATAGGTGAACATTCAAGGGGCACTCTCACTTTGAATTTGTGTTTTAACTGCTTAGGAAAGCAACATGATAGTAAAGGGCAGTTTAATGGTAGAACTTATTTATTTATTTATTTATTTTACTATTAGATTTTTTTTCTCTTTTATGCTAGGTCTTTTAGAAAGGTATGTAGACCACAATACCAAGACAATTCTCAGGCCTATTCTTTCTTCTTTGTGTTTTTTTCGTTATTTCTTCTTCATTATTTCTTTCTTGCCGAAATGTCTTCTGTCTCAGTTATTCTGGTAGTATTTTTTATTAAATGATTTTCTGATGTCTAGGAAAGGATGCTACCAAAGAAAATGGTGTAGTTGGCTATACAGAGAAAGTTGCTAAATATGCCAAACAAATGAACTGAAGAATGAAAGAGAAGACAATAAAACAAATTTTAAAATCACAAACAAAATATGTCTTGTCTACTCTCTCCTGGTCAATAATCTTGGTAATTACAAGAACAGGTTTTTAACTTTCCTGGGGTAATGTGATTTTCAAGTTGATGCAGTTCTCTTTTAAAATCTTGGCTTGCTTACTGGAGGTCAGTAGAAGCTAAATCTGGAGGAGGTTATAGATAACCACTTGAGACAAATCCTGGGCTAGAATACTAGACTTTAACATGAAAAAACACTGTCAAAAATCTACCCTCAAATAAGAGAGAAATCCCTTCTTCAGGTAAACTGAAATTAATGTTGTTCAGGGCAATGAGCAAATTATTGCTAGTGTGGCAAATCAGAATAACTGAAAACGGTTGTGGCACTCTACAACTCTAGGTTTTATTCCATGTATTTCCTTAACCTGAATTGTGTAAGAGAACCTGACTTATTTGCATGTCTTATGGGAATGACTGTAGACTAGCAGGCCTTTAAAACTGGACAGAGGTTTTATGCAGAATTTACCACTCCAGGGAAGCTGCACTTCCCAAGGTGATTCTTGAAGCAGGAACTGTGATGCGGTGCGCTCCCTCTCCTTACAGAGGAGACAGTCGAGACCCAAACAGGTAGTCATTTCTGTTTAACATGGACTGTTTCTGTAAGGAATCAAATGGATTAGAGGGACATAAATAGACACTAGTCACTTCAGTCCACTGATTCCAGCATAGACAAAAATGCATATGGCTCTTCGGAGGTGTGAAGTTAACTAAGACTTATAGTAATGGATAAAAACATTGGCCTGTCAAGTCCAAGTATATTTATGAAGAGTTCTTATTGTTATCTCTTTTTATCCTCTGGATACATCATTTGGTTTTGTCCCTTCCTTAGACACCTTTGTTGTTTTTCAGTTCTCTTCTGGGATTGTTTTATGAAGTTATTTTCTCCACTTAGCATGCAAGCACGCTTGTTAGGATTTGATATATGTAAGCCACATATTTTATTATGGTGAATGTGTTTATATAGGATTCTTATTGATTTTTCTTATGTTCTAGTCGATGATGAAGTGAAGCAATAATTAAGCATGTATGTGCCAGGTTTGTTTTCTTTACCTCTGCTGTGACTTGAACACACCATTGTAATTTTTTTAGGTATGCCAAGTGCAGTGGAGAAGTAATCTTTATCTCGAATAAAACAATGTAGGATTACAGCAATAACTGCTGTTAGCCGCTGCATTTGTCCTTTGTACCTAACTCTTGTGTGCTGAGAATCCTCCTCACTTCAGTTTGTCCTTCTACATCATACAAAGGTGGTTTTGGATCTTTGTTCATAAAGGGCTTATTCCTGTTTCCAGTGAAGCCAGTGCTAAAATTCATATTGGTCGAAGGGAAGGTTAGAGACAACTGTCTAAAATAAATGCCATGCGAGTATGAAATGATGTCAGAACATGTTAGTTTTTATATGTGTGACAAAATGTTGCTTATCTACTTACTGATATTTCTGAAGGAGTCTTGTCATTATGGTATTAAGATGATAGCATCTTGAGAATACTTTGCTTGGCATTGGAAACTTGTCCTACCCAGCCTGTTGATGAAAAGCATGTTTTATCCATGCTGCAAAAACTAGAATACCTGCAACTTAATTGTACAGATATACTGTTCTGTAGCATTTTATACAGGTACATTGTGTACGCCCACTGAGGCAGAATTGCCTGTAGAAGGCAATTGCTAGCTGCTGTTTGTCAAATAATGCTGTTGTGAAAGATGCTGAGAGTTTTCAGTCTAGTGATTTACTAATTTTCACCTATTCTCTGAAGACCATTAACTTCAGATTTGTATAGCATGTGTGTGTGAAACAAAGGCTCACATAGTGGTGCACATTTTCAGCCTCCTGAATGCAAAAAAGGGAAAGTGTTAACCTGTTATATTCAAAGGACAGGGTTAAATTCCCTTCAGTATTTGCTTAAAACTGTGTGGTCATTAATCCTTCATTTCCTGCTTTTCTGACATATTGGGGATTCCAAATAAATTCCCTGTTTTGATGGAAAGCATCACTTTAAAACCTCATTAAAAAATAGAAAATAAAGTTGGAAACTACATGTCCCATTAGTTAAGAGTACAGTCTTACAGAGGCTGATGAAATTCCACAGTGTAAACGTGGATATAAAGCAGGCTGGAGGTGTAACAGCCACTGTAGCCAAAGACCACAAAGACAACTGGGGGGGTGAGAATCATGGAATGAATTAGTATTTATGTGCACTGTCTGAGAGGATGCCTTACCTAGTATTAATTAGCACATTTCCATTAAAATAGTAATGACACAGCTAATTACCTAAAAATATTTTCAGACACTCTAAAGAAAAAAATGCCTAAATCTGGAAAAAGAAAAATTTAATTTGATCAATGGAAACTCATATGTTGTCAGGAATAAAACAAAATCCACGAGGACAATGCAAGAAGACTGGTTGTATGTTATTGCCTTGAGGTTTCGGTCAGTATCCTGAAATACTGGCAGTGCAGCTCTGTTCCAGCTGAGTCAGTACTAGGTTTGTCAACCAACGGAACTTAATAAATGATCTCCTCCACTTAGTCGTTGAAGGCTGAGCTTTGCACTTCCTGCCTTTATTGAACTTATGGTTTTTTTTTTTCTTCTTTGTTCTGTATCTGAAACTTAAAAAAAAAAAAAAAATTAACAAGTCTTTATTTCCTAGTGAATAGAGATTGCATCTCTCCTTCCAGGGCTTGCTCAGGGTCAGTAACAACTTCTGCAAGAATGATTTATTGACTTCTGACCAGAATTAAAATGGTCATCAAAGGGCCTGTAGTCCCTAGACACCAGCTTGGCCTTCTCAGTCAATCTGCCAGAAAGATGGCTTTAGTTACATAGCAATTAAAAGACTTATTTCATGGTGAGTAACTAAAGGGAAGTGGAGGGCAGAGAGAGAAAGGTTAACACACCCAGGCAGAAATAGTACAGAGCACTAATTCTGTGCTTATATAGAAGTTTCTTCTTTCCCATTATCTCTCCCTGCTGTTCATTTTCCACTTTTACTTTGTATACGTCTCTTGATTTATTGAACCACCTGTGGGAACCTTGGAGGCTTTATGAAAAGATTACTGAGCTAAAAATGCTACAAGTTTACTTCATGGCATCTTAAACCTAGCTTCATGAGGGATCAAGGCCTATGTGATCATGAACAATTTTACCATCCTTGGTTGTCTTCCATCTTTTTCCCCTTCCAGCTGTGGGCCTGTTGGCCAGTTTAATCCAAATTTGATAGGAAACGTAACAGCCTCCACAGTGCAGGAGAGGGAGTGCCCTTGGTGCTCTGCTGAGAAAACAGCATCAACAGGTATAACCTCTACTAGGCACTAGAGACTACAAGCTTTGTTGTGAGAATTGTAACTTAAAGGAGATTTTAAGTTCAGTTTTGCACCTCGTTGGAAACCAACAGGCACACAAATCCGTAGGAAACCTGACTTATCATTTCCTTTTCTTATGGTCCTACTTGGTTTGCGATCAGCCAGCTGCTTAGCATCCCTGGAAAGGAGCTGTCCCTGTGAAATTAGTGTGATGTCTATGTGAATGTCAAAGGCATTTCATTAATACAATTCTTGTCGTTGGAACCAAGCTCATGCAGAATCAAAGCATTAGGATTATCTTTGTTTTGCCTTTATGGTGGTTTTGGAAAATTAATGTCTTCTCATGCTGTAATCTTCTGCACTGTGATATGCCAGGGAGGAAACAATGCTTTTTGGATGGCTGATTGAAATTATGTGCTTTTCTCACTGCTTATTGGTTTGATGTCTTGTTGCTTTATGACTGGTGTATTGCATGATGGACTGTAAGCCTTCAGGTCTTACAGACCTGCCATTCTTGCAGCACTTAGTGAATTACACTAGGTACGTGGAGCTGGCATTGTGAATTTTATCTTGTTTGGCTGCAGGTATGGATTGTATCAGGGAATTGTTCAACGGACCTGAGTACATCCTTTTCTTATTGATAGGGCAGCCAGCTTTTAACTCGTTTTGTAGAAGGACACTTGCAGATGTATTTTTTTTTTTTAGCCACAGCTTCCTTTCCCAGCTGACTTCCCATGGTGAAGAATTGGTGTCAGAACTCAATCCTACAGTGGCAGTGTGGGGCTTGAAACATGATTCAAGCCCTATTTTGCTACATTTAATAAGTGCATAAATGTTTTTATTCCAAACAGATATTATAAAGAAAATAATAATAAACTTCATTGCATATGTTGATCACAAAGGGATTAAATGCATCTCAGACTTGCCAAGGAAGTCTCTGACATAGCTGTGAGTTGAACTCCAGATTTCTACATCTTGGTGTAGTGTTTTAATGACCAGATCCTACAATTATTTTACCAGGGAAGTGTTCATCACTGAAGCATCTATGTGCCAGCCTGCATTTAGTATCATATGTGGACTAGAGAGTAGATCTTTTTCTTACTAAATCCTTTCCATCAAGTAAAATTTTGATGCAACTTAATGCCCAAGTGTATTTGAGATTTATAGCAAATAATGAAGTCAGTATGAGTTTCTCCTACCTTAGTCTGCCAGTGCATCTTAGATTGTTCGTTGCTGGAGCAAATAGGTCCCACATCAAAGTCAAAGGCTGTTTTACCTGTCTGAGAGAATTTCATGTGAGATGGGCAAAGATCCCTGGGGCCAGTTTAAGAGAACCAATTTTATTTAGTGTGCGTAGTAATCTGAATTTGAAATAACTCTCACAGGCTTGGGGTTTTTTTTGTTTTGTTTTGGTTTGGTTTTTTGTAGTGCACAACTTCACACATCTACAGAGTTCTTATTGGGATGTCCATTTATTTCCCATTGATCAGATCACAGTAAGCAAAGTATAAAAAAAGTGCATGGCAAAGAGGACGGTCAGTGGCATTGTAAATTAGAAGCCTTGGATAAAAATTTTAACAATTTTGATTTACAGTATTGTCATTGAACCCAATTTGAATTTTTAGTCACAACAAATAGTAAAAAAAAAAAAAAAAAAAAGCCTTTGCTGAACAGAGTGGCAGCCAGTCTTGCAGATTTTGGGCACCTTCCTGGTAAGAGATGAGGGCTTCATCCTGTCATGAGAATATCACTGTAATTTACAAAGCCTGGATAGCAAGGAGACTATGTTGTCAGACCTGAAATAACATCTGGAGTTACATTGTATCCAGGATGTTTCCTATTTTATCGAGTCTGTTTAATATACCTTAAAGTCCTTTGGGAACTGGAAATCTGCAAAGCTTTTTTTCCTCCAGTATCCAGTGGAAATGCACCTCCCTGCTCTGGATGCATTCGTTGCTCTGAACCCCCCATATGTGTATGATGTAGAAGAGGAGTTCTAGAGATGGCAGGATGCTGAATCTTGGGAATCCTGACCCAGTGACCCCACCAAATGCTGTATATCTGTAAATGTGAAAGTTCATGTTAGCTTTACGATCTCTTTCTATGCCATGGAAAGTCTATCAACATATATTTAACTCTGCATATAATTATAAAGAAAGGCTCAAGATCCTGGTCTCTGCTTTTATTCTGGTCCTCTCAAAGACTATGTTCGCATGCTAAAAGGCTGCCACCACCCAAATTGGCACCAAGTTCAGTTAAATGATTTGTTTTTCATTTGAGGAGACAAAGTTCTGTCAGTTGTATATTGGAAATGCTCTGTACACTGAGGTTTTTGGAAGGGGAATGAAGAATAAACAGCACTTTGGGGGCATGATTTGGCCTGAAATGAAAAACAAATTGTCTAAAAAAACAAAAAAAAAACCACAAAAAACACCTATCAAAAAAAAAAAAACCAACCCAAAGCCAAACCCCCACCAAACTATTTGTTTTGGGAGAATAGAATAAGTCAGTGCATTCTTCAGAATTTTTGTTAAAAGAGCTTCTAGTGGAGAGGGCCAAGAATTGCTCAAGATAAGTTTTAAAATTCCTAAAGTAGCACATAAACTAAGAGTCAAACTTTCAGGGTAATCTATTAGTGCTGTCTTGTAACTAATTCATGGATCATTGTGCAGTTGAGGTGTGTGGTATAGATGATGCCGCCAGAGATGCTCTCGCCTTTCTCAGCTACTCCTTGTCAACATCTGAGTGCTGCTTTCTTTTCAGGGCTAATGGCTAGGCAGCTGTGTCTACATTTCAGGTATGTTAATGTGTATTATACATGTCCCTAAAAAGTCAGCAATTCTTCATTTTCAGGCTTGGACTAAAAAGTTGGTAGCCAACCCTGCTGGAGATGAGGTACAACTATTTTAATCAAAACAGCTTGTGGGATGATCCAGACAGTGGTTCTTATTCCAACTCACATACAGCTTGATTTGCTGTGGAGATAAAGAAGATAGTAATTGGCCCAAAATTAAGCAGGTTTTTTTTGCTTGTTAATGCTTGTTTATTCATTTTCACTAAAGGCATACATGGGCCATCAAATACGGATCCTCTATAGGTCTTCATTTATACTCAGCTGAAAAAAGACAGGGCTGGGGGTAGAATTAAGGGGGAATTAAAAGGTCAATTCTGATCAAACCAGAGTTTAAAACCAAAACCAGAAGAGCTCTGCTTTGAATCTGTGAAAAGTACTGTTTCCCTTGTTAGCACTTTTCTAGCTTCTATAAACACAAGTCTACCCAGCTTGTGGTTTCTCTGTACCTTCTGTCATTGCAGCTTTACCCTTGGGTAAGATGCAAGGCAAAATCTCCCAAAAGGACCATCCAACTTACTAGTAAAACTAGTTGTACCATAAAGTTTCTTTTAAAATAAAGACCTTTCAAATTAGTCCTGGAAGTGGGTGATGATCATCTTAAGTGGTCTCTTAATGAAATATGTTTCCTGTTATAATTTTAGGGTTGCATCCAGACTCATCAGATTTTAATTCATTGGAAATATAGTTTTGACTACTTTGGACAGTGGATTTGACCTTTGGTGAATTTTGTGCTTTTATGAAACTCGTGCTTCTCTGAATTAATAGATGACAGAAGAGAGCAAAGTCTTTAATTTATTATAAATTTTACTCTGAAATGATGTGTGTCAATGATAATCCTACAATGTAAAGGAGTGTTGGCAGCAAACGATAAGAAATGTCAAAGAAAGGGCAGAAGTGGGGAAGGGATTTTAACATACTGGTATCATGCTATGTCCTCTTTTTGAAAAACTGTAATGACAGTGGCTGTCAAAGCTGTCAGGGTATGAAGGGCCTTCCTTAAGACATATTTCTCTATTATCAACAGGCAAGGAAAAGTGTCTGCGTGTGCCTATACACGCATATGTGGAGGGATAGAGTTTAATCCCTTTTCTTCTGGATCAGAAGAAAAGATTAAATATTAAGTAATGTTCTGATTCTTATTTGTAATTATTGTATTTCCATAAAGTCTTTGGTGCTGTGTGCATGGTCATTTCTTCTGCACCTGTAGTGTAATATTAGGGAATGCAAGTAATTACAGGTAAGTTAATGGATATCTCTTTTGTATATATTTTGTAAATGTATGTCTGTTATAATCTATACCTATGATATATGTATTAGTCCAGAGAGATTTTAATTAACTGTAAGGTTTTCTAAGAAAGGGATGAAAAGAACCTGTGCTTTCAATGTCTTTCCAGAACTGCTGTAGGAGAATGTTCCAAATTCAGATACTATCAGGTTTCTAACTTCATCTAAGAGTGGGAGAGCTTTGGATGGAAGCATGCTCAATACCCTGTCTTTATGTTATGTCCCAGCTTCACGAGATGCTTGTTAATTAAGATATTGAAATATAAGCAAATGCTCATAATGTAATTGTATTTGGAATGAGGACTTTGGGCAAATTGAGATAAATGAGTGATGGAATTGTCAAAATCTTGAATTTTTTGATTGGGTGGATTTGCCAGTTCCCCTCTGCTGACATGACTCCATGGAAATGAGAGAATTTGCAGGAACAGCTGGGTCTTTTATTTTTCAGTAATGTCAGTGAAATGATCTTGCTAATCTTGAATTTAACCTTGTGGACGCTATGTGAGTTTAACTTTTGGTTGTGCCAATGTGAGTTTTACCAGAGTAAACAAAGTGAATCTGAGAAGCACATAAGGAGCATATGAGTAGAGATTTGTGGAACATGAGATGAAAGTACCTGGCCTATGGGAAGAAATATTACTTTAATTTTAAAAGTAACTACAAGGAAAGAAGCAATGGGAACACAGAGCTTTTTTATTTTCCCATTCTGATGACTCCAGTGTTGTACAATTGTTTTTCTAAAATGTTTCATCAGAAATATATCTGATATGATAGGTTATCCACTCTTCTTACAGGTTGAGAACTGTATACAGATGTAAAAGAACAGTATACATACAGTTTGGCAGCATCAGTATTCAGGTTCACTGGTACAAACCCCTCTGAAGCATTCTGCTTGATGGCTCATTAGTCATTTAATTTTCAGCACCTTGTATGAATGAGTTCAGTTTTTTTCAGTGACTACTGTGGCCTTTCCATTGTATCCTGGAGCCCTAGCCGTAAAACTGCTGTGAAGGAAACGTAGAAGCTAAGGTATAACAGCGATACTGCTGGTCTGGATTGCAAAAGTAGCATCTTTAGCTCTCAAATTACCAAATGGTTCTTAGGAAAGCTGGAAATTTTTACTCTAATCCTTTGGAAATATCTCCTCTAAATCAACTCTCTATTAATTCTGCTGTTTGATAGCTGCTGAAATGGTGTTCCAGAGTATATTTTTTAATGGGAATTTTTCTGTCTTCATCCCCCCCGCCATTTTTTCCTGATGCTCTAACATAACAGTTTTGAGGAAGAGCCTGTGGGACTGGTTGGTAAGATTTATAGACTAGAGTGCATGAGAGATTACGTTGTAGCTAAAACTTGTGTGATCAAAGATACTCGTTGTGTTTACAACGGTGGCTTGCCAGGTCCTTTGGGAAGTACAATTCCTATTTTTGTACCAAAGAATGGCTTCAACTCCTGTAAGCCAGAGGAAATACAAATGCAGAGAATCACAGTGAGGCCCTTAGTGCAGGGGAGTGACTTAACAGTTGTATAATATACCTTTTTTTTTTAATTAGAAACAGGATTTCATTCTGTGATGATTTCCCTGAACATTTCTTTATCTTTCTGGACTGTCATTTGGCTAGCTGCCTTCCAGAGTAGAATCACTCAGGCTGTGAAGTGCTGAGTGCAATCTTCATGTTGCGGTAACCTGGAGGGCACAGGGAATGGAGAGAGTTCCTCCTCATCTCCTTTTCTGTAAGGTAAGACTGGACTGGCAAAGCAAGGATTCCTGCTGCTTATTCTCTAGCCTAGCCAGCCATCTTCTGCCTGCTGAAACACAAACAGCTGCTGTACATCCAGGGTATTCATACTCCTGCTGCTGCTTAATAATACAGTGTGCTATGCAAAAGCTTGAAGTGTTTAGGGCCCCTTCACTTAGCACTACTTCCTGCGTTTACATTGACCCGCATATGTAGAGATGAAGATCCCTACATTAAGCATGCAAAGGGTTTGGGGCTTTGATAACCATTAGGAGTGGAAGATGTGTCTAAGGATGTGTTTGATGCTTTGCTGCCTAGTTCAGAATGTTGTTACATCCCAAATCTGAAGTTCAAAGGCTTCGCTGGAGTGCATTTTACTTTTCATTATATGCAGCTATACATATCTGATGAAACCGAATAGTACAAATGTTTCTTGGTACTGCAGAGACTGGTGGAGCAGAAGGCTTTTGTCCATGGATTCTGGCCTTGCTACTGCTGTTGATGTAGGTGCTGTAAAAAGGGAATAAGTGTCTCTAGTCCTGCAAGCACAGTGGTCTAGAAAGAGTTTTTACAAACACAGCTCTAAAACAATGCTGACATAAGTAGATAATTTTAGAGGGGGTAACTAAAGTAGGTTTAGCACAAAGCAGCTGTTAAAGCTGAAAGTATGAGATTAAAAAGGTGTTTGGTGAACTAAGGATGTGTACTGGAGATGAGGAGTTGAAAGGGATCACCTGTCATTTGGAGTGCAGCATCTGAATCCTAGAGATGACATGATTTTTATTTAGATGCAACTTAACATCGATTCCTCTCTCTTTTGAGAGTCTGTTCAAAGATTTTTTGTTTGGTTCTAAAATTTTGGTTTATGTTTGAGGGGACAATTGATACCTTATTGATTACAAATTTATTTGCAAGCACTAACACGTGACACAGCTCTTGAGGTGATATCAAAAGTGGAAGCTTTAGAAGGCTGAGTGAGCAGCTTTTAACCATGAACTTTAGTGTCCCTTGCTGCCAGAAACCTTCAGTTGGTATTTCTTCTGTGGTATGCAGCAACTGTGCTGATACCTAAAGGCTTGATCCTTAGACCTGTGAAGTCAGTGGCCCAGCATCAGTGATGTAGGATCAGGGTCTGAAATGGCAATTCCCTGCCTTACTGGAGGTGTCATTGTCAGCCTCTGCTACAGGGCAAAACATGGGCATCCTCAACCTAGTTCTTAGTTGCTGAATAAAAGAAGCAAAACTTGTCTTTCTGTTTTGCATTCAGTTTGTGTTTATTAAAATCAGTATTGTACACTTGTAGTTTGGAAAAGTAACACTTCGGTTCCTTTTGATAATGGAAAACATCTATTTGAATCCATCATTTAGATTTTATTTAACAAACATTTCCTTCTCCCTCCGCCCTTTCCCTTGTTTTGTTGTCACAGATGGTACCAGGCTAAGGATGAAGAAGAAATGGTAAGTTATTGAGTAGTCAGCCTGGGGCAGGTTAGTGAATTTAAATGCATGAAAAAAAATTGTTACACCAACACTTTCTACATTATTAAAATAATAGGTTTTATTGGGCTGAATATATCTACACTGGTGTTTGTATAAATAGCTGTGCTGGAGAGAGATGAGTGGCTGCTTCTGTGTTCCCATATTCTATTCATTAACTCATTACAGCTTAACATGGCTTTTGTTACAGTGCTGGTTGTGGTATTTTGATATGGCATATGGGGGAAAATAGGCAAGCACAAACACTCAGAAAGTGTCCTTAACACTCAGCTAATGGAGCCATAGCAGGACGAGAAGGGAGAGTGTTTGCAGCCTCTTTTGCAGTTTATGACATAATTTGTTAAAGAAACAAGATTTTCTTGCTCCCTGTCTGATAGATAAGCCAGATAAATGAGAGAGATAATAGCTCATTGTTTCTGGCTCTTTGAATGACATTTCTCTATTGTCTTACAGCCTCAGTGGAGTGAACTTAACACAGTGGGCTTTGTTGAAACAAAAGCATTTGTGCCCCATGTCACCAAGAGAGCTACAGTGGAAATGCTGATTTGGTAGCACTGGAAGTGTTTGAGGTGGAGCCAATGGGCTAAATATGAGATCCTCAGCATCAGCTATTTACAACCTTTGGTTTTCTGTCCTGGGTGAACAGCCTGTTTCACAGGAACATCAATTTTTGTGCCGTGTCATTTCACCAATTGCATCATGCAGGCAGATTTCAAATGCCTTAAGAGTAACCATAGTAACTGCAGGTCATTTAAATAAGCTGAAAGAAAAGGAATTCCCTCCCTCGTAAAACCCTTCAGTCAAACAGGCTCCAAAGGTACAGCAAGATTCAGATTCTCCTCTGCTGCAAACTGGCACTGCTCCACTCAGTTTTAGTAAGGTTCTATGGATTTGCACAGGTTGATCTCGTTCTAAAAGTATCTACAGAGCAAATCATCGTAAGTGGGTGTAGCTTCCACAGGAAGACAGAGCTGTGACTGTTGGCACAAGGATAAATTTGTGTCTTTGTGTATGTGCCTGCCTGCCTGCTCAGGCAAGCACGGATGTGCCCGCTCATTCTCTTCTCTGCTCCTGAAAAATGTCATGTTTGTTATCTGACACAGAACTACTATTGCTCTTGTGCTTCTATTAGTGGAGCTATGTCAAAGTCTTGGGTTTCACTTTGATAGCATTGCTGTAGTCAATTTAGTATGGATTACAAATCTAATCTTAAAGGTTCTGAATCAGAATTTTAATGCAATTGGGTAGGCCCAAGTGCAACATTATACACTTGGCTATTGTTTAATATCACAATGTCTTCCATGCAAGAACATAAGGAATAAGTCAGGTTTGAGCTGTCTTTTTATTGTGACAATGAGAAAAATCTACGTTTCCCTTTGACTCCTAACCTAAACTTACCCTTACCTGCAGGTCTTAGATTTTGCCTGTTCCCTTTGTTTGCTAAACTGAAAATCAGGGTGCTTATTGTTATGGAGGCCCTGAATGTTTTATTCAGAAGATTTATCCATCCGTTCACCTATTGATTCATTGAATAATTCTCCCATTCATGCTTACATTGATTTCAGTGAAACATGGTGCTGGTGATTCTAAATGTCAGTGATTCTTCTATTTTCTTCTGTAGGGATCTTTATCTTTACTTTATCTTCATCTTTACTCTGAGTTTATAATGCAACACTATAAATGCATTTAATTTAGATTAATCATTTAATTGTTAACTTTTCTGAAAGAGACAAGGACTAAGCTAGGTAAAATTCAAGTAAACAGTTGTTCTGAACTCCTAAGCTGAATGAAACGGCTGTGTACTGACTGGAGATTTTGGTGTCTATGCCAGTTATTAAGAAAACTGTTTTATCTGCAAGAATACTTTAATTGTCTTGTTTGGCATATCAGTGAGAATTAAAAACTAGGCTAAATTTTGAGTGTATTTATAGATTTAATAGCAAAGAATATCTTCCAACATCTTTAATTCAAGGCTAGTATTTTAAATCCTGGTGATTCTAAGTTATTAGACTTCCAAAAACCAATTTGCTAATAAGGAGTGATTAAGAAACAGATTTAAGTATTGGCTATTAGAAGCTTATCATTTGGCCTTATAGCGTTAGCATTTTCTAGTCTTTGGAGACATTCAGGCAATTTGAGGGGCTCAGGCTTAAAGCTTGTTACAACACCCATACTGAAATACAGGCATTCTCATCCTTTGTTGGGCTAACCTGGAGGCAAGTTGGATGTTGACTGAATTGTTTATTAGTCTCTTTCCTTTGAATTTGGTCACCACCAAAACAGTATGCGTTTTTGTTTTGCATCATTCTTTCCCAAAATTCTTCTAATGAATGATTCTCTAAGCCCCTTCCATAATCACACTTTCAGATATTTTTCCTGCCTATGTTCCTCTAGTTGAGCAGTCTTCACCACCTGACTCTTTTCTAGAGGGCTGTCATCAGCCCATAGTACCTTCTTGCAGCAATGGGATTTCTGCTGGCTGTTTGAATTTAGTACAACTGCAGAGATCAATAGTCTCTGTGTGGCAATGTGCTGAACAGGCATGTTTTGGAGTCATCCAAGGAAGAAGGGTGTAAAGCTCCCTGACCTTGCGTAGACAGAGAAGGAAGTGAAGGTGACATTTATACCTCTTGGCAAGGAAGTGGGAATAAAAAGGAAAGGTAATATCTCTTTGGGACATCTTTATCAACAGTTACAGGAACTTTGAATTTGGATCTCATTTTTCCTCTGTTAAATAATGTCATCTTTCTAGCTGTGCAGGTAGTGTTTTCTCTTCCCTTGCCACTTCAAAAGTTTGCCCACTTTGGGATCAAGTTTTCTTTTTAGGTTCTTTGTTGTTCCATGTATTAGAATTTTTCATTGTGTTAAATTTTTTTCCATAACCTACTTGGAAAAAAAATTTATTTCTATAGTTTCAAATTTTCAGCTGTGAAATATTACCAGCAGCACCTATAGAAATCAGTCCTTTTGCATTCTATCCTCTGTTTTATAACAAGATAGAGATGGAATAATTAATCTTTTAGTAGGGTACTTGAGCATAATTATTCAGTGCTGGGTCCCCCCCCTTCCCTCCCAGATTAACATCAATATTATCTAAAACCTCTCAGATTCAGTGGTCTGAATTAATCTAGGGAAAAACTGAAGTAAAATACCAGATCTGAGCTTGAGTACAGCTTCTCTGGAATCTACAAATCTGATCCACAGCCGTTGATCTCAACAGATAGTTTTACTGACTTCAGTGGTCTTTGGAGTGGGCAAAGACAGGCTAGCAAAGTGCTATTTGGCAGTGGTGGGCATCTGGAGTTAGTTACAGCCTGGACTGCAGTGAAGATTTTAGGGGTTAGGAAGAGATTTCATTGTTTTGAGAAGTAGAGAGAAGGTAACATTTCCTCTACTATATTTCATAGGAGAGTATCTCATAGAATCATGATAGTTTGAGAGCAGAGGTGATCTGGAACTATTTCATTCAACAGATATAGAATTTGAATCCACCTCCAGTCTTTTCCTTCTGAAGCGTAGCTTATATTTCTGACTAGTATCTGCAACCAAGTACTGCTTCTCTGGACTACTGGAGGCTGGCCAGTTGTGGAGCCAAAACATTAGACGAAGAACTTCTTGAAGAAGAAAATAGTCATACAATGGGTAGCAATATAGATAGGTGTACCATGCACATTTTGATAGAGAAGTAAAACCACACATTTACATTTCCAGTCTCTGATTTTTTTATGGCAGTGATTTACAACCCTATTAACACTTGGCAATCCAAGGTCTGGTGAATAATATAAAGCCATCTGCTTGTGCCCCTGTAGGGTTGCTTGTAGCCATGATGCTGTGTTGCAGATACATCACTGCAACTCACATGCTGGAAATCTTGTTGCATATCTTGGATCCTTTTTTTTTTTTCTTTTCTTTTGCCTGCAGGATGGTGGCAGATGTGTAGGATACACGTGTTTTACAGCATAGCCAATCGCATGAAAATAGTTGAAATTACAATCTGCAATATTTTTGTTTTTTCTTGGTATATAACCTGAGAAAATGGGGAAGGGGTCTTTGAGGAAAGGCTGGCACACACTAGAAACAAGATAAAATTTTTTTTAGAGAAGAGAAATGCTATTTCCCATAAATAGTTTTTGAGATAATTGTCTTGCTAATTCTTCTCTTGATAACATATTCCTCTCTTACTGGCATCATACTTGGATACTACACAAACTAATTGGGGGCTTAACTGAATTTAGGCTGAATTCTTTACTATGGATACTATGCATACTACTCCACAGCAAATATAAGTTCAGATATGCCCTACCACTGAAAGTCTCTCCACTTTTTTTTTTGTTTTTTTTTCCTCTTCTCTGGCAACTCTGTGAGGACTGATGCTGTTCTTCAGTGAGTATCTTCAGAAAAGAAGATAAAGACAGATTGCAATGAATGTTAGTCACATGCAGGGTTGCGAATCAAGTTTTTGTTCTTACCACACTTCCACAAACTGGTGAGTTGTGTTACCTTTGGGATTAAGTTTTCCTGTGCTTGGTCTGTGCCACAGAGCATGCTATGGTGAAAACCCTGAGAAATACTCTTTTCAGACCCTGTGTAGTTATTGGGAAGGTGCAGTTACAAAGTGGTGTTGTTACAGTTCCTAACCGGAGAACACTGCTGGCATTACTGATGACTTCCATTTTAAGCTATGTGTCATTACTCCTTTTGGCTCCAAGCTGTAGAGAGTAGGTTAAATGGGAATAACACTCGGGAGGTGACTAGGGTCAGCAATGCTATGGGTAATAAAAGAGAGAAATAGGCAGATGATATAAACCCCTGTTTTCTGGTCATTAATGTGATATACCATGTAATCTAGATGCTTTTAATTATTCATTATGTTGGAAAGGTTTACAGTAACAGACAAAAAGACAGCATCTCAGAGCATAGATTGTGAAGCCTTTCTGAACTGTGGAGTCTGCAGGAATTTGCTCTTCATTTTGCCTACTTGTGTTTCTCCACTTAATGAAGATTTGGTCTGTAGTGTCCCAAATGTATCTTGCGTTACTATCATTACTCATTCATAACCAACTGTATAGATGAATACCTGGCAAGGAGAATATTCCTTGAAGGACTGTGGACAAGAGCAGTAAATTTATTTTGGGATGATTCTTGTTATGCCTTATGTATGGCTAAAATGGCTTTAAAAAAAAAATTGTGTTGGAAGTGGAGAGAGAATTGCAGTTGCAATAACTGGATCTATTCAAGGTTGAACAGTGGATGATTTTTGAAAGTACATCTTAGTTTTAGGTGTAGTTTCCAATGCATACATGACGCACTGTTTATGCTTCTAAAAGTGGAATGCGCTTTTCCTGTTTGTCAGTTGTACGTACAACCTGAGATCCTATAGGGAAACTTGTCACATTTGTATGGGTTTTTATGTGGCAGGAAGGTTTGAATTCACGTGGCTTCTGTTTCTGTTGTTGATGCTGTGTTCATGTCAGAGATGCAATAGATTCGGAAGGGTTATGCTGGCAGAGTTTAACATTTGTGTGATGAAGAAACTCTGGATGTTGCTGAGGTTTACCCTGGTTTTATGCAAAATCTTCAGGCTTGATCTGCCAGGCTAAATATTGAACTCAGTGGGTCTTGTTCTCTGTCAGAAACTACTCTGTTCTGTTCCTTCTTGATGTTTTGTTCTATAAATGTGTCAGTAAAGCTATGGACGTAGTCTGTTAAATAAATAAGGAAGGAGTGGCTTTCATGGAATCCATCTATTTTTGGATATGCAGGTAGTGGATAGGAAAATAAGGATAATGATGAAGAGAGGCCAGGCAGAGACTTGGAACAGACCCTCAGGAGGCCTTGCAACAAGGACAGCCAGCCCAGCTTCCCAAACTTGCTTCTGAAAAGAGATTGGATGGAGAAACCATGCACGATTTCAGCTGCCTGTGTGGAATTGGTGCCAGTGGGATGGCTAGTCCTGTGGTGAAGCACTGTCTCCTTGCAGAGCTGCGCCACAGCCCTATGTGATCTGTTATTCCAGTGGGAAGCTTGAATAGAAGTAAGCATTTAGATGCAGCTCAGAATCATTCCCCACATCTGTGTGCTTGCTTTGGCACACACGGCAACATGCTGACCGTAATCCTGTATTAGTGATATTGCTAACCATTCCCCACAGCAACAGATGCTGATGTCACAACTAGAAGATTATGACCTTTTAGGAGATCTGGCAGGAGAGAAAAGGCTAGATTAATAGGGCAGGTAGATGAGGAGAGAGAGAATTATTTATTAAAGCCTAAGCCTTTGTCTAAATTTTATTGGCTCTTTCACAGAAGAGTTGACAACAAACTTAGACAAGAAGCTCGTATAAAATTGTTTTTCATTTATTTTTGCAAGTCTAGTCATGGAATCTCCCCCCCCAAATAGGTTCATCCCTCCAGGCTTTCTTCTGTATTAAACAAGCTTTCTTCGGTGGATTCATGGGGCTCCTTGCTTTTTTCATTTGTGTATAAACAAAGGCTCTATTTGAGGGTCAGGTTGTGAGGAATATGTAGGAATCACAGCAGTCCACATTTGGGTGGGGTGGAGGAGGGATCCACAAGATTTCTTTCATATAAACTGTATGTTCCAAGTTAACTAAATGTCAGAACAGCTATATTGAGGTACATTACTATTTGCTGGGGAAATGCTGTTCATTTATATAATATAGTATTGTAACCGTAAAGATGATATATTTTTATATAGCTTTATATTTAGATGTGTATGTATGCATGTATCTCCTTTCAAAATCCTGTCATTTACAGTCCAATAGTTTAATCTGATCAATACTTCCTGAAATGTTACAAGTCAGGAAAGGTATATTGTACATGTTGCTCTCTGGAAATTAAATCTGAACTCACCGCATCTGTGACATATCTGCAGAACCCCTCTGAATAACTCTGCTTCTTTACCAGTGTAATTGAGAGAAGGATTTGACTACCTATGAGATTTTTTAAGCTCCTGAGGGAGTAAGGTATCAGTTCTTATTGAAGGGCAATAGCTATAGGGTGCTTAATTTTCTTAAACTGATTTAGAAAAAATCTTAACCCCGTGTGAATATTAACATTTGGGTAGGAAATAAGGGTGAATTTGTAATCCTCAGTAAAAGAGATTTAATTCAAAACTTACCAAAGTGAGAAAAAAAATTGAATAACATACTTTGATACAAATTGGTAAAGTTTTGTGGACTTTAGTGGAGCTGCAGTAGTTTATACTCTCAGTCATTTGGCTTAGTAAGTTTAGTTTTAAAATTAAAGTATGTGTCCCACTGATGCCCTTCAGAAATTACGAGGAGGTCAAGGAGAGGGTAAGTACAAAGGGAGAAGAAGGAAAAGAAGAAAGGATGCATTGCTGTTTTTCAGACATTAGAATTACCTCCCACGTTCTTGGCTAGAAAAAAATAAAAAGGAAAGCACAACAAAGCTTTCAAAATTTTTTCAGTATAGGATGTGAGGTCCCAAAGACTGGCCTTCAGCTTTTTTTCAGATTTTGGAAAAGTGCTGGTCTGGTCTTGTAGCTGAAATGCAGAAGTACAACTAGTTTACTGCACACCTGTTTCCGACCTCTGTTTTTTTTGGCTTTCTGCATGTCATTCACTGTGATGTTGTGCTGCTGGTCTTCTGCTAAAAGGATGTTTACTGCCTGGGTTTGCCTCATGATTCGGTTTCTGGTACTGATTTATTTTTTTTTCTTTAAATGCATTAGCACAGTGCTAGTTTGGGGATTTCCATTCACTTCGTGAATAGTTCAGCTAGACCATTTGACTGTCATTGTGCTTTCAGACATGTCAAAGCCTGCTCCTTAAACTCAGGTAGTTATCAGTCATCCCTGTGCTAACTCTGCTTCCAGATCAATTGCATGGAAGTAGCCAACCAGTGATGGCTATGTAGAGTGATCATTGGGATAGATATGCTACTTATTTATAAAAGTATTAACTTATATGGCTAAATCAACAATATGTTTATCAGTTTAACCATGTGATTTTATTACCTGTATTTCTTCTTTTTTCATTTTCTCCCTGATGTTTGTTTTAGTTTGTTGCTGACTGGTTTCAAATTATTGATGTTTTCATGAATGTTTATTAGAATTTGGTCTTGCCTTTTTATCATAGAATCATAGAATGGTTTGGGTTGCAAGGGATCCTAAAGATCATCTAGTTCCAATGTTTGTTTTCGCATATGTTTTACAAATGCACATTAGGCTATTGAGTTGTACTGGGATAGGTGCTTGTGGACAAAGACGAGACAAATTCATGTTCAGCAACAGCTTTTAGCAGAAATATGTTCACAAAATTTATTCCCTTGCACGTGGGAAGAAAAAAATGATTCCTCGTGTCTGATTCAGTCATGCCTAACAAAGCAAAACAGATCACATCCTAGATTTGGAATGTCAAATCACAGGAGACAAAAATAATGAAAGAACCACTGAACAGGCAGTAAGCTTGTAAAAATTACAGGACGCAGACAAGAAGTGTAAACTTCATGAAGTGTCTTAGCTGTTCCAAGCTGTTCACTAGGGTCCATTCACAAGCGGCTAGTGTTGCATGCCTTGTGGATTAGGGGGCTTAAGAGGCTCCAGTCTCTCTGGAGGTCTGTTATCTCATGCAGGCAGCTCTCTGTCTGCTTTGTGTACCTGCATGAAACTCATCCGCTGTAATGGTGTGACCACATTAAAAAGGGTGCCAGTGGAGCAGGAGAGAAACACTGACTTTACAGCTGCAAGGAGCAAAATGCAAAACAAACCAGAAAATGGGAATTGAGGGCCAAGCAGGGTAGAGGGGATAGGTACGCCCTTCTGTTTGCAGCTTGCCTGCATAGCCCTTGAAACTATGATGATCTACATTGCTTTGCATATTCCCTTGTTACACTACTGCAGAGCTATAGGGGCAGCAGTGGGAAACCCTGCATTGCTCCTGTCCTGTGAATAAATAGTGGGTTTGAACCGTTAGCATTTTCGACCTATTTTTGGATATTTATTTCCCTGAAACCACTAAATGACTCTGAAATAAAACTGTTTTGATTTCTCCAAGCTGTGAGCACTGAACAGGTTAAAAAAGGAAACAAGCTAAAAGTTCCATTTCCTTTGCCTGAAAATCCACTGATGCAGGATGAAATTAAAGGCTATAAATAGCTCCTGTCCCTTCAGCTTCATCATGCAAGCTTTGGCTGTGCGCAAGGATTAGAAGAAGACAGAATGGATTTCTGTGTGGCGTCAACAAGAGTCAAGGATTACGCCCACTGTGCACATTGTATTCTTCATTTCTCATGGGCCCTTGCAGGGAAATTAAATCCCTTCTGATGCTCAAGGTGCAGGGAGCAGAGTCGGCTTTGAGCAGGACACGTGCATTGCAAAGCGATTTTATACAGTAGCACTTAGCTTCCCGTGGGTCTGCAGCACCAAGCCCTGGCTTCGTTTTCATACAGGCAGATGACCCAGCACAGATCATAGCAGCAGGGGCTGGGGTTTTCCAGGCTTTGAGCTGGAGCTAGTGTCAGTGAAGTGCATTGCTACTGAACACATTTTGAAAATGAGTTGCATGTTTGTTCCTTGTGTTGCCGCTCCTTCATTCTGTTCCCTTCTGTTGTGCAAATCCTGTGTTGCACGAGTACTGTGCTGTAGTGACTAGTGTCAGGTGACAGAAGGCTTTCATAGAGTTAACTGCAAATAGACCCTTGTGATATGTGTAAGGCTCTTGAAGAAAGGATGCCATTTCTTTCCTTAGAGGAGCATTCAAGGTTGCCGTGACCTTAGCAGTGCGAAAAGTTATTGCGTCTTTTCTCTCTTTTCCACTTGCCTTTTCCACCCATGCATCATGTGTGTAATTAGAAGACATTTTTTTCAAGAGGAGGGTTGTAGTAAATTTCTCTTTATTATTTACAAAAAAAATAGAAGTGTTGAGCAACAGTATTTGTCCAAAAGATGGACAGATAAATAAACAAACAGCTCCTTTATGCAGAAGCCTGCTTGCTTGCAACTCCTGTAGGTTTAGATGAGCTTTGACAGTGCAAAGCATCTTTCAGAATTGCATCCTCAGCTGCATGTGTATTTAGAGCTGTATAATTACAAGTACTATTAATATCTCTGCTTTATGTATGGTAATTTCAGTGGAGAGAAGGGCAAGAGAGCAGTAACTTTGAACTGCACCTTACTGCTTTATGATTAATAGCTGATGTCTTTGCTCTGAACACTTAAATAAGAAAATAGTGGTAGTAATTATTACTAGCTGATAACAAGATTTTATCTACATGGTATTTTTTCCACATCATAAATATACCTTGGGACTGCTAGGATTACAACTTTGTTGTGGCAACACTGTAATTCTTCCACGAAAATGTCTGCAGGTCAGCATTATGGCAGCATGACAACTTGTCCCAATACTCAAACCTCGTGCCACAACCTCCCTAAGAAGAAAAATGGTTGAAGATGTAGAACTTGCGGTAGTCATAGAAAGTAGGCAAAACTTCTTTTAGATCGACTAAAGCCATTCTGTTGCTAAGTCTTGTGAATACATCTAGTATTACAGTGTGCATGTTTAAATTGCTACTTCTAACAGCTAAGAGCAAGAAAGATTGGTCCTTTTTTCTGACCTTGTAGTCCTGCTGACCCCAGCTGCTGATCTGATGGAAACCATATTTCCGTTGCCTACTGTAGCATCAATTCTCTGGGAATTCAGTAGGTAGAAGGGAAAATCCTGTTGTTTCCTATACTTTGAAACCTAAACAGATGTGTGCTAACCATTGGGTTGTGAACCTACCACTTTTGCAGAAATGTGGTTTTTATTTTTATTTTTTTCCTATTGAAAACATGAGCACACTGTGGTGTTGGGACTTCTTTCAGTGGGACAGTGGATGTCAGTCTGATTAAGAGAGGACTCAGTGACTGGTAGATCTCAAGGTCATTCAGTCAATTCCCCGATGCGCGCTTTTTTTTTAGGCACATCCATTGTAACTGTCCAGTTATAAATGCATATCAGTAATTGCTTTTAAAACATTAAAATAAAGAACAAATAGGAAAACAAGGAGTGCAGAATTAAGGTTGTGTATCTTAGAGGAGCTGGAAAAGCTACTTATCTCTGCCTCGAATAAGCAATGAGAAAAGTCAGAGGCTTTTGCTGCTTTGTTCATTTGTTCACATTTAATGTCATCAAAGTCCACTAAAACAAAAAGCCTTGATTTGGACTCCCTAATTACTATGAAGAAGTTGGAAAGGCTGCTGGATGCAGCTATTCATTACAGTCGGGCTGTGTTCCCTCTCCCATCACCCTTAAAAATGGAAGCTTACTAGGGTCCTGCTGACCTGTTCTCCCTGATACAGCTTCTCATTGTAATACAGAGTAATCAAAATAGTAATCTGGCTTAACAGCTCCAGTGCTTTGAGGAACCGTCCGCTTGCCTCATTGAGGCACTGCTCAAAGAGACTCCAGTGATGCAGATTCAACTGTCATTTGGTTCTGTCAAAGACGGCCACTATTAAACAGCTCTCTTGCCAGCTATGTAAAAAGCCTTTACTGGTCCAAACTAGCCTGCAGTTTGTAGTTTGGAAGTTCTAGTGATTAGGCCTTTGTGAATATTTTTGTTGTAATTTTTTTTTTTCCTTTTTATTACTTTTCCCCATGGGTGAGCTAAACAACATTTTATCTCCGTGCTTCGTGGCAAAGGAAAGGTTATTTTTCCTCTCCAAAAGTTGCTGCAAATGTCCTAAGGGTGACATGCGATGTACTGACTGCAAGAGAAAAACAAGAACTATGGTGTCATGTGTAGACAGGAGGAAATGTAGAAGGGCAGGAATGATTTATTCCATTAGTTCTGAATTCTACCTGTTTCATCCTTCCATATAATGTAATGCTGTAAAACAGGAGTCCTAATGGAGTAAAGTAGTAAGTGCTTTAGCTTACATGGAGGCATGTGAGAATATCAATTAAACATACACTTGAAACCATCCATTGGGAAAGTAAGATTTAGTAGCTGGTACTGCAGAATATTAACCTCCTTTCTGCCTGCTTGCCCGCACCTCTTTTCTGGGCTTCTCTTCCAAGCTCCAGCTCCTCACTCCATGAACTACTATATTAGAATGGCAGTTCTCCAGAAAGATCCCTCAAGGACTTGCTGTTTGGGGTCCAGTTCTGCATCAGTCTAGAAATTAGCTAGCCCATACTTCAATTGGTGTAGATCACTACCACCCCATTGACTTCAGTGGATGGGAACAGACTCAAATCCTTTAAATTGTTTCACTACCAGAAGATAAAGCAGTGACTATAAGCATGACCATTCCCCATGGGGTGGATGCCCAGTGGTGTGAGGGCTCTGTGGAGCCCAGAACTCATTGTGTATCATGCCATTCTGCGTATCTCTGATGTAAGGCTGTGTTCCTGAACAGACAGATGGTATCGCCCACCAGGGGATTATCAGGTCCTCCCCTGTGGAATTAAAAATCTACATTCAGCACTTTCTGAGAAGAGGGAGGAAATAGTACAGCCAAACTCCTGAAGAGACTAGCCAGCTGCTGCCTTGCCATTTTTTACCCTATCCTTGACGTAGCTCTTTGTGAAACAAATAGTGCAAAATGGCATCATTTCTCCCCAGTGAAACCTTAAAATATGTAGGATGTGGGCAAAGGAGTCGGAACCATTACTATTCCTAGACATCCATCCAGTCAGATGAGCAGATGGAAAAGCACAAACCGTTCTCAGAGAGAGTAGGAAATATGGCCCAATGCCTATGGCTCAATTTCTATGCCAAAAACCCAGTGTGAAATCACCAAGAGCAGGGATCCCAGTAGACAGAGTCACCAAATAATGCTCAGTTTAGTATCTAGTAGAGGAAAAGACCTAAAATACCTTGACTTACACAAGAGAAAGTCTTAATCTGATGGCTGTAGAAATTTGACAGGTGCCCACTTTGTAGAATCTGTAATTAGGACACTCTTATGACCAGGAAGACTTGACTAATCCTGCAGTGCACCAGACTGTGCATCTTGCATGTTTGTGAATTGAAAGTGAGAATAAAGAGAGCAGTGCTGTTGCTTGTGTGTAGTGTTACTAGCTGTGTAAAGAGGTGGTAGGTTGAATGTGATGGACAAAGGCTGTGAGGAAATGACGGACTAAAGATACGAGTTGAGACAACAGACATATGTAAGCAACCTCAGTTACTGAAGTTAGAAGTCTTTGCTAGGCTGGTTACATTTTGAGATGCTTATTAAGAGAGCAGAGAAGGGGGAAGAAGCCAGTATGTGATAACTAGCTATACTGTTAACAAGCTCTGCTATACAAGATGGAATGGAAGAAAGGAAGAGTGAGGAAAGGAGATGAAAGATGCAGAATAGGAAGAGGCTTGACAAGAAGGCATGCATTAACTATTGAGACATCAGGTATTTGTGGAACAGTAGTTATTGGATGGCTTGAATAAGATATCATTGAGGAAGAACATGTCAATCTAGATGACTGAAGATACTAGGGGTGAGGGGAGAGGAAGGACACCCTTGCAGAAGGCAAGTATGATCATAACTCAAGCCACTGCTTCTTTACAGCGCTGACCGCTGTCTTTACAAGGTTCTCTGGAGAGTCTGAAGTGCACTGAGGAGGTTTGAAGTTCTCATTCCAGGTGGATCATGCAGATACTAAAAATTGTAATCAAGAACTTCAGTGTGTCAGCCATATTATGCTGTGTGAGCATTGTCTGAGTGGTCAGTTAACAGGGCAAGGAGAACATACAGTGTGAAAAGCAAATCACTGAAGGTGTGAAATAACTTTTGCCACAGGATTATTTTCTAGACGTGGTATAATCCGAAACACTGTCCGCTTGCTCATACCGGATTGGAGCATCTGAATCTGTAGCTGGCAGGTCTTTCCACATGAAGCAAACAAGAAGGCAAGGTAATGTTAGAAGGGGACCATGTTAGATCATGTAATGTGGGTCTTAGTGAGACCATTGACAGAACTGTGGAACTATTTCCAGTAAAGTAGGGCAAAAATCCATCAACCATGTTTCTGAAAATTTCAAACTAACAACAACAACAAAAAAAACAAAAAAACCACACCAAACAAAAAAACCTGGGCAGATGATGTTAAAGGTGTTCCGCTTTGCCTGTATAGACCTGACATGCTGATAATTCTCTCATGCTGATATCTCTCTCAATAAAGCTTGACTGTAGGGTGGAAAAAAATTTCAGTAGATTTGTTTACCAGCAAGTTAGTAAGCAAAAGCAGTCAGGATATTTACATGTCAACTTGACATAAACTGATCATACCATGACATAACTTGATCATAACCTGCAAGTGCCTGAAATGAGCATTGCCAAAGCTACATCAGAAACTAAGTTTTAGACTAGGGAAAGGCTGGGACGTTTCCTTAAAGCAATAGGATGTGCTGGCCAGCACCAAGCATTGTAGCCTAGAAAACTGACTTCTAGATGAGTAGTTTTCATCTTTCGACTCAGTCTTTTTTTTAAAATATCATTTAATAATAGTTGTCAAGAGTTAAAGCTTAATCATTCCTCTTGCATTCTATCAAATCAAAGCCTTTTTCAGGCTGTTTTAAAAAGGTATTAATATGTTTACTCAATATTTATGGTTGTTTTACAAGCTTTGGAGTGGGGAATAGTGGAAATGTTAATAGATAGTGAGGACGGTTACCTAGTGATTTTGTTGTAGAGGATGTCCTCTGCTGAGACTCCTTAAATCAGTCATTCATAATGTATACCTGTGCTTCTGAGAGCAGCAGTGCCCCACCATGAGACTGTTTTCCCTCTCTGTGACAGAGGGAAGATGTTAGGCAGGAATACAAAATCTTGTACCTCCCATTAGAGCTGTACTTCATTTTTTAGGCTGATGTTTTAAGGAGCTGCACCTTTTCATCTCAGAACAGAAGCTGGTCAGCACTTACAAAGAGGGCAACACCAAAGCATTTTTTCTAAATCAAGACAAGCCCCATGCACAGCTGCTTTATTCATATAGGGGATCTAGATTCTTTCACAAAATTACGATTAGGGTTAAGTTCTTCCTAGACACATAGACAATGTCTAGCTTGGTTCTCTTGCATGATGAATAATTTATACCTCCCTCCATTGTACACCATGTCATGTGAGGTAAAGCCACCCTGAGACTAGATTTCATAGGATTCCTTCCTTCATGACTTGTGCTTCTGAAAAAGATTACCCACAATGCAGGATTCCAGAGAGGTCTTTGAACTTACTTTTTATTTCGTTAGTGGTCATCCTTTTGCTCCTTGGATCTATGGTGAGATAGGTAGGAGCGTATGTTCCTATCACCATAGATAGGTGAGATGATAGGAGATAGCATATGTTCTTCATTCCCAGGCTGCACTGGCTGGTAGGAAGCAGGTGAGGGGTGCACCAGCGGATGGGATGTGCGCTCCTGGGTCTCCAGGAGAGACAGTTTGTGATTTTTTTTTCTTTTTTTTTCTTTTTCCTCTAATTCACAAAATCTCAGACCTTGAAAGACATTTATGTATCTGTTACCCATGGAAAACAGTGAGATTCTACTGCCTAAAACACCTCATTCCTCATCTGTGAAAGAGTGAGTAAATATTATTTCATATTTATTATGAGCATAATTATACTAAAGATTGTAAGGCACTCTGTTACCCTAGTAATGTCAGGGAGGAGTCCATATTTATTAGAAGAACAGTGTAAGATCAATATCATACCCTATTACACTGTTTCAGCCAACTACTACCTCAGTTCATAAGGTACTGGAACAATAGACTGTCACAGGACAGTTAATGGATTGTTGACCTGTTATATGGTGACCTTCTACATTATTAAAAACATAATGTTGCCTATATTTTGTGGGCTTTGCTGTTTGGGTGCAGAATGCAGGTGACCTTTTGGGGAAAGAGCTTTTCTGTATGTGTTCAGAAGACATTTTTAGAAACAATGTAATATATTCTTATGCTCTCTTTTGCTTCTTCAGACAGTGCATGGCTGCTTTATGTACAATGCCTGTTGTGTTCTTTTTGTTTGATTTTGTTGTTGTTGTTTTTTTTTTCAAATAGCACATTTACCACTGAGTTTTTGTGTACCTGGAGATGAGGTCTCACCCACTTGGAGTTATTAAAGAGCCCATCAGTTCATTTAATGAAAGAAGAGATTTTAGACCCAGTTTTCTGGGCAGAATTCCAGGTTGGGAAATTATGTTTTTCTCTCTGTTAATTTATTCTCCCCATCTACTTAAATACCATGCCTTTTACTCTGTGTCTTAAGCAGTTTTGTACTGTTGCCCCATTTTAGTAAATAGCTATCACATTTCACCATAAAAGACACTGCATTTCAATGATAGAAAAAAATAGTCTAATATTCACCTTTTGAAAAGTGCTTTGGGATTTGCTCAGATAGATCCAGTATAAATAAATGTTTTGTCTCTGTAGTAGTTTGTTTAACCACTTCTCCTTCAAATTAGAAAACTTGTCCTGTTTCCAGGAAGAGGTGCCAGGTGTGACTTCAGGCTCACTACTGGATTTGAGATCTTTGTTCACTGACTAAGAATGTATTTATGTAGATTTTAAATATTGCCATGTCTGTGCTCTGGGATTATAGATACTTCTGTTAATTAGTTGCCAGTGGGCAGCCAAACAATATTCAGTATGAATTTGCTTATTGTGTTTGCACATTAAGAACCATTGCTTTGTCTGTGGATTGTGAGCAATTTGATGCAAGTATTCAATATTCAAAATCTGATCAGGTTGGACACTTGGATACTTAAATCACTTTATTCATTCTAGAGTGGGATTTATCTTGCCTAACTAAACATTTTAATGGAAGTCTAGTTTAAGGTACTTGTGTAGGCTCCCATGAATAAAGAGAAACATGAGAAGAATACACACTACCAGGAGAACTTATAGGACCCTCTAATAGTGAAGGGAAAATAAATCGGGGGAAAAAAAGATAATATTTTCTTTCACCCTCACATTTGTCCTGTATCTTTTGGTTATTGGAGGCTGGGGTAAAACTTCAAGCAATACTGTGTAAGATATTTTTAAAGAGACATGACAATTTTAATTTAAAAATGTTTATGTCCCTTCACATCCCTCCTTTAGATTTCTGCAAGTAAAATCATTACTATACTTTCTAGAGACTGAACACAAAAGGGTGAGGAACATGGAAGGGCAGAAATCAATTTCTTTCATTTGCGTGAATGTAAAAGCCATAGCTCCATTTGGGTGTACAGCTGAAGACATGTTTCCTTTGCAAATAAACTGTGCAACTTGATGTATTGTTTTCCCACTTTGCCTGTAATCGTTTTGAATTAAAGGGTGGATGCAGCCCTGAAGAGCTGGAGAAAGAAACCTGCAGGTAGGGATGTCCAGAGGATGGGCCTGTGTTGTTTCACATCCAAGAATGGATGATCAGAGAACAGCATACTGCTGTAGCAGTTCTGTTCACTGGTTTCTGTGCTGCACGTCCACAGATGTCTGAAATGCCTAAATCTTAATAGTTCAAGGCTTTCCCTTCTGCATCCTGTCTGTGTAATCCATTCTGATCTTTTAGCTGGGGCAGAGACAGCAATGCTCCTGTATTAAACCTATTTGGGAAGGAGCATTTAGGAGTTGTTGTCCTCTCTAAACTCATTAATTCAGGTGAATAGCAAGCAGAGGGAGAAGGTGGCTTTGCCTGTGTTGCCATACTGCAGTCTTTCGGTGCTGCGGAGCCTGAATGAGGAAACAAGGGAAAGAGGCAGCTGTGTTAGCCTGTTGTCACTGCCATCGCTAATAGAACACCATCATTTCCATCTTTTCCCATCTGCCTGTGGGGGGAGAGGCACTGATAAGGCCTTGGGATTGGTTACAATTTACTGAAATCACAAAGCAGATGGATATTGAGCAGATAAGCGTTAATCTGTCCTGGGAGAGGATTAATCGGGTGAAAGATGGCAATCTATGTGTGTGTGTGCGTGCGGGTGTGTGTGGAAGGGGGCGGGGGTGGGAATGGTGGGCAGCTGGTGCTGTTGTCATCTCTTTTGGTCCTGCTTTTGTCTTGCTTGTGTGCCATGATGGCAAATAAGGTCTGTTTCCTACAGAAGTCTTATTCCTCTTAAAAAAAAGTTTCACTGAACTTTTGACTTCAAAAGCTGGGGAGAATGTCTTACGTTTTTTAAAGAAGCTAAGTCTTCTTTTTCAGCTCTTTAGCTTAATAGCTCAGCTTTTCTTTCTTCTCATTGCTGAAACAAATTCTGTAGCATTTGATTGTCTACTTTTCCTCTTTACTTTTAGCCAACATACTGTTTCTTTGTAGTTTGCAAGCACAGTCTTCTCCCCAAAACACTTTCAGTGATTACGTGACATTTGATTTAAATTATTGTTCTGATGTCTACAGCATTTTATTTGGGAATCTCTAAACTGTTTTACAGGCACTAGTTAATTAATACTCACAACATCCCAGAGAGGTTAGGTAAGCATTAGAGACCTGTTCCATGCACATGCCCCCCCCCCCCCCCCCCGCATTTGAATACTTGTAGCACCTGTTGCCTGAATTTAGAGTTACAGTGCTAACCACTTCTGAAATTCATACCTTATATCCATTATTGGTGGGTGTGCTGTGACACAGGGCAGTGGGATCAAAACTGGAGATAAATGTGTATCAGTGACAAAGATGGGAATAAACCAATGAATCCAGCCTTTTCCTCCTCAATCTCCTTTTTTCACCACAAAATACAGTGCTTTTCTGATGCTGTGCATTGAATGCTAGCCTCTTGTTTCTCTCTGAAATATAGCTATGTATTTTTCTGCCTCCCAGTTGTGGTCCACATGGTTCCTTTTTCTTCATATCGCACTCTCTCTCCTAATTCACTTTTCACTGTAGAATATGCAGTGATGCTAGTGTCCTCTCACAGCTATCTTCTGACACACCTGTTTTCACTGGCTTGGTTGCCACCATCTATGAAAGATCTGTCAGCCTTGTATAAAGCTGGAAGATTATAAAACTGCTGACTTATGTGGAGTGCGTAAAGGCAAATTGTGTCCTGCTATTCTGCCTTGGGGTTAGCTCTCAGTGTCTACACTGACCTTACCAGTGAGTGGTTGAACAGCATTACGTAGTTTATGTATGAAAGGTATAATTGCATGCCACGGCCAGATTTTCAGAGGGGCCCTAACTGAATCTTATTTTTATGCGCTCTGAACATTTATTTCCGTATGTAAATGACCTCAATCACAAAGGGGTATGAAAAGAGCCTTTTGTAGATTTAAAACTCAACCAATCTGTCTATTTCTATAGCAGTAGTATGATAAATGAACACTGTCTTTGGTAAATTGTGTAGGCATTTAGGGGCTTATTTCATTTATCAGGTCTGCACAGTAAAGATCCCTGAGGAACTGGAACCAGGTATCTCTGGTAAACAATTTGCTTTGGGTGGACTGGAGCAGACCAAGCAGTGTGCAGTATCTTTGATCAGTCTTGGGTTGTCCTCCTTCTTCCCTTGAAGGTGAATATTCATACTAATTTTTTCAAAGCAAAGTACAGAGGTTTTGCTGTTGCAAGCCTGAGATGGGTGGCAGGGGTGGCAGTTGTTACTGGCTCTGTGGCTAGGTGAGTGCTGTGGCACACTCTGCCACGTGCCCTGGAAACATCAGTTATGTCCCTGGAGTGTGGGCAACAGCAGCAGAATTTTTCCCACTGTAAACTGGGCAGGAGTTGTCTTGTCCTATGTCAGTTGTCTCAAGCTGCCTTCTGTTCTGTCCTGGTTCCTGCTGGGATAGAGTTAATTTTCTTCCTAGTAGCTGGTATAGTGCTGTGTTTTGGATTTTAGTATGAGAATAATATTGATAACATGCTGATGTTTTGGCTGTTGCTAAGTGGTGTTTACGCTGGTCAAGGGCTTTTCAGCTTCCCGTGCTCTGCCAGGTGCAGAAGAAACTGGGAGGGGGCACAGCCAGGATAGTTGACCCAGACTGGCCAAAGGGCTATTCCGTACCATATGACATCATGCTCAGTATATAAACTGGGGGGAGTTGGCTGGGGGGTAGCGGTCGCTGCTCAGGGACTGGTTGGGCGTCAGTCGGTGGGTGGTGAGCGGTTGTATCTCACTGTTTTTGGTCGTGTGTGTGTGTCCCGGGTTTTGTTTCTCTCTCTTGTTGTTTTTCTTCTCATTACAATTTATTATTATTATTATTATGTTCCAATTATTAAACTGTTCTTATCTCAACCCATGAGTTTTCTTACTTTTGCTCTTCTGATTCTCTCCCCCATCCCACTGGGGCGGGGGGAAGGGTGAGAGAGCAGCTGTGTGGTACTTAATTGCTGACTGGGTCTAAACCACATGCTCCTTCTAGAAGCTAGCCCAAAGAGTGAGCAATATTTTATTTTTTGTTTTGAGTATGAATTCAGGTCTCATTTAGTATTAATCATCAATATTTAGAGGAATTCAGGTGAAAGTTTTCATTTTGCCACATTTTTATAATAAACGAGTTGCTGTGGCTAGGACAGGCATGCTGGTTATCTTTGTTCCGTCTTACTGGGGAACTTGCCAAAGGCATGAGAAAAAGAGTCAGAGTCAAGCAATCGTGAACTAGGAATAAGATGCAGTTCTTATTTTTATTTCTTTTTACAGTTATGATATTTTATCAATGGTACAAATTGATAAGGAGGAGTTTCCCTCTCATAAATGAAGACTGGATGTCTTTTAAATTACGTAGCCTGTAGTCTTGACCACAGTTTGCACGCTTGTTATGCAGGAAATTGGATGAGGTAATTGGAATGGTTCTTTCTGGCCTCAAGTCTCTTACCTGAATAGCGAGAGGTCAGGGGTCTCCAGACTGGAGATGCTGTTTTGAGTCACCTGATGATCTTTTTTCCACGTATTGGGGTGAGGAACATCTGTCTTTACTCTTCCTGTAATTTGTAATCCTTGACTGAGTTTCTAAAAGTTATTTTCTCCACCTTATTTTGTGCTTCTGAAGGTCCTGATGTTGTTTTACAAGTTTCCTGTGGTCAAACAGTTTGCCAGAGTTTGCTGTGACATATGGGGTAGAAAAAGAAAATCTTTTGAGACATCAAGTTATTAAAGCCAAAGGGACACACTGGGAAAATAAATTGCCACCAGCATGAACTGAAGTAGAAATATTTGTTAACTTGCTGTCAGATGCAGATTTTTTTCTTTCCTAAGAAAAATTACAGACTCTTTAATTTTTCTTCCGTCCCTGCTGTTTTTATGATGATTTTCTTTACTCTTCTTACTGTTTTGTTCTGCATCCTTTCAGTCACCTTTAGGAGGAGCTTTTTCTGTCTCATTGTTATAATTTCCTTGGTTTGGAGGGCTTAAATAGTTATTTTGTAAAAGCGTACGTTTCTGACAGGTAAGAGGACAGAGCTAGATTGGATTTTAGCAACAAAGGTTGACTATATAATGTTCGTCAAAGATCCATCTCATAATGGCCTGGAACCAGGGCTGCACTGGTCAAACAAAGAAGAGAATTCTGTTGATTCCTGTGGCTTAGGATGAAATGCAAAATGGTGTTCTACTAATTTTCCTTTTAAATAATTCTCCACCTTCTTTTTCAGACCCAAAGTGAGGGCTCTCTTCTTTTATCAAGGCAAGGCTTGGCAGAGTCTGTTTTACATAATAGGGTAAAATTAAAAAAAAAAAAAAATCTGCAATGGATTTTCCCTCTGTAATTTGCTCAACAAGTTTGACAAAGAGACAAAATTTCTGTTCTAGGTGAGAATGCATGAGTATATCCAGTGATTAAGAGGTGGTCTTAAATTTAAGACTTTCTTCATGTAGCTTCAATGACACTCATGACAGAGTCAAAGTAAGCAAAAACAGAATGAAAATTGGAAATGTGCGTTTGCTTCCCCCACCCTCTTTCTTTTTCCAGTGAAATTCAACTCTGAATGCTTCAGTTAATCACTTCAGTCTGCTGAAGTGCAGCTGACTGGTGGTAATCAAGGCACTAGCCATATCACCTCTTGCGCTGTTGTAATTCCCTTCCCACAATGGAAGTTGCTCTTAAATATTAGGCAGGTAAAAATGAACCCTATGAAGGGAAGTGTTGTATTTGGTTATATTGTACAGATTTAGTCTGGACTCTTGGATTCTGTGATCTGCAGTGTCTTAGACAAGAGGAAGAGAGCAGCTTGATTAGATGTTTGCATGACTTAATTCATAAATGTGTCTACTTTTATAAAGTTAGTGCTTCCCCTTGTATTTTGAGGGGGTATATGTAGTGTACAAAAGTTTCTAGGCACCATGGGTATGGCATTAGAAGTCTCAGTGTACAAATAAATGTTCCAATTCATCTAATTTGAGAAAATGGGAGCCCTTTTGGCTGTGCTGGGATCAGTCAAGAAACTGAAATACAGATTCTGTCCCTATTTGCATGAAATGTTTTAATTACTTAACTTAGAGAGATGATCACACTGGGAAATACTTAATATGATGTGCCAAATCCTTAGCAAATATAAATTGACATAGCTCCATTGAATTCTCCAGCCAAGGATTAGAGCTGAATGAAAAACAGGAAATGGCAATGAAAAAAATCAACCAGCTGAAAATACCAACTTAGCTTTAGTTCCATTTGTTCCCAAAGTTTTTATTTTGTTTTTATTTTGGTTTTACTTTTGATATTTTCTCTTATGCTCTGTGGCAGGCTTGTCACTTTTTTTTTTTCTTTAGGTTTGCTTTTCTATTTTGCTGGTATAAAAGAGAATATGAAGGCACAGAGAATATCTGTGACCAAAAATATGAGAAGAACTCAACTTGAAATTTTCCATTCCATGAAAGTGCCAGATTCCTTTTGTTACAGTTTTTTTCAGTATGAATGCATTTTTTCCTGTAAACTTGCAAGCAAATCTGTTGAGTGAGAATGTTGCCTAAGTATCTTAAACAAGTGCCTTTATCATTTTCACTCCTTTATGCTAATTTTTCTGGCCCTTCAGGTGGTGATATACTGCTTGGTTCATACTTCAGTCCTGTCCTGTTATTATCAGGATGGTCTCATTAAGAATGGAATAGGGAACTTGACACATGGCCACTCTTAGGCCTAGGAGTCCTCCTTTTCCCTGAGAAGAGTGCAAGATCCTAGCTTAACAAGATTTTACTTGAAGCAAGATACTTCCAGCCTGCTTTTCCCTTTCCCCTTTCATTTCTTAATGTAATTGTTTCTGGTTTTCTGCATTCTCACTGTTAGAAATGTCATGTTGTTCAGCTATCGGCATGCTCATTTGGAGAAGTTTATTAAAGGCGACATAGAGTTTCTGACATACTAGTGGCAGAAAAGTAAAATTAATTTCATGGCTCGTTTGTTAAAATGCTCCTTTTTGAACTGGTGGATTTAATGTGACTGTTATCTGCTTAAGAAAATTGTTGCCCAAAAGAGACAGGGTGTTTTGTGTGAAAGTAGTAATTAATGAATATGCAGTTGAACTATCTTTCCCACTCCATAATGTTGCATGAGATGACTTAAAGCAAGTGGAACTTTTCTTGTGTTACTGGAACCACACTGCACTTTGTTGATTTGTATTTTGCTTAGCTGAACAGCATTCAGGTGCGTGGTCCATCTTTAGTTTCACTGTCATACCTTAAATAGTTGGAAATGACAGGCCTTTCCTGCGTATGTGACTTCTGCTTTGTCCCTCTACTGCATTTCACATATGCAGCTGCAGTGGGAGATCCAGGTACATACTGAAATGCGTTATTTAAGGTTGCTCGCTCTCAGTGCTTTCCAGGATGTTCATCTCAGTCAAGCAGGAAATCTAGTCAACTGTAGCCAGCTTTTCTTTCAAATCAGAAATTCTCAGTTCGGAAGTTAGTCCAAACCTTTTATTGCTTTACGCAAGTGAAAATTGAGACTAAGAGCCTAAATTTATGTGCTTGAGAGCATCTACTCAAAAATGTTGTTGTGAGGGGAATGGGGGGGAGGCCTAAATGCATAATGGATTAAAAACAATTGGAAGAATTGGAGGAATCTTTTTCGAAATATGCATTCTTGTTTGAGGCTAGCCTATTTTCCAGTATTTTGCCATAAATTTTGTTGTAGTGAATGAAGTTCACACCTGTAGGTGCAGGGAAGAGTTTGGTGGTGCGTGGTACAATTCTACAGAATGCTTCCATGATGTCTCTCAAGCTGAAGTTTCTAATCTCTCTCAGAAACCACGTTACCAAGTAATGTAGAGCAGTGGTTATTAAATTCCCATTAACGCTACCCAGGGTTTTCGGAGAAAAGAGGAACCAGGGGTAAATAGTAGGAGAGATATTACAAAGATAGCTTGAATTTCCCATGCTAACATTGGACCATAATACTTGAGACATACACAAATGAACAAAACCCAGTCAGGATTCCAGCTTTACATTTCATTAAAATACAGATCTGTAATCTGAATAGTGATGTCTGTTGTACAGAATGCCTCTACCCTATGCAAGCCTTGGATTTCAGGTCCCCTGCTGAAGTACTATCCAGGTATTTATTGTGTGTTCTTAAGAGGGAGTCAGTTTTGGTGGAGATGCAGAAGAAAACCCCATTCTTTAAGGCAGATCCTGCCTTAAGGCAGCAGTTAGGGAGGTGGCAAGGAGGTAGAGGAGAAGAATTCTGCTGCTGTTGAGCTAGAGAGAGCAGCCCTGTTGAGATTTCACTAGAGTGCAAAGAAGCATCGATGAGTGGTGTGTGAGGCCTGCACGTGCTTGTGTGCACGTCTGAACTCTTCAGTCGGGACTCATTCCTCTCAAGAAGCAGCATGGTGAACTGGGGGGAGCAGAACTTCATAGCTGCAAAGTTGTCTGTAGCTGCCATGGCTGACTCAGTAGCTGTTGCTGTGGAGTGCTCTGTTCCCAGCTGCCCCACAAGCAAAGGAGTCATACTTAGTTCAGGGACAATTTGGAATGTGTTTGTGTGTTTTGGGGAATAAATAGCAACAAAATAATAAAACACTTGATATTTTTCTGACACTGTTTTATAGTTCAGTGCAAATTTTTCTTTTCATCTTTTATTCCTAGAATTGATGCAGTCCCAAATGTATTGAATCATGGGCCCCTCTTGTGAGAACTGGGAGAATGGTCCATGATTATTTGAGAGGTGCCTTTTAGTCCATGAAATGACAGTTTGAAACCTCATATTTTTGCACTGGCAGATGTTCGGGGTTTGTAAAAGTACAAATAAGAATGGAGGAGGGAAAGAACAGGTTGCAAAAACTTAATATGAATATTTTAGAAATGTATTTCTTTAAATAAATACTAAAAGATAAATTAAAGCAAATACTTTGCTTCAATATTTTGTGTTTTGAAGGCAGTTGCTATTTTTGGTATCCAGACTTGAAAGTGATAAATAATCATGTTTTTCTGTAGCTAATGGCCACTGTTTTAGAGTTTCCTTTTAGGTTGAGATGAAGGGAGAAATAGTGATAGAACAGAGAAGTACAGATGAAAAAAAAACAAGTTGCAAATTTCTGATCTCTGTTGGTTTGGATGAGGAATGGTGAGAACATTACATTTTATGTACAGAATGTGAATCAGACTTTAACACCCATTCTACTGTACTAAAAAGGAGATTAAAAATGTAAAAGTTGTCATAAGGAAAGTACTTGGAGCACTAGAATGCCAATATGTGTTCTGGCAAAAGTAGGCTATGCAGCTATGTGTTGCACTGGCAAAAATTGTAAAATCAAATAAATCTGTTTTATGTACATGCACACACACATGCATACGTGTGCTTGTGTGAAAGAGCTGGGCAGAATAGCTGTGCAGGACGGTTCCTAGCTGAGCTGCCTTTTCACTGTTGTTAAATGTGTAGTCCCAGCCTGCCTATTGCTGGTTTTGATCTTTTTGTTATGTGCTAGCAGTTGAAAGACTGAAGAAGAGCAGAAGAAAATGTATTAAAATACGTTGAGCTGCAGTAATAGCAGCAGTGATGCTTCCTGGACCTTCTCCATCTTGGGAGACCATAGATGTTTCCGGGAACAACTGTGGGGCCTGATCTAAGGCATATCTAATTACATGTTTCTAAGACACGATGGAGGCTGAGTGCAAGATCTGTCATTGCTCTGCCCAAGCAGTGGTGCATGAATGCAGGCATTTGCATGGGCTGTCTTCTGTATTTATAATTGACTGTTTTGGTTGAAAAGTTACTATTTCTTTTAGAAATTATTATTTCTAGTGTGCATAGTTTGAAGGGAATACATACTGCATGTGTATACTGTTTTATCAGCTCTTTCTTCCCTCAGGTCATACAACTTTTTCTTCTACTGCAACTGTTTACTGTTTTTTGAAGAGATAGGGCCAGCATATCTAATTTCCTTGGAAGTGGAGTCAGCTCAAGTGGAACCAAGCTGAAGGGGAGTGCTCATCTGCGTTACAGTCAGCTTGTATGATAGATGTAGAAAAAGCTGAATGTCAGGGTTTATTGTGGGGTTCGAATAGTTGTGCTTTGTGTATTCCTGTTTGCAGGACAAAGTACTTTAAATAATGTTTGCTTTTTGAGGGGTAAAGGTGGGAGATGATCCGAGGAGAGTGCAGGTGTGAAAGATTGGTGACTTGCCTGAAGTCACCTAGAAACCTAATGGCAGCATCACAAGAGGAATGCAGATCCCATGAGACCCAGTCTGTGCTTAATATAATTTATTTTCATTGCTCAGAGTATACTCTAACTTAAATAGCAACTGGAGGAGGAAATACACTCTGTCATTTAGTCTCAGTTTGTAGTCTGACACGTAGTGTACCACATCTAGCAGTGGCTGCTGTTATTTAATGTTTGATCCTTTTTCGGTATATATGTGCCCTTTCAAAATGTTTCATGATGGAAATAGATTTGGACTTGATCCTCATTTCACCTGCATCAATACAAATCTGAAGAATTTCAGCCTGCATCTTGTCCTTCCCTAAATACTACTTCTGGGGTTTGGAGGGATGTTTGCAGAAGAAGAAATAGCGAGGAATGCAAAGCATATTGGGAGAAGTTGTGACAGACATTGCATATGCAGGGCAGTATTTCTGGAAGAGTCATTCAGCAATTCCAAGCCTCTTTAACATAACAAAATTGACAATAATTAATAGTGTCCATGGCATCTGATTGTCTTGGAATCATTGAATCATTAGATTTTTACACTCAGCACTCTGTGAGATGGGAAGCCATTATCTGCATTACACAAAGAAGAAGCTAAAAGATGTAATAAATTAAGCAACTTGTTCAAAGTCACACAGAGAATCATTAACTGAAGAGGGCTTGAACCCAGGTGTCCTGAATCCTAACCCCATGCCTTATTCACTAAGTCATCCTTCATAGCAGTTCACTATCTCCTGTCATACAGGGCTTTGCCTTGCGGGCTTATGAGCTCTAGCCTTTTTGTAACAAAGCTATTCCAGTAAAAAGATTATTTTTCTTGGGTGAATCTGCTCTTTCAGCAATTAACTTTTTATTTTGGACATATGAAATATTTTTGAGTTAGATTGGTACATATATGCAGGAGGAGTATGAGAGGAATGCATGAGCGTATGTAAACATCAACCCATGGGAAATGAGTAAGTGCTCCACACCTTGCTGAGAGTAATTTAAAATAACATTGCCCTCGCTATAATTCATCTCATTGTTCCAATGAAGCAGACTAGCATGGGGTCATATTAATAATTTGAACAGTCTTACCCCTCAGCCTTCTTCCGCTTCAGCAGAAAGATTAGCACTGAGCAGAACACCATTGTTTTAGCTTTTGAAGACTTTAATTGGTGTTTCAAAGAGTATGACCTCATTCACTCACACAGCATTTTTCATTCATTTTCTGTTCTCTTCATAAGTTGCTTAGAATTCAGGTTTGCTTATTTTTCAGGATTTTTTCCCCCAGAAATATTTATAAGTAGTTTGGTGTATAAAGGAATTAGAAAATTGCTATGCTGTTACCTCCCCCATTAGCCATTCAGGTCCAAAGCCAGTTGAAATAGCTTAGAGCACTCCTGTAGTTTTGTGCAGAATTGAATTTCTCAACACCTGTAGAAGCAGTGGTTAAAGTCATGTAATCTTTACTTTGCTTCAGTCCTTTCTGGCACCCCTGTTTCATTCCTGCTTCTCACCTTTCTGTAGCTTCATTACAATATCTGAAAGGGATCTTTGTTGTTACCCTATTCCAGGCATCTCTTGAGCAGAAAAAAAGGGAAGATCATTCTGTACAATATTATGATAAGAATAAAATATTTGAAAATCACTTCCTGTAATGGACAAAATAAAGCTTGAACAAAAATCCACAGGTTTGAAAACGCAGAACCAAATTCAATTACGTGAACTAATATCTTTTCATTGATTTCAGGCATGCCATCCGTTGACCTATATCAGTTTTAACTATCTAGCACTTTAATGTTGAATTAATTTTGTAGAGTAGAACATCCTTATTGCATCCTAGAATCAAGTACCATATGAAAATTCAGTGATGCTACTGGATGTCTTTTTTCTGATGTTTGCAAAGTAAAGCAACAGTTTAGATGGTCTGACCACTACTGTCCTGCTCCCCAACTCCAACCCTAGTCTTGAATTTATAGAAAAAATCTTTTGATGCCTAAAAATTAGGATAAAAATATGTAAATGATTTTACATTAATCATTGGCTTACTGTAAAAACTTAACAAGAACATATATGAATCTTAGGGAAATTTTCAGACCTTGCCATCCTGATATAACCTATTCCTAGCTTTAGCTGTCAATATAAACTAGGTACCAACTAGTGCTCCAACATTCAAACTATGATATACAAAATTATATCTTTGTACCTTCCAAAATGAAACAATAATTCCAGTTTTTGTACCCTGCCATCTGAACCTTAATAGTAGGTATGAGTATAAGCTAGATAACAGCCCAATTATCCAAAATTAATGGTCAGGTGTAAAAAAAAAAAAAAAAAAAAAAAAATTCTGACACCTTTCCTCATCTTTTTTCTGAGAACCTGGGAAAATTTAGTAATAATTCACAGTACAGTAATTGTAAATTTTTGAACATAAATTCAAATTGCTATAGCTGACCCAAATTTGTTATTCAGATGTGCTGATCTCGGCTCTCGACTTGCTACTTTGTATCGTGCAAAGGGAAAGAATCATTTCAGCTTTGTCCTTACTTTCCAGAACTTGAGTGCTAACCCTAAGATTTAGTATGACATCAGTGGTTGTTGCTACCTGAAAATTATTAACAAGGCATTCAAAGTCAAAATACCCACTTCTAATTTCTCCTTGCTGCCCCTTGGAAAGTCAAGCAATAATGCCAGGTGAGCAGCCCCTGTGACCTGGAATCCTAAGCCCCAGAAGCTACTGAAATCTAGCTGTGCTGGTACTTGGTTTACTGTTGCAAACCAGAAACAATGTGTCAGCTGAATCCTGATGTTTTCCCTACCATCCTAAGCACTAAGAGTTTGCATTTCTGTCAGTTTTCAGCTGACAAAACTGATTGATTTGTACTGTAGCTTTCCGGGTTAGGAAGCAATTTGCTCTAGTGTATATGAAGCTGAATTACTGATCTATGGGGTTGGGGGCTTTTGTTGTTTTTTGTTTTGTTTTGTTTTAAGTTACTGGATCAGTAAGCGGAGGTCACTATAACCCAATAAGTACTATTCTTGATTTTTCTCTAAAAGAAATAATTTAAACTGTAAAAACCTCATTAGTGCATGTATCTTGCTTACGCAGGTGGGGTTAGGAATGAACCCCTGGGAAGCAGCTTTGGATTCATTTCCAGTAACTGGATATTAAATGTGAGGAAGCCTGGAGTAATAATGTTAGCTCTGTTCTTCCTCTGCTTACCAGCTCAGTTCTTGCATGTTCTCTCTCCCTTTTTTCCTGGTATCTCGTTGTCTCGGGATTTCTTTCTACCCCCTTCCCAATTTACTACTTTTTTTCCTTGGCTTTCATCAGATACCACCGTCATCTCTGTTTAAGTCACTTCTTTCTGTCCTTGCTTGACTGCTCTTACCTTTTATTTGCTTAACCCACCCCTCCAAAGAGCTGGATCCAGGAAGGCAGGAAGGAAGTGCTTCTGTGAGCTCTTCCAATAGATGCTGCTGCTGGCAGGGATTTGAATTCATAAAGAAGGGAATGCCTTTTCTTGGCGCTTAGGGAGAGAGCTACTAGGTGCAAGGACACTGGAGTGAAAGAGAGCGCTCTGCCTGCTGTGGAGAGGCTGGAGAGGTCTAAGGTTAGGATAGAGGTCAGGTGAAATCAAGCTCACAGTCTCTCCTGTGCACCAAGCAGGCTTGTAGTAGTGCTGATGATATGTAGGAAGTGGAATCTTGCTTTCACTATCAGCCATGCTTTACTTGTGTGGAGCTTAACCAAAATTCTTTTGAACAGTATAGGAGTCCTCCGTTTGTTGGCAGTGGTCCTTGGATGAGATCTGTGGCAGGATGGCTTTGGATTCTGGTGGCATTTTAATGTTTCAAATTTTGTGGTCCTTCTTAAGAGAGCAGGCAACCTCAGATTTTAAAATTTGTATATTAAGTGAGGTTCATTGAGGTCAGCAGTGGCTTAGAATATCTATCATCAAAGAAAACTCTGCTTTGGGAGTGAGGTCACTGAATCAGAAGGCAGCACTTTTTACACAGATTCAATGTGACAGTCTGATATAGGAGCCACAGTACTTTAAATGACAGGTCAAGCTGAGGCACTGTATTCACGGGCTTCAAAAGGTAGTGTAACTTTGCTGGTGAGTTACTGACTTCAGTGTCCAAAGGGAATCTGTTCTGCCTGGTCAGACTCCCTTCCTCAGAGTTTCCTGCATGTAGTAGCCTTCGATCCCAGTTTTTAAATGACCATGTTGTATTGCGGCACACTTAAATAATTGCCACGCTTCATCCCAGTGATGGGAACGCTTTGTTGTCTAGGGAATTGTGTGTGTAGTAGCTGATAAACCAGTATGTTAATCCTGTTAATGCTTGTGTGAATCCACTGATTTTGATGGTGTTGCATTACCACGTGGTGACAGGATTGTATGGGTGACCCAAGTCCACAGCTTGGAGTGAATTTTGTCATATTTTCAAATAGTTGCTATGATTAATTAAGGATCTGTTTTCTAAGAAATTATAATATAATTGTGGTTCTCCTTAGGCTGCAGATATTGCATTGCGTCATGTTTTCTGCAAAAATAGCTAGAGATGAAAGCCCAAGCACAAATTCTTAACTGGGGTCAAGAACAGGGTCAGTTTTGCTAGCAAGTCAGCAGGGGAGCTTACAGCATCCTCAATAATAGCAACAGTAATAATTCTTTATGCTTGCCTTAGCATTTTTATCTGTAGTTTTTGAAAAGTTTTATAAAGTTATTACATTCTCCAGGTTACAAATGGAAGAGCAGAAAGTTTAAATCCTGGAGGTAAGAGTGACTAAACTAGAGAGACCTTGGAGGGAAAAGGTATCCCAAATACTCCCTTCTGTCACTTTGTTTTCCCCCACCCCATAAAACATGCTGTTCATATACTCCAGTCTAACTTTGCATTCTTGCCACACTTAAGTCTGTGTCACAGCTGGTCTAAGCTGGTGTAACTTCTGTGAAGTTGGTGGTTTTGCCTCTACCACTTATCTCTTGCCTATGTTTTTCAGTTAACTTTCCTCAAGGTAATTTCCATTTCATTTGTGTGTTTATTTTGGCACCATTTTTGTGCTTCCGCTCTGCTAGTGCTGTTTGAACACCTTGGAAGGATGGATTTTGTTTAGATTCAAGAATCCCTCCAAGGTTTGTTTTAGAGGGAGGGAACCTGTAGGCACGCTGCCTTTGAATCTGTCTTTGCAACCATCTCACAGGGGAGACGTGCCCCTGTCTCCTTTTTCTTCCCTCTGCAGGCTTCAGCAGAGAGGATCCCATTTGTGTTTCCCCCTCTCACGTCTGTGTGTTGTGTTCCTAGTGCAGATGCAGATGGTTAGTTAGTACTGACAGGCTTTGCAAAGACATCTTCGGATTTCACATGACTTTGAATGCTAATGAAAGGTTTGTTGTTTCATTTCTGAGTCTTATAAGTAAACAGTTCCACTGTGGATGCATTCAGAGGAGGAAGTTGCTAATTATGTCTTCTGCCTCCCCACTCCTCTTTGGTACCTGTTTCTTCCTCCTGGTTAGGTGCTGTTGACATAGCAACCAGCCGTTTATCTTTCTTGAGGGTGTATTCATACACGCGTGTGTGTGTGTAGGTGGTGGAGATGTATAAAAAGAAACTCTCTGAGACGTCAGGAGCAGTCAAAAGCACTGTTGATAAGGCGTTCAGATGAAAACACTGCAGAGGTCTATTGTAGGTGGCAACTTTGTTCCTTGCATGTGGTAACACAGGCGGAGGTCTTTTGGATTGTTTTTATCTGCGATTTCTTAGAATGGACCGAGAACTTCCTGTGGCCTTTCACAGATACTGTTAAGTGCTGACTTTGCCCTAAACATTCCTGCAGTGTCAAAGCATTGTAGGGGCACAGGAACAGGAAAGAGTATTTTCTCTCTGTAATAGAAATGCAACATTGTCACAGAAGTGTTCTATTTTTGTACCCAGCCTCACTAGTTGTTGCAGTTTTAAGTAATTGCTTTAGCATAATCCAAATTTCCAGAATATTATAGTGATCCATAATCCAGAATGTTATAGTAACAATCTTGGCTATTCTTACTGCTTAATCTTTTCATCAAGCTATGAAAACCAGTAATGAAGAATGAAATAGGAACCTGTCCCCTCAGTGTCTCCGTGTAATCTTTGATCTGGAAAGAGGTCACACAACAAAACCTTAATTCTTTAATTTCTAATTCTGAGAAAGATGGAGATTGGGGAATTTAATTTGCCTCCTATTGTCTCTATGACACCTTATCTTCACATGTCTTGTAGGAAATTGTTAGGCTGCCCTGATTTTCATACTGGCACGTTGCCAGTAATATGAATAGCCATTGTATCTTTGCAGCCAAGAGGGTTCAGAGAAAAGAAGGTAAATATTTCAAGACTGTTTGATGTATGGACAAGTTATGTGGCACTGTGGCAGTAGAAAAAGGTACTGAGCTACTTCCAGTAGCTCATTAAAGCTGTTCCAGTGAGACAAGAGGTCTTCTAATATCCTGCTGACATTAGAAAAGTGCTTCAGCACTTCACACAGAGACTTCCTAAATATAGTCAGAACAATTACTTTAATAGTAATGCTTTTATGTAGCAGCTGTTAAAGGTAGTTCTCAATGCATTCAATATGGAAAGCAAATACTGTTAATTCCATTCTCTAGACAGGGGAACTGAATTATGAAGTGGAAGTGAAGTGAATTACAGAGGTGATGCAGTAGGCCACTGACACAAGCATGAATAAAGCTTTAGTCTCAAGTCTAGCTTCCTGTGCCTACTGACAGTGCCACATTGTTGTGCTAAAGGTGAGTGTATGAAACCAGAAGGTTGTAAGCTATATTTTACTGTAGCTTGGATATGTGTTTTTAACCACTGTCACAAACAGTGCAGCCAATTATATAGTCCTTTCTGATACATTGTTTGGTATTGGGATGAATAAGTATCTCTCAGCATTGCTTTGGAAGCTGCTGTGTACCCAGACTCTGTCCCAGATTCCAGGATGCAGGCACATGATTCCACAGAGATCAACAGACCATGTACATCAGCCTAGAAAAGCTCTGCATTTGGCCCATCCTCTTGAGTAGCTGAGAAGCACTGCTGCTTGCTCTGTCAGCCAAAAGTATCTATGCGGGGTGTGAAGAATGGCAGCCTTCCAGTTCTTCAGGAAGTCTGGACACTGTGCTATTAAACCGAGTGTATAAAATAGTAGGAGGAACACAGTCCTTAAAGGGCAGAGTGCAGACACATTATAAAGTGATCTATTTATATCAGAGAGCTACACCTGTAACAATACAGTGTTTCTGGAAGCTACCAGTCATGGCTACTCTCCTATTAAAAGCATGTGACAGAGATGGATTCTGCAGTAATAATTTTCTCTAATCACTTAATAAAAATTCTGTCCCATACATCTTTCCTTTTGTACTTTTTAAAGCATTGTGGTTTAATTTTGTTGTCTGAGGAATAATTCCAAGGGAAAAATATTTACTGTAGGTCTTTTCAAGGTCAGGCATATAGTACTGCAGGCAAATACTGTGCAAGTTTCTCTTCATGCTGTTCTGTCAAATGTGTACTGCCCCCTGGACCTGCAAAATCCCTCCTGGTTATCTGGTCTGTGCCTTTCTGCTCTGTAGCAATAACAAGTACTCGCACAAATATGTAATGATTCTATGTGAAAGATATATATATACACCTAGATCTTTGAGGGGGGATTGGACTAGATGACCTTTAAAAGTCCCTTCCAACCCAAACCATTCTATGATATGTACACACCTTCCAGGCTGCAGGTCAGTGCCTTCAAGATGAATTTGATTTGTTTCCTATGCCAAATTTGAATCCAAGGCTTCTACAACAAAAGATGAAAAGAAGACATCTAGTTTTCAGATATTTCAGGGTTTCTGCTTTTGTCACAGAATTGTATTGATGTAGACAATGAACAGTATGTTTGCAGTGCTAGTATGTCCATGCCAACCCCAACATACCTGCTGGGGCCAGTGGGGTAATGAGCATGTGGTTGTGCGAACTGTGCTACAGTCATACTTTCATTATTTTATGTAAATGTAGCAACACTATATCTAGACAGAACAGTGAGATATTGCAGCCTGCAAAATCTGTAAGTTGCAGCTTGAATCCATCTGCTTATTCATCATCATCCTTTTCTATACTTCTGTGAAGTCTAGCTTGATATATGATGACCTGTTCTGTTTTCTCCTTTAAGCAGTTATGGCCTTACACAAATGTGCATGTTATAACCAAATAGATGTTGATAGCTTTATAGAAGAGAATCAGATGAAATACATTGTTCATGGCAAAGGAATACAGAAGGCATTAATTCTTTCAGAAGAGTACATGAGACTCTTTAATCAAGGACAACAGAGCAGGGTTAGCCTGTACAGCTTTTGTCACTGGTAGATCCTTTCATGCAGTGATATTTTTATAATGATGTTGCTTGCAATAAAAGAAGCCCGATAGTGTTAGAATAAATCTCTCTGCCTGACCAGTCCTCAAAGAATATTGCTTGATTCTTATAGTTGATAGGAAGGACAGAAGTAAGTGATCATCAAACTACAAGCTCAGTCTGATGCCAACATTTTAAATTAAAATACACAGTTTAGTTGGCATCATTGGGCCTCTCTCCATGCTTTTGTACTAAGGTGCTGCCTGCTGAGCAGAAAGTGGTAGTTGCAGAAAAATAAACCACTAGGTTTCTGGTGCTCAGGTGCTTACCCAGGGAGAAGTATGGAGCCCTGGAAGAGCCAAAGCAAGAGGCTTCGCTTAGAAAGAACATTTCAGTCTCTGTCACAACATGTATACTGGCTGTGGAGAAACCTGGTGGTGACCTGGAGAGGAACCTAGCTACAAGATTTTTATGCAGTAGGTCTATTTAGTCCTGTGGAGTCTTGTAGGGAAGTTGATATGCTGAAAATCCCTTGTGTTGTACATGGACAGTGAAATAACCACACCATCTCTGGGAAAAAGTGCAGAATCAGGTGTCATGAGCACTCCCAAGATTTTGTAACAGCAACAACAGTCTTTGTAAGTGCGTGTCTGTTTTGAACAGCTGAGGGCTTGATCTATGGATGGTGCATTTAATATCAAAGAAACACCTGTGGAGTGAGCTCAGTGTATTCTGTTCATGTATTAACTTTCTATTTGGTCTAAATTAATGGTTGTCATTAAAATGTGGTGTGGAAGCAGATTTCCCAAAATTAATAGATGAAGCACCACAGATTTGCTGCTTCTTCCTCTGGAGGATTTCAAGTTCTACTTTTTTCCCCTCATTTTCTCTTCAAATATTTCCTGAAAATTATACCTTTATTAAAAAAAGAACAACAAAGACTTGAAACAAAACAAAACCCAAACTCCTTCTGACTTATTTCAGCAAAATAACTGAAGAAATGTGATATGTTTCTGTATATGTCAGTGAGCACTTGCAGGAGAACTACTGTACGTTATGTCATGGTAGGGGAGAAAGAAGTATATAAAATTTCCTTCAGGAAGGGGAATAGGTTGGCCCTAGGAAGCTTTTCTGGTGAATTTATGAGAGGATGGGGCAGGGTGGGAGAGAGGCAAGTGGCTTGGAATGAGAAATGCAAAACACTTAAAAACAAAATTTAAAAAGAAGGAATAAAAACAAGGCAAAGTCCATTGGGGGATTCTGTGCTGCATTTTCTGTATGTGCTGGAGTATTAAACATCTTCAGGGCACACTAATGATGTTGATAACAAGCCTGATCTTTTGATGTTTCTGAAAACATCAAAGTGAAGGTCCTGGAAGGCCCTAGTTCATCAAAATCCAAATCCCAGACAAAAAGAACTTTTTTTTTGGTTGGTTTAATAGGTATAGATATTTTATTACACTTAATTTTATGTTTCCAGGGGCTTTGAGAAAAGGAAGGAGGAGATGGAAGAAAAATAAGCAAGAGTTTTGAAGTAGGCATGAATGGAGCTGAAATGTGATTCAGAGTAACACTTCAGAGAACAGTTAATCCTTTAAACTACTTTTTGCCTGTTCTGATTTGTGTGGGGAGAAGGCAGAAACCATCTTCCATGGCTTTTTGTTTTAGTGAGAAGAGCTTTGTCAATTAGGAACTTCAATAGATCCATGCAGCCTATAAGAAAGGAATGATTTCTGCCGTTGCTTCCTGACATCTGCCACCCTTTTCCATTACTGAGACCAAGGAAGAGCCTTTCACTTCAGTGTTCAAGCAGTTTTAAGCTCTGGCTCCTATAGTCTTTCTGAAGGACTACTTCCAAAGCACACTCAGGTGTCCAGCAGTGATACTGTAACCTGCTCCTCTGTCAGGGCTGTAAAGAAGTTATGTAGATTACCAAAAATCTATAAAGGTACTGGAATGAGATAGAATGGATTTTGTAGTTGGTATATCTATTAAGATTTCACTTAATTTTGGTAGCCAATACTTCTAATGATATGAAACACAGGCAAGATATCACTAGTACTTGTATTTCACACACCTTTACAATACCAGGAATTTATATTAAACTCGAAATTAGAAGGCCTCTGCTTGAAGTGAAACCACTGTCATGTATAAACCAAACCTAAGGAAGAGCTTTTCAGATAACTTCAAGTAGAATAGACTCACTCTTGGATGCATGAAGGACAGGAGCAGTGAAATGGTTTTGACTCTTTTGTCAGAACGTCAAGCTCAGGCCTTATCCCTTTTGAAGTTGATGGTTCTTGTGTAACATGTCTCAGCTTTGAGTTAGATGCACATCTGTTTGATCACAAGTACTTATTGGACTGTAGTTTGCTGTCAGTAGGCATGAGACAAGAATTAAAATGTTTATGTAACTAGAGTTTGCTGTGTAGCAGGAAACTATTGAATAACCTCTTTAGATGTCATTGCTGCTATGCTCCCTACAAATAGCTTTTGGTTTCTTGGATTTGGGAGTTGTAGTGCAAATCAGGCATTGATTCAGGGAAACTAGAGACGAAATACATTTAGATTAATTCATCTAGTCAAAGTCCTGCTCATGGAAGGCTATGTGCTGCAGTATATTTTTGGGGCTGCTGAAGTGACTCGGGGTGAAATGCTAACACTCTGTCCAATGCTGTGCTGGTTTAGAGGACTTCCTGTCAGGCTCAGTCTTTTCATGATGGCCTGCATTGCCATGAGAACCCATGAGCTCTTGTTAAGGGTAATATGGTGGAGGAACAAATGATAATCACTGTTAGCACTACAGTGGGACTGACAATTCAGTCAAATGCTTCTAGATGCTTGTATACTTGTATTTTGAAGCTGAGGGGAACTTTTTACTTTTAGTGGTACAGTAATATATGGTATTTTCTTTCATTGTTTAATTCCACAGATTTAAATGGACTTGTGATGGACTACCCTGCTCCAACAGCCCTTTATGAAAAGTGATTTCTTCTAGTGCTTTGGAGTCCTTACATAGTAGACTGGACATACAGTGTGCAAGTCACTGAGAGGAGGTCAAGGGCAATGTCTGTTGCACTCTTTCATGAATCATGAGGGCAGTGGATTCAGGGGCACACTCTTGAACAGCACAATATACATCTATATAACTCCTGTGTGGAGAGAATGAGACTCAGTTTTTGTCTTACTTTTTGACCAGGATAAGAGGGAACTGTGATTCTGATTCATACTCTGTCTCGAGTGATAGTCTGTGTCTGTGAAGGTCACAGCAGTACAAAACCCCAGAATTTAGTTGTTAGTCTTTAGCTTAGGAACTGACACCAGATGGAAGCCTAGGGATGCTGTGTACAGGATACAAAGTTACATACTCTAGTATGTATTTTTCATTCGCTGAAATTTTACCATTGACTCTCCTTTCTGCCCTTTTTATTGCAAACTTTCTACCCTTTTATATTTGTGGTTGGTGGCAGTAAACACTACTACATGGAGATGTAAATAATCACATTACAAAACTCTCACTTTTTTTTTTTTAAAGCATGAAAAACAGAGGCTAGTCTTCTTTATCATAATGAATAACTTTCTTTCCCCCCCCCCCATGCTAACAGCTGCTGCATTGTTTCCGGTTTGCTCTTGACTTTGCTATGTTGCCACAGTTTATCCATTCTATTCTGGTGCTGTAAAACTGTAATGTGTATAACAACCAAATTTCGTCAGTCCTGTCCTCTAGCCTCTTTCCTTCTCTCCTTGCCCAGTCTTTCCAAAACGCATCAATTCACTTAATTTTTTTCATACACCTCTCTGACTTTGTTTTACCCAAATCAACCACAGACCTCTAATATTCTTTCTTCTTCTACAAGTAGTCCATGCTTCATACATTTACTTCTAAAGCTGTATGCAGCTGCACTGTGATTCCAGCTCTTCTGGTTTTTGCATTCTCCTGCTCTGCTAATCCTCAGTCCTTACATTTCTTCCTCCTACCTTTGAGTCTTGCACAGACTGAAATCTGCAGTAAGGATGTAGTGCAGGCAGGCTTAACTGAGCTGGCTTTAATCCGTCTAGTTCAACTGTCAGAAGCAGTGAAGTCACACTGAGCACAACTTTTCTGCTGTAGTTGCATTCTTCTGTCTGATAGCAGTGTGGACTGGCCTGAGTCTGGGCATCATCCCCAGCATGCTTTGAGCAGTGTGCTGCTTCCCACAGAACAAGGAACTTCACTTCTTTTCTCCATCAGATACTGCCTAAAACTCCAGACTGTGCAAAACCTCCTGTTGTGGCTTCTCCAGGCTGAGACTGATAATTTCATGTTGGGTCCTTAATTTTCTTTACTGCAAAAGAGATTGTAGACTTTGTTTTTCTGTGAATGTGTTTGTGTATACCTAGGTGAGAACAGTGATAATAAAAAGTTCTCATGATGGGACTAGAATCATTGTTGGCTGACTCTCTAGTATCTTGGATTTGCTTTCCTTCTTGAGAAAAGGAAGAGGAATGTGTTTGCAGGCTTGTTGCCTGGGGTTGTACAGGTGAGCTGGCTGCTTCATTGTTGGAATCTCTCTCTGCTCATGTGCACTGATATTTTTTTGGTATTTTGTTTAAATGCCATCCCATCAGCAGTGTTAAAGGAGGCTGAACAACCACTCAGTGCAGAAGATCCATGGTCATGGTTGGATACGTAGATGATTGTGAGCATGACATTCAGAGATGAGTTTCAGAAAGAAGAAGAGGGTTTTAAAAACAAATGAATAAGAGATGCTATCCAGCAGTCCCAGACACATACCTAGACAAGACACTTAAAGTCACTGAACTGTTAACAGTAAGTTTGCCTCACTTCATCAAATGCATCAAGCACAGTGCTTCTGAGAGATAAAAGATCAAAACTCACGTTGGTTACCCTCTCTTGGATTTCTTTTGCCTTTCTGAGTGTTTTGTTGCTTTGCTTTCTTGGGTTGGGGTGGGGGGGGAGAAGGAGTGGTGTTTCTGCTGAAGGCAGTTTAATTTAGTGGTTGACAAACTCTCCCAAGTGAGAACAGTTTAGCCGAGATTAACAGATTAACTAGTTAAGAAGTCGGTAGGCAGTGGTTTGCATTCCAGAAACATTAGCATAATGGAAGTTATTCTAGTGGGCATAACCAATGACTCAAACAGCTATTCTGTGCCTGTCGAAATAGTGTTGTGTTTTCCACAGGAATTTTACAGCATCTGTTAAGGGCTTGTAGTTTGGTTTAACACACCAAGTCTGAAACTCAAGGTTCTACTGCACCCACAGTAAATAGTATGCAGTACAGTAAATAGTTTTAAAATGAAGAAGCAATAAAGGTGCCATCAAAACAGGAGAGGCAATCAGAAACAGACAGACCTTACTGGACTCCCTTTTGTAGTAATTTCTCTTGAGAGATTATTCCAGGTAACTTTTCCCTCTTATGTCTATCTTAGATGTCCATGGCACCTGACTATTTTTGCAAGGTTCAGCATTACAGTTCTTGTGATTTCTGTGCACTTTCTGGGTTGGGTTCTGGTGGAACTGTTTTCTTAGCAAGTACGTATTACGGGAGAGAAACCAATGTTTGTCTGCTGCTTCTAGCTGTTGTTCACATTCCATCACTTAAAAACAAGAAGGCATTTAATGTAGTGGAAAGATCACGAGCTTGAGTAAAAGGCATTTTGTTTCCCATATCATCTTTATGTACAACTTTTTGAAACAGTTCTTCACATGTAAGTTTGTTGATTGAGTTCTTCAGATCTCTGAACAAAGAAAGTACCCAAAGAGAATGCCCTTGAAGTAAATAACTCTCTACTAGCTCTTGTAATCTGCCTACCACCAATTTTAGATTGAAAGTTTTGCCTTTCTTAGGGCTTCTTAAGGTGGCAAGGAGATCCTGACATAGAGAACTTCATTAAAATGCCCAGTGTTTCTCATTGGAGCACGTAATTAAGCAAATCCAGGTAGCTAAACTCTGAGGAATAGCTTCTTTCTTTCAGCTGCAAGCTTAACGCTGAGTATCTGCCTGCATTGTTAAAATCATAGCTCTATTTTCTACTGCCCCGCCCCACTGCTTATTAATCACAGAAACCTTTTCCTCACTGGTCTCTCTGAACACCTCTGTCATCCCCACTTTGGTCCATGTGTGCTAAAATAGTCTTCTTTGCAACTCTGATCCTGTCACAGTCTCTTTTGATTCTTCCAGTTACTCTGCTTTTTTACTGTATCAAATTCAAGCTTCTGGTTCCCACCTTCAGAGCCCATTAGCTTTCTTCCTTTCATCTCTTTTTTTTTTTTTTCCATCACTGTGTTCTTCTGTCTTCACTGCCTATGGCACCGTGTCCTTTATGCACATCCTTAAGACATCCTTAAGACTGACTCCTGTTTAGTGTCTGGAAGCAATCAGCTTGCTAATGATGCCTACGTTTAGCAGCAGACTAGGGATTGCTAATGATATTTATTTATTCATGCTCCTTGTGGAAGATAAAACACCCAGTTGATTGTGATTAGCTGATCTAGATAACCTTATCCTTATTTTCATCTTCCCTCCCAGTCTCTATCCAAGTCTTTTAATTTGTTTTATGATTCAGTTCTAAACTTTTAAAGTCAGTGGCCTGTCCTTCTCAGCCTTTAGGCTGTAGGTTGCATAGTGAGGTCCTCTTAATGACATAAATGATAGCTATTGCTGCTACTGTACAATTTTAGCCTGGGATTTTCAAGAATGCTCAGGAATGTAGGTGTGCATGTGATCTTCTGGAATCTTGAATAAAGTGTAGCCATAGTCGTTACATATAATGAGATTTTTCTTTGGAAAAGGGGATACTTGTGGGGTGTGAAAAGAGTGTCATTTGGGCTGCTTGATGGAGAATAAAGTTAGTCCTTGCAGTGGAGGTGAGGGTGTAGGACAGCACTAGCAGCGCATGCTGTGCTCCAAGAAATTACATGGTTCAGCACTTCCGATGGATAACAGAAAAAAAGGCTTGATTCCCTGACATGTATGCTATGGTTGTTGTTCATCAGCTACTTTGGATGTGGTTGGTTACAATTTTCTATTCCATTTGAATCAGAATGAAAGCAGTGCAATTCTAAATGTCTTAAACTTCAGTGCTTGTGAAAGAAGGCCTGAAAGTGCAGATTAAAGTCTGGGATATTGTATTCGGTCACTGCTCAGAACTTCCAACCCATACCATTTTACTGCTTTCCATCATAGACCTTGCAGAGGTCAGCTGTTAGAGGTTTCATAGGAAGTCTGAGAAGGGACCTCAAGAGATACCTGTTGCATCCTTTAGCCACACCATCTCTGGCAGACTTTGCCTAACTTGTTCTGAAAGATCTCCCAAATGTGGAGATTCTGTGACTTTTCTAGTATTTAACTGATCTCACTATTAGAAAAGTTTTCCTGGACTGAAACTTTCCTGCTGCAATTTAAAACCTTTTAAAAGTCTTTTATGATTCTTTTAGACTCCTTTGAATTCACTCTAATTGACCCACAACCTTCTTGAAGTATGATACGTGATGCTGCTGAGTCCTTGGCAGTATAAAATATATAGGCAAAACTGTTGTTTAAAGAGCATGGCTTACAGACAATACTTCCACTCATGCAGTCTACTATGATTTAGCAATTGGTGACTCTGCTGTGTTGTAGGTAGCTGAGTCCTGGGCTGCCACATATGTTTCTGGAATGTAATTGAAGCTTTTCTGAAAGAGAGTGAAAATTGTCCCATGTTGTGAAGTAGTTTTATAATATGGCTAAAGTCATTGTTTGCCAGTCTGGACCCTCTAAATGTATATATGCCATGAAACAGATGTAAGCTCATTTTCTATATTGGCCTTGTGGAAATCCCATTGGAATTCAGCGAATGACTCCCAGCTGTGAGTCATAGATGCTGTATGAGCAAAACTGGCACCATAAACAAGAGCACCAGTCCAGCCCTTGGCTGAAATAGTTGCTGAAGGATGAAGTAGCTAGGCATTTTATTCTTCCCCCTGTCTATCTCTGTATCTGTTTTAAACTTACTCCACTGGTAATCAGGGTCAGGTTGCCTACTGCTCTGTAGTCTCATTGTGAAAAGTGTGTTGAGAAGTAAAGGATGCTTTGAATTACTCACCTGTTGATGTATCATTTTATTTATGGATATGTGCGAATGAACTGTAGGTAGCTGGCAGAAGCAAAAAACCTTTTTCCCAGTATGCATTCGATTATGAACCCTCTCTTTATCCTTCAGTTGTCTGTAGTGTTTGGAGTAGCACCAGTGGCAGAGCAGAACAGATTGGCAGAGACCCATGGGTACTGAATTTAGCAACTCAAGCCAGGGGAGGAAATACAGTGAGAACGAGTCAAACATGTAGCCTTAAGGCATGAAAAACAACTTCTTGAAACATTTTTTTTTTTTTTAAATTTAAAAGCACCAAATTAGACTGCATTTTATCTTTGTCAAGACATCAAAAAATGCCTTATGCTGAATTTTTCTGCAGGAGGCTAATGGACTAGTTCTTTTCTTAAGAGTGTAGCTTCTGGAGTGAAACAGAACAAGCTTTTTACTTTTCATGAATTCTGGAAGGTTTAAACTGTAGGTACAGAAATTGCTTGAGCACATTTCTTAATACTTTGATTTGTTTATAAAGCCCTGTATGTCCAGGATAGGACTGAAAGGAAAAAAGTTGTTTGACTTGCACACTTACTGTTTTTTAATCTTTGAATGTTAATAATATTTAATTTTGCACTTATTTCATTTGACCCTCTCTGGTTTTGCTGTGCTTGAATTCAAATGAATTCAATTTTTAAATTGAATTTTGAAATTTTGAAATTCTGAAATTCAAAAATTCAATATTCAAAATGCAAATATCCCTCTTAGTTTATAAAGACTTTCAAGAAATTTGCTGCTTTTCTATATACTTATTTATAGCAGAAATGGAAACACCTAAATGCCTGTGTTTTCTTACCAAAGTCCTTCTGTGGTTTGCTCTGTCATTTATCAAATAAATGATACAAAATTAAACACCTTTTTTTTTTTTAAAGGAAGATGATCTGTGCTATGTATCAAATGTATCTTTGTGATGGCAGGGCTTAAGACATGGCATCTTCTCAGCAAACTTAGATGTTGCCTTTATTCTTTCTTTAGTTTGGTGTCATTTCTGCATTTGTTGCACAATGATCATGGACAACTGACATGTCACAGAAATACCTCAAAAGCTGAATTCTCAAGAGAAAATCCTGAGGTGAGGTCACTACATTCCCAAAGACCCTCTCACAGGCAAGCTGTTATTTATTGTACATGAGTGCAAATATCCATGAACTTGTGCAGTACGTGAAGATAGGCATCCTCTCCTGAAGTGCTCACAGTTGAACTCTGGCAAATAATGCAACAAAGAGAAGAGTAGTGTTAGGCCTAGGTGGAAATATGACTATGGAGGAGATCTGCTTAGAAAATTTTCTGTATGAAAGACCAGGCCCTCCGATTGACAAGAATCAACAAAATGTTTCAACAAAGGTAAAAATAATGGGAAAATACCTTTGTCTCCAAGGAAAGCCAAATAAGAGAGATGTACATGTCCTGGAACAAAGTCCCTATGCTGTTTAAATATGGCTGGTTGTATTTGGATGGAGCATCTCATCCTGCCATACTGACCTTTCTGCAATGTCATTTGCACACGTGGTCCCAGGAGGGCACCGAGCTTACATACTGGAGCTAGTATTGCAGGATCAGGCCCTTTGTACTGGGAGAAAGATGATGGTAGAGCAGGGCAGGTGTTGACAATTAATTCACGAATTAGAAGGGCAAACTTGTAAGGTCATCGTGTCCCCCACTGTGTTGTTCATATGCTTATAGAAAATCTTCTCCATTTCCCCCTGCTGATGTGAGGTGAAGGGAGGTGTAGAGCTGACAGGATGAATGATGAAGGCTTCCCCCAACCATTGCCTCACTGTGATGGAGTGACATATTTAACCTCCCCTGATGCTACTGCTGCAGGTGAAATGAATTATGCGACCCTCTGAATCCCTTATCAGTGCTAGGCTGTCTCAGGGGTTGGATGCAGCTGCTATAATTTTGGAGTTCTTTCCTTCTTTAATGCCAAGTACAAATCATGCACATTTCTCTGCTTGAAGACCCCAGGCTGCTTTGAATATGGAACTGGTCTCCCTAGGGGATGCGAAGGGGGAGGGGAGAACGGTGATAGAAGATAGGAAACCTGCACAGAATTGCTAATCAGGGTCTGCCCTGTGTCTTCCTGGGCTGCAGATGGCTTCTTGCTGTGTTGTGAGCCTCGCAAAGCCAAACACCTTCATTGTCAGACTTGCAGAAAGTGCTTTAAGTATCTGCTGCAAAGGGTGGGTGGAGAATGGATAGCCCCATTTTTAAGATTGCTGGAGGAGCCTGATTAAGCTGGTGATTTTCTTGTTTGGGAAGTGGTCACTGGTAGCCTTGACGGTAATGAAATATGTCGGTCTGAACAACTTTTCATCTCTCTGGAGCAATGAATTTTGCTTGTTAAATGGCCATTGCCTGTTTTAGTCTGGAGGGTCAGAACTGCGAGTCTCTCTTGGCTTGATTCCCCTTTCTGTATCAGCATTGTTCGCTCATGTCTTTTATTTCCTTTTGCAAAGAACTGTGAGCTCTCCTCTTTCCTGCATGTATGGCCAGATAAAAAGATTTTTCTTTTTAAAACAAACAAACACCAACAAAAAACCTCCAACAGCAACACAAAAAGAACTTCACCACGCTGAAGAAACAAGGACTGTAGCACTGCAGGACAGGGTAACGTTTTATGCCCCAAAGCATTGAGAGCAAATACCTAGAAATACAAGTTCCCTGATGTTGGATGATTAACGAGCCTGTGGGTGGGGATGTAGAGAAGGTGCTAATAGCACACCCAGCATTTAATTATTAATACAGCCTATAAATTGCAATGGTCTATTTATACTCATTATATTCCTTCTTTGGATTCTCTTCCTGTTGAGATCAAGCACTTGAGATGCTAGGGAGCTTTCCTGTACAGTACCATGGGTTGTGGGCTTGATTTCCTCTGCTACACATACTCTGTGGGCTGGAACTTAGTGGAAATTCTAGAATAAAAACAAACAAAAAATAGGAGTGAGAGCAGGGAAGTGCTCACAAATACTCCTGTGCACAAGCGACAATTTGTGTGTGTGTAGGACCTTTTGTCAGTATTTTCTGTTATTGCTTAGGAGCTTGAGATTTGCTAGCTGTGGACTACTGTGAAAAGTGAATTGGTCACTAGGCTGTCATTTCAGTTTGTTTTGTGAGCTACCTGTGTGTTGCATGTGTGGTTTTTTTCTTGGTTAGTTATGAGAATTGTGTGAGATACTGTACTGATTGCTCAGTCATTTTCACTGTCTTCTGTTCTGATAATATGCAGTGCAAAATCTGTATTCTGAATAAATTCAAGCATCATTTTTTATAGGAAACATTCAGTATTTTATTATTAAAGAAGAGAGGAAAACATAAATACTTTAGTTGATTTATTTTGAAGAACCTGTGGAGGTCTAGACCTTTATTAGGGTTTTTTTTCAGGCTGTTTGCATACATTTTAATAAGGTTGCCAGTTGCCACACTACCTGAAAACTTCTGCAAGCCCTGACATAGGTAGATTTTTACTGATTTCAGTAGCAGAAATTGGCTTTATTGGAGAAACAGTCAGCAATAAACAATTAATAACCACAGAATTCTTAACAAAAGTAAGTGATGTAGGAATTTGTTTCCTGAAGTTTTGTTAATGAGCACAGCTTTTCTCTGAAATGCAGAATTGCTCTTTGCTCAACAACATCAGAAAATGCCATCAGAGATCGTGCAACACTTCTGAAGTGTTACCTTGTTTACTTTCATGATTCAGAAGATTTTTTTGTTCTTGTTAGTTTTTCTGTAAGCTATTGCATCCAATTTCATGTCTGCTGGATTTCCACTAAATACATTTTCTAAAATTGTTTCAGCATATTTTAATTTTTTGGTTTCAGTTTGTGATGGAAGTTTATTTCAGCATCGTATTTTGGTTATGTGTATACACCCATCATTTTTATTTTACTCAGCTGCTTGACACAGAAGAGGAGTTGTAAGTGTCATGAAATGTTTACTTGCTTTTCATGGAAAATAGAAGGGCGGGAATAGTACATCCTCTTGCAAGGAGAACTGTAGATTGTCTTCCTTTACTTTTCTGGTGTTTCATCTTATTTCATAACATTCTCTATGGGCTGCACGTTCCATCTTGCTGCTCATGCTAAAGGATAGTTGGGGATAAGACGCTGTCCTGGTTTCAGCTGAGATAGAGTTAATTTTCTTTATAGTGGCTGGTATGGGGCTGTGTTTTGGATTTGTGCTGAGAACAGCGTTGATAATACAGAGATGTTTTAGTTGTTGCTGCACTAGTCAAGGACTTTTCAGCTTCCCGTGCTCTGCCAGGTGCAGGAGAAGTTGGGAGGGGACACAGCCAGGATAGTTGATCCAAACTGACCAAAGGGCTATTCCATACCACATGATGTCATGCTCAGTATATAAAGCTGGGGAAGAATAAGGAAGGGGGGGGACATTCGGAGTGATGGCGTTTGTCTTCCCAAGTAACCATTATGTGTTATGGAGCCCTGCTTTCCTGGAGATGGCTGAACACCTGCCTGCCCATGGGAAGTAGTGAATGAATTCCTTGCTTTGCTTCGCTTGCGTGCGCGGCTTTTGCTTTACCTATTAAACTGTTTTTATCTCAACCCTCAAGTTTTCTTACTTTTGCTCTTCCAATTCTCTCCCCCATCCCACCAGGGGGGAGTGAGCGAGCGGCTGCATGGTGCTTAGTTGCCGGCTGGGGCTAAACCACGACAGACACAAAGGTGTCAGTTCTGGTTTCTCTTCCCAGAGAAACCAGGGCCTCATTTTTGTGTTAAATATGAATAAAGTACTTCGTAGGATTGCTGTCAAACATATTAGTTTTCTGTGTTTTACTTTTCATGCCTTTCATCACAAGAGGCATTGTGCAAGTGTAGAGAATTCAATGGGTAGGAATAAATAGGTGCCAGTTTCAGTTTTGTCAGTCCATATCTCTTTCCTATGAAATGTATAGGGAGGGCATTTTTCCCCTGTCAGGCTTAGGGAATTTGCTAGATTAGACTAGTCAGCATTTCCTTATCTTTCTAGATGACTGACGAAGTTATTAGATTAAGACTTTAAGACATACTTACTCATACAGTCTAGCTCTTTTGTGTTGGCTGAGTGAAACTAGTGGGTCTGAATATATCACCTCTGCTTCTCCTTCATGTTTGTTCCTAGCTTTCATTAATCTTAGGGTTTTGAGACTACTGTTAAGAGCACCCCTTATTCCAAGGCTGGCTGGAGCGTAAGCAAGCAAAAGTGAGAGGGACAGCAGCAATTTTGAAGGCATCGATACACAAACTTCTCAAGGAGGTGCTGTCAGTATCAAGCACTGAAGCCTGAATTTTAGTTTCCACATATATCAGGACTTGCAAACTGCTGGTCTGTCTCTTAAGTGCTACATGCATTGCCTTGGGTGCAAAGCAGACTGGCAAACCTGGGCTAAAGCTTTGTTTGGAAGCTGGTGCTGTCTAGCATAAGAGAGTAAAAGAAGATGAATGACTTAACACAAAGTGCGTAGGATCAGTGGCTTCTCGTCAGTCACCAGATGTCTGTCTCTGTACTAATAACGGCAGAGCTGGTACCTGGCAGGCAGCCTTGCTGAGCTCTGACTCCCCACGCTCTGCGCACTGGCAGCAGGTGGGCTGGGTGAAGGTGTGCAGTTGCTGCGGTGTCAGAGCTGGGCAGCGGTTACCTTTTCCCTGGTGCTGAAGCCTTCTCACTGCTCCTGTGGTCTGGTATGTTTTGCGATGCCAGTGCTGCTAATGTGGGACACTCCTTAACTGCTGCATGCACCAGTAGCAGGGTTGGGAGATGTCAGAGCTGAGTCTGTGATGAATGCATTCATATCTCTTTGCTGTGCCCTTCCTCCATGACTTTTCTAAAGCCCCATCATACGCAGGAACACTTAATTCACTCTGTCTCCTAATGCGCTGCCTATCCTGAGTAGTACATGTTGGAAGACCACTGCAAAGGTTCAACACCCAAGTAATTATACAAACAGTAGTGAATCAGGATGTAGTATAGCAGCATCTTTTCCACATCTACAAGCAGCAAGTGGGGTGAGTGCTTAGTTTTATTTATTAATAATTAAATTTCCTTTAGATGTCTCTCCTCCTCGCTTTTAATGCTACATTTGAAGTTGCACTGTGATCCAGGCCCTATACAGCTTTTTTAATATTTTCATTACCAGTTTTTAATTATCTTCCTGTTTTTTCTTCTCTCACACTCTTAGAAAAAAGAGAATGTTTGAGTAGGGTGTATTGTACTTTCATTTCACTGTGCAGAGTGGAGGAGATGTTTTGGCATTATGTATCATAAATGATGGACTGGATGTGACTTTGAGCATTCTGGGGCACAGGGCAATTAATATCCAAATCCTTTTGAATATGTATGGATGGCCTCTAGCTTCCTATGAAAAACTCCTCTTGTGTAGTGTCTAATGCTTTTTCTGTTTCATTAAGTGTTGATTCCATGTCTGTGCTGCTGCACTGAAGCATTGTGGATTTTTCTGGCAACCAGATGGATTTGTCACTTTTCAGCGGGCAGCAGTGTGTTTCAGGATTTATCCCTGTATTGTGTGGAAACTCTCCTGTTAGTGTTTCTGGACACTGTAGGATCAGATCCTTACTGACACATACTTCATGTAACTAACTTGACACATGTGGTTTTGAACAGACTAAAAATCAAAGGAACTTGATTTATATTGTGTATGTGCAGTAACATTTTCAAGTTTTAAGCTGTGCAAAAACAAGTGTACACTTCTGAGAGATTACCACTGCATTCCCAGCATTGTGGGTTGGGGCTGGAGAACTGCTAAGTCATTATGACTCTGGTTCTGTTGTAGCACCTATTCCTATGTCAGATTTGATTCAAGTCAAACAACAACTGTGGGGTGCCGTAGCATCTCAGTACTTTATATTGTTAAAGAACAAGGTAATAGGATATACCAGGTTAATGAGGTAAATGGGGGATAGAAACATCAGAGAGATAAACTTCTGTTTAAGAGTAGCTAATGTCATTGTTTCCCCTAGAATTGTTCTCTGTGCAAGAACGGCACCCCAGGATTTCACAATATATGAAAACTTTCTACTGGGGTCAAGAAAGAGTTGTGATCATCTGTATCAGCTGGTCATAGCCTAACTGATGGAATGAACCATGGCCACAACTACTTTTATTCACACCTCTGTTGCCTCTCGAGTCTAGTAGCATGATTAAATCTGCCAAACACTGCCTTTGCAATATTAGTCAAGATGTCAACTCCCGCAGCCACTACCAGGCAACGTGTCTAGATTTTGTGCCTATTCGTATATCTTAACAAGTTTATTTTTATTAAACTATATAGGAAACAAGATTACTTTCTGTCTGTGTGGTGTTGGGGTTGGAGAAAGGGGTTGTGTTGCACTGGTGTTTAGAAGCCTCAGAGCTTCTTACAAAAAAGAAAAAAGCTAGCTTCTAGAATAGGAGTTCATTTGAAAGATAAGAAGTATAAAAGAGCTGCATCAGGAACCTCACCAACTATAAAGGGCAGGAGGTGTTGTGTTTTCTGCCTTAATTTTATACTCTTCCATTCCACACACTTGAATGAGCACAGTTTGGTTTCATTTTCTTTTAATGGAAAACAAAGAAGCAATGGTCTGTACCTTACCAGGAACAGACTTCCTTGGGTTTAATGCAATAGAGAATTACAAGTTTATAATGTGATGCTGATAAGTCTGGGAAAAGAAAGCTAAGAAAGCCTTTGATAGAGGAAATAATTTCTATGACTGTGAGAACAACTTGCTGATTGTAGACAACAATTATTTTTACTTCTTAAGTTCAGCTTGATCGTTGCTGCAGTAAAGGCCCCTCAATACCAATACACCTTGTAGTGAGATATAAAGGTAGGAGTTTGTAATGTTCAGACTTAAGTTCTTTGTGATACCTTTGTATCTTCATTTAAGATGGCAAGTTCACTCATATTAGTGATTGCCATGTGATTAGTTACATTCCTTAAGATTTGGCAAGCAGCAGGATAAAACATTCATTTCCACCATTAATATTCTGTTTGAGTTTTTCCTCTGCTTGAAGGATATAATGGTTATATTCCTGAAAAACATATAAAATTTGCCATTCAAGACTTAATCTTTTCAGGTATTAGAAATCGCTTGGCAAACATTTGTGTTACACAAGTGAAAACAAAACTTAAAACCAACCAACCAAACCCCACAGTCCTACTGTTGATGAGTTATTTGGGTCCCGGAGATAAAATTGACTGCATGAAATGGATATGGATATTCCAAGGAGGTTATTTGGATGCCTTATTATTCAAGGGCCAGCTGTTGATAGTAGCATTTAGTATCACACTGCACTCCATTTCTCCACATAGTAGCTTTAATTCATCTGTGGAGTAAATGCACTGAAATAGTGGAATAACAGCAACATTCACTTTGCCTCAGACAGTCTAGTTCATTACAACCAAGGGATGAGTCCTGTCCTTCTCATTCTTTTACAAGTAGTTTACTTGTGATTTCAGCAGAGTATCTTAGAGTAATGTGTTTTTCAGGTTGCCTGAATGGATAGATAAGGGACAGAGGGAAGCTGCACAGGATCAAGGCCTGAGCTAACATATCCTGCTTCTTGATGTCCCATGTTGCTTAAAACATTTCAGTTTTTAACCTTATTTCTTCCACCACAGAATGGTCCTCCTTTCCTATTATTTCCTATCTGTGTGCAGAAGAATGATTAGCAATAGCTTTAACAGTCCTCAAAGCATCATATATTAAAACAAGCTCAGCTGGATTTTTCACACTCCCTCTTGCTCGCATCTCCTGGAAGCTGTTAATGGTGACTTGAGTTTGAATCTTTTATCTCAGTCAATTATTACGAATTTATGAAGTTCAAAAATAAGGTTCCGGTTTTGACCTTTCACTCCTTAATTTTGGAAGCTGGATTTTACAATAACTAGCCAAGAGGAGTGATGGACTAGGAATTTTCTTTCTCTGTAGCTTTCACTTCCCTTTCTTTTCCAGAGGAAAACACAAGAAAAAATGAGTTTTCTATATCAAGCAAATACATCTGAAAATAACAGCCCTTGCTGTCTCAGCCCTTGTTGCCTATGGAAGAGATTTGTGTGTCAAGCAAGTTAAATAAAACAGTCGTAAAGTAGTAGTGAATCCCAGCTCCTATGTGATTCCTAAGGGCCCAGTGACTTGAATTTTAGGACATGTTGATGATTTTGGCATCAAACTATTGCATTTGCAAATGAGTTTATAACCAGCAGCCTTTATATGTAGGTTTCTCTTCACACTGGTTTGAAGCATGGGAGTAACTGGCAATTCATCCCTGAGCCGACACTGTGCCCTCATGCGGTGGTGACCACTGTCCTTCTGTCTGTACATGGAGCTGACAGGATCAGAAATTCTCTTACCCTTTTTGGTTGTGTTTTCTTTGTGTCTGTCTCTCTTCCGATCTTTATGCTGATACTAATTATGGATGCTCTAGAATTTTCCTGACAAAGACTTGTTTTTCTACCCCATGTAATTAATGTATGTCTTGCCCTTCACCTTAAAGAATGCAGACCCCACCTGTTTTAAGCTCAAAGTAGTTGAACGGGTAGGTGGATGATATACAAAGATGTCTCTGTGGATGACTTTCAGCAGAAATCCAGAAAATGCCTGTCTTGCGAGAATGTCAACATCTGGAGAGAATTAAACCTGAGTTCTGGTTATCACAGAAATTCCTCTAGAATTTTTGCAGTATACCCCTTGCAGAGCAAGCAGAGAATTCTGTTTTCAACTTGACTGTTTTTACAGGACCCCATAGTAATTACACTATCATAGCTTAAAACAAGACATTGGAAGGAATTTTCTAGCAACTGAAGTTATTCCTCTACTTTGTCAGACAACAATGCCAGCTAATCTTTTTCCAAAAATTTATCAAGCTTGACCTCGACAGCCATTTGCTTACTGGTTTGTTTGTCCACACCAGTGCTATTGGAAAACTGTTCTAAAATCTTATTTACCATCTTTCCTTACGTGATTTTGAATGTTATCTGTACTGTTCACTCTTACTTCTTTACTGTTCATTGTTAATTTATAATACTTACCTATCAAATTTATTAAAATTTGAAGATATGCTAAATAATTTTGAGGGAAACTTGTACCTTAAGTATCCTAAAAATAGAGAGATCAAGATGTCGTTAATAAAATATTCTAAAGTATCTTCTCGGGCAATTTTTTTCTGCTGTTTTACTTGAACTAAAATGTCTTGGTTGCTTCTTTTCATTACTGATGCAATCTAAAAGCTGAACATTTGTTTCAGATCCTTTTCCTCTGATATGACAGCATGGGGGGCACTGAAATATTACCTGTAGTGAAGGGACTCTTTTTCCAGATTTTTTAAGCATCCTGTTTTAGTAATGGAAACCCACTGGGAAAGCCTTTGAAAAAATTAGTAGAGGAGTACACAGAAGAAGAAAAACATGTTTTTCAGCTCCAGAGAAAAGCAGGAAAGACACCATGGTTCTTATCACCGAGAGCTGAAAAGAAAACTAGCATTGGGATACAACAGCTATGCATCTTTGCAAGACCACTAAGTACAGCTATGTCACTGTACACCCAATTGAAAAGAACAGCAAGTATATGCCATCGGTAATCTCCCCTTACCTAAGCTCTCAGAGTCCTCTGAACTGATGGCAGGATAGCAAACATTCTTTAAATAGTCTTCTGTGACTATGAAATAATTAAAAACTCTTTCTTAAGCCCTGTACAGTTTAGTATGAAGCAGTTTTAAATTCCATGGAGTCAGGAGAAATAATGTTTGCGAGTTAAATAGGTCCGTGCTGGTAGCTGCTGCTGTGGACGTCAGTGGCTCTGCCTAAGTGGCATAGTCCCTTGGCTCTTGTGCAATTATCTGCTCTTGTCCTTCCACCATCTAAGAGCAGGTTGACCCACTATAGTCCATTTGACTTTTCTGTGCTCCCCGTGGTGTGCAAGCACAGTAGTGTTTCAATTGGAATTTTTTGTAAATAATCAAGAGCGTTTATACAGCAAAAGGCCTGTAGCGATGGGAGCTCCTGAGGGTTCGATTGCAATGCAAGTCAGGATTCACGGCTTCAGGAGGGCAGATCGGAGGGGTGTGTTGGCTAATATTGAATTACAGGAGGGTTCTGACACTGCACGCTCTCTTCTTTCACTTACGAAACTGTACAGACGTTGTCAAGAAGTATATTTTGGGTTCCTTTTCAAGTGAGGAAAGTCTTTCTAATGCATTCTGGAAGTGTCATCTTTGACTATGGAAGCCTATATTAATAGCAATCACCACTTCTCTATTATGTTGGTTCTTATTTCCATTAAGTTCTCTTTGCTACTTTCCAGCCTCAACTGTTAGTCTTAAAGTAAAAAAAAACTATAAAGCAAAAAAAAAAAAAATCCCAAATTAAAAAAATGTGATCTAACTTATATACCCAAAGCACTGGGAATGGAAATTTTCAAACATGAGGAAGCAAAAATTAGACAAAAGCTTGGAAGCGTGTCACACAGGTGTATGGTGAGCAAAGGCAGCTTTACAGTGGAGAAAGCAACAATTCTTTATTAGTGCATGTAGCATGTCTAATAGTGCTAATTACGGTGTCTATATCCTGCTGGGTTTTACCATATTAACATTGGCATGCTAACAGTTCTGGGATCCAAAATGGTGAGTGTTGTTAACGTGCTACATCCAGCCTGTAAGTAAATAGTAAATCTCCGTGGTTCCTGCTCTCACAAACATGCCATACGAGCACTTAATCCCATTCTTTTTAAATATAATCTGGAGGTTGCATTAAATACTTGTAGTATTGACATTTCCCTTTTGAAATTTATTATGTGAGGGCAAAATTCTTTCATGTGGGGAAATAATGCTTTTGGTCTTTTTCAAATCTTTGAATAGCAAATAAATGACTTCTCACGTATGTCACTTCTACCTGAGTCAATCCTCTGTCTCTCCTCCGCCAGCAGCCACTTTATCATTTCATTATAGTCTTGCTGGAGCAATGCTATATTTAAGGTTGAGATGGCATTTTCATCAGCAACCTTATATTCTCTGTCATTTACAACTTTCCCAGAACAATACCTTTCAAGCTGAAATCTCCATATTTGCTTTCTGCCAAGAAATAGGGGTCTGCATAGGTGAGAAACTTGTTTTTCTTAAAAACAGCAATGGTAATTTATTTGAGTGATTTTTTTCTTTTTTTTTTCTTTTTCTTTCCTATGGAAGGGTTTGACTAACCCAGAAAATGTCGGAATTGTAATTCTGAAGGAAGATGAACACTTTTCCTTTCTGTTAATAAGTTTGAAAATTGCTTAGAGACAGATCTTACCTGGTGCTGCACAGCTGTACACACATACTGGAATGAGTAAGGAGTTCCTCTGCACTGCCTCTGGTACAACTTTTTGTATTGGGGTTTTGCATATGTGTGGAAGTTGCTTCAACTGCTGAGCTAGAAGAGGCTAGGAATAAAAGTGCATAGGAAGCCCTGTCCCCATATGTGCTTGACACCTTCATCTTTGGGATGGAGCATGCCTTTCTTAAATTGGGGGATATATGCGAAAGATCTCGTCTAGTTCTCTACAGGTTATTTTCTGTAACTTTTAAAATCTTCATTTAACAGGACAGCTAAGTATAGGCTTGGTGTATGTGCTTTACTGAATGAGGTCTTAGTACCTACTAAAGCCTGGCAAAATTTTTCCTTTTACAAATAAGTTTGTTATTGAATAAATAGAAAGAGGCAAGGAGCGGATGGAGAAGAGTAAAATAGTTTGACCTAACAGAATTTCACATCAAAGAACTTTATGCAGCCAGATTACATACTTACAGATCTGCCTTGTCTCAGTACTTTGAAAGTGCTATGACTGGTCTTTAGAGGCTAGGCTCTACCACTCATTTGTTGTCTGTTGGGATGTCGATGCTTGAGAGGTGCAAGGTGCTGCAAGTGAAAGGCAAGAGCAGAGGAGTGTTTGACAGAATGAGACTGTAGTTTGAGCATCTCTGGTTTCTATTAGTTACAAAAGAAAAGCAATGTCTGGTCTAGACAGTACTTGGATAAGAAATCTATAAGGTTTAAAAAGGAGTCTGTTCATATATGTAGCTTTTGTTCCTACTCTCTTGTTTACAGGTCTCAGATAGATCTCTTGCCAGGGAAAAAAAGCACATTTATCTTAGTTCAATAGGTTCCTTCACTGCTTTTGCATTCATGGGTCATGGTTCAATTTCTCGCTGGAATAGATTCTTTACAAACAAGAATAATCCTTCATTTGATTTTTTTTTTTTTGGTCACCTTTCAGAATGTTTCTCTGTGTACATCACACTTTGCCATTTTTATCTTTTCTGGATTGAATGCATCTAATTATTATAGGTTTTCATCATGGTTACGCTTGAGTTGGCATTGTAACTCTGAATCTGTAGTTTCTGTGGCCTCAACCAATCCAGAACAAATGCTTTGATGTCCTGGAATTTTGTTGTTATTCTCAGCAAAAAGGTGAATTTGTGTTTTTCTATTTTTATTTATTTTTAAGATGTTGGAAGAGTGTTTTCTCTTCAGTGAAAGCAAAATTCCTAATTTTAGCTTGTAAATGCTGATATACCATAAAATAGATATTTTGTTCTGCAATGACAATTATTTAAACACATGACCAATCTGGCTGATGTCACAAGTACAGCTTTATTCTCCCTCGGTTTTAGACATCAGCTTTCAAGCTTGGAAGGTCCAGAACATGAAAGCAGAAAAAAAAGCATGGAAAAAGTCTTGTGCATTACTTAAAATCCTGAGATTTGTAGTATTATTTTGGCATTGGAGGCGGAATCAAGGCAGGACAGCTAGAGAGTCTGGTAATGTGTGATAGAAAGGCAAGTGGTGCTTAAATAACTTCTAAGTTGATAACTGTTTGCTTAAGATTTTATGAGAGTTTATTTTTTTAATAGATTTTAGGGAATTAAAGTTTTAGAATAGATTTTACAAAGAATCGTTCATGTAAGAATTTTTGGAGTACTGTTAGGCTTATGTAAAAAAAGGTTTTTATACCTGTTGAGACATTTACAATACACAGATCCTGGAGACACCCAGTTAGGACCATTTAACGTAAAATGAGAGGTGGTCATTGTCCCATGGACATATTTGTCATGAACGTATTGAGAACAGGCAGAGGAGGTGAGAAAAGAAACTTGACTCTCCTGTGTAAATGGGAAACTGAAGCACTGCAAAATTACCTAGTTGGCCATAGTATCAAACAAAGTAAACAGAGCTTGAGAATGAGATCTTCAAAGCCCTATTCCTGTTTCTTAACCACCAGAGTTTCTATTGTACAATCAAATGCAATATTGGATTGACCTTTCATAGTAAGAATTTAAATAAATCCGCAGTAACCTTGGACGTATTTTTAATGCATGTGGAAATAGGTGGCGGTTACACAGAATTGGAAGAATTTGGAAGATTTCAGTCTAAGTATTTCTCTGCAAAACTGGAAATACAGCATAAGGCTTAAAATTTAATATGATAGAAACATGAATGTGGCTGCCTACTTCCATGTCTAAATTGAGGGGAAAAATGATAAATAATCAACTAGCAGCAAGTAAATGGTAAAGCATAATTTAATCTTAATAGTTTTTCCATTTTGATAATGTAATGTAATGGTTGTAGCAGAAAGCAATTTTAAAAATACAGGTTTCATATCAATACAGTTTTATAGTTAAATTGTTTTGTGGTTTGGAAATGTGTAATAAAAATATTGCATTACAAATAAAACCCTAATGTTGTAAGTGAGCTTCAGCCCATCAGGCACCATAGCAGTAAAAGAGTTTGGTATCTTGCCCTTATCTGTAGTACACAATTAGAGCAGGTAACTAACCACCAACAGAGGCTCGCAGCACGAGAGCAGCTTAGCTACCAATCAAAGAAGTAATTTTGAAAATATATAGTTATTCAGAGTTTACACCAGTGATTAAAAGAAAATGATTAATTTTTGGCCAAATCATAGATTAAAAAAAGAGGAAAGAAAATGGCTAGTTAAAGCTTCTGTTTCGAAGGAGGACGTTAAACCAGTACAAGATGTTGATGTTATGCTTTGTTTTGTTTTTTCTTCACTATGGAATAGTCGGAAACTGAAATGCCCATCACTGCTAAAAGTTTACCATGTACACGTCCTGAAAATACTTTAGTATTTTTTTTTATGCCAAGATAAGAATTTCCAGTCCAACTCTTTTACTTTGTGACTGAGAGATCTCCGTAATTCACATCCCTACTCAACTTTGCCATTGTGCCAGCATGAAAAAAATCCATGTGTTTTAAATGCTGATTTATAAAGAAGTTTTTTGAAATCAATTTCTATTGCAGGTCCTGTTACTTAATTTCTCTCTTCTCATGCAAAACTTATCAGTGAGTTTTGCCTGTTGGTGATGTCGAATTTTCATTTAGGAGTGTTGTACCCATTGATTACAGGGTGAAGGACTGTGGCTGCTCAACTCCCATTGCTTTTAAATTGGGAATGGGCTTTCTGGTAGATGGTCTGTTGCGGATGTCAACTGCTGCGTGACCTATTGTACAATTAACTGCGAGAATTGAGAGACACCAAATTATAAGGCAAGCTATGACTTGAAAGCATGCCTTGACATTTCAGGGGCTGCTCACCGCTGCATTGTCACCTGCAGCTTTGTGAAATGCTTATGATGGCACAAGGTTTAAAACTGTAGAGCAGTAGCGGTTTCTTGCCTTACCCCAAGCTGAGAAGGTGATTCGGAGGACTAGGTGTGAGAGGGTGGTTCATTCCCACAGTGCCAGCTGTGCATCGCGTAACCTAACTACATACGCTTCTGAGAAGGTGATGTATGGCTGTCCCTGCGGGCATTTCCAGAAGCTGGCTGTGGGCCTGCCTTTCTCCTTTCATCAGCAGTTAGGAAAACGCACCTCTGGCCACATCTTAATGCTATTTCTGTGCCATCGTTGCAGCATGAAGTTACTTAAGGTTGATTACTGTGCTGAGTGTCGAGAGAAGCTGTAGCTAGTTCCCTAAACCCAGCTTATGCCGTAGGATATATATTGCAACATTAAAACATCAAACAGTTTCGTGTTCTGCGAGCTATTTGTTGGAGTAAAAGGCTTAAAAAAAAAAAAAAAAGTGTTGAGTTTTAATATTGCATAGCAATTTTCTCGCTCCGTACTTTAGTATCCAGAGGGTGGGAAGTGGTGTCTGAGACATTCTGCAGTAGTGAGCAGAGACTTCCCCAAGTCTGTTTGTTTCAGTTTCCTCTGCTTACCCTACAAGACAAAGAGAAGCTGTAGGAGTGCAAGTTGGCTAGATTCAGGGGTTCGTTGTATATCACAATGCTTTGTGATATAATGATGCACCAGTCATGCAAAACTCGGTAGCCCAGGTTTCATTTCCCCTCGAACTGTAGAAAATGGCCATGTGGAATGACAGGCTTACATAAACCGCTTGGAAACAGATCTTGAATTACCTCTTACCTGTCCGTGCTGCTTCAGTTACAAAGCAATTCAGTAACTACAAGGCTTGGCTGTTAACAAGAGAAGATAATCCAGTGTGTTACAGCAGTAAGAGAGAAAACTTCAGTGTAAGTTGGTTTGTTCTGCTGATGGCCTGTGGAGTTGTATTTCAGCTGCAGCATCCCCTTTCCCACTTTCTGGTAGTGTTGCCTCATGAATCCAGACCAATTTTGCACAATTTTTATCAGATATCAATTTGATTTAATTCTTGTTGTACATATTGATGCCTTTTTGGTGAAAAATAGAGTTAGAGAATCTCCCAGAAAATCTCATTGATTACTAGACTGACCCACTTAAGATAGAAAAAGGGAGCGGGAGAAAAAGAAAGAGATTTCATAGGAAAGGAATAACATGAAGGTAAGAGCTGGGACTCTGGGGGTCCAGATTCTGTTCTTGCCTCAGGCATTGACTCCCCTGGGCAACTTGCTTTGGCCAAGTCAGCATATACCTCTGTGTCTTCATTTCTCGGCTTCTGTAATGGTGAAAGTCACAAATCCCTTCTGACAGGAAAAATACGAGGATTTATTGATTGTGAGTACTGTAAAGAACTGAAATACTATGCTCCTGAGTGTAATAAAAACGTAGATAGAAATAAATTAGATATGCTTCTAACCACACATGAATCTTTGTTGTAGCTTTAGAGTATGGGCTTGGACAAGGCATCTAGTCTTTCTGAGCCTGAGTCTTCTGACCTGCAAAATAAAGGTGAAAATTCTTTCATTTGTGGAATTCATTCTGTTGTGGAATTAGTTAAAATCTGTTGATGAATTTAAATAAAAAGTTTTGCACTCACGGTACAGTATTATTTTGCTCTGAGAGACTACTACATTGTATCCTTCTTCATTTTAGACATGTTTTTACTTATTTAATGAAATTCCGTAGAGTTTGAAAAAATAATTTTTTTAGTAGACACCCTCCTTCAGTGAATCAGGAAACAGAACATGGCACCTACAGCAAATAAATGACATTATTTAATAATAAATGAATAATAAATGCATATTATTTAATAATATATACATGTATATTACATGTATATGTATAGTAAGTTGTTCATTCTGTAAGCTTCTTATGCAGAACAGCCCCAGTTCAGGAGAGCACAACAAGAAGTTTTTCTCTATTTAGCATAGAAGTTAGAAACAAGCTTAAGATGAATATATGAGTAAACGTCTGCAATTTCAGTAAATCTGGATCAGATCCTTAAATCCGTTCGTGGCCTGGGCAGTTTCCCAGGTGGAGTCCTAAAAAGCAGGAACAGAGCAAAATAAAATACAGGATCTTATTAGGGTGCCATGAGTGTTGGTTCGCCAATGGTTGGGCTGTGACTGTCTGACTTTTCAGTTGGTTGAGGTGGGATATAATGTATTCCCAAAAGGGTTTTCTCCTTTCAGATTGTATATTGCTCTAAGAGGATAGAAATGGAAGGTCACCTTCCTTTTGCAGGTGGTTCCTTATGTTACATGCTCCACTGCCATCATCTGTCCTGTTTCAAAAGCAAGTGGAAAGGCTGCCACCTTTTCTGTGGGGAGTTTGTTTTTTTTAGTCTGATAGATCTTGCTGTTAGGAAATGGTTCCTGGTACTTAACCTACATTTTCTTGTGCTGAATTCTATCCCATTAAACTGAGTTATTACTCCAGACCATACTAAATAATTAACTTTTCTCTGTCCCCACTTTGTGCTGTTACATTTGAATTTGATTTACAGATTATTTTGAATACAAATAACTGTAAAATGATAAAGTTATTAAACAACTAGGCATCCAGTAGGAGAAAATAATGAAAGCAGAAACATTTCTAAAGCCTCCTGTGTTATTAGGTGCAATGACACAGGAAGAATGTAATGGGAAACCAAGCTGGAGCTTTCTAATACACCTCAACAGTTTAAAATAAAGATCTTTGAAGCAGAAGGGGGTTAATGTAACTGGAAATTGTTGGTCTTCATCCCTCTCCTTTCCTTCTTTCAATAGTACCTATCATACAACTTTGTTCCGTTTGAAACTTTCTACTTTTTACACCTGTTGAAAAAGTAAGCTGTTGGCTAGGAAGAATTTACCACTGAGTGTAAAATATTTTCTTGTCTGCCCTAATATTTTATGCATTTGTGATTTGTCCTCTCATCTCTAGTATAAATAATAAGACTACTGCTGCTAGTGATGTTTTGTGGTTAGCATTTTTGTGAGTAGCATTTTTTCTATATAAACAGGATATTGGACAGTGAGTATCAGTCTATCTGTACAAACAGATATTGGGCAGTGAGTCAAGGCAGGCTTTCACTGTGCCCATTGCTGTTGACTCCCTTGTGTCCCACTAGGAGAACTGTAGGTGGAAACCTAATGGTACGAAGACTTTTCCTTGTTGCGTGTTTTGTAAAAACTATATTTTAAACCTCTTCTTGCTATGGTTTGGATGTTTATAACAAGCTCAGAATGGAAAGGTCCCACCAATTCAAACTTCATTATGGTTACTTCTTCTGCAAGCATTTCAGTTTCCCAGTAGTAAAAACTAGAAAGTAAATAAAACATAAATATAATAATGAGAAATACTATTTCTTTTGGAAACTTTTTTCATGGCTCTGGCATCCTTATATTTCTGTCTCATGGCTGAGGATGTTGACATCATTGCTGTAAGCAGCGTGTTACCATTTTAAGTGGAAAGCCATAGGATCAGGTTGTTTCCCATTTTGAATAAAACGGAGTTGAGGGAGCCTGCCTGATTTCTGGCTGTGGCAGGATGTCTGCCCTCTATCACAGAGTGAAATGGTGACAGTGGCTTTCAGCCTCGCCTCTGAAGGGCAGAGAATTCAATGCATCCAGCTGAGTCTCCATGCTGGCCTTCCAAAAGCAGCATGTGCCTCCACTGCTTGAAACACAGTGCGTAAAGTGCATAAGGCTGTGAGAAGTATAGCTCTTATTTCCATGCCTAAACATAATAGCTAGGACTTGGAGAAGTGCAGAAAACTCAGGGTATGAATCTTTTGCAACTTCATTCACCCAAAGGGACCTTTGGTGGAAACTGGAGAGGCTGTGATGTGGCCTCTACTCTCTGTACGTGGTTTTGAACCAGTGTAACCCTTGTTTCTTTTTGGTTTTTTGGTTTTTGTTTTTTGTTTTGTTTTTTTTTTCCCATAATGATGTTCTGTCCTATGAGGAAATGTTACCCAAATGACATATTTCATTCTCCATCTAAGAGCTATATGATTTCAGCATTGACTGGAAAAGCACTGAGACGTGAGGTTCTCTGGCAAATGTTAATTAATCAGGATTTTATTTAAACTGTACATGGGTAATTATAGCACGAAAACTGATACAGTTGCAGGATTCTTATTCCTGTTTCTAGTTGACTGCTATTATAGTGTGCTTTTTTAATAAAAAGCAGTAGACTGCTTTTTATAGTATGATGGTATCTAAATGTTCATAGGGAGAAAGCAGGGCTGTGTTATGTTAGGCACTGTATGTATATTTAATGTCCCTGATCCTATTTAGTCGTAATCTACCTTGAAGTTCTGCAGCATTTTACCTGCACTTAGTGTCAGCCAGGGTAGGATGCACACACAGAAAGGTAGGTTAAAGCTGTCCTGGACTGATGAGGACTCCATGGGGCTTAGTGTAGGTGAACAGACAGCTCTGGGATTCATACTTTGGTGGCTGTCTGGATTTGCTTGTAAATGTTTTGCTTCTCTAAACTGTTAGTATTTATTTTGCTAAAGTGTTAGGAGTTTGGTGTTAATTCTGTTTGTTTTAAAGCATGATTGAAATTAGTTTAGTTTAACTCTTGGTATGAAAGTTGTCACAATGCATCAGTCTCTGTGACAGTGACACAGGAGAGCAGCACAGAGATACGTGCTCAATGACTGGCACATAATATTTGCATGGCTAACTTGTCAGAACTAGTTTCTGCTACCCTCAGCCCTGAAGCACCAACCTGGCTCATGAGAACTGGGCTTCTGTCTTCCTGCTTCGTACTTCATTGCCAAATAGTCCAAGGACAACGAAAAAATAATTTGGTATTGCAAATCATAATTGCTGATCAGGATATAGGAATCCAAGATTTCAAGTGTCTCTTTGGGAGAGCTATTGTTGTGTCCTACAGGAACTGCAAGAACTGCACAGACAGCTTGATGAAACAATCCATTCCTTCCTCCTCTTAACACACATTTATTTCTGCTCCTGTTTTCTGAAGTGTGCTTAGAACTAATGTGGGAGAATTTAAGATACTGGCCTGGGTATGGGAAGGTCTGCATTCGGGTCCGGTGTAATCCAGATGTGCAGTGCTTTTTAGAATATTGCTTGCACAGAAGCAGTGCTCACCTGTTTGGATAATAGGAGGCACAGCAGAAAGAAGAGCTGTTCTGCCAGCAGAAGAGTTTTGTCTTCACAGGAGGGGGTTTTTGCATGGTGTGGAAAAGGCTTTGTAGCAGAAATAACATAGACTAAGCTGATACTTTTTTTTTTTTTTTATAATGGTTGTCAAGACGGACTATGAACACACAAACACCATTCAGCCCTGATGCTGCTTTGGAGCTCTTCCCTGTCCATCTACAACTGGTCCCTAGGACATGAGGAGACGGTCCCCTGGATTTGCTAGATGGAAATGGAGAATGAGGAGCAATGAGATAGGCTGAAGCTTTCTTACCATCCCAATGTGCATATCTCACATGTCTGTGTTAGCTTAACATTGCTGTGTTCTCCAGGTTGTTTAAGCACATGATCTCAGACCTCCACCTGTGGAGGGACTTGATTCTAATTCACTCCTCAAAGGACATGTGACAGTCAAAGGAGCAGACTTTGTGAAAGACTCAAAACCAGGCACATTTAATCAGAACAATATACATAGTAACGGATAGACAAAACAGTAAAAATACTCCCACACACATAACCCTTCTGAACCAAGTTAGGAGATCAAGCCCCTTTGCCTCTCCTAGATTTATCTGTGCTTCCTTTTTCTGTGTCAATCCCTCTGAGTTTTTAAAAGTGAGTACTAATGACCAGTTTTCTTGTTCTGAGGAAATTCCTTGCATTTAAACTGAAGCCATCACTCTATCCAGACTACACATACAAATGCCACTCCAGTCTAAGAAATGCAAGACAGTTCATAAAATCAAATCAGAAGTTGTATCTTGTACTGATTGCCCCAAATCATCCCAGTTAATGTTGTGTTGTTGTGTTCTGCTGACTTCAGAAGCATTGAGGGATCAAAGGCAGTTGCTCACTCAAGTTGTTTCATGGCCATGGACTTGCACATGCTCCTGGATAAACACACGCCTAGATGCTTTGCTGGATCAGGGCATGAATGCTTTCTGCCTTTGCTGGGGCCAGGATCTCAGATCTTAAAGTGCCTGTCACTCATGAACTTTAAAATTTGCATTTGAGATGCTTAGCATTGTTTCTAGAAATGACTCCCCACCTCTGTTTTTCCCCATGTCCATGTTTGTATACCTGAATAATTTATTTGGACTCCTTTGCCACCCTGTTTCAGTGGCTTACATAAAGTGCCACCCAGGTCTGAAGAGCGTCTGTCTCTGAACTAGATTATTTACAATGAAAGTTAAATTGCAAAGTTATTCATCCTCTCCCCACCTTTTTACTGCCAGCTTAGTTTATATGTATGTGGCTTGTGTCAAGAACAGGCCTGTGATGTACTGTAGGCAAATTACATGAGGGGCTGAACTCTGCTTTCAGCTACCTGTGATGCAGGGAGGTTGTGGTGGTGCTCAGAATTGCTGAGGCCCCCCTGGAGAGCTTCAGTTCTCTCATCTCTTACTCCAGCAGATCTAAGGTGCTGGGCTGTGAGATCCTCTACATCTGACTGATGCAAGATTCATGCTGCTGAGGGCTGGAGGGGGAAAACTGCATCTCGGTCAGATCATGTTAGAAGAGTTATGCATAAGGAGTGGGCAGAAGAAGTCCCTACCGCATACTTCAAAGAGTTTCTCCTCTGATTTGTGAATATCTTTTTGAGGGGGGAAAAAGAACAACAGTGCTACCACAAATATAAATTCCTGCAGTGATAATAAAAGTCCTTAAGCCCCCAGTGTATTAATTACTGTAAAGAAAAAGCAAAATATGCATTTATTTTATTTGTAACTAAATTTAGGAAAGCATACAAAAATTGTATTTTGAAGAGTTCCTTTGAATGTTATGGACTGTCCTATGTTCATTACTTTATCTTATATTTTTAAAACCTTTTTTGGGTTAAATCCAGCAAGACTGAATCTGTATTGTGATATGCAAGTGAAGACAAATAGAGCAATTATGTACACATGTATGTATATTTTTATATACATATATATGCAGTTTGTTAATGTGTAAGAAAGCAAGCAACTGAGATGTGAAACTCAGGCTGTGAGCTTCTTTTCAATAGAAACTGTATTTTTATTGTCACATCTAGCAGATGGGCATTCTTTTAAATGCCTGGAGGTCATATGCACTGTCTGTACAGAGGAGGAGGATATGGTCTGTGCCCCACCCAGGAGCTTACAGGGAAAGGGTCACTGTACTTGATGTGAATGTCTAGTTTTTCTTGTCAGAGCAGGGGGAACTGGGAAAACAGTAGTTATTCTGTTAGTCAAGGCTGATTCATTGGCCTGTTCCCAAAGTTATTCAACTAATGCTGTCCTTTACCCAAAGGGGTCTTAACGGTACAGTCCAATCTCAAAGTTACAGCAGTCTGCAGGGACCCACTGTCCCCAGCGTCATCCTCTGAGGCATGTTCTTAGGAACAGTGTTTCTGCCTAGGACTGCAAATGCTGCTATGTGAGTTGTCTTCCCTTCGGGTAACTCGGGCGCTTCCTATCCATCCTTATGCCCCTGCTGCTCTGTACTGTCTTTGTGGACAGAAAATGCTGGCCAGGTTGGATTTGACACGCATACTGCTCCTAAGGGAACTGATGGGGCAAAAGAATTGGGGAATTATTAGCCTTGCTAGTTGAAGCAAAATTCAAAAGCAGATGGGAATGCATCCTGTGATATCTCAGACTTACTGCAACAATGGATGAACACCTAACGTTGGCAATGTAGGATTCCCTGCGCTCCTTGAGCATATGGCAGAGAAGTGGAGTTTGTTTTGGGTAACAAAATATAAGTTGGATTGAATAAACATCAGTACTTGCAGGTTTCAGGAGTTTTCTTCAGAAAATATGAGAAAGTACTGCATATGCTAATGAAATACATATTTTTCTTTTCAATTAAATAATTTCTTGACCTTTAAACTAGTATAGACATATTTATGAGCTTTGGTTTTCACTTTTTTTTCTTTCTTTTTTGTTATGAATGAGATGTATGTAGGACTGCAGAACATTTACTTAACATACTGTGTTCATTCAGAATTATTTACTGAGTGATATGCTTCCTGTGGGACAGGGAATAGTGGGATGATCAACTTTTCCAAACCTGGCACACATAATTAATCGTGCTACACAGCAACGTGAGCAAGAACACTGTGTATGCCTGATTAATTACGTTGTGTTTCTGATTGTAGTGATGACAGAAAACGACAAACCAGTAAATTCAGTAATCCACACAGGATGTTTTAATACGGCAGAGTTGTGCATGATGCAGTGGTTGGATCGGGGCTCCCTGGGAGCCTTGGCACAGAGGCAATTTAATGGACATATCAGTGATATAAAAATACCCTTGCAGTTGCAACTACCTGGGTATGTGAAGTGATTTTGGTTGGAAGTTGCAAGAAGAAAACCTGATCTGTATTATTTTTTGGTTGACAAGATCTTCTTATAGCTTGGTGTTTTTTACAGTTCATGTCTTCGGCAAGGCACAGGTGACTAAGAGAAAAAAAGATTGAAAAGACTTTTAAATCCTTAATGTGGCATTGTTTTCTACTTCTTCATAAAGTTGTAGCTTTCTGTGAGAGGTCCAACAGCCCAGACGTTTCCTAAAGCCTTTCACCTAATTTTGAAAGCTGTGCTTAGCTGATTGGGGGAAGTAAGTTATTCTTTTATATCAATTTATGGGGTCTAACTCTTAAGATAATCACAGCTAACCATATCTGTGTTTTGTGTATTGGGTATCCAGTACTTGCTGCAAATTATTTTTAATCTCTGTGGAGTGATTAAAAATCTCTCAGAAATAATCCAGAGCTGATGTTGATGTGTCCAGTACTGCTTGCTTACCATCATACTTCAATAGATGTCCCCAGGAATCTGCTGGGGCTCTCCGTGGGGTGAAACACTAATTCACTGTAAGTAAGACTGGCAGCTTCATTTTTTTAGGGATAACTGAGTAATAAATCAATTGGAAGGAACCACAGTCTCCTTTGAAATGTTGTGCTATGTTCTGTAAGGTGGTAGAGAGGCTAAATTTCTGGAGTTTGTTATGTAGGTGAATGACTCTAACCCAGTGACTAGACAGTGATACCTTTGGTTTCTGGGTCAAGTAGTCATATATATGCAGAGTGAGCAGGCAGAATCTGTCTGCATGTTTTTTTCTTGTGTATGTATATGTTTGTTTACAATCTGTCTCTCTAATGAATTTATGTCCTTGGAAGAACTTCATCCAAATTGGATGAGACAGGCTTATGTGACCTAGATGTTTTCCACTACTATATTGTGAGGTGGTCAAGAGTTGGAGGGCTTGTTTTTGAGTCAAATTAGTCAGGTGGCCCCATGACCTTGAAGAAAAGTGCATCTTCCTAGGGAGAATGTTAATCCCATTGCATGTTGTAGGGTGAAAAAAAGCCCTCTGAGTTGGTTTTATTTTATCAGACACTGTAGTAGCAACATAGATTGTTTTTTTCCCCTGCACATCTGCTACTCTTTAGGCTTGTCAAGCAGAGCAGAAAGCAAAAATCATGGAAACTTAATAAAATTAGACACTTTAAAACATTCTTGTGAAAAGTCAGTGGTACTGACGAGCATGTTCTGGGCAAAAAGAAATGTAAAAATAGATTTCAGAAAGAACATGTTTCTCAATTTGTTGTTCTAAATAATGTTCTGAACTGTTTGGCAGAAAGATGTGAATTTGAAAATAACTTACTGTTACCAAATCTTTACATTGGAACGTGAAAGATAATCTCGACTGAAATTTATTGTCCATCACTAGCTATAGATCTCCTTCTTTATTCCAATTTTAGAAAAGCAAATCTATTCTTTTAAAGGACTACTTATCTCTAAATACCATTGATTGCAATTTGGTTAAGTATATCGCTGAGTTAAGATCACGTTTATTCATTGGTGGATAGGAGTCCCCCTGGCCATTTTTGTTAACATCAGGTCAGAACAGGAAAAGATTGAGAACGCTGATCTGCAGTTATCCATCACCAAAGAGAATTTTTAATCTAATATTTGATTCAAGTAAATGATGTGGTGATTTGACCACCTTGTTCCTTGATCTTGCATCTCCACCTGTGAAACTCAGGTCCTTGTAGGCACTTTCTGATACTGCAGTTCCCATTCATCTTTCTTTGTCAGCATATTTGGGAGGAGGCTGGGAGGCAATAGAAAAAGAACATCCTCTATTTAGACAAAAATAACTTTTATACATAAAAGATTTTAAGATATCTCTTTGACAGCTACTGCTGAGTTGATTTCCGCTCCCTCCCCCCCTCTTTTTTTTTTTCTCCAGCCCTTGGAACTGCTCTTTTAGTTTGGAAAGTAAAATCCTGAAAAATGGCTCAGTTGGCCATTCATCTCCCTGGAAAACTGAACTAGATTGTTTCTCTCTGCTTCACACTCTGCTTATTAGTTGGGTTTCATGGAGCGTATGTACGGTGAGATTTGTAGATAGGTGGATTAGCCCTGTTACATGGCAGGCAGTGGAACAGATGCCCTTCCTCTTTGCCAGAGGCAAATCCTTATTTCCACCTTGGCTTAAAGAAATCTGAGTTTGAGGCAATGTATTCTGCTTCTCTTTTCATCAGGGTCTGCAGCACCACTTTAATTTATTGGTATGATTTAGAACCTTATGTTTTTACTTCGCTTTTCTTTTAAGGGGGCTTTTGAGCTGCTCTGAAAGCATCCAGAGTATAACTGGGGCAAAGGCACTAGTGTCAGAGTATAGTGAGAAAGACTGGTACTGTTAAGAGGTTTGTATTTGTAGAGGTTGGAAGCAAGATGGTTAGAAAAATCCAGTTTCTCCAAAGGAAGCGCAGACGTGCAGCTGCCAGTTAAGAACAAGGAAAAGGGGAGTTTGTGACTCTGGGACCATACTTCATGTTCTTCACTATGGAGACTGTTTTTATAGCTGCCTCTACTGCCTATTCACTGGCTTTTATTATTTAGGCACTTTTGTAGAGAAAACATTGAGCTTGCTAGATTGGCCAAAAGATGCTGAGTCCTACTGAAGTCTTTTAGCTGTGTTTGCCTGGAGGGGAGGTTTCCTGCCAGTGTGATTTCCTTGAATTGGACGTAGAGAGATTTTGCAATGGTTGTATGGTATGACATTGCAGATCAAATGGAGCTCACCTAAGTTACTTTAATTTCTGGCAGTTGTTTCTGGTGCTTGACAAATGGGAGGACATTGCTAGAAATTTAGATGTTTTTTTTTCTTTCTTTTTTTTTGATCTAAACATTTTGTTAAACTGGGCTGAAATCAGAGAATTGATGGAGAATTAGATGGTATCCAGGATAGTGAAATGATTCAGGTGTGACATTGGTTTTGAGGGTAGCCTCCATCAGCAAACTTGGTTAGAAGTGGAAAGTTCAACTAATATTTTCTATTATTTTTTTAATGATGCTCTCATATAATGTTTGCTTTCAGATGCTCTTCATCGTGTGGGATTATTTTCTCAGCAAAATCAGATGGATCTGGGCTGAATTCTGCTTTCTGAAATCCAGACAGGGTATCTCATTGAGAAAATGCTAAGTCTCTTCTGTGGCAATTCAGATTCTTAATGCGCAGCGATTTACTGAGTAGCGTATCTTACCTTATGGGCCTTGGGTTCATCTAGCTTGCACTCAAGGTGTTGTCTCTGCCAGATCCTGATAAAATTCTCAAGAGTCCTGTCTGATTTTGACATATTTGAGACAGAGCCACTGGGCTGAGACACTTCACTCCAGGGACCTCATTCCTTCCATGAGGCCAGATGCTGTTGAAGTCAGTGGAGAAGACTCCTCCTAATTCTTAAAGGACTTTGAATATGACAGCCCATACTAAAGAAGTGGCTTAATGAGGGGAAATCCTGCATGAAAGGGCTTTTGGCCCCAAAACTGTGAGCTCAGTAATATGCTTTGGGGCCCATTAAGAAGCCAGTTTATGAACAACTGCAGCTACTTTCATTAGGACCACGTCATCAAAACTTCATGGTACCTCAGACTTGAGACCGTTGGCATGGACAGTTAAGATCTTTACCCTAACTTGGTCAATAAGAAACCAGTCTGTCTACTTTAAAGAGACCTAATTTTGGAGGGACAGATGACTTGGATGCTCAGAAGCCAAAGAACCTTCACCAAACCTTTCCCCAAAATGCAGACCATTGATAATGATACAAGGATGTTGCATGCACACCATTCTTAGTGTTATAAATTGAACAAATTTGATATGAAAATCACTGGGAGGAAAGAGGGAAACCCATGATACTGCAGATAGTCTTTGAAAAGGCTCAATGCTACTCTTCTGCGAACTTGTGTAAACCTGACTGGTGGAATGATTGGAGTTATTCTTGCTTTACGCTAGTGTAATTCATAGCATATTTTGGCCCTTATTGCCTCATGTTTGTTTGCTGCTCTGGTGAAAATCATGCTAGGCTGCTTAGGAGTAAATGGCCTTTAGAGCCGTGCTTGCAAGTTGGTTGAGATGGGATGTGTGTGTAGCCATAGGACCTCCAACAGCTCAAAAATGATGAAATCTTGTTTTTTAATTTGGTGAGAGTTGGGCTTAGCATGATGTGTGGCTGTCATAAAGACTAACATGAGCCTGTGTGTAGCAGAGTAATTTTTGTTTGTATAATCTGATGGGTTTTGATTTGCATAATCTTTTTTGTGTGTACATGCACTCCATATCCTTCACAGAAAGCTCAGAGCTTGATTGCCTCCAGTAAAGGGATCCCAGTTATTAACTGGTGATGCCTTTCTGCTCTGTAGACTGAAATGTATTTCCTTGGGATTTTTTAAAATTCAAAATAAGCTTAAAATTAATCTGTAGACTGAGCAGTAGGAGGCATAGGTCTAAAAGTGGACTTCCCATTCTGTAAGTGAATGGAATATATGCACCTTTTAACCCCTTGCCTTTATCGATTGGATAAAATCTTTGGCATAGTTTCCTTGTGCTCAGGAGATGAGTTATCAACTTGTCAAGCAGTGTGATGGTACTGTCAGTGTTCTCAAGTGCTTACAAAGGGTGACTGGAGTCCTCCCTTGTTTGTACTGATTTAACTCCTAAGTAGTTCCACTAATCTCAATTAGCCTTCTCCTTGTTTGTTCACGTGCTTTTAACCAAGATCAGATTATGTATTTTTTCAGTCGTATCTGTTTTGTTTGTTGACTTGAACTCATTTGTTTTACTGCTGTCAGTGTCACCAACATAAATATGTAGGTTATGAAGGCTGATACATCTTTCAGTATATAGCTGGAAATTCTGGTGTGCTATTTGGAAAATAATAGTTTGCTGATTTCCTAATATGGAAAAGAGGAATACATGGTGTCATGTCCCACCTGTGGGCAGGGGGAGGTAAAATCGTGACGCCGAATATGTCATGTTAAGGACGTGAGTGGCGTGTGGTTAAGGGAGAAGAGGTGGCCCTCCTGTTGAGTCACGAGGTTCAGAAAGGACCCCCTTGCTTTCTAAACTCCTTCTCAGGAGCCTAGGTGCGTCTGGATCCAGTCTTAGTCTCAGACTTGGTCAACGGTTTATGTCTAAGGATTATGAGGACAATAAGGGTAGCCACACAGCAGGGTGTGGAGTCAGCGTCTGCCTCCCAGATCCCTCTCATCCCCACTTGGGAGTGACTCAGATTCGCAAATCCCCTCAGTGTGGATTAAGGTGAAATGGCACTCGAGGTCCATAAACAAACATCAACTTTACTAAGAACGAGAAACTCCTATATGAACGATATTCTATAACTGTTGGTTATTGCACGATTATATCTGCCTGAGCTGTGCGGCTTTGCTGAAGGTAAGGTAGGCCTTTTTGTTAACAAACCCTGCAAGAAAAGAGGGAGAGAAAGATAAAGAGGGAAAGAGAGAAAGAGATTGAGGTAGAAATATCACCAGTCCTGGGTCCAGTGTGGGTCCTGCCAACAGGGCTGTTCGGTGTAGAAGCAGCCCCCGAGCCCCTGTGCGTGCCCCTGTTTATTGGCCCCAGCCCTGGGCTTCTGGAATCTTCTCTCTTCCAGCGTCAGGAGTGGTTGAGACATCTGTCAAGCCAAGAGAAGTGACAATGGGCCACTCCTTGTGGTTTCCATTTTGTGTCTCGAGGCGTTGTCCATTATGTCTCCTGGGGCTCACAGTACAGCCATTTGGGGCTCGTCCCTTACACCACCCCGTGGCTCAAACACTCCAAAGTCCTCTTCAACAGTGGTGATTTGAACATATCGTATAGAAGGAGAGAGAAGAAAATAGGAGATTGATCAGGCACCTTATAGCGAAGCTGACAGCTAAGCCGATTAGTATTAACAAAAGCATTATTAGAGCTTCTACTATCCAATCCCACCATCCCGTAAGTCCGAGTTTTCTGAGCAGAGCTGAGATGTATGAGGTAGGGTTCCAATCTATTTTCCATTTGTTTGGCAACATTGATTGGAACAAGTCTTCTGTCTTGGCTGTGATTTCCCGCATCTTCTGTTGCGCTTATTTGATTGTGGTTGTGCCATTGTGTAGGGTAACGCAGCATTCTCCGGCTATATGGTTCCACACTCCACATACACCTTGTTCCTCAACCAATAACATGTCCAGAGCTAGGCAGTTTTGCAAGGCCATCTTTGATACTTGTTGAACCTGCAAATTTAGTTCTCCAAAAGCATGCGCAGTCCAGTTACTCAGGATATGTACTTGCCAGGTTAAATTTTCTAACACATATTGGTGTCTGTGTAGGAGCACACCTGGAGTGAAATAAGCTTCGAACGCAAGGGCTACTTTCATTCCCCAGGTATAATAATCAGGTACTAGGACTCCTCTCACCCATTCGGGTGCGGCTCGGGGTGTTTGGACATCTCGTTTTCTCTGATTATATTTGGGGTTACCAAAATTGAACGTTCTGGAGGGACACGTCGATGGGACACCAGTAGTACAACCTGCAGTAGACCTGCCATTTCATATACGTGTAAGTGTGAGTACATTTTACCATCTGAACATGCCCAAAAGGTACTGTGAGGGGCTGGATATTTTGCGGCGGAACATGTTAAGACATCATAAGGTTCGGTTATTTTGGTTTCCTCCTCCCATGCAAAACTCATTCCACCTCATGGGTAACTGGGATTCCGCATTTTAATGTGGTTTCTTGATCGGTAATGATCCCGTTGCACATGGAATTTCCAGGCTTAAACCCTAGTACTGGAAAGCCCCAACAGGTACACATATCTCGAATAATGGTTCGTAACTCCAAGATGTACCATGTTTCTGTAGGGTCCCATGTTCATGATTTACAATTAATTGTCCGTGAACGATTCATTAGAGAAGCATCCTCAGAGGGTAGGGGATGTATTTTTTGGGCATCAATTGTATTATTGAATTTGGACAAAAAAATGTTTGATGGACCATGCGCACTCATAATGAGTGGTCATGGTGAGCATACCCACCCCGTTTGTCAGGAATTTGAACACACCAACCTCGGGATAGTAGGATGTTATATTCATGTTGCAAGGGTTCGCCATGAGGTGGGAGATCCCACCAATGCACAAGATTGCAAAGGATCTCCACCTCTCAGGGCCACCACGACAAATTTAAGATACGGTTACAAGGAATCTCCATGTCCTGGGGGCATCACGTCATGTTTTTTCTAGCTGCAAGGACAGGATTTGTAGTTCCCTTGCAGAGCTGTTGCCTCTAGCAGGTAGTGTTCCACATGTTCCTCCAGGTTGGGTTGTCTGGAAATCAATAGAGCACTGGTATCTGCCAGACTTCACCACTACGTTCTTGGAATGGTGATGGCTCAATTTTCCAAAAAAACATTTTCCCTTCCCATGCACGTTTTGAACACAGTTTCGGTTTAATGCTTCTAATTTTGAATTTAAGATTCGGGTGAAGTTTAGCGAAATGATAGCGAACTTAAAACCCTCTGACATGGACATAGGGAGGTCCACACAAAGACCTTGGTCAGTTCGATTCCAAATTTGGATAAAGCCAGTAATCAATTCCCATGCCAAGATGGGTTGGTTGTTCGAATTCCCAGTTGATCAAGGCAAGATTATACAACCACAGAGTACGAGTACAAACTTCTTCCACACTGTGTTTCTCTAGTAAAGTATAAAAACAGGCCTAGTAAAATCAGGCAAACAATGACCCACTCAGAAACTGAAAGCATAAGTCCCACGGTGGGTTTCCAACAACCTGTGAAATATACACATAAGGATGAACAATGATTAGAAGGATGGAATAATCTGTCGGATATCTATTCAGTGATCTTTCCCGTGCGCATTGGTGGCTGCCCAAGTATAAAAATTGAGCGGGGTTTTCAAGGTTTGGGGTATTGCTCCCACTGTTGGTAGGTCCACCAGAATGGGTTGTTCCAGATAGTGGAGTGGGTTCGCAGGGTCCTTAGTCTCCCTTTTTCCAGGGTGTATGGATGGAGGTTTAGGACAAAATGCGGTAAGTCGTGAGCATCCATTAATTCCCCAGCAGCTATTTACTCTGTATACTGCATCCGACACTCGCTGTGTCCACCCAGGTTCATGAGGCTTCAGGGCTCGCTTTAGGAGTCCTTTGGTATGTTCAACAATGCCATTCGCCTGGGGGTAGTGTGGGGTGTGGAAGATCTATTGGATCCCTTTGTCCTGTGCCCACTCTTGAACCACCCCAGCAGTAAAGTGGCTTCCATTATCCAACTGAATTGATTGGGGTTTGGGTAAATAGCTAAAACACAGCTTCATACCCTTCACAGTACTGTCTCCCATTGCCCATTGTGCTGTTTCTGCTTGAGTTAATCCCAACACGATTTCAACCCCTACTAGTACATACTGTTTCCCATCAGAGATCCGAAACGGACCAATGTAGTGTACTTTCCAAGTGTCCCATAACCCTTTATTATCTCTCAAGTGTAAACGTTGGTCCTTAAGAGGGTTGTGTTCCCCTAATCGAGTACGGCATAGGCTGCATGCGGAAATAATGGTGTTACACAACTCTCTGGTTACAGACCACCCTCTGCTAGCTGCCTCCTTGAATAAATCTTTGCTTCCTGAATGGCCTCATTTTACATGCAACCATTCCAGCAGATGTTCCCATTTTCCCCCCTCAGCTTCTACAGCTACCCCTGCTAGGTGGGTTAGTGAATTCACTTGATTATTCAACAAGTGAGCTGGAGGATTCTCTGTCTGGTGTGCAGCAACCCAGCCTACTAGAAAGGACTTCCGTTTTGTGACATTTAGGATTTCTTCCCATTTTTCTCATTGTCACACCAGTACCCGATTGACCTCCCATTGGTTTTGTTCCCAGAATGGGAGCCATTTGTTACATCCCTTAAACACCGTGTACAAATCTGTGTAAATGAATGCTGTTTTTTCAGTCTCAGCCTCTCTCATGACTATGCTCCATATTGCTATTAATTCCCCTACTCGAGCACTTCCCTCACCCTCTGTCACAATTTGGTCGCCTGAATCAACATGTAGGGCTACTGTTTGGTATTTCCACACCTTTCTATTCTAGAGGATGCGTCAGAGGATGCGTCAGTGAACCATACATTCTGTAGGTGAGGTTCAAATGGGGGAGCAGGTTTTATATGAGAAGAAAGGGGTTCCTCATCCAGTGAGTTGTCGGATGGTTCTTGTATTTGGAGAATTTTGGGTGCTCCTTCTTCTGTCTGGTGCATATGGCAATAATAATCCAATTGCGCATACCGCTTTCTCACTGTTCCTCGCTGTGCAGCTCCTACAGGAGGTGGGGTTCCAGCCAGTACCAGACTTGAAAGGTCCTCATAGAATGATTGGTTGCTGCCATATGATTTTGTCAGCCTCCTGTAAAGCTAGATTAACCACAAAGAGGCCCTTTTCCCAGACTGAATATCTTTTTTCTGCATCTTTAAAACTACACGAATAAAACCCAATAGGGCAAGTCAGACCCTCGGACCCGCGCTGCCCCATATATATGGATAGTCCATGAATTGCAAAGCCCCATTCCATATGGAATGGATCTGTTGGGTTTATTGGCCCTAAGGCTTGGTATACCCCAGCTTCAAAAATCAACAATTTCAAGGCTTGAACAGGGGTCCAATCCCAGCCCTTTTGCATGTCAAATCATATAAGGGGCAGGCTATAATGGAGAAGTCTGGAATGTGTTTTCTCCAAAATACCAGCAGGCCTAAAGTATGCTGTAGCTCCCTTTTACTCTCAGACGTTTTTATTTGCTCAAGGGTAGTGAAGGTTTCAGGGGGAATACTCACCGTTCCTCCCCTCCACCAGATACCCAGGAGCTTTACTTCGGGAGATGGGAGTTGTACTTTGTCAGTGGGGATTTGGAACCTTAATTTTTCCAGATGCATGATTATTTCGGTTTGAGTTTGTCCCACCGTGGTGGTATTAAAGGAGAAGCTGCTGCCCAAGCATTCACACACCATTCAGGGAGTCGCACACACACCACCTGAGACTTTAACTGCTAGGACCTGAGTCCCTTCGCAGTGGGCAGCTCCACTGAGCTGACGAGTGCCCCTTTTCAACTCCTCGCTCACACACACACTCACTCTCGGGCTCTTCCTCTCCCCTCTGGCTTGACCCTAGGTTTCCCGAAGCAGAGTCTCTGATACAGCGTACACCAGACGAATTTATTGGTACAGCGGTGAAAACAGCTTGAGCTGGGTGCCTCTGGAGAGGGACCCAAAACAAAGAAATCCCTGGGTAATTATACCCTTACAATCTAAATTCCCCTCCCCTCAGGAGACAGTTCGGACCAATAGTAGTATTTGGGTCTGGGGTCTTCCCGTTCTTCATTGGGCCCTTTCATTGTCTCTAGGCAGGCCGATTCTTCTCTTATCTCTAAGATCTCAGTTTCTGCTAAGGTTGAAGCCTCCTTATCTTTCTCGTTTGCACTGATTTTGGGGGCCTTCCTTCATGTAGCCAAGTAAAAGTTCAGTGCATGGTTGGTGGATCCAGGTGAAAGTTCTTGTGGCCTAAGACTTCAGCAAGCCTTGATACTAATGCTGAAGTGACTACTACAACAGTGGCATCAGGGCTGCCAATCAATACGTCATCAATTATATTGATATATTTTGACCCCTTCCCTGGGAGTGATTTGGGCAAGCTCTTGTGCTAGCGCGTGGTGAGCAATGATTGGTGAATGGCAATATCCCTGGGGGAGACATGCAAAAGTGAATTGCACACCTTCCCATGTAAAGGCAAAGCGATCTCTGTCCGTTTCCTGTAAAGGAACCATAAAAACCATATCTTTAATGTCAAGGGTCGCTAAAGTTTGGGTGGGTTATTCTTTTATAGTCGTGATCAGTTCGGCTATGTTAGACACTGCAGCTGTCAAGGGGCCTGTGTTGGTGTTCAGATGCTGATAGTCAATTGTCAGTCGCCATTTTCTGTTGGGTTTATGGACTGGCCACACCAAGGAGTTATAAGGTGAGTGAGTTGGAATAATTATTCCCAGTTCTCGTCATGTAGTTATCACAGGAGTAGTTCCCTCCCTTGCCCCTGATGGTAGGGTATAGGGTTTTACATGAACAGTCTTGGAGGAAGTAAGTGCAGGTACCGACTGTAAAAGTCTTAGAGAAACCATGGGGAGTACGAATTTCCTCTCTCTTCCTTTTGAGTTTACCCATGCTCTCTCCCCTTCAATAGGTCAAGTCCCAGAATGTTCATTGGTAAAAACCCTAATATCATCATAACTTCAACAGGAAATAGGTCTCCCGGTAACCAGCACTTGACTCGGGCCATTTTGTCTCTCGAGGCGTTGTCCGTTATGTCTCCTGGGGCTCACAGTAAAGCCGTTTGGGGCGTGTCCCTTACCCATGGTAAAGGAAAAATGACGAGAACATTTGCTGTCATAGTAAGTTGTGCAACGTAGTTATAATTTATATAACTAGGAAACTCAGAGCTGTATCTGAAGGATAACAGCAGAAGACATGTTTCTGTCTCACAGTGGTACATGCTCATACATGCTAGCCAGCACAGACTAACTGCCTTTTTATGAAATACACGTTTATTTTTAAGAAGCAACTTTGAAAAGAAATCACTAAAGCAAACAATCCATCAATTTAAGCAGTTACAAATGGCATGTGTGTGATTAGACCTGACTTAGGCATGTTTAATCTAGCTGTACCTCTGTGATTTTGAGAGGGAAGAAGAGTAACTTGCTTACGTGAAGGTATAAATTTTGCAAGAAGAAACCCATATGCTTACTCAATTTGCTGACCCACTCTAGTGTAAAGGGGCACAATACATTCTGGAGGGTGTGATGCATTACGTAAAGACTGAAATATGAATTTGGGGTGGACATGTTATGTGTGGACTGGTTAGTGAGAATTGATGGGTTCAGTACATCTGCCACTGTAGAATAGTTAGAAATAGCAAGCTCGGCAAATTGTCTTTCCTGGTCGGTTCTAAGGAGGAACAAAAGGAGCTTTTACAAAAACACCTTAGAAGTACTTTTGACATTTTATCAACCTGAGTACATTAATCCTTAGTATTTCTGTGTCACAGGTTAATATTACCAATGGAAAAAACAAAGGCATAGGAACACTGAGGCCCAGATTCAAAAAGACCTTGAGGTACTTAGGTCCATGTTGACTGGTGCACTTAAATGACTGGTCCCACAGGACAGTTTCCATAAGGCTGGGAATATAGGTCTTTTGAGTTCCCGTCCCGTGCCTTAACAGGATAAGTATCCTCTTCCCATTTGTTGTCAGCCATAGTCTAGAAAAAGTGTGTTCTCTTATTTGACACCAGAACAAACCATGCAAGATACAGCTCATGTCAGCCATATTCCAAAAGAACTAGTATCACATTCATGAAGTTACTACAGCCTTCAATTATGAAGAGGCATAGCTGTCAGCTCTCCTTCTTTTACTGTTATATCTTAACTGTAATACAACGATGCCTACACTTTTTGCTCAGAATTGGAGATGCGTTGTACTTGTTGCTGTACATGTCGTACCAACCTGTTGTCCTGGTGCTAAAGCCCCTACACTCCGAGTAGGTGGAAAGAACAAAGGACATAATGTTGCTCCATGTCACTGATGGGGAATTGAGGATTGGGAAAAAGTGATTGATCAGTGATGTGAAAGGAGTTTGTAACAGAGAAGGGAATTTAATTTGGACATTCTGGAGCTATGCTTGTAGCATTGTCTATCTACATGTCAGTGTGCCTAAGCTGGCATCGCTTTTAGGGGAAGTAACCTCTCTTCCCCTGCAGGTTGTGCGGTAGTTCTCTGTGCTGGGTTTGGGTACAGACCTGAGTAAGTTAAACTTTTTTTTTTTTTTTCTTCCTGGATTGGCTTTCACCTGCATTAGTTCTCTGAGCTGGTTTACTACATGGTCAAGAAAACACTTGCAGGTGACATGAGAAGGTTGAACTGCTGCTTGTAGCATTAGTGTTAGCTTCTGTGTGTTTAAAGTGTATGTGAAACTACAACACAGGACCCTATCCAAAGTTTGGGGTTGCTAAACAGTTTTTTCTCTGCTTTAATACATGCCTTATGTACTGAAGCACCCATCCTCCATGGAAACAGGCACCTGATTCTTACTGAATCTTACTGATGTAAGATTTACTGACATTTTCACTGCTGCTGAGGATCACCCAGCTAATCCTGCTGGCAGAAATTTTAGTTTTCTGCCTGTGTGGTACCCTTCACCATCTCACATGTTCTGAAGGTACATGCTACCTCCTTCCATTCCCTATGTGATAATTTACAGAGAACTCAGTGGTGGAAAAATATCTTTAAATTTGAAGGAGTAACAATTTTTGAAATGATTCCCTGAAGCTTAGTAGCTTCACTTCACAAACAAACCTCTTATAAATACCTAAAGGAAAAACAACCAAAACCCTTAATTACAAAAGATGCCTCTGTGCATTCAAAGTCTTTGCCTTGTTTTCCTGTCAGGCCTCATTTCCACCAAGGGATCTCTTTCCTAAGGCCAGCAGGACTGCTGTGATGTAGGAGGAGATAAATATATATGACAAAGGATGTGAAGGAGCAGAGCCCTGCCTTGACATTGACACAGATAATCGAGTTATTGGGGAGTTAGTGTAAAAGTTGACGGTTTCTTGGGAGAGATGTCACATGGTATTCTGGTTGTGGGAACAGTATCCTCTGGCAACATTTATACTTGCCATTTTTCCCCTTTCAGTTAATGCTCCTAATTCCTTTTGGTACTATTTTCAGCTATTCTGGAATAGATGTTTAACAAAAATAACTCTAGATATGTTGCGGTATGTTGTGTGGTCACCTTGGCAGAGATCATTGGCAGGTGGGGTCCTTCAAGACATTCCTATTTGTAACAAGAAAACCAATTCATATTCACATATGCTTGCGTAGGATTGCCAGAATTTAACCTTCTCTCTAGACTCTGTTAGGAATACTCAGATACTTTAGCCAGCAGTTGAAATGGAAATCTGGTATTCCTATATGAAAAAAACCCCCAGATCTTTTGGTATGAAACCTGCATGGTTTGCATCTAATATGCATAAAAATGCAGATATAAATGTTTGATGTTCCGAGTAGTGCCATTCGTTAAGGCATAGTATTGTATACTAGTAATTACAGATGTTAATTATAGAGAAGAACTGGACTATGACTTTGGGTGCCCTCATTAGGAGGGGACAGTGTATAAGTGGTCCTGGGAAGCTTTGTTAACTGGAGAAAACTTGTTTCATAGCATCTTCCTCGCCTCTTGCACCAGGAGGTAGTAATTTACTACTGCTTATACAAACACCAAATGAAACACTGCTGCTGTAGGTCAGCACTGCTGCTCAGTGAGAGGAGAAGTGAATGTGACTCAGCTTTGTTGGTTCATTTCCAGCCTTTCCCCATCTTTTGCCCTCTTTGGCCCTGCTTCACTTCTGCTTTCCTGGATTTGGTTTGGGTAGTCTGTGTGGAGGTGTGTGCACACCTTTGTATGGGTGCGCATCCTGTGATGCTTCATCAAAGACTCCCTTGCAAGACTTGATATTCACAGAGGGCTTCTTCTAAGTATCAAGTATACCATATGGCAGCTATTGACCGCTTTCCATGTTTCTTTAGGAACCCACCTGTGTATGCATGCACAGGCACCTGTAATTCTGGACAGATACATTAGGTGCAGTTATCTTGCATCCAGGACGCCTTTGCACTTCAGGAAACTCAAATAACTCTTCTGTATTTTTAAAAAGGAAAGTAAACACAGGCCCTCTGGAACTCTCTAAGTTGCCTGTGCATGCAGCTAATTATTTTGAGATTGAAACAGCACCTTTGAAGCATGTCCATGAAATACATAATTAAAGTATCTTGTGTTCGATCATACCGTTGGACAGCTAATTGAAAATCACATTGTGTCTACATAATGAGACAAGTAATATATGCATTTGTGCACTGATTAAATGAATCATCCCGTAGTCTTTTCCCCTTTAATTGCTATGATGGCAACTGGCAGAAGAGGACTACGTGCTGGGCTATCCTTGATCAGCAAATCTAACAGACGCAGAGTTACTGTTAGGGACTCCACTCCCATGAGTTCAAATAAAAGAGGCTCTGAAGGATAGGACTGCTGCTTCCAACAATTTCTGTATAGATGTGTAAGTTGGGCAGAACATGTGGGGTTTCCTGCTGTCTAGGAAGTCAGTGGCTAGCACAGCATCTGCCTAGGCTTCATAAACAAACAGAGCATATATATTTATGGTGGGGAATGGCTTGAATGGTTTTGGCCTGTATCTGCCTGTAGGACCATGCCATTCAAGACCCTCTGTGATGCCCAGTTGGCTCTGCTACAGCAGAGAGTCCCTGCAGAGCAGCTGGTATTTCAGCAAGTGAAAGTCTGGGGCTTGCCAAGCTCCAAATAGCATCCGGAAGTCTTGAAAGCAGTGAGTTGTCCTCAGTTGGTCTCTTGGGGATCTGGTGACTCAAGAAGTATTAATGGCAGGAGTACATCCCTCTTAGCCACATCCCTTGTGTGTTTTTTATTCCTTCAGTATCTATCTTGCTCCTTGTGGTAGGGGAAGTATTGTGCTATGTTTTATCATCATGCCATGAACATGTTTCTTGGAACCTAAGAACACAGGAAGGATTCCTTAGCCCTCCTTTCCACCATATGTGGTACATTTGTGGAAAACAGGCATACCCTGGTCAGTAAAATAATTGGTTTGCTTATCTTTCTTGCTGCAGTTTATAGAAATAGGGAGAGACAAGATTTATTGTATTATGCTGTAAAGTTATTTGCAGGAAGTAAGGTTGCTAGAGAAGAAAATTAATTTAAGGATAAACATATATGAGGAGAATTCCAGGTCCTTCCCTCTGAAATGCATTGGTGGCAATAGCCATAGAAGGGAGGACTCTGGGATGTCACTTCTTCCTCAGAAGATTCAGAGCTGGATCAGGGCTTAACTACAGTGGATCTTGCTGTCTTACTTTTATGATGATGACGTGCACGATCTCACAGCAAGAACAGCTTTCCAGCTTACTGAGTCATTCATTTGGCTGTAGAATTGCCTGGGAAGAGCTAGTTATTTCAGGTTAGCATTTACACATACGTGTTCATGTATGTGTTCTTTATGTGAAATAAATTTAAGTAATTTTTCTCAGCCTACAGTCACATAACCAATCATAGCTTTCCTCTGTAGCTCTTGTACTTTCTGACATCTAAAAAAATGTCATAGTGCATTAGTGCTAGGGAGACAAAGACAAGTAAGGAAATCTGCTGGTGCTGCTTTTTACATTTAAAATAATGCAACATATCCAGAGATTTAAGATGCATTTTCTCAGGGGGTTCCTATGACCTGAGTTCCCTGCTGTTTACCTTTTGCAGTCACAGTCTTCTAATTATGATGCCACAGTTTTGGGAAAGGTTGTAGTCACTTTGACTGGCTTCAAACCTTGCATTGCAAAATTATATTCTGCTGCTGCTAGTGCCTGACAAAGATCTGGATTCCAAACAAAGGCAAAGAGGAAAGCATGAAGCAGAAGACCCTGCAAGAGATAGAATATTGTCTGTGTGATTAAAGCTCTTTTATTAGGCTGTGGTCTGTAATGGGAAAGAAAAAGCATGATCTCCACTGATCTGCATTTTAAACAATGTCGAGGATTAGCAGAGAGGCAGCAGATGCACCTATTGAGCTGTAAAGGAAGGGATTCAAAGCTGTATCATGCAGATGGGAGATTATTGTACTCTACCTCCCCGCATGTGCCAGTTGGTACTCCTGCTGCTCCGCAGAGCGGCACTTATCATCTCTGTCAGCCCTCCTTGTCCCAGAGCACACACAGCACAATAAACCTGCCTTAGCCCTGCCACTGAGTTGAGCTGACACTCAACCAATCTAAACAAGCAGAAACCAAGCTGTGGCAGCCATTCTGCTGCTGCTGGTAGGATCATGATATGGGCACCAGTTGATTATGACATCCCTCCCTAGCACTGTCTTTCAACCAGCTTAACCCCTTTCCATTTGAACAGCTTGGTCTGACAATGCTGTCTGTCGTTTTGCTACAGACCTCTCCTTTTCGTAGAGCAGAGTGAGTAAAATAATAGGTGAGGAGAGAGAGATTTTCCTCCTTTTTTTTTTTTTCTGTTCTTCTGTTGTTGCTTCCAGAAATCAGCATCCTTTCTCCTATCTAAAATACAGTGTTGCAATTTCGTTATTGTTGCTTTCATTAAATGATCTAGTGGCACAGTGGAACAGATCTAGTGGCACAAATTCTCCTTTTACACTGCTGTAGCCAGGGGGATGTGAGGTTTATCTGATATTTAATAAAAGTGTTGATCTACTGGCCAATTATTTCTGTTCTAGCATATAATTTGTAGTTGAAAATATATTAATAATGGTTTTCTAGCTTTTGCCTACTCCCACCAACTTAAAATTGTGATAGTGCTTGGTTTCCAGCTCTGCCACAGGGTTTCTGTGTGACCTTCAGCAAGTTACCCAGTTTCTTCATGCCTAAAGTCTTTATCTTCAAACAGAGAAATAGTGTATAATTAGGTGTACTCTTTGACTGCCTTATCTATTTGGATCATAACCATCTACCCCAAGTCAGGGCCTAGCACCTATTACGTGTATGCGTGATGTTTATCACAGTAGAGACCTAATCTCGGGTTTAGTCTTCCAATATAAACAGCAATAATAATTCCATAGGGCTGTTGTTCACATAATTATTTCTGTGTTCTGTTATGTATTTTCTCTTTAAAAATAGTTTTATCCATAGTTCTGAAATATGTTCATGAGGCTTGAAAATGACTGGAGAAAACAATTATTTTCTGCAGCATCCTATTCTTCTTGTGTTAAATGTGTCATAAAGTTGGGCTTTCCCAATAGCAGCCTGGATGTTACCTCATGCTTTGTCTGCTCATATGTGGGCAGGAGAGAGAGTGCAAATTCCTATATATGTGTAAATTTGAATATCTCTTTGCTTCTTGGTTAGCGTTGATTCTACCTGGTTCACCTCAGTAGCTCCATCACTTTGAGGACAGTTCTCTGGCTTAAAGATTAAGCTCTGCTTAAAGCTGGAACCCACCTCAAGTACTGACATACTTCCCATAGCACCCCTATTTCCCCATCTTGAACAGCTGAGTTCCCACATTCGATAGCAGATTAGGAAATGTGAACCTTGAACCAAGGAGCAAGGCTCTAGATGCTGGTAAGTTAAGTGCAGAAGTGGCGAGGATGGTGCCGAGGAGGTAGGGTTTGGCTGCAGCAATGCGCTGTTGTTTGCGCTTTTGTTAGGTTCTGACGTGGGGCTGATTTCCTAGCTGTGAAGAGAATTATTATCTGAAAAGCAGGGTTGATGAATTTATATCATTTATATTTAAATCAAGGCAATTTAAATTGTGACTTTTTATTATGGTTTAATCAGCAAGGGCAAAACCTTGATTTCATTTATTGATTCCATACTTATTTGTCATTTGTACATTTTATCTATTTTCCTAAAGAAAGGTTGATTTTCAAGTTGATATACAGATATGTTGATTTGCAAAAAAATTCTCTTTACACAAAGTTTAGCATTTCTTTTCTGTGGTTAGGAAGACATTCTTTACCACTGCCCATTCATTGAAGTCATAATGAAGTTAATGTGCATTTACTTGCATCCTTTCTTTAAAATTTTTTGCTACATTATAGATTGACTGGCATTTTCTACTCACTGTGGATGGACATATATTGTTTATAGGTAATTTGCATCAACTTCTGTTTGATTTGGAAATTGAACTGAAATTAAATTGATAAAAAAAATAAAATAATTATTTATTATCCAGGTATGCTGATTCAATTTAAAAATAAACATAAAGGATAAAAGATTTTAAAAGTTTGTTTTGAACAGTTATGACAGCATGTGAGGTACCTCTAGGCAGACCCTATACAGAGCTCGCTCTGCTGACTTCCCAGTGCGCCTTGCTGCTCACCTGACGTTTCTGGGCTCTGGAAAACAGACTGTGTTGCGCTGGGATCTGCAGCAAGTGGGGATCCCTACTCAGAATTAGAATGAGGCCAATGAGACCTTAAAGCTAGATCTTTGGAGTGGGGAGTCTCAGCTTCAATTATGCATGTTGTTACTCTTCTTTTAGCAATCCAAAAAAATGGATTGGTTGGAAGTGTTTGAAGTAGGGGTAAGGTTGGCAGATAAACTTCACTGGGGTAGGGAAAGAGCAAGCTATCATTATTGTCAGCAACTTAATACTTAGTCCAACAGTGACTTTTTCCTGCTGTGTGGGAAGAAGTAGAGAGCAATTTGTATGGCTGGGTGTCTTGTGAGAGCATGTAAGCTGAAAGAATCAGGAGGAAGGTTGGGGTGAGGAAAGAAAAGTCTTGTTTCACACGTCCAGCTAATAAAAGCATGAATTTACCACAGCAGTGGCCCATTCATGACATTGCCTGTAGTGAGAGCAGAAGCATGTGATGTTATCCTTAAGCCAGTAAGGTCTCTGCTTATAGGAGGACTCCTGTGAATGGACTGTGGCATGGCTGAAGAGAAACAAACAGCTCATTCACATCTTTCTTTCTCACTCCCTCTTTGATGTACAGCTTCTGGTTTAGTTTTCTTTGGGTTGCCTTGTACTAGCTAGAAAACTTTAGGGGAAAGTTTTTCTTTTAGGATAAAACACATAGAAAACATGAAGAATTACTTAGAGTAGTTTAGATAACATTATTTAAAACTGCTGCAAAGAAGCATTGTTGTTCCATTAAACATCCTTAAAATGCTCTGAAAGTGTTCTTTGCTCATTAATACCTGTAGAGGCTGAATGGAAGGAAACTGCTGAATGAACCAAATTCTATACATTGTATTTTTGAGACCAAAACCAGCAGGAATGGCTGATACACCAGATGGTTGTGCTGCTGTCCAGAGGTACTCGGACATGCTGGAGAACTGGGCAGGCAGAAATGTCACAGAGTTCAGCAAAGGGAAATGCAAAGTTCTGCATTTGGGGAGGACTAACCCCAGACACCAGTACATGCAGCAGACCAGCCAGCTGGAAGGCAGATCTGCAGAGAAGGACCTTGGAGCCCTGGTGGACAACACGCTGACCATAAGCCAGCCACGCACTCTTGTAGCAAAGGTGGCCAACACTATCCTGGGTTGCAGGATTGACTGGATTGAGGGAAGTGATCCTTCCCCTCTGCTCAGCACTGCAGAGGCCACAACTGGAGAACTGCATCCAGTTCTGAGCTCCCCAGTACAAGAAACATATGGACTTACTGGATGGAATCCAGGATAGGGCCACAAAGATTAAGGGACTGAAGCATCTCTTGTAAGAGGAGAGCTGGAACTGTTCAGCCTGGTGAAAAAGCTCGAGGGCTTCTCATCAATGTGTATAAATACCTGATGGGAGGGAATGAAGAGGGAGCTGACTCTTCTCCGTAGTGCCCGCTGACAGGACAAGAGGCAATGGGCACAAATTAAAACACAATTCAATCTGAACACAAGAAAACACTTTTTTACTGTGAGAGTGGTCAAATAATGGAACAGGTAGCCAGAGAGGTTGTAGAGTCTCCATCTGTGGAGGTATTTAAAACCCAGCTGGACACAGCAGCCTGCTCTAGCTAGCCCTGCTTGAGCAGGGGCTTGGACTAGATGATCTCAAGAGGTCCCTCCCAGCCTGCGTGATTCTGTGACTCTGTAACCAACAAAAGATTCTAGATTCTTCTTTCTTTTCTCCTCAGTAGTGGATTCTGGACCACTAGCACAAATCAGGCAGCATGTTTAGAGAAGAGTGGATTTGTTTCTTTAACCCTGTTGCTAAATAACTGGCCATCTGCTGCCCTGATTTACTTTATGCTGTTTCTAGTGCATTGCCACCAAGTGCAGTCTGGACGTTCCTACTCTAGTATTCATTCAACTGGTTGCCTCTGTGCTTTCAGAAGGCACCTTCTCTTCCCAGTACAGCATTAGGTACAGTACACAGCAACATTCACATACAGTCGCAGAGGTAGATTTTGAGTAGAGTACACTGCAGAGAAGAGAGGCGAAGGTTTTCAAAAGGACCTTTATTTTAGGCTTCTTCACGTAGTTGTTAGTGGGATTTACAGTTGATGCTGTGGGCAGAGGGATTCTCCTGCATATTTGACAACTTGTAATCACACAAGGCCACAGATTTGCTTTAATTGCCTTTAATCTGACCAGAGGGGAGCACCTTTGCTCTTTCTCAGTTCTGGTTTTCTCAACTGCAACTATGAATATAAGCCTCTGTTCAGACAAACCTTATCTGAGAAGTAAGCTTCTCTTTCTGTGTTTCTCTGTTTATCTCCTGGAGCTTACTGGGGCTTCTATACCAGTGAAAGGGAAGGGAAGAGATCTAGTGTTAAGGACTTTTAAAGTCTTGTATCTGTAAGTAAAAATGCTCCCTCAGGAAACTTAGGGCAGGTCCTCCTGCAGCTGAAATCTGTGGGGCTGAATCTGCTACACACTCTACTGTTGGTAAGGTTCACAGTACACATGTGCTTTCAGGCACTCCTGTTTTCTGTGCAAGCAGACTCATTGACGGCCTCATGGGGCCTCATTGACGGCCTCATGAGACAGGCGGCCTCGTTGACATGGGCTGGATCTCAGGAAGCAGATCCTGTGCTTATGGCAGTGCCGTTGCACCATTTTTTGACATTACACAGGTCACTTCAGCTCACGGTGTTTCCCATACTGTTTGTGTTTGTCCAGCTGACCAAATCATGCTCTTTGGTTTGCAGATTGAGTTACCAGAATAGGACTTTCCATCCCTAAGACTGAGGCTTTTCTGTATTTGCCCTTTGCGAGAGTTTCTGACTCTCTTCTAAGTGTCTTTTTCCATCCTTGCTGAGAGTTTTTTCAATTATTCCCTGAATAAGATTTGGACTGCAACCTCTAACCTTTAGTGTCTTAAGCATAGAGGGTCACAGACAAATAATGTTTCTGTCAGATACCTGTCCTGCCAGATAAATGCTATTCAGCAGCTGATGATTCTTGTGTTCAGGGACTCTTACATACCCCACCCTATGCAACTTGGCCATAGCCTTAATGTGCAAGTGGCCTGACCCCACAGTACAAGTAAAGAATATCATAGCAGTTTCTAGTCACTTAGGAGCTCATGATACAAAGCCAAAGAACATAAGTGTGTTCATAAGGGCAAGACAGTGTTTTCTTGTGCTCTTTACAGGCAGTATCCCTTAAGGCCAGTGGCTTTGCAGAAAGCGATATGTGATTTGTCTAATGCCATTATTGCTGGGTAGTACTGTATTATCCTAGCGCGTTTATCCCCTGTGTATGTCGGGACACTGAATGGGCATAGCGGTCTCAATTATTTCTGAGCTGCCTCCTCTTCTGAGCGTGAGTGGCTCTGAGTCAACACTGAGCTCCTCTGTGGCCATTGTTTGTAGACTATGCTGTCTTGTGTCACCTCCTTGGAGAGGCTGGGAGGGCTGTGGCTCTTCTCGGTCGGTGGAAATTGGGAATAATTCCAAGTAAGCCAATGGGATTACACTAGCCTATGTGCAGGGAAAACCAGGTCCTCATTTGGGAGTGTCATTCTTGAGGGATGGTATTTTTAACTTTCGCCCAGACTTTGTAGCTTGTAGGGAGAAGATTCTTAGTGGTCTTTTGCTTATTTCTAAGTACTTGTCTAGGCTTAAAACTTGTCCTCCTTCTTAAGGTGTTTTTTTTTGATTGAACCTTCCTGAATCTTCTGACACCTCATGCTAACTGTGTGGGGCCAAGAAACACAATTATTAATAGAATAGAAAGCAATCAGAGAAAAAACCCAGGGGATGAGATTCTCTGTTGACATCTAGAAAACTCATCCACTCTTTAGCCTTCTTTATTGTGGCTCTGGCCTTGAACTAGTGTTTGTGGGGAGCCTAATTTAAGGATTTTATGCTGATACTAAGAAATTACCAGTCTGAGTAAAGGCAGAAGCCTTTCCTGTGTGTGGGAGTGGTGCAGTAAAAGGTGCTGTAGACTCAAGAATAACAATGCCTGCCGATTTGTTTTGCCATAGTGATAGTTAACACACACAGGGAGTTGTATACTTTGGTAACTGTTGAGAACAGCTGGTTCTGGCATAGCTATAAGGGCTTCTACAGCCAGATCTTTCAGTATTTCCATCTCATTCTCTCCAGCAACACCCATTAGAGGAAGCAAGGTTAGGATAGGTGTAAGCTGCTGCTGAAGAAACTGGTCTGCAAATTCCTGAAACAGATGAGCCTTTGCATTGACTTCACTGGGCTTTAGATCACACCCATGGGGTTGTTCATCATCCTCCCTAGTGAATTCTTCCAGAAGAGAAAAATTCACTATGGGATCTTCCAGCAACCCAGGCAGGGGTTGTTGCACAGAAAACCTGGAACAGAAGCATGACACAAAGATGTGTTTGACAGCACAGTTTTCATGCCACTGTCCTTTTATAATCACTGGTTCCTGCCTGAGTTTGAAATTGAACTCTGTTTCAGGACATACTTAGCTTCAGCCACTCTGGTATGAATTTCCAAGTGATGAAGCCAGGGTATCAGAAGGTGGGTTGCGGTGTGCATGTTTGTATTTATCCAACCACCTTTCTTTTGAAAGGAAATTAAATTCACTTTATTTTCTTTTTTGCGGAGGCGAAGCTGGCCATGCTCTCTACGTATTACATTGTTTCTCCTTACCTTAAATTAATGAGGTGCTTGGGCCTTTTTTATAACTGTGTATTTAATATGACCCCCTGCTTTCCTCTCTGTGTAAGGAACATAGTGAACCAGCTGTAGTGGAGTTTGTACTACATGAGCAGGCAGCTCCTGTTCTTCTTGGTGTAGAAGTTGATAAATGCTTTCAGCTCCATGCTGTGACCTGAGCCATTATTCTCACATTAAAGGAAATACTTCTGAAAATTGTTTTTTTTGTATGCCTGTTTCTGTTCATTAAAATGATAATAGTCTAATTTTTCTGACCTTTAATTCTTTTGCTGTGACTTTCCTTTTTCTAAGCCAGAAATCAGTTTTCCAATGGTCTTTCTTCCCATCGTTCAAAGCCAGAGGCTGGGGGATTCTCATATTCAGTATAATTAAGAAAATGTGGTATTTCCTACACTTTTTACAGAAGAACATACTGCAAAATGGGAAAAGCAGTCTGTTACAATTGTATCATGAGATCTCTGCCCTCATAGTTTTATAATGCACACAATCCACTATGGAGGACAGCAAGCACTTAAAACGTCTGCTCAAATTGAGACTACGTAGGCCCACGTGGAGGGCTGTAGGAGTCATGTGAAAATACCAAAATCTTATTAAAATTATTTATTTCCATTTCTTTCCATTTCATCCTATGGAGCTGTGTTCTGCAGGCCTGTAAGTCTGCTGTTAGGAGTCCCCAGACCTTCCCCAGACCTCTGGACCCTCTAGTAGCATCAGGGCTGCCCCCTCTCTATCCCCCTCCCCTGTCCCCTTGTCTGGCCTGCAGCCAAGGCAGTACAATTGGGCTCTCCTCAGGAGTTCATTCTCATGCTGACTGACCAGCAAGGCATTTTCTCTTAGCCAGACTGAGTGACTGAAGGCTAAGCTGTTATCCTTACCTTTCCTGTACTGGGGCAACTTACAAGGTCTCTCTGTAGCCAGCTGCTGAATTTTGTTGAACCTGTTAGTGAGGGCTCACTGTTGAATTTAGTTGGTGTTGGCCAGTGGGATCCAAAGTTGTTGGAGATGGGGGGTGCGTGGACAGCTAGACATGCAAGGTGTCCATATTAACATTGTTTCACTAGGAAGCCACGTTAATTTATTTTTTTTTTAATAAATAATCCAGATATCATGCTTCCAAACAGGAACTTAAGAAGTCTGAAACTCTAGTAAGAGGAACTGCATTAGCAATTTGGAGAGGTTTGAACTTAGGCATTAACTCAACAGGATTTAAATTCCAAAGCCCACTGCCCTTTTGGGAGGTCTCAGTATCATTTTGAAAAGGGCTAGGGCCATATCATGCAAGCCAAATACAGAACAGGGAAGATGAAGTGTCCCTACTATGCTCTTAACTAAACCCCGGCCTGATTCTCCTCTTGTTTGTGATAACACAATAACATATGGTGGGAATATCTCCATGTAAATAAATGGAATGGCATTAACATAAGGTCTCACAGTCTCAATAATCTTTCAAAGATAATGAAGTCCTTTCAAGCTTTGTTGGATGCTGTTGACGGAGTATGGGAGAAAGAACCAAATCTGAGAGGGAAATACAAGGACAACTCAGGTGTTAGATATTCTGTTTTGTAGATGCTGGTTGACCAACAAGATGATGTGCTCACAGGTCTGGACTAGCCACAGTATCTGTTGTGTTCTACATAGGAGAAAGGAGATAGTAAGCTATATGGAAGGAAACTGTTCAAGTGATAGGTGAACCACAGGACAAATGGGTAAAACTGTGGAGAGTGTCACTGCAGGAGACTGTGCAGGAGACATAAGAAGCTAGAGACAATGGGGGTAGAGGTATGAGGGGAAATATTAGGTGTTATGACATGGGGGGGAAATAGTAGGTGTTAAGACATGGAGGGGAAAGTAGCATGTTGATAGATGTGGTGAGGACCTGTTGGGATGGGACTGGAGATCTCATTAGGGAACATGAGGAGGATTTTGTGGTGGACAATGAAATGAAATTTAGGGTGTGGATCTGCAAGAGATCAGCTCCTATTAGTTCTACTGGGTACAGAACAATTTGTCCTTGGAAAAAAAATCTGTAGCTGTAGAACAACGTATGCAGTGGCTATCCAGCGCGTTTTTCCCCTGGCTGTGTATGGGCCATTCTGGAATTCATGGGAATGGGATGCACTGCATGTGCTTGTGACTTGCTGTTTGGTGCCTTGTTCATAGCATCGGTGCAACTATGGTTAATCCAAATCACTTCTTGAGCCTGAAGTGCAGCATATTGGCAGTCAGTGAAAATCCTGTTAGGGATCTGTCAGTGGATGATTAAGAGATGTCAGAGGGCAGAGTAAGCTGTATTAGCACCGAGCTGGGTAGATGAAGTGTTCTGTGGTGAGCCTAATCTTGTGAAGAGCATGACCTTTGTCTTCTGTATAAAGGTTTTCCACGGTAACCCTGCTTTTTAATTAAGTTCTTAATACACATTATAACCTAGCTGAAACAATCTTGGCTGATGGGAGGCTCAAAAGGGTGTGAGGACTTCCTCATGGAGGGAGGGTGGAAAGGTGTGATGAAGAAGGGGAGGTGTAAGAAATGAGCATAGAAAATGGGATTAACATCAGCTAAAAGACATGTGAAGAGCAGTTTATCTGCTCTTTCCCCTCCTCCTTCCTCACCTCCTCTTTCTCTGCTGTGCGATGTTCCCTCCTTGTTAGTGCATCAACCCTTCTCAATAGATCACTGGACCAAGCGGGGATGTTGTGGCTCATTACCCAGATGTTACTTAATTATAGTGACATGTTTTTTAAAAGAATCTTAGGCAGGATAGACAGCTCTGCTGGCTTACTGCTATACCTGAAAATGGCCATCTTTGGTCATGTCCTGACAAAGGATTAATGAAATCTGAAGGGGGACATGGATCTCATCATTCCTCAAAAAGAGTTTTTCAAGGAGATATACAGCTCTTGGAAAGTGGAAAGAAAAGCTTTTGACTAGGAGAGTTGTGGGCAAAAGCAGAGTTTTCCTAATACCCATCCAGAGATGTAAAAAGGGGAATTTTTTTTCTGGTGCATCAATGGAAATATCTGTTACATTTTAATTTATCTTTTTCATTTGAAAACAATGAAACCACTCTTCTCTTTCCCTGTCTGCAGGGGGTGAGGGTGCTGCCCAAATGCTTTCAGGCGTACATGTTGGAAGCTGAAGTCTGCACTCCTCCCATGGCAGCAAAGCTTAGTTTCCCAAGTGTTTTTATACGGGAACAGAGACTTGATCTGAAATAGGAGCTCAGCCCACTAGACATCACAAGCCGCTGATAGATCCCAGAGGACTTCAAGGGTTTGTTAGAGTTTGGCTGATGAAATAATGGCATTTTACAAAAGCAGCATCCCGGGTGCCCATCAGGGTTTGTGTCCTGGTTCCCTGGGGGGGGGCTCTTTAGACACGTGAGTGTGTATGGTAAGATGGAAAAGAGAGCATGTCAAAAGGACTCAACAGTCACGTTCTTTGCTATATTCGGGGGCACAAAGGGTTTCTGAGAAGTATTGATTTATGAAACATTGTAAGAAAGAGACCAAGATAAAAATCAATAGAGGTGATGTTGGTTCTGTGTGTTTTGATCCTGCTGAGCTTGGAGGAAGATCCTACCATAATCTCTGAGGCATACAGTGTAAAACCTGCTCCTGGTGAGCTGCTGTGTATATATATATATGTGCCTTTGTCTCTTGTTCTCTAATATCAGGCATGTAGATCCAGTCACATCTGAGCTGATGCATTATTCTTACCAATCTCTGAGTTTAGAAGTGCATCCCTTTGGCTGGCCAAGCCAGCATACATTTGACAGTGCTCGTAGCTCAGGAGAATAAATCTAGGCTATAGCAATTTAGCGTGCAGCTTCCCTGTGCTCTGAGCTGAGGCATGTGAATCCCAGTCCTGATGAACATCTCCTTCCATGCTCCTGCTGAGCATTTGAACTCTGGCTTTATTCCTACTGTAATTACAGTTTATTCAATTTAGAAACAGTTATTGCATGAGCCCTCAGAACAGCCTTTTAGCACTAGAATCTCTCTGTAGAAGAGCCATTGGTCAAATTATTTCATTACCAATGTGGGTAGCTCCGTCCTCATCCTTTTGGATTTGTAGACAAACCTATACCTCCTTTCCCCATATGCAATTATAAATTGATACTGTATAATTTGCCTGTCACTTGGTATAAGGCTCTGTTTATTTTAAAGGCAGTAATTAGAGATAACAATTGCTATAGAAAAATAAACATCTGTTCAATAAGAAGACTGAGTAATTAAGAGCAATTATTGATTTCCATAAGTAGGATGCTCAGTAAAAAAGTTCTTTCCAGTGCAGCTAAGAAGAGTGTAAGATGCATATTGTAGGATACCAGAAATATATGCACAAGAAGACTTGGGAAATGAAATGGAATCTATTAATAAGAAATTATCTAGACCTTTCTTTCCAGATTGTATGTAAGATGCAGTTTTCCTGGTTGTAATATGTAAAACTTGCCTAGGATTTAGATCCCTTTCCAACATTTTTTGCAAGGATTAATCAGTTAATCCTTCTACAGTCCTTGCTAAGTAAGTAAGTGTTACTATCCTTATTTTATGGCTATAGAAATCATGTTGCTGTGGGCCAAATTTTAATCTGTTTTCCACTGTTGTAGATCTAAAGCAACTTAACTGCAGTCAGCAGAGTTAGACACTGTAACTGAACTGATTTAACCCTAATTGAAACTACAGTGTTTGTGAAGATAACTGTTGAGAATAAAGAGCAAGAATATTACATTTTAAGCATTGTCCTACACTCCGCTTGATTTGTATTAATGCTTTTGTTTGCTTTAAGGTTGATTTTCTAAACTGGCATCCTTGAAGGTTTGCAGATCTTCTAAATGCTAGTGCATGTAGTTTTCAAGAATGAGCATCCATAAATACTTTTAAGATTTACAACAGCAACCTCCAATTTGTGGGGATAAATTACATTTCTTGTATATAAAGATCATATATACAAAGCTCATATGCACCAATGGTGTACACACACTAAGCTTTTTAAAAAACAGTGTACTTGGGTTTGTTCAGCCTAAGATTTTTGTTCCTCCTTTTATCCAGATAGTTTGTTACCAGTACTAGTCTGAGCCCTGAAGTAAACCACAAATGTTTGTGTCCTGCAGTGCCTAGATTAACATTTGCAGAGTATTCATTGACGTGAATTAATTGGCAATTAGCTAACTCAAGTTAAAAGACGAGTGATATTTCTCTCTAGACATTCTTTTAAGTGCTCATCCAGCCGAAATAGATACTACTGGCCAGACCAGGGTTTTCTGCTGAGATTTTGTAAGAAGTTTTTTTTGACAAGGCGCTCTGAAGTGAAATGAAGAGCAAGTAACATGAGATGTGCAGATGATCTTCTGAAATCAGGGGCTAGTTTCCCTACTACAGAAATGTATCAATACTTACAAATAGGGCATTGGTTTGATTTTATTTGAAAAGAAAATGAAAGACCTCCATTTACCATTGGAAGAATCATATGTATTTAATGTAGCAAAAGTACGTAATTTTTCATTCCACTTCTTGAAGTAGCCTTATGGTTAAAAACCAGGATAATGAGTTACTTGTGTTTAACATTTCTGAAAGACTGTGGGAACATTATTCATTAACAATAAGTATACTATAAGTGCTGTATTTAAACAACAATGTTGTTTCATTATTTATTAGTCTCTCTCTCTCAAAATGATAATTTGTTTCAGATCGGTGTCTTTGGCAGACTCCAAGTTTGGATAGGAATGAAAAACAGTTCTCTCTTGTTCCCAGAATGTTTCTTTCCCTAATGAAGAGTTATAATAACGGGATCATTAGTAAGGTGTTACTGTCCACAGTTGTGTTCCCTCATGCTGCTATTTACACAGCTGTAAAGTGGATATGAACTAGCACCAGCTCCAAAGTCTTAGTGTTTTATTCAGTCTGTGTTAGAGAAAACTACTACACAAAATGCAAGGCAAAAGTAAATCAGCCTTTTCTGAAATCCTGTCCTTGGCTGAAAAGTCATGGAGGTGATTGCCAGTTACAATATAGGCCATGGAGATGATGTTCTGCAATCAGGGATTCACAGTGAATGTATCGTCTCAGCTGGAGGGAAGCTTTTGTTTCTCCATCCCCACAGTACATCCTTCTTGGGTAAAATAAAGACATCCTTCTTGGGTAAAATAAAGGATTCCTCACTGTACTGCTTCAGGATGGGCTGTCCACCTGTCCAGCTGATCTAAATCTGTCCCTTGCTCATAACATAAGCTCCTGTCCTTTTCAGAAAAGATCTGTGTATCTTTAAGCATCTGCAGAGTGGGAGTTTACGAGCAGCAAAACCCACAGGCGTGGTTGTTAGCAGGTCAGTGCAGCATTAGGCTGTGTAAGGTCCGTATGCTTCCCTTTCCTTTTCTTCCTTGAATGGCATCTTTCCCTTGTGTCATCTGGGGTTCTTCATGCTCATTGGTTTTCAATTCATGGCTTTTAATTATAAATGAAAAGACAATGTTAGCTTACACATGCCCTTGCTTTTCAGTGTGTTCATGTTTTCTTCTTTACTCCCCAACCTGAAATTATAGGGCTGGTTCTAGTGCCGTTCAGTGGCTAAGATCAAAAGCAGCCCAATGTTTGCAGCTTATAGGATGTAACAGCCTGTTTGAAAGCCCCAGCATGTCAGTGTCCGAGAGGCCCCAGGATCCACCTGTGGATGGAAATCTGAAGTGTGCCTGGAGGAGTGAGTGTGTGTGACAGCTATGTGGGTGGTTGGAGGAAAACTTCAAGTGCTTGATTCCCACAGCATCTTAGATTTTCTGCCAGGACAGACCAGACTTAACTTTGACAATCATGAAGATTACTTACCTGCATTTGAGTGGTTAATTACTCATGAAGCAGGCAAGTTCAAACTCTATGTGTTGCCTGGCAGACTTGCTTTAAGCCAAGGCAGTGCACAATATCCTCTTAGCGGTAGCCTTGTTTGTTTTCCTTTGGGGACCACACAGGTACCTGTGCTGGCCTGAATGTACAGATAAGCTTTACAAGTAAGTAGCTCACTTATTGACACGTTTGTATTGGAGGTTTGCTATAGTTTTGAGGTGCTCATTAACAGCTGCGTATACAGGAGAGGAAAAACTGGAAGATCCACAGCCTCTTCCACAACCCTGTAAACATACCTTGGACACTTGTTTCTAAGCAGGCATTTCTGCCACTTCCATTTCAATAATAGCTCAGCAGTTTACTCATGTAGTTGGTTCTTATTCTCTCTAAGAGTCTGTCATTATGCAGATGTATAATACATCTTGAATGGTTTATGTTCTCTGTGTCAGTAAAAGGGCTTCCTAAGCATCAGAAGCCCACAGGAGTTCAAATCCCCATGTAAGTCATCTCTGAGTAGTTATACACTAAACTGGAATTACAGGACAGAAACAGAAGTCCTGAGTAGAAGCCCTTCCTGCCCAAGCTCAATTAGGAATTCCTTGTAGTAGCAGGAGGGCCCTATCCTATAGATGGACTTACTAAGAAGGGGTTTTTTTGGTTAGACTGGCATGCAAATGTCAAAAGGAAGTGGCTAGGGGAGGGGGGAGGAGGCAAGGCAGAGCGACATGTTTTATTTTTATCCTAAAATTACATTCAGTGAATTTAGTACAGTGAAAAGTGCTGTCTTGGGCTGTTCAGAGTGTTGTCTTAAAGTTCTGTCTCCACAAACAGACAGTGGTGACAGTGCATTTTTTTTCCTTGATTTTTAAAATGCGAGTCAGGAGAGGAGGGAAAATGCATTAAATCTCACATGTGTTTTCTCATTCTGTTCTCTGGTACCGTGGTGTAAATCAAGAATGACTTCTTGAGATCCATGAAATTAATTCAATATCAAATCAGTGTGATTCAGTATCAGTGTAATTTTTTGCAAGGTGTGCAGTGTCTTCTAACAGTTGATAAACTTTTTTATTGGAGTAAACAGAATGGTTTACTCTTAATTTTTGAGTTTCTGTGGTAGGTTAGTAGCCAGAAGGACAGAGGATGCTGTGAAGATTGCCTGTACAGCATGGTGGTGTCCCAGAAGTTCATGGTTAAAACCCTTCTATGACTCAATGACAAGGTTCTTCAGGAAGGACAAAGGAAAGACAGTTTACAGATCAGCGAAGTTCAGTGGGACATTTGTCTTGATTTGGGAGCAACAACATTTGAAATCAAACCCTGAAGTGTGAGATACTAGAAGCCTTTATATCTTCTTCAGGGTGAAGGACCAGTTACAGAGAGCAGTTGTTTGTCACCTTTATTGACCTCTTAAAATAATTGGTCTGCAGCATGTTACAGTGCAGCACTGTTCCACAGATCCTGCGATTCGAGATATAAAGGACTAAGCTAGAAGTTCTGCTGAGCTTTGAAAGTATAACTGAGGGCGATGTAAAGAGTGATGTGGTCATGCTCTAAGAGTGATGTAGAGCTGTGATTTGTGCTGGAAGCAGGAAGGAAGCAATCGGCACAGACTGAAACTGTGCACACTTTCAACAAAGTGGTGCCAAGTAGCCACTATCCAAACACAGAACAAAGCCAAAGAGAAGCATAAGTAAGGCTGCAGCTGCTATGAATGGTGAACGTAGAGCCAGTAGTGCTATGGGTAATATTATAAATTTATTGAATAGACAAAACTCAGACACAAGAGTGAGGATTGGCCGGACATCACAGCATCTCCCCCCAGCTGTGCTTCTCAGCTGCTTCAGGCAGAGGACAGGCTATTGCTATACACAGCTTCAAATGGATTTGTTAGTGTGCAGCGTTCTTAATTTTTGTGAGTTGTTTATGTCATGCCTGAAAGTAAGGATGTCAGCATTTAACTAGATGAGACTGAGAAATTATGTGACTAGAAGTATCCAGAACACTTGAGCACGCCAAAAAAGCGATATGACTGGAAGCAAGTCAGGAGTTTATTTCTCAGCATAATAACCAGTCATTAATGGTTCCAAGTTTATGATTAACTGCGTAGCAAAAAGATGGACAAGCAGGAGATTGTTGGAGTCCCTGATGAAAATCCAGTTCACTTCACTGGGGACAGTTTGTAGTAAGGCAATAGTCTATATATTCATCCCTCGACAAGAAGTGTGAAGTCCTGTGTTCGTTGTTTTTGCTGGACTGCAGATCAGTTGTGTTCAATTTGCAGATAAAGCAATGTGTTTGGCTTTGTGGTTTGCATCAGGGGATAGGGTCAGGATCTTAATTGCAACCCAACCTAGGAGCTGCGAGCTGAGAGAGACTTTTTCTTACTCTGTGATGTCATTGCTCATAAATGCTCTGTGAAGCCCAGCAGGTCTCAGTGACGTCAGGGAGGTGCCATTTCTTCTTACTTCAGTTATAACTGAATTAAACTAAATGGCAATTTGGCATATTGTGTGTGGAGTGGGATGGGATGCAGCCTATCAGGTGTTGTGCTGCATATGCACGTTTGACAAGAGTAAAAGCTGAAGCAAACAAGATCTCACTTGAATAGACCTACAAAGTAAAATTTTTCTGGGTACAAATTTTCTTAATGGCAATAGAGTTGAGAGCTCAGGGGACCATCTTAAACTCACTTGTGGAGATATCTCAATGTACTTTCATGCAAGTCAGCAGATTTAGGTCAAAATTTTGCAGAAGATAATGCTTCATGTATGTTACTTATCTCTTTCTTTTAGTTCTTGGAATTTTGTTCCATATTTTGGTGATAGCTCAGACATCCCGATCCTGTCAAGGATATCCATATCCTTTTGCCAATATAATAATTTAACAGCACTCTTAAGTTATTTGAGGACAAGGATAGAGTAAATAATAACAAATAAGAAGAACTTAGAATTGTATCAGCATATGTTGGTATTCCTCCATGCCACAATGGCATTCATCACAGTGTTAACTTTATACAGCAGGGTAAATTAAAACAGTAAGAGAAAGCATAATTAAGTACCTTTTTATTATGATCATGAAAGCTGCGGAAGGAGCTAGAAAAACGTAGAGGCCATGTCTACACTGCAGACATTTGACCATCTAGTTTTGTTGATTTCTGAGCTTTTGTTGATGGCAGGTGTCGGCAAAAGCCCTTAGCCTAGTGCGGTTAAATTGGCAGGAGTTTACTTCTTACTGGTAGAATGCACTTTGAGTGGTGAGAGCTGGGATACAGTGCTTCAACAAAAATACAGCTTGAATGGCAGAAACTGCAGCAGCATTAAGGATGTTGGTGGCTTCACTGCCAAATAGTCACAATGTGGGCTGCAGGGTCTTCATTACTCACAAGTAATGAATCTTATCTGGCTGGAGGAGGGACTGGTGGAAATTTGTTTGCATAGAAGTTGCCAACTGCCGGGTGGCGTACTAATAGCAAAAATCTCAACGGCGACTGTCTCTAACCAGTTCTTCCTTTCTGTTTTGCTCTGTTTCTCCTGCAGGCCTTGTGAAGTTGGGGGTTCACTGCGTCACGTGTCAGAAGGTCGCGATAAAAATTGTCAACAGAGAGAAGCTCAGCGAGTCGGTGCTAATGAAGGTAACTTTCTAATGGGAGATTTTTTAAAAAAATAAGTTCTTGTCTCTGTGTCTTCTGTTCCATGCAAAATTAATATCTTTAATTACATATAACAAACATCTCTGTCAGTACTAGGATTATGTGGAGCATAATAACAATAATTTAGTTATGGGGGAGGCTAGAGCAGCTGAAATTAAATGCGAGCATGCCTGTGCTTTGTGAACAAAACAAATGGTCAGCTGGAGAGTTGTTGCTTCTCTGCTGGGGCAGATGTGTGTTGGGCATCTGACTTCCACCACTGCAGCAGTGCATAATAGTTGCAGTACATTGCAGACCGAGGTGTACAAATGTCGGTAGAAAGAGATTGAGAGGCTGGTGAATCTGTTGTTTGAATACTCCTACCACTTGCTCTGTTGCATGGGTTTGTTATGATCTGATGTGCCAAGGTCTGTGACTGTTTAAAGCTGCTGTAATTCTGTTAACAATCTGCAGAGCTGTGCTATTGGAAACCATCAAAGTGTCTGTCCCAATGGTCCCAATGACTGTAGTGTTCAGAAGAGCTTAATTTGTTTTTTACCTAGCCTTGTGATATCCGTCTCCTTACACGAGTGTCATTGATTGATCTTGGAAACCTAAAAATAAAATAAATATATGCATAAAAGTTTATTCATGTGATTTGGTGACTAAAAAGGCTAAATTCAGCTTGATGAGAGGGAACGCAACTGCACTGCAATCAACAGAATTCCATCAAGCTGTCACCTGCAAATGACACTAACAGGTTTGCATGCAGCGTAGAGCACTTTATTGGGGTAACTTCCATATAAGCACATGGAGCAGATATCTTTACACTGCTGTTTCTTATATGTACTTCTGTGTCAGCTGTTTTCCAGCACAAGTAAGTATAGCTACCTTACTAGGAGCAGAGAGAAAATGGAGATTAAAGGAATATGCAGTCAGTGAATGTTACGCATACAATGTAAGTTTATTTTTTTCAGAGAAGGATTCTTAAAGTTGATATTCAATTGTGATGTGTTCAGACTTACCTTTCTGGAATTTCATTGAAGTATTCCCTCTCCTGCAGTACTGTGGATCCAAACAGTCTTCTAATATAGACCAAAAGTTAGAAAGTGAAATAGGTAAGAAAACTGCAACTTTAAACGGAGATTCAGTGGATGAATGGAACACAACAAAAGCAAACAAAAGTGCGTAAATGGTAAAATCTGAATGAGACTCTAAACACTTTGAATGTTTTCCAGAGTAACATAGTAGGAATATTTTTAAAAAACATGAGCATTTTGTTTGCTGAGAGACTGGTATCTGTATAAAGCATTTTATTTACCTCATTGATTTTCAGAGTAGGAGGCAAATCACTTAGCATAGCAAAGTGATCTCTCTGCTTTAGTTGTGTTGCATTACCTCGGTTGTAGTATGAAATCTGAGTAGTGAAACGGTGTGTTAGGCCCTTGTTTACACAGCCACATGCTGAAGTGTGCCATGTTTTCTGTAAGATTGTACAGCATCCTTCTCAGGAGGAAACCACGCATTGTATCGTGATTCTCATTTTCAGACCATTCTTGGTGAGATTTTCTCTTTCAAGGATTCTGTTCTCTGTGCTCAGGAGGTTGGAACAACAGACGGGATTGAAGCAGTTTGCCCACTTCTTGCATAAACTCAGTAACCAGATGTCTTTTCAGGAATGCCCTGTGTCTGATGGTCACAGACAGGGCCTGAGAGTTCTAAGTGAATTTGGAATTGACTGTACTGTTAGTCAGCTTAATCCAGCCTGGCCAAAGGGGAGAAATGCTTGCAGCTTTCAGCAGTCCTAGTGTGACCATTGCCAAGCATCCAGCTGACAGCTTGCTGTGTGGAGTCAACAGCCACAGGGAAACAGCCAACAGTGAAGCCAAGTCATGGTGGTGTGGTGGCATTCCTACTTTGCAAATCTTCCCACTAGCTTATCAGTTCCAGTGACTCTTGCCAGTGGGCCGTGCAGAACACTCCCTGGAGCCAAATGATTCAAGACCACAGCTAGTCTCCCAAGCCAGGCCCAGACTGATGGATTTTGCTTTAATCCACCCTTGGACAGAAAAACTGGATCTGACAAATACACACACCTGCCACATGAAGCTGTAACACTGCAGTGCTGTGGCCATTTATCCTAGAGCATAAGGAAGAAGTCTGCTTGCCGTCCTTTCAGCATCTAAAATGCCAGGCACAAGCATATACAGCAGGCTGCTTTCTCTGCCATGATTATTCTATTTTGACTTGCTTCTTATAGCCTTAATTTCTCCAGTATTTTTGCAGTATTTTATTCTGTACGTTCAGGGAACTGTCCCTTCTTTCTGCAGCTGCTCTTCATCTGAGCTGTGCAGAATTGAGAGGCATTTGGTGAAGTGCTTCCTAATCATAACGTCGTAGTATCGATATTTCTGGAGAGAAGAATTTGGAATTGAAGCAGCTGGTCTCAATTAGCAGAACTGCTGCTATGGAGATGATACATGGGCAGGCACGATGCAGTGCAAGCTGCAGTAAATGTATCATCCAAGCGCTTGCTGCCCTGTCAAAGGACAGGGCTGTTCAATGCACATGCGAGCCTTTTGCTTTGTTATGCTCTTACTCGCTAAGCACAGGCTGGGGAGCAGTGTTCCTTTCCCAGCTCCAGCTTAGGCCTGTTTGGGAGCCTGGTTTTGAGGCAAAGCTACAAATGTAATTTCACAGATGAGAACAGAAGGGCTGGTTCTGTTCTCACTCCTGCTTTCACACAACTGGTAAAAGCTTCAGCTGTGTTTCTTCAACTGCACTTGTAGTAACCCCCACTGATGTGGAGACCTGCCTCCCATGGTACCGCTCGCTTGCTCTAACACAAATCGGCAGAAAGATTTCACAGAACAGTGTGTTATAGGGAGCATCTTGAGATTGAAATAGGGTTAATTAATTTCCCTGAATTACTTCTAGATCGCTGAGAGGAAAATTAGGCCCAGAATGCAAGAGCTGAAAGTGTCTGTAAAGCAGTAAGCTTTCCTGAACAGGCAGGTTCACTATTGATGGTTGCATTTTCAGTACCAGCACAAGCATTTCAAGTTTATAACTTCAGAATATAAAGGTTAAAGCAAATCTTTCCTCTGATGTGGCAAAGGCTTGTTTGGAAACCTTGGTGTCTCATGAGAGGTACTCAGAAGAGTCCTTTCCTCTTTACCACCTCACCAGTTCTCTTCCACTCCCTCCTTCCAAAGAATAAACAACAAAAAAGCTACTCTTTCGGTGATCCATCAGACAAAATACTCTTTGGACAGACAGTGGTAGTAGAAGCAATGGGAGCATAAAGGATGAAGAGCAAGAAAGGGACAGCTGGCCTTGGACTAATTACTTGAACACGCAGGCATCCTGAGAAAGCCACAGATGTCCCAGGCTTGATGACTGGAGCCCCGAGCTCCGTATGTGCGCTTTGTGTGTATGTGCCTTTTGTTTCTTCTGACTGAGTCCTCCAGTGCTGGTCTTGAAGCACAGCAGGTATTTCCAGGGTGGGGGATGGGAAGACACAATCGCTTCCATGTTTCTCTTGTGGAGCTCAATTGAAACATGGGTGGTGGGTTTTGGGGAGGTTGGTTGGTTGTTTTAGTGCCTTCTGGTGCTAATGAGCTCTGCTTCCAAAAAATTCTGCAAAGGTGTGTGTTCTTAAGAAGGGGAGGATCATGCAACAATCACTGTTGGAGATCACTGATTGCCTGAAATAATTGAGTGGAGGGTTAGGTAGCAGGATCAAGTGTCAGCCTCTTAGAATTGCCAAGATAACTTATGAAAGCATAGTTGTAAATAGGCACTGCTTTGCATGGTCTTTTCTTCATCTCATGCTTCTTTCTGAGCTTCTGTTTCAATAGCTACTTATTTCTTTACTACCTTGTCCTACTTTGAGTCTCTCCTTCCTTCTCCGTTTTCTTTCAGTTGTTATTTTGCCTCTTTTTAACCCCTTTCATTCTTCTTTTCTCCCCCATTCTGTGATTTCTTCCTTTTTTCTCTGTCTTTTCCCCTTTTGCTACAGAAAGTCATGTAATAACTGTCATTTTGTTGCAAAAACTGCTGAAATGCAGCATGTCTGGTTGAGGTGCCTGTTCTTCAAGGAAAAAGTTTAGAAATTGAGCACAATTCAGAAAGTTTCTGAGAGAGTAAGTAAACAATCAGAGCTCATGTTTTATGAGAGACTCAAGGGACTCAATCTACCTAGTTTATTAAAGAGAAGGTTAAGACATAATTTAATCATGGTCTGTAAATACTGATAAGGAGCATAGGCATTTGATAATAGAGGATAGTACAGTCTTGGGGGCAAAAAGCTTATTGGAAACTAATAGTTGTAAGCTATAGGTAGACAGATTAAATGTAGAAATACTAGGCCTATTTGACCACTGGATGAAAGTTACTAATTGGAACAAGCCACCCGAAGCGCTGGTGAGTTTTTCCCCTGAAAGACTATTAGACTTCATCTTAAACTGCTGTGTGTTTTTTCTAAAACCTAGACCCTAGTTCAGCTTCAGCTGCTGGACTTGCAGCAGGAAGTAGTTGAAGATGGTTTCCTGATCCATGCTATGGAATAGCTTTGACTAGATTAACGCAACAGCCTCTCTGGCCTTAAAATCCATGGAGCTGTGAATTTCTAATCACACGCTTGAAATCTGTAAAAAGTCACTTATCTCTGTCTGGAGCATAAAGAGAGGCACTTGTGCAAGGTATCTGCAGAAGCAGAAATTTAGTGAAGTTAAAGAAGGGAATACTTGAGACCAGCATCTTCGCCTTAGAATACCTCATTTTCAGACTTTTCAAACAAAAGACTGGGATATTGGCTGACCTAGCTGTCCTCAGCTGCTGACTGGAGGCCTAGTCTACAGAAATCATTACCAGAATATCAGAACAGTGTCAGGGAGAAGCTAAATCTGAGACAGAGACAGAAACAGACTGAATAGTGTAACTTGGTTCAAATTCAGCTTTGATCATAAGAGGGGCAGTTTCCTTGACATTAGCAAAGCCAAATCCACCAGTGCCAAATCTGAATTTCACCAAATCAGAATTTTTTCTTAATGTATTCAATAGTAGCCTAATTGTTTGCCAGCTGCAGTATTTAGGATTTTTACTGTTGATTGCAGTGGAAATGGTGTTAAGGTGCTGCTGAATCCCACTGAATACCCCTACCATTGGGTACAAATGAACAAAGAAATGAGACTGTATGATTTCACCAGTGAAATGTGTTTAGATTAATCTAGGATACTGGCACACAAGATTTTGGAGATGGTCATATTAAAAATAGCAAATAGGAGGGAAAGTCTTTCCATTTATTAAACAGAAGTCCCAAAGAAGAGGTTTTAAAGCATTCATCAAACTTTCCATGACTTCCTGATTAAGAAACACTGTGCTAACTTGCTGATACTCATCTATTATTCTTCTGATTGATTGGCATATTGCTGTGAGAGGATAATAACCCAGAGGACCTTGTATTCATGGCAAAATAAGATGAAAGGATAAAGGAAATTAAATCTCCCCAAAACATGTACGTACTGTCTGATACTCATATTTTTACTTGCTGTTGAACATGCAGGTTGCAACGTACAAATGAGTATGTTCACACTTACATGGATTGTCCCTTGCCCATTTGCTGCATGTGCTTGTTAAAAACACACACTCTCACCCTCATTGTGGTTTATCTTTAACCCAGAGAATTACCACATGCTTGTCTGCTTTTAGCACTGGAAAAGAGCAGATTAGAAGTGTGCGCGTGTCTGTGTGTATGTTTGACAGTGCGTAGGTGGTGAACAAACTGCAGGAATGATTGGCACTCATCAGAGAACATGAGTGCACAAACATACACTCACCCCCCGCCTCTGTGACCCTAGTTCATATTCCAGTAGCAACCCAGTTAGCACAGCACAGCTTCATGTATGCGAGTGTCTCTTCTGAGTTCAAAGAGATAACAAAGCACCTTGCAATATGAAAAACATGGGAAAAATAAAAGGGGCTTTTTTTTCCCGTGCCTCCCTTCTGCTATAGGGAGTTCGGGAGTAGGGATCTGTTACTGCATGTATAATGCAGAGTGTTTTGTTTTAAACTGGAGCTGGTGGGGAGCATTTAAAGCCTGTTCACTTGTCATCTGTTTGAGCAGCTAAAGAAGTTGGGTAATTGTATTTTCCTTCAGAGAAGAATCACTCTCCGCCTCCACTTTCCACCACACCCACAAGGAACACAGTTTGAGGTATTCTTAAAGAAGGAAATTAAACAGGAATCACAAGCACATGATGTATCTGTCAGAGGAACAAACCTGTCAACTATGCACAGTGCCTTTTGCTTTCTAAAGTTAGTATGATCAATTGAGGCATTTGGGCAAGCTATAAAAATAACTGGCCCTATTTTTTCCACCCTACTTTTAATTCCACAGACTTGTATTACAGTAGTCTGGCTCAAACCTCTATTGTACCAAACACGTTCTACCCACAGCCCTGTGTGTGCAAACACATAGACACAGACAGTCTACTGTCCTCATGTGCTGCCATGGTCATACAGCAATTTACTGTCCCCCATGAGCCTTTGCTAGACCTAGTTGAAGTCAAGGAATGCTTCTTCCATTCATTTCACTTGATCATAACCATAATGCCTGGATAGGGAAATAACTGCTCCCAGAGATGAGATGTCTAAATGTGCTCTGCCATCCAATCCTCATCCACCTGTGAAGCTGCTGTCAATAATTAGCCTGTAAAAACCCTTTCTGTTCGGCTTTCTCTTTAACTGTTTCCACTGTAATTGCACCATTTGGGGTGAGACAGACCATAGTTTGACTTCATGTTGCTTTCTCTACCAAAGCTTCTGGGAATTCTCCTCTTCCTTTGCCAAAGCTTAGTTTTATCAGAAGATGTTGATTCACTAAAATGTTTTCTCTGAAATAACTTTGTCTCAGTGAACTCCCAATTTATCAAAGACTAAGTTTCTTGTGAACTCTCTCTGGGTTCGTAGCAGGCTGTTAGGGAGTCTTGCTTGCCATCTCCAAAGCTGAGACCCTGAAAGCCCTGCCTCTGCAGGGACTCCCACCACCTCTGAGCCCTAGCTTATCAAGCCAAGATGTAGGAAGTCTTGAGACAGGCTCACAGCTGTGGGGCAGACCCAGCATCCCCAGCTAGAGAAATGTGACCCTACAAAGCATTACTACATGGGGGAATGGCAGAAAGCACTGGGATCCTCAGCTGTTTTCAGGCTTGATGCTCAGTTTCCTGGGAAGGACAACCAGTAGGAGTTACCCTGAAAGGCAAGGGGAACCTCAGGTGAAGGTTAGCTTCCAGGCTTGGTCTTGTAGAGCTGGGGTGTGGAGTGCAAAAATCTTGAGACTGGCAGCCAGAGCTTGTATCCTCTGGTCAGATCCCATAGTATTTCCAGAATTTCTGGCTGGCTGGACACCCAGTTGGTCCAGGAACCTGAAGCTTTCGACTCCCCCAGCCTAGATGGTCTCTAAAACCTCTTTTAATTTACTTTTTCTACCAGCACTTCAAACAGCTCTGTTCTGTGTTTAATTAATCAGTCTGAAGAGGTGGAAGATGAAACCTATACCAGTCTGCAGAGGATTCCACAGGAGAGTGGGTTTTGGTTGAGTCATAGGTAGAATTGGCCACATTTACAGATAGGAAATGCATTTTAGATTATGGATAAAATCACTTCCCAAATCTTTTAAGCAAAAAAGGAGTTAGGGGGACATGTTTTCTGACGTGAACTACAGAGAGATTTTTAAGTTATACAGCTCCTTATAAAAAATAATTTTTTTTTGCTCACACAATTTCTTCCTGGACTGAGAGCAAAACTCAGAGTGAAACTCAGATTCAGTCAGCAGTATGAATGCAATATTGACCAAACCATTTGAAACCCAGATCTATAAGCACCGGAGCAACAGTACAGGATTTTGTAAATCATTCCTCACCCACCACCCATGCTGGAATTGAATGAGTGTGTGTTGTGCCAGGATATATTCTGGGTTTTTGTAGAGACTATTATATCCTGTTTTCACGATTCTGCCATGCCAGTGTTTGCTCAGTGTCATTGCAAAAGCTTGTAAACAGTTTAGGAGGAGGAAGATGCTGGGATCTCAGCACTGCAACATAGCATGTGCTTTGCAGGGTGATTTCATTAAGGACCAAGGGTAACTTGGAAAGTGTTGTTTAGATTGTTGTATATTTTCTTTTCTATCTTAAACTCTCTTTTTCTGGGTTGCAGATGAAAAGATTTCTGACTCCATTTTACATTGGTTTGTATTTCACATTCCAGAATCTTGTCTGGAAACCTTTTAATTCTTTTTTTCTTTGCTCCTGGAAAGACAACAATCAGAAGAGCTCTACCAGTAATGGAACATAAAACCTTAAGTAGATTGTCTGAGACCAGAATTGGCTCAGGTATTTGACCCTGCATCTATCATTTAGAATAAGCACCATAAACATCAATATACTGATCCATCCCAATTAAGGGATGTGGTCCATCCCTGTATATAGCAGGCAAGCCATTTGAGCAAAGACTCTGTTCAAAGATTATCTTAAGTTTTTGCTGAAACAACTGGTGGTGCCTTGTACATCAGCAGTACCTCTGTGTTAAGAAGCATTTCTTAGCCCCATGTAGCTTATGAGTTTCCCAGCTCAGACAAAATGTGTCACCTAATGGATATTTAACTAGTACAACTGAGAGCCAAGGGCTGGCATTGCAGTGTCACTTAGGGGATGCAGGCTCTTTTTGTTTGTTTTGCATTCTTCTATCCAATGTGAACATTTTGCTGATCATTTGTTAAGTGTAAACCAGGCCTCACTCCGTCTATCCCTGCAGTTCATGCTATTAAGTAGTTGGCACAAATTTAGGAAAAATCTGGGAAGGCTCGATCCCAGTGCAATTAACTTAGTTCCAGAACTGTCAGATGGAGCTGGATACAATATGCCATGGGTTTGCTTTGCTGCTATTAGAGCATGTTGATCTCTCTAGTGATACGTTTTTAGGTATTTGGGCATTTCCTCTTTTACCAGGTGCTGTCTTTGAACTTGCTGCCTTGCCTCCTGGCATCCTGATCTATGGTTAGCATGTATTTAATGTGCTGGTCTGCTCACAAAGAGCACTCCCATAGCAATAAACCATTGTTTGCATTCCCCTGCTGTCCTCCCATGGATGCAAACACCACACATAAGAGGAGACTCCAGAGTTTTAGTTCAAAATGATGTTTCTTTTCCAACTCAAAAGAGAATCTTCCAGGTGTGTTAATACTAGGAGAGCTCAAACCCATGCTCTAATGGTCCAGCTACCACACAGTGACAAAATTGCAGTCACGGAGTGGTTGATTTTGCTCCCATGTGGGAGAAGCAATGACTGCTTTGTTAGAACAACTGGTATTCTTGAACCTTGCGTTGTAATACAATATGGTATGCTCCGCAGCTGCGTGGGGAGGCAGCAGCAGCAATGGCTTTGTGCTGTGAGGGATAATGGAGGTGTTACCTACAAACCATAGGAAAGGAGAGATTGAGTTTAATCTTGAACTTCTGCATCTGTTGCAGTCTCTCAGCGTGTAACGATTGCTCAGTAACATCTCTGTTACGTTATCATGCTTTGCCCCTGGTAGAAATAGGGACTTTTGAAAGTGGCAAGAAATTCTGGGGTGCAGGCTGGCTTTTTTCAAGAATGCTTGGTGAAAACTCACTCAGGCAACCAAAATCATTGTCCTTTTTGGAAATTGGGGACTGATGCTCTAGATTATACTAAAATTAACACGTTCAGAGTCTTGTTTTAGAACATTTTGGTAAGGCGGGGGCGAACACTCAAGAAGAAGGATCTGGCCTAAGAAGCATGATCATTGTTCCGGGTGTATACCACAGGCAGAAACATTCTTACATCACTTTCAGCTCTTACAACAAGTACCTCCTCTTCTGTACATTCAGTAGGAAAGTGGTGAGGAAATGTCACTTGTGCAAGGTGTAACACAACAGAGTGCAGCTCTGTAGTTTCTTCTACTTTTAGGTTTCCTGTTGCTCCAGGAGACAGAAACATTCTTTATCATCTGTATCTCTCAGGTGCAGGCCTAACTACAGGAAATAAATAATAGCAACAAGTATAAACAAGACAGCAACACCTAGTTTCATCTCAAGTCTGTTCATAAGGAAAGCTCCTGTCTTTTAATGGGGTATGTATTTTAGCTTATTCCTTCAGTTCCTAATAGCTTGTTGTACCCTTCTGTACAGCTCTATATAACTGAGTAACCAAGGCTAGAAGATCTAAAATGAAGAAGAGTCACCAGAATATGCAAAAACTGTCATAAAAAACATACCAGGAGATGGGGATTATGTTACTAGTTTTCTCCATTGTACCTGAAGCAGACTTTCAACAGTTGTGATAAACACATATAGTTGGCCTATAAGAATTGCCAATAGATTACATTTTATGGTGTTCTGGAAGTCCAGTCACGCTATCTGTCAGAAACCTGTCACTGTGGATCCTTGTAGTAGACTGGAATTTACTATTTTTCCATGGGCAAAAATCTGGTGTGTGTGTCTAGATTCGTGTGTGTGGAGATGGTCCAGCAGAAAGAACTTGCTGTCAATAGAGGCAGAATAGTTTCCCCCAGCTGTGAAATACTTTAGCATAAAAGTATTTTTAGAGATTTTTCTTCTTATATTTCCTTCCTAATATCCTGAAATAAATCCCCTCAGTCTAATGTTCTTACCGCTTTTCTTTGATGAATTTCCTCTCTTCACTCCTGCTCCCTCAGCTGTCCCTGAATTTCCTTCCTAAATCCCTTCTGTCCTTTGCTAACCTCCTGTTGTCCCTCACCATCCACTGCAGTGCTTTCAAAGCAGAAAGGAAAGACGCACACAGTAAGAGAGTGCATATTATCCTCTAAGTATTGTGGATTCATTTTATCCTCGTTTCCACCTCTTAAATCAATCCCTGATTTATCAAATCCAGAAAATAATAACATTTACTTAAGAACAAATGGGTGAGATCATTGGACACAGGACAGAGTGGCACACAGCTGTTCTCACAGTCATCTGGGGTCATGTTTTCACTTCTTTTTCTTATAGGGATGTAAGTTGTGAGTTTAGCAGCCACAGAGGAACTTGCATTAGGGAGTAGTCTTGTGGGGTTACCTAAGAGTACCAAACCCCTTCTGGGCGGCAGCAGTGCAGTGCAAATTGTAGATTTGGTTGCCCTATAGTACCAGAATATCCTCAACATAAGAGACAAGGCATCTGGGCCCTGCCCAGTAGCCTAGCAGAATAAAAAGATGTATTTCACAGGGACTGACATGGAAGTCCAGCAACAGGTAGAAACATATCTAAATACTGCCTATAACAGTAAAAAACTCCTCAGACATCTGTTAACCTTAAAGCCTTCATTTTTGAGAGAAAAGGTGCCCTTGCCCTCCTGCATGGCTGAGCAAGGCTGATAGTGGTGAGAACACTTTTAGGTAAAAGCACTGCTTTACTTAGTATTGAGGAGAGGGCGGTAGCAATTACCAGTGACTGAGGACATGGTATCTGCTCAGTTCTGGGTAACAGCCACTTGCTGCTTGGGTACCAAGAGGGCATGTAGTTTATTGAGCCATCCTGCCACCTGGCAACCTGTCACACGTTTTTTGGCAGATACCGATGATTCAATGTCTCTCTGCATCCGTTTGGCTGCAGATGCATCATGATACAAATTGAACCAGCGTTCGGACTCTCAGATGTCAAGACTGGAGCTGATTACATACTGCTTGAGGAAGAGAGGAGATATCAAGGACAAAGAAATCTAAGATAGTCAGATTGTTACAGGGTACAGGAGTGAAATATTGGACAAATGTGTAGAACCATAGAAATAAGGGTTGGAAGGGACCTCTAAGGGTTTACATAGTCCATCGTCCCACTCAAACAAGGACTGCTGTTGACATGGGTCAGCCATGGCGCTGTCTAGCTTGGTTTTGAAAACCTTAAGAGATTGAGATTCATCAGCCTCTCTGGACAGCCTGTTCCAGTGCTACATTACACTCCTAGTGACTTAATTAATCCCTAGTGTCTAACCTGAACCCCAGTGCAGATATGAGGAGAGAGATTGGCCAGGTATCATGGCTGTTGTGTTCAGTAATAAATAAACTTGTGTCAGTCATCACATAAAGACTTAGAACAACTAAGAAATATCTATAGGAGTCGAAGAAAAACTTAATGCCTCGGAGAACTGTGGAGACAGTACTGAATGCTGCAGCCTCATGGTAGGAGCAACCAATCAGTGAAATTAAGAGGCATGTCAGGAAAATTCAGTATGAAAAGGGGCAGCAGAAGCAAAATTGATGAGTAAAACTGAGAATCAACAGAATAGCGTACAAAGAATGAGGGTCTCAGCAGGTGAAAATAAACATTACAGCAGTAGCATGAAGAGGGTTTAGGACTCAGGTTCAAAGGCTGCTTTACTGAGGGGACTCTGAGGCTTAAGCAGGCTAAAGGAACTCATGGTAATGATCACATCTTGTTTGTGGTTTGAATGCCAACAAGAGAGCAACCACATTAGCAGGCAAAGGAGGAATGCTTTCTTAGAGCCTGCCTGGAGTCCTGAGAGGAGATCTCAGCAATCTGTAGGAGGGAACACTGGAAGTGGGATCATAAATGCAGTGGACTGGAATAAAGGACATGATTACTGAATTTCTGTGATTTAACTGTTACATATAAATCACATTTTAAATGTAGAGAAAGTTCTGTAACTATAGCTTGAGGAACAAATAGCAGTTGATAGATTAAATAATGAACATATTGACATACCTTCACTGCACTTCTAAAGAGTTCTTAGCTATTTCTGACTCTTTCATTTCTCACTCTCTCAAACTGCTGGTTCTCACAGAGGCTTGACCTCCATCCCCTGATATCATCTGTCCCTTTCATTACAGTTTCTATTTCTCTTCCACTTGTTTTCCAGGTGCAGATCCAGTTAGAGATGCTTGGTTTCTCTCCCCTTATTTTTACACATCTTTTGAACAGTAATACCATTTGTATCATTCTTAATTTCTTCCTCCCCATTGCTATAACTGTCTGCCACTAATGCAAATATATTTTTCTTCTCCTGTTTTGATTCTCTGTCCTCTATGTACCTCTCTTCAGACTACCCCACAGCTGTCCTTCTTTACAGCTACTGTAGTTATAACCCCTCTGGTAGTTCTCTATCCTCAGATCTCAGTTCAGCCTTTAGCTGGAGTCTACTAATACCCATATGCCTTAAGAGCTGTTTATTTACCTTTTTTTTTTCCAAAAGCTTATGGAACTTAAACAAAACCAAGGTCTATTTTGTGTGCATTCTTAACCTGAAATAAGATGCCACAAATCCTGCCATCTTGTCTAATGGTCTGATACCAGCTCTGCAAACTTCAGTATGAGTGAATACAGAATTTAACACATCCTGATTTAAAGAAGATGCTGTTAATAGCCACTTAGAATGATCAGCTCCTTTATTTGCATATGCAGATATGAATTTTGAAAGTTACAATGTTTCAGCAAGTGCATATCAACAGTTCAAGCATTATTCTTATGATCAGGACTACGAATACCTAGACCTGCAGCACACAATGTAAGAGGAGAAGTGAGAGATCTGAGCAGAATTGAAGAATTCAAGGCCTGGCAAAAAGATTACGTCTTGACAGATTTAATGCATACATAGATGCTTAGATATCCTAAGCTTAAAGCCTATACTTAAACCCTATAGAAATTAAGAATGTGTTTCAGGGTTTCATGGGCCAGGCATATTCCTTAGAATATGTTTTAATGAATTAGTTTTGGTTATGAGATTCAGGAAGCTAATGATGTAGTAGTTGAAAGATCAAGGTTGCTCCTATATGCATCGGAATGTATTGATGCTGAATGGGAATTTTTTAATTGATTTAGTAGACAATATAGAACAGGTGTTTGTTGCCTGGTAAGTAAGGGGCATATGACATAATTCTGCTAACCATCATGGAAATAACTTTCATTCATTTTCAAGCAAGACTGCTGTGGCTCAAAATGTGTATAAAACATACTGGTCTAAGCTCAGAGTTATCGTAAGAGGATTCTACTCCTGTTGGATTCAGCAGAACTGCATCTATTTTCTACAGGTCTGAATTTGGCCCTGGAGTTTTATTTATACATGTCATCCCTGAGATAAAGCTCAGAGGCTCCCTGATCCTCTTGGTATGAGAACTAATTTTTACTCACCCATGGGCATTTTTGCTCCACCCATTATGTGCATTTTCCAAGCCATAACCTCCTTCTTCTCAAACAGATGATTTGATTTTTGTTCATTTTATTTTTAAGTGATTTCCTGGGGATGGGGGAGATTTCTGTGCGTGCAGAACAACTGTTGAACTGAATTCTCATTAGTTACATCAAGTGGCTGGTTTAAACTGCTGACCACCCATCTGAGTCATTATGTTAAATGTTCTTTGCTTCTGGGCACCTCCCTCTCTCTGTGTGCCACAGTGATGTGAGAAGAAACACAGAGGTTTCTGTGGGATCTTGATGTCTCACCCAAAGCACTAAAGGGCATGGACTGCATGGGTTTGTAAGTTAGTCTCTTCCCATAGACTTGAATTCACCTGATGAGTCTGCTGGTACAGTGCAGTCACAAAAATATATAGATCAGAAAACCAGAGTAGAACTGGAATAAATTTTAATCAGTTGTTTGTAAATGTGTATGTATACTTTAGAAATTATGCCTTTGAAAAAGCAGTATGCAGGTAACATGGACAGTACTTTGACTCCCAAAATATACTGCAGTATAAAACATACCCAGCATATTATACCTGGTGCTATCTATATGGCTTCAGTTCCTGGGGAGGACGTGTGGCTGCCTTGTGAAAAGCAAACTTTGAAGGCAGCAAAGATCACACTATTTTATCAGAGGGGCTGTTGTCCTTCAGCCATCCACAGCTGCAAAACCTAAGGCAGCAGGTTTTTCCCCTCTTTGTATAGGAACCTGCCTTTAATTCCTTTTTGCTGTTACACACATCCTGATAAGTCTAGCACTTGCTTTGGGATGTCTACTGGTCATCTGCTATGAGGGATGAGTAAATAGATGCATACAATGCTTTCATCACTGCTGTGTTATTTCATTTTTTATTAGGTACAGAATCTGAAAGGACACTACACAGGTACAGGCCCATCAACTGCTGAACATATTAGGCAACAGGATTAATGGATTTCCAGCACTTCCAGGGAATTAGGTCCACAGAATAGGTTAGTTGAAAAGTATATTTATCTTCAAATGATAACTAGAAACCCTAGGGGAAAACAGACTTTGTGGCAGCTGTTTTTCTCCCCTTGACTGCTCTGTTTTCACTTTGTACTCTAACTCTCTCTTGCCCTCAATTAACCAGTTCTTGATACTTGCCCAGTTTTGCAGAATCAACCACTTAATCATAGACAAAGGCTGAACTGTCTTCTTCCCGGAACAGTTTAGCTTCTGAACCTTATGCTCTTGTGTCTTTCTCTTCCTATGCTTTTGCATTTCTCCAGTCCTGCAATCAAACTTGTCTTAAGTATCTGCAAGTGCACTGCATTTCTTTTCTTTATTATTCCCTATGATGATGAATTAGCGTGAATTGGGGCCAGTTTTCTGTTTGCATGTTAGGACTCCTAGGCTGCAGCATTATAAACTATTTGTTACTTCAGAAAACTTGGAGCTGCTGGTGGGAAGACCATACATGTTTCAGGTTTGAAGCAGGATGAGACTGCCTTTTGCCTTGATTTTGGAGAGCAAGATGCCAGGCAAGTTGAAATGGCTTTGTTACAGTATTCATATCTCCATGAGAAACAGGAAAAATCTGCTCCCTGTCTCACCCTGGGCTCTGGTTATAGTCTGATAGCACATCCACAGCTAATTTCCATTATTTTCTTTTTCGTTCTCCTTCCATTACAAGTTGAACAAATGATATACTTAATTGACAGACTGTTTCACCCTTTTCTGCTAGCCTTACTCTTTTTTTGTGCAAATAACAGATCAGACTTTCCAAGTAGTTCTTCATGTCACAACAATGTCAGAAATACTGTGAGTGACTAATTGGGCTACCAGAAGCCTTTTTTCCTTCTTGGGCTTCATGCGGCAGTCCCATCTCAGCTAAGACTCCCAGTATTGTGGAAAACTATGCTCTTCTGAGGTTTCTTTACCATTCATTTACCTGTAGTGAATTTTCTTTGATTTGTTGCTTTCCCTCCTCATTTACTAACCTCAGACCAGTCCCTTCTTCCATTCTGTTGTATCCCAGGGCTCTGTTTCTGCACGATTTTAAGTAGCTTGGGAAGTCTCTGCTGTGGATGTTTTCAGCTGAAGCTGGTCAACAGCTGAGTAACTGCAGGTTGCATAACTCACAGTCTGGCCCAGTATATCTTTTCATAGGAAAACTGAACAAAGCAGATGCCAAAAAACAAGTGGTTGGTTTTTTATCTGCAGAGCTTCCCACTGTCTACAGCCACGCTTTATGTTATTGTAGGACAGTACTTTCTGTTTTGGTGGAGTCCTGAGCTCGAGCTGGAGAAGGAGCAGTACCCTACACTGCTGTGAGACATCAGCCCAGCACTTTGGAGATCTCAAAAGTTCTTACCTCTCAGATACCTTCTGCCTTTTTACTGATCCTGAAACATGCTGAGATGGGACTTGAGTGTCAGCCAGAATCATGTGGATATGTGGGCAGTATCCACAGTGTTAAGGACTGTTCTCCTCACACTCTTCTAGCATTTTGGTAAAGCTCGTGCAATAAGGAGCCAACAAAGAGTTAGCTTGGTGGAAGTAAACTATAACCAGTGCTGCCTTTTCCTCCTTTTCTATACTGATATGGGGTTGTGTGCTTTCCTATCCCTCAGTTGCTTTGGGGTCTTGAAAGCTAAAGAGTACTTTGCTGAAATGAGAAGAGTAGGCTTCGTGCTGATGTATAGCATTTAATTGAAGCAGAACAATGACCAGCTTTCCCATTCCAATTCTCCTGTTGTGTGTGAATTTCAGACACAGGGCTCAATAAAGCTTTTATTTATCTACGTTGTTCATAGAGCTTGCTATTTGATTTAGGGATCTCCCAGTTGTCACAGCTGCAATACAGGCTCTACTTTGCGTAGTTTAGCACTATAGCTAGAAGGCAACTTATGTCCAGAAAGAGCTTGCCTTTGACCTTTAATGTTCTTGCAGTTGTTAAATGCTTGTGCAGGTTTCCTGAGGAGCTGTAAGAGCCAGTTTTGCAGTATGACTCTGCTTCTGAATGTGTCTGTAAAAACCAATGGTATTTTAGGTTTTCCTATTTGTGTTTTCTCTCCATGGCTTGTAGATCAAATATGTCCAAGCTTGCAAGTAAGAAAAAGGAGATTCTAATTGCTAGTTTCAGAAACTCACTTACTTGGTAAAGATACCTGAAGGTAAAGCTTCTACATCTGAAGGTTAGTTGATAAGCTTTATTGATGATACAGGAACCAAAGTAGATATTACTCCTTCTGTCATGGCTGTGCTTACTCTGCAAGGATGATAGAAGTGTTAAAACCTTGTTTGTGTCATTTGACTATGCAGAATTATCTACGAATACACAATAGGGAGCAAGAGGAAGTTTTTTTGAAAGCTGTGCCAACCGCACTGTCAAAATAGTTACGCAACACCAGCACAGCACTGCTGTTGGGAATACAGCCTTACTAGTTACCCTCACCCTGTGCAAGGCAAGCTAAACCAGTGAAAATTGTGTTTCATCCTGTCACTGCATCGACAATAGGGGTTTCTGTGGTCACGGCTTTTTTTAGTCACATGTTGTCATGCCACTGTCTGATACAGTTGTGTTGGCAGTGCCCTGAAGTGCAACCACTTTTCTGACTTTACATATGGTTTTAAGCTCACCTATTACAGAAAGGCACTACCTACCCCCTCAGAGCAGGAGACAGATCTGTCCTGATTGTCCTGAGAGTACCAGAATCATTTAATTTGAGGAAAGGACAATCAAAACAAGATACTGCATGGTAATCAGAAAATTCAGTCCTGCAATGCAGCATTATGGAAGGGGGGGAAAAAAAGGCAAGAGAGAGAAAACAGGACAGTTTGTCTCCCTGCACCATATAGGGGAATTCAGAGCAAGAGAACTGTGTATTTGGGTCAGCTGAGTCCTAAAGGAGAATTTTCATGCAGTCTTTTCAACCCATTTTCATATATGGTTGTTGAAGATGACAAACCTTAAAGGGGCAAATAGTAATAAGAAATAATCCTATAATTGTAAACTGCTTGTTCTGGTGCTGCTGCTATAATTTCAAAAGGAAAGCAACAGAGCAGCTAGGGTATGTCTACATGATGCAATACTGGGTCATGCAGAGACACCTAAGTTAGCTCTGAACATACCCATATGGGGACAGAAACATTATAGCTGTATCAGGGCAGCACTCAGCTTGGGCTCATTAGGCAGCTTGTTTGCAGCTAGCTGAGGCATCTCTGCCCAGCATGGAAATTTCTTAGTTCTCCTCCAAATGAGCTTAGGCTTTATCTAGGCCTGATCCATAGCTCACTAAATTCTGAGAAAGTCTTTCCACTAATTTCAGTGAACTTTGGAACAGACCTGGACATTGTTTTTAGAAGGGTGTCCCTCTGTAGGGTTGTGCTTGTGTCTGCCTCTTCTGCATGGTGTTCTGCAGGGTCAGAAGAAGATAAAAACAATTCACTGGGGACAGTGGGAATGATAAAATGCAGAGGAGTATCACACTGAAAAACCATCACATAGGTAAGAAAGATGCTTAGCGTGAAGTGATCTTCTGGCACGTTCTCTGTGAGATGAGACTGAAATCAAATGCTCATTCCCTCAAATGTCTTCATGCAACTCCTGTTATTCCTGCTTCACTCCAGTAACTTCTGCTTTGCTGCTTTTGCTTCTCTTTGTCCCAGGCGTTTCACACTTGCCCAGCATGCCCTCCACACTACCACTGCCAGGGTCAGTTCAGCTTGGATTGCTCTGTTCTCTTCCAGATCTAGCTTCAGGTATTTTAATCTAAACTAAGAGATCCAGAGAGAGCAAAGGCTTGCCCAGATCCCCTCTTTGTAATGACCACTTTTTATAGCAAGCCTGAACCAGAGCTGCCTTGCCCCCCCCCCCCCCCCCAACTCTTCATCAAGCATATGAACATTTAAAAGAAACAAACAAAATTTTTTACAGGAGGAGTAATCAAAACTTTATTTTACTGTATGAGGGTATTGAAGAATAAATTGATGGTTGCACAACACTGAATTTTATAAAACTTGTGTGGTGTTGTGCATCAGTTAAGCAGTCTAGCCTGCGTGTGTGTGTTTAAAGAGAGGTGTCTTAATTTTTTTCCTCCTTTTAAGCCTAAGGGATAGGAAAGGATGTTTGAGAAAATCTTGCTGATGTCCAGATCATGAGGTCCAAACCCAGGCAGATTTTTACAGAGACTTAAAAGGTGCTGTAGTGTTTTAATGTTCCAGCTACAAATTGGCCCAAATACATTTCATTTGTTTGCAGAAAATACATGAGAGTGGTGCAGCAAGAATACTTGCACTATTCCTACTCAGAAACTGCGGTAGGCAGTTTGAGTATAGACTACAGTCTATACTCAAAGTCTATACTTTTGGTATAGACTGTAGTTGTACCTCTTCCTGAGGGTGTCCCATAGTTGCCATGGCAGGAATATTGAATCATCTGGGTTTAAAATAGGCTATGCCGTGTCCTTTGCCTGGTGATTTATTCCTTGCCTTTATTACCACAGTGTCTGAGGGGCCACACCATGCTTTGCCTGCTTTGCTAAGTAGCCTGACACAAAGTGAACATGAAACAGCTGTGAATTAGTCCTGGAGATTGTGACAGTGGAGTTAGGGGTAATGCATGTTTGTGAACTGCTTGTGATTAATATCAAGTGTGTCTTTTTTTAGCAAGAAGCTGTCATCTTCAAAGTTCCCCCCCACTTCATCTTGCTCATTAATTTTAATTTTTTTTTCCAGTCTTCCTGTTAAAAATGAATTCTTAATGAGTGCTTCTGCTATTTAAAATGCCTCAAATTCCCTCCGTAATGATGCCTCTCCATCAAACTGAAAACACATTCTTTGTAAACAAAAACCAAGACCTTGTGGCATGCAATTTGTATACCTTCTGTGGCATCTTTTAATTTATAGTATTGAAATTTATGTTTAATTTCTTCCTATCTATTTCATTCTGGCTACACTGAGTCAGCTGAGTCCTAAAGGAGAATTTTCATGCAGTCTTTTCAACCCATTTTCATATATGGTTGTTGAAGATGCCAAACCTTAAAGGGGCAAATAGGAATAAGAAATAATCCTATAATTGTAAACTGCTTGTTCTGGTGCTGCTGCTATAATGAGTGAACACATGATGTTGATGGTTAGTTGTCATTTATTTTTTTACTTGGCCTCTGTTGAAAAAATGTTCCTATAAAAGCAGCATTTGTAGTCCCTCTGTCTCTGAAGTTTGAATAAAAGTTTGACTCGTTACTAGCGAATGATTCTTCTTAGCACCTGTTCTTCGCTATCATTTGGAGCTTTGGAAATGTATTCTAGTAATTTTTTTCAGCATTTTAAAAATCTGTTCCTGTGCTTGGACAGGAACCCCATTGACATGGGCAGGAATAAAATAATTAGCTGGTAAGTTCAGCTGCGACTGGTATCAGAGGAAGTTTTGCAGTACTCTTCTTTTGCTATTAGTACATACAAAGAAAAATTAGTCTCTTTGTAGTAAATTTCTGATGTTTTTGGATTAGCCATGATAGCCATGAACCGCAGCACAGAAGCGGAAAGCAAAGCCTGGGGTGAGAATCCGGCAGTGTACTGCCACCTTTCCATGCAAGTGGACTTTATAGTCAGTGCAAAGGCACGCTAACAATTCCTTAACTGTATATGTGTTATGGTACAGGCCCTTACCATGGTGGCCTTCTCTACGCCACAGTAGCTGACAGTAAAAAGAAATATATTGAAGGCAGGAAGTCTTTCTACAGAGCCCTGTGCTCCCTGTCTTCCTACCTACATGTCATCTTCAGCCACAAGTGAACAAAATATAGTTGACTATCTTTTATCCTGCTGTAGCCTCAAGATCAAAGGGGAGCAACCTCAGATGGAAGTATAAGTTTCTCCATTGAGTTCAGCCTTGAAAGCCTGACATCTCTACAGAAGTTCTTGAGTCTTATGTTTTGGTCACCCAGTCCAAAAACTATCTTCTTCGATGAGGTCTCAGATTGGGAGTTCAAATACAGTAGTCACTTTTAAAAATGCTCTGCTCCAACACATACTCACAGTGTTGCCTCCTTAAATAGGTCATTTGTCCTCAAATGTTCAAAGCTAACTAATCTTGGGAGACACCAACATATCTCATAGCTGAGTACTTAAATAGATGGCACTAAAAATTACCGATCAGTTGAATGAGTGTGCTCCAAGCTTCTGACTTACATTCTTCACAGCCTTTGCCTCACTGCTTGCAGACTGTCCACAGAAATTTTACCTGTCTTAATTTCAAGGACTCTTAGGAACTAAAATCTGCTTTTCTGAAAATACTGTGCTTTGAGCTCTTGAGCTAGAAACTCTGTTGCAAGTGAAAATATTAGACACTTGCATGGGAAGGAGCTAATTTCTAAAGCATTTTGGTTCTGTTTGAGCCATGTCTACTACTCCATTTTATTATAGTTAACTGCCTTTTCTTGACTTTAAAACCAGCAGGAAAGAGATATTTTGCCTCTTGACACCAAGGGTAAACCAAGACCATTCGGGGAGAGAGGAACTGTCCATGTTGTTAAAAAAGAATTATTTGTACATCAACAAAACTGTGATAGAAATGGAGAGAATTCCTAATGGAAGCCAAACAATTATTCATGCAGCAGAGGAGGATGTAATTTCCAATCTGAAGCACTTTGGGGGCCTTCATCTGCCTTTTGCTGTGTACTGGCTGGCATCTCATTTCCAGGAGTTATTCTGCCTCTATCAGCACAACTGTAATCTGCACCCACTGCTGTGCTAGCCTGTAAATCACTGCAGCCAGTTACATGCTCCAAGTTATTGTGCGCAGTCTGAATGCACTACCAAGGACCCCTCCTGCCAGCACCTAGCTTCCAGCTTCCACCCACCCCACTGGGATGCCGGGGGCCCCTCCCCCACCCCTTTTATATTTTTCTTTTTTGGAATGCATTTCTGCTTTCCCTCGGTGAGACTTTCCTTTCTGGTTTCCATCTTCATCTCAGAGATCTACTGCTTGGTATTAGAGGGCTCTGTACAACAGAATCTCCTCCTTGCTTGGCAGTCAGTGAGATACAAACAATACATTGCTTTTGTTATAATATACCCTCTGTAGCATTTAGGTAGGGTAGATATACCCGTGGCTTTAAGTTGTGCTGGTGATACGAGAATTATGAAGTGGGAGATGCCTTTTTAGTATCTCTTGTCTTTCCCGCTGACCTAAATGCAAAGTTCTGTGAAGTATATTCCTCATCAAATTTGCTTATGATATTCATTTCAAATGAATTTGACAGTAAATTTAGGTCTGGTTTCTGCTTCTAAGTTCATGATCAGGATGCTAGTTTGTGAACTTACTGAAGCTTCCATGAATCCATTTGTCAGTATTTCAGTGACTCATTTGGGATTAAGCAATTTTTCAAAAACATGTTTTAGCAAACCCATTCATATTAGTTGCTGGTTTATATTCACTGTTTCTAGTTTGTGTCGCTTGTTATGTTGGTTACATGGGTTACCCTCTCATTAGCTGACTGTAACTTTTTTAAGCAGGTGAGATAAGAGGTTGTCATGGTAAATAATGAACAGTATATGCCCCTCTTCTCACATAAGTAGTGGGTATGCACAGAAAATAATGCAATCCCTCGGACAATGAGAAAACATCTTTGCCTGGGGGTCTTTAGAAAGACCAGATAGAAAGGGGAACAGACATAGTGAACAAAGTGACCAGTAGGTTCTGCACGGGCATTGTTTGACTACTTTATTTCTACATAATAATAATGATGTGTCACTCACTCAAAAATATCTCATAACAAAAAAACCAACCAAACAAATAAAAAGCAGGAACTAGAAGCATGCATAAGCTTGGTGAAGATGGAGAGGCTACTGTAGAGCACATGATTACAGTGGCAATATCGCATTCCTGTCTATGTCATTGAGAATCCACTTCCACTGTCAGTACGATTTACTCTAATGGAGGTTGTACCTGTGTTATGACAGCAAAGCAATGCATGTATAAATGGGTAGTCAGAGCTGCTGTAATGTGTTCGTGTAGAGGTTGTTGCCAAAACACCAATGCCCCATCTTGCTGATCTAAACCTCTAAGTCGTAGCCCCGGTCTTGCTTCTTTTTAATTGTTTCTTTTATTTTAACTGTTTAGCAGCCAACACTAAGTGAAATACTGACTGAAGATGCAGAAATAGCCTTGTAGTGTGAAGGATGAGGGTAGCGATCAGGAGAAAGGACTGGAAGCTTTCCCTCGTAGCTCATGGACTGTGCAGCTTAGAAGGAACTAAGATCTCTTCTTTTGCAGTCACATGCTTTCTGGTGGCATTTGGCTTTGGCATGATGTCTTAAACTTCTGCTTCTCAGCTCTTCTCTTTCTCTCATGGATCCATAATGTGCTAAATCAACATATGTTTTTTAAGGATATTCTGCTCGAGACAGAGAGGCTGAGTGTGGGAGAAAGGAAACGATCTCCAGATTTTGTTACTGATAATCCAGTTTACCAGACAGCAGTCAGAGGCTGCTCTTCACTGTCCCCACCAAGTGGGACTAGGGGCTCTGGCCTCCTGCATCACTAAGCAAATGGCTGCAGTGGTTTAAGATATTAACATCCTCTTACTGCTCATTACTGTTCCCATTGCAGAGCTGGCAGAAGAGAAGGTCCATCAGGCACATTAGCTTACCATTATCTGTGGTTTAAATTGATATGCTGGACAGTGTATGGGAGTGGCTGAGGTGCAGGTGCAGGGTTCACCTGTGTTGATTCTGCTGAAGGACTACAAGAAAGAGTAAAGTGGGTACATGGACGCAAGTACAGTTCACAGACCAGCGAAGGTAAGAGGGAGGTGCTAGCAGCCTAACCTTGTTATGGCCCTCAATGGTGGCTGGTTTGGGGAAGGTTCGGGGCGGGGGTGGGGGGGTGGGTGTGTGACCTTTCTGAAGGTCAAAAAAGGAACCTGTCTAGAGTCTTGGCTCTCAGGTCTATATTTTAATCACTGGTGTGGCATAGTGGCAGGCAAGAATAGTATTTCTCTTGTGGCTTGTTTGAAATTTTGTGAGGTTACCTATAGGACTTGTTTAGATAAGGAAACTAGCTGGAATAGCTCTTGAAACATGAGCTTCTTGCATGTCAGAACCTGGTGTAGAACATCTCATTCTGGACCAAGAATTTGTTTTTGTCATAGAATTTAATACCCTTTCAAACTTCTGCTGAATGGGAGAAGACAGGTTTTAGTTCACTTCCTGTGCAAAGCAATTTGAGAATACTTGCTTCTTTTAAAATTTGCTTTCTTGTGTAGGGAAGGAACTAGACATGTAGATGTGAGGGGAATGTGTTTTGCCCTGTAAATTCTAGAGGAGAAAGAAACCTGCTTTGCAAAACTAAATCCAGCCCCCATAATAAATCAGAGTCAAATTCAAAGGTACAGGAGTGTAAAAACTACCAATTGCAAATGAATGGCCTTTTATGATAAGTTTCAGAGCCTGATCTTGTCACATTCCCAGTTCATAGTAAGTGCAACTGTGTGATTGCAACTACATCATGTGCCTGGGAGCACAGAAGGCACACTGGGAAGTGCTAATCAGGTGAAGGTAAGGGTTAGGACTGCGGTTGCAATTACAACCCCTAGTAAATCTACTCCTGGCTTTGGGCCACAAGGTTATTTATCCTAAGGAGAGAATAGGCTGTTTCCTGTAATCTGTTGTGGGGCTCAGGGAGAGTGAATAAAGTGGGGGGGAGTGCTGCTTGGAGCAAAGCAGGTTTGGCTTTAATTTGTGTCACTACCCTTCCTGCTATTTATTTGACATGTTTTGCTCTATGTATTTTAAATAAATGTAGGAATGTATTTAGCTGGGCTTCTCCCGGAAGGCAGGAGAAGTCTCTGAGCACAGTCTGTGAATTTTTCTCTTCCAATATCCCTGTTGCTAATAAAACCCATAGCTGCAGTGTGATGCAGTTTCTACCTCACTCTCTTCTCTGTGGAAGCCGCTTTTCCTGTGAACTGATGTCAGCCATTTGAAGAGTCCCCAGCACAGTCTAAACCCAATTTCCCATTGATGCTCTTTGTTTTCGGGGGCTGTGAAAGGCACATCTTTTCAAGCTACGTGGATCTGTCTGTCCAAGGCTCTGATGCGTACTTAAATGTAATTCTTATTAAAGCTAATCAGTTATAGGCTCTGTCTGTCACCAAGAGCAGTTGTCTCCTAGATAAGAATTCCCACACCTGCGCCTGCCTTCATTACAGCTACATGCCCACCACACTGCCTCCTGCTCACTTCCTTCCCTTCCTGTGCCTCTTCCAGCTGGAAGTCAAAGACAAAGATTCCTCTGGCCTGTAGGTGTTGGGTGTGCCATATGACAATTCAGAGGGAAGCCTCATGGTCCAGCGGCTGGAGCAAATGTCAGTGGGACTGGTGGTGCCTGGGATGCAATGCTGACTGAACAGCTGATTGCGTGGCCTTGGGCGAGTCACTTGACCTTGGCATGCTTCAGTTAACCCAGCTGGAAAATTGGGTAAAAAGCAGAAACCTTAATGCTGTGTCTGAGCTGAGTTCTCCTGGGGAAAGATATAAATGGCAGGAAGGTGGGTGTTTACTGCTTTAGGCTTATGAATTATGTGAAGTATTTGGATGACTGGAAGTGCCAACTGGTGTAAATAGCTGGTGCCCAGGTGCACATAGAAAATGGAGACAGAAATTGATGGCAGTGCTCCCTAGGGAAAAGCACTCAGATTTTTGTCTCAGGCCAGGCACATGCCATGTTTGCATGGGAGGTAGTGGCCAGCTGTGACTAGAGTTTAGTGAATGACTGCTGTGCTCATGCTGGGACACTTTTTCTTGGTGTATTCTTTAAAGATCTGATCTTCCCTGTTTGGGGCATCCCTGACTTTGCTGGAATGTTGGGAGACTATGAGACGAATTAGAAATATATTGGGCAGAACTCAGTAGACTCCATTCTCTATGATTTACCTATCACTGTGAAGTAAAAAAGGGAAAAAGGGAGTAGATGCTACAACTGTAGATGTGTGAAAGCAAATGTCAGGCAGAAAAGCAAGTAAGAAGAGTGCGTTTCAGACCCAGTGGCTGCTATTTCCTTTTAAATATTCTGGCAGATTTGGTCGGCTTGTGATTTAGCTAGAGCTAGACACACCATAGTCCAGAGATGCACAAATTGCCTTCAAACAACTTCTCCTGTAGCCTTGCATCAGGCTCTGGGTCAGGAACCTCTCCATGGCTTCAGTACTGTAGCTCCAGGACTGAAAGTTGCACAGCATGAAATTCAGGCATAAACTTCAGCCAGAAACAAAATTATTTAAATGGCAATAAAGAGTCATGCCACTCCTCGCAGATTCCCCCATGCAGCCTGAGTGGCATTTTTCCCAGTTCCAATCCAGAGGGATTCATATTAACAGCAGACCCAAATGTGCTCTGAAGTCACGTTAATCATTGGCCAAGGTCGGCAGGACAGAGCTTGCAGTAGTGGAGTATGTTTAGCATGTATTGTCCTTGTCTTCTTTTTCTATCTGTCCAATTTGGTTCACCTGCATGTGTTCACCAACTTGTGCCATCCCTGCTCTCCCTCCCTCCATCCCTTTTTAACTTTGTGAAAATTGACATTGCTGAATTCAGAGGCAGGTACTTTATCTTGGCGGCTGACGCATTTGACTTAAGGCTGTGCTGTCACTTGCCCCTGAGCTGTGCACCTGTCTGAGGTGCTCTGTCCATATCATTTGGACTAGCATCCCCCCTTTGCCAAGGCTTCTTGCAGGTTGTCTGCTACAGATAAAGGAAAGGAGGGCCAATGTTAGAAAGAGCCTGGCATAGAGGGAAAAGAAGGAAGAGCAAGGACCAGTAATAAATTACTAACAGTCATCACTGTGAGCCATCTGCAGAAATCCCCATGACAATACAGACACTGGGGATATTGCTTGTAAGCAGTGCTGTTAACATCTTCTGCAAAGGAAAAGCTTTGTGAACACCCACTGATCCCAGAGAAGGCACCCACTGGAAGCCAAGTTTGCAGCAGGCATTAATAATCCTATAGAACAATATGTGCCAGTTAGAAATAGCTGAGCTATTTATCTCCAGAGCTCTCCTTGGGCAGCTGCAGAGAGGCTGGTCTTCTATATTTCTGATTGACACTAACTAATCCAATATCTTTTCTATCTAAAATACATGAACAGAATGATACAGCACAAACGATAGTCTTTGAAATTATTATTTGTGTTATTTAGCATAGACTTGGCTGAGGCGTGAATGTGGTATTGTACAAACAGATAGGAACAGGCAATCCTTACTCCAAAAATTAACCATCTCAATAGTCAATTGAAGGATAGATCAAGTGAAGTGATGTACCTGGCATCACATGCAAGGTAAATGGCAGAGGTAGAGAAGACAGCAGGTCATCTTGCTCCTGGCATAATGCCTTTCCCCTGTATCACATTGTGTGAGCACTGCTTTTCAGTAGAGTTTCACAGCACTTTGCAAGAAATCATGAATGCATCTCCACCAGAATCCCATGAAGAATTCATGAATGAAACTATATCACAGTCCTGCAAATTAAGTATTATTGTTCCCAGTTTATAGGGAGGCACAAGTTGCTAACTCAAAGTTAAACAGCAAACTCCCAAGGTTTTCACTTTGGCTCCTTTTCAGGTGTTACTTAAAATATTATTAGGTGATGGCAGACCTCTTTTTCATGTGGAAGGAATCAGTCAGCAATAGATAGACTGCTATTATTCACATTTAATGTGTTCTTCCTTACCTGGAAAACTACCTTAGCACTAGAGAGGACAAGGAGCCCAATGACTAGGAGACGCAGGTCTGGCGTGGCCCATGTAAGTCAAATGAAGCTTCATCCATCCATGGAAATCTTCCCTAAGATTGAGACTGATTTTTCTTCTGCTCACCTTCCCCCTTCTTGTTTCTGCCCCAGAAACCTCAAACTCTTGAGGTTTTAGGCTGCACAAGGGCCTAAAAGATTTACGGGCATTTTGACTACTGGAATGTCATAGAGCCCTAAATGCAAGGAAAGCAGCTCAGCCTCTGTACCTGCTGGATGGATGGCAAACCACCAGCTGTCACTGAAGGAACATGCAGTGATGATCCCTGCATGGAGACAAAAGGATGTAGGATCCTCTTTCAAAGAAGATTCCTCATAAATAAATAAATGGTGGCCAGGCCTTCCCAAATAATGCAGTTAGCAGGTGGAAGAGAGCAGGGCTGGTGTCTCCATTTATGTCAGTGAATGTTTATCCAAATGGACGGACTTTCCAGGGAAAATGCATGCTATATAAAACACCTGACAGCTGCTGAGTTCCATGTGCCTGCCAAATTCTGCCCTGTCCCAGGTGTGCTTATTCCCTGTGAAGTTTGTTGCTGCCAGCAGAGTGACAGCATACGGCAAGTAGAAGGGAAGATAGTGATGATCAGTCCCTCTGATAGCCTTTTTGGCTGAGTCAAATTGTGTTGCCATGCACTCAATCCCCTGCTTATCACAGGATGCAGCTGTTTGCTACTGGAACCAGCTCTAATTGTGCTTGTGGCTGTCTCCTGGAGGATTTTAATAAGCCCTGCAGAGTATGTAGAAATTAGACAGTGTCTCTTTAAGCAATTTGTAACCCCCCGGGAGCATTCTTGATTTTTCTTGCAGAAGCCACCAGAACCAATCTGCGTAGTGGTTCATGCAGGTAGTAAGGCTTTGCTTGTTTATATCCAGCAGAGACTGTAATTTTGAATGGATCAGTGGCCATGTGACTTCTTCATATTCCTGACATTGTATAGAGAGCAAATACACCATCCCCTGGTGAGAAGCCTAGTCTGAAGAGGTCTGCCTGTACAGCGAAGATGTGCAATTTCTCAAATATACTATTACTATTCAGCTGGTGGTCTTCCTTGATGCTATCACTGATAGCACCTCCTGCTGCAGCCCTCTAGGGGCACAGCATAGAACTGACCTTTTTAAAATGTAGCACCCCTTTAAAAACTGTTCTCCTATATTTTAAGTAAAGAGCAAATTTTCAGATCATATAGGCCAACTTTATTCCTAAAAGCAACTACAAGCAGCAGGTAGTAAAAAGAACTACGTCTTTATTGCAGAGCATTGTAGGTAATAAATATTTGTCAACTTAATTCACAGTTCATCTGTGACTTTTCTCCACCAGTCCTCTTCCTCCATCTCAACTAGGCACAGCATTTACCTGTTATCCATCCATTCACTCCATTGTAATCTGCTACTGATTACAGAATCTTCTTTTCTGTCCAATGATTACTTCACTAGAAAAGCATCAGAAGAGAGCTAACACATTATCATTTAGGAACTTGCCATTAATGAATGGAAAAAGATTTATTTGTCCTTACAGAGGAGAAAGACAAACATATACAATCATTTATCGTGTAGTTTCACTTAACAGAGCAGAAAACACTGCTGCTTTTAGTGAGTGGAATTCTTGAAATGAGCAAACTCCTGGGGAAAAGATAAAAAATGGGTACTGGGAGGTAGCCTTCGTCTCATTTCCCAAATACTCTTTGAAATCTGAGTCCTTGTCCTGGCTACTTTTGACCATGGGCCTATCATGAGAATATCGGTTTTGAGAAGAGATTAGGGAATGGCCTGCCAGAATGAGTGGGAAATCAATTAAATGATTGAGGTAGGGGTTTTAAAATGAACAAAAAACGCGTAATGAAACTGAAAAATAATGGGAGCCTAAAGCATGTTTAGGTTCAAGAGTTAAAGAGAGCTGGTTGGATAGATGTTCCAGGTCAAGTGATCCTTGCTGATTGCCAGAAGCTGAAGGGGGTAGATAAACTAGGGAAGACTCACTCCTTAGTTGCTCTGTTTGTTAGTGTGTTTCCGTAAGCAGTGGCTGCTGGCATCTGTTGGGAAACCTCTGGACTAGCCAGACCCCTAGTCTAAGGTCCACCTCTAACTGCTTTCCCAGTCTCGGTAAGGCTAGAACTGTCTATTTTTGTACTTACAGGTATCAAAACAAAGGCATGATGTTAAACGGGGCCTTAGCAAAATATGAATAATAAAATGATAATTGATAAATATGTATTAAATAAAAAATTGATTTTATCAACACAAAGAATTAAAATTATAAGACCAGACTCAGCTGAGTGAATAAATCCTACTTTTTGTATGGCATTGGTAAATTTGGGACTGACTTTTCACATCCAGGTTACACATACTACTGCTCTGTTTAGCCATAGCTTTAGGCCCGTTGTGCCTGTTCAGAGGTCTCAGAGGGATGCACTGGGATATCCCATCAGGTGTACAACATGAGAGAGCAAAGCAGCTCCAGCCGTGAGGGCAGGAGCAGGTACCGTGTGTTAAGTGAGATGAGCATAGCTTCCCTGTTTTGGTAGGATGATACAGCTCCTTGTTCACTTGTAGCGGAACAAGTATCAACTGCGCACGCTCTTCGCCATTAGGAAAATGCCCTTTGGAGCAGGTGATAATTTAAAGAGCTCCTTTCTTTGATAAAACATGTTTGGGGGTTGGTTGAGCAGAAAATGTATTCATTGCAGATTAGCTTTCACTTGTAGCTTTTTTTTTTAAGCTGTCGATGTATGGGAGCTGGGCTTTGTGAGAGGTCATTGAAAAAAAATTAAATGTGTGATTTCCCATATGTGTTCTCTGAATGCACTGAGTGCTGAAAATCTGGGGGGGGGGAGGGGTGGGGTGTTCCTGTTGGGCATTATGAGAGTTTGGGGATTGTATCCCAGGCAGATGAACGTCATCTTCCTCCCTTGCAGCTCTGCCAGGGCATTTCGGCTTTGCCTTGATCTCCCATCCCAGGATACCCACAGGGAACCACAGATTTAGTTCATGTTATCCCTCTCATCACCTCTCCTGATCTCCCTTTTCCCATAGCACCATCTGAACATCTTATTATTACTTGGGATGTTGTATCTGTGGTGATGTGGCTGAACCTCCTGTATGCCTGGACACAAAGTCACCCAGTTAATTTTGCTTCAGGCTGTGGCTGCACTGAAACCTGTAACTGCAGCAGATAGAATGCAAATACATGAGGCCGATACATCACCAGAGCCTTTTCTCCTGCTTTCCATATTTTCCAGGCTTCTTCCTGTCATTTACATTGAGCAAAAACCAGTACAAAAAACTTGGTAGTCAGTTATAGAGAGAAGTATTTTGATTCACTCCTGATCCTGAAGTGCAACATTTGAAGAGCAGAGAGGAAAGAAATAGCCATTCTTGTAACCTTTGTTTTGTTCTTGTAACCTTTGTTTTGTTCTTGCTCTTTCTGCGAAGGGAACGGGAAGGCCCTTTACAGGGGTTGAGGGGCACTACTCAGTGCTCTCCCAGCCCCTGGTGCACAGATGATCGATTGCTTAGCTGCACATGTGCTCTCTTTCTCTCTCTGATGCATTGTTACATTATTAGCCCTGTTCTGGAGAGCAGTGGTATTTAGGATTGGGCAAGGATGCATGTTGATTTGCTCATAAAACAGGAGGGATAGAAGGAGTGAAAAGTGAGGGAATGAGAACTGGGTCAGACAGAAGCTTGCAAAAAGCTTAGCTTATTTGGAGAAGAGAAGAAGAAGCCAGAATAACAAACCACAGGACAGTGAAATTGATTCCCTGTTCCCTCTTCATCATACCCTCCTCCGGGTAAACCTGTTTCAGTTGATAGTGAATATTTCATGCAGTGCTGAGCGTTTTCCGAACTGTGGTGTCCTAGTTTTTCCACCTCCAGCCCCAAAGGAATGTTTTTACATCATGGAGCTTTATTTTTGGGAAGGGGAGGAGGGAGCGGAGGCTGCAGGCTTGCGAAGAGACAGCAACAAAGAGTGGTTCAGAGAACAGCTTGGCTCTGATGTCTCGGCTGAGAATCTCACCTCCGCTCCTTTGCTTCCTCCAGAAAGCTCAGTGAAAAGGGTCGGCTCCCGAGGGGCTGGAGCATGGTTCCAGTTGGAATAAAATAACCTTAAAAATGGCATCCTGCCTCTGCCTGGGTCTGCTCTTGGCACACTGCCGTCATCATAGCTGCTTTGTTAGCTGACAACATCAAGCTGTTGTTACTGTCAGCATTGCAGGTCTGTATAGCTACGAAAGGGAAGAGCCGTGTCTCTTCTACCTCACGCACCAGTACCCAGAGGACTGCCTGGCTCCTCGCTGCATGTAACTGTCCCTTCAGGAAAGGGGAGGCACCAAGTCTTGTCCCTCTTTACTACCTCCCCACCTCCCCTCCATGTAGAAAGACCAGCTAAGAGTTCACAGTTATGGCAGCGCAAGTCCAAAAGCCTCCTAGGTCCTGATCTGGTGCCCTCCAGTGTCAGAGTCTTTTGAGTTCATTGCAGTAGGCTTTAGGTTGGGCACTTTATCCTTTAAAGGAAACCCTCAAATCCTGCTGGGTACTTAAGAAGCAGGGTAGGGAGCAGTGTCATTCTGTCCCAATGTTTTATTCCTTCTTTTGAAATCAGTCTTTTAAAAGTTTCCACATGTGTTTTTATGAAGCTGGTGGAAGGTACTTGCTTGAAACTGAGACCTTCCCCACCACAGTGCCTCCACCTGCCTCTGAAAGCACCACAGCAGAATAAACTGCCCCACTAATCTGCAAAACAGCTCAGAGTCTTGTGTTATCCTCCACCCCAGCAAAGTTCAGACTTTGGTATCCCAGACCCTGTTGGTATCCCAGACCCTGTTGTGGATTTGTGTTTCACAAGTGCTTTTTCCCTTTAGGATAGGTGGAACAGCTATAAAGCCTGGAAAAGTCCCAGAGTCTCAATATGCTTGCTCGTATTAGCCTCCTAAAAGCACACTTTACCTGACCAGCTGAATTAGCATCTACTGTAACCAAGATAGCAGCACAGCAATTCAGAGTCTGACTCAGCCCTATTATGGACTGCAAAGCCCAGCACTCGTGTTGCATGATTCCCTAGATAGCCTCTTTTCTCCTACCTAGTCACGCTTGTCCTCTGTTCTCACTGCCCATTATTAAAGGGCACAAACTGGCAGGGCTTTTTCCTCAGACCACTGAGCTGCAGCTCTAGATCCTTTGCTCCCCCGATGTTAGTCCACAATGTGAAGCATTTGCTGTGTGGCTTGTTAGTCTGCAGCAAGCTGTGTTCACACACCCTGAAGGACATGGGGCAGGAGTGAAGCAGGAAACTGCCAAGTTAATGCTTTAGATTTGCAACATTTGGTGGGTGCAAAAAGGCCTGAAGAAGGTGATAGTACATCTTTCTTCCTCAGTGGTTGTTGTCCCATTACAGGAAAGGAAGGATAAAGGGAAGGGAGAGGAAAAATCATGGTGTGGTGGAGGCAAGAGGAGAACTGTGGAATATCCCCAAAGCGTGCTCCACCTCCACAGCGTTACAAAACAGCAGTTCAGTGGGGGACACAGAAGCACTTAGGGAAACCGCAGCTGAAATGAGGCGAACCTTTCAGTCTACTTATCACAGCATTTGCAGTCCCTGCTTCAAGGAGAAACAATAATAAATAAAAAAAAAAATCCTGCAAAAGCAGCTAGTATCCATCTAGAGCATTGGATGAAATAAAAAGTGACGAACAAACAAAATCACCAGCCTCTGCTTTAGAAACTGTTGTTAAAAATAAACCATCATTCACTGCTGCAGTCCTGCCAGTTCCTCCTTGCTGAGAGCAGGAGATTCAGAATACTGCGTATCTTTACATTCCCTGCGCGTGTTGTATAGTTTAACAGCTCGCTCTGTTGTCATGACAAAGATTCCCTGCTTTTCAGCATGAAGCTTGCTCTATTATTTCTAGTCTACCTGTAATGCCACCTGCCCTGCCTTCCGGCTTACAAGACACTGTATTTTCCTGGGCTTAGATGGTGTGTGGTGTCTCTGCTTGCTTCTGACTTACATGAGGGCAGTTGCTGACTCCTGATTCCTAGTGTGAAGCCAGAGCAGTAGAGAAGAGCACCAGCACCAACCACAATCAGGTGCTCAGCTGTGACAGCATACTTTGAACTTATATTTTGCTCCATATGACATATTGCAGACTTCACCCCCTACTGCTTCATTCTCTGCAGGCTGTAAGTTGAGTTAGTGGTGACATTTGAAACATCATTTTTTGTCTGTGTTTGTCAGAAGGTGTGTCTTAGCACATGTCCTGGCACACTAGGCACTGTAGCTGTGTTTTAAACACACTGTAGCTGTGTTTAAAAACAAAGGGACCATCTCTGACCTGAAGCATTTACAGTCTAAACAGGCAATGCATGTAAAAGGGCAGAAAAATGTAAGAAAAGTCTTACTGTCTCAATTCTAAAGTCTTACTGTCTCAATTCAAAATAGGAAAAATCTTACTGTCTCAATTCTCTAAATACTGAACTAAGGCACAGATAAAGTAACCCATCCAGGGCAAAAGAAAATCAGAAAGTGAAGCTAGACTTTCTGAATCCCAAATCAGCGCCTCAACCTCACATGCTCCTTTGTATACTCTGTTAGAGCAAGGCCAGTATTGATGCCATATTTCCCAGAGAGGTTTGCCAGAGTCTTTCCAGACCCAGTGAATCCAGACTAAGTTATGAGATCCTTAGACAGCTTTATGGCTTCCTTTGGATATCATTTCAGGTAATCATTCCAACTTTAACCCCACCCCCTGAAACCTCCAGGTTTTAGGTGGTTATAATTTTGTTTAGAGATACGCCAAAGGTGGGTTTGGATGCAGACCTCATCCAGATTCAAGTTTGGAACTATGTATATACATGCAATAAAATGTATTGTATCTTTTATTTCATTTTAATATTCTCTCTGTTTTATATGTGTATTTATGCCAAACAGTATAGACATGTCCAGTATTTGGGGTGCTTTTCTTGAGGAATATGCAGAGATGTTTGCTGTAATGAGACTGACTGTTGCCACCTCCCGTGGGACCCCGCATCAGCCTCTCAGCACCTCCAAAACCTAGACTTTTCAGAGGGGCTCAACTTCCATCATTAGGCCAGATTTTCATTAGACCCAGTCAACTATAGCGTCTGAGCAACTTGAAAATCCCGTTTTTGTATTGTGCTTAATTGGAAAGGGGATTCTTCTTAAAATCTTAGCTGCGGGTAGTTCAGCAGCTGAAAATCTGTCTCTAGAGTGCTTAAGTGCAAAGAACCCAAAATTACTGAACTTTTTGAGAATGTGGGCATTACCTGCTGCTGCCACCCACAGGAGAGCTGCCAGAGGGGAAACGTCCTTCCTTCAGGGGATTCCTGATGGGGGGAGTTGTCAGCATCTGATGATGCTCCTGCTGGCAGTACCTGAATTCCCAGAGGGAAACAAAAACTAACGGTAAGCAGCATTACAGAAAGTTTTTTAGTGTTTTGCAATGGTGATTTTTTTAGAATTATAATGATTGCACTTTTGGAAAAAAAAACTTATTTGAGAAGAGGCTCTTTAATCCTAATGTAAGAAAATCCCCTGCGCTCTGGTTTGAAGAATATTTTTCTTGGGAATGAAAAGGGTGCTAGCATGTATCAAGAGCCTGATGCAAGTTATGTTAGCACCGGAGGCTGCTTTATAGTGACTGACAGCAGTCCCCAGTGAGGAAGATGTGCCAGTGAGGTGTTCAATGCTGATGCTTTCTAATACAGCCTGCCCGCTTACATGTGCCCTGCAGGTCCTGGAGCCACCGTCCGTGTGATAGTGACAGTGTTCGGAAGTGACTGCTTGTTCCAGAGTCCCAAAGAAAAATTGCTTGGAAAGGACAAAGGAACAAAATATGAAAAAGATGATGATCATTCTTGAAAAGACCACCTTGTGCCTGGCCACTCCCAGAGCTGATCTGGGCGGGGTGGGTGGTCACTGGAGAGAAAGAAAGGGATGCCCGTGGAAGTTACCACCGAAGAAGCATTAAATCCTCTCTCACTGGGTTTGAGTGAAGCTGTTGTTACGGGCAAAGTCCTGTGTGAAGGTAGAAGAAGTGCCCCGAGTGCATCAGAGCTGCTCTAGGAGTCTGTGGAAAGCAGTTAGTTTTCTTCATTTCTCTCTGGATTCCTGCTTCTTTATATTTGTCCTGCAGGACAAAATACATTGTCCTGCAGGACAATGCAGTACATGCGTACATTGTAAGGGTAATCTGTGACAGTGAAGGGGTGGTTGTTTGTGCTCAGCCAGTGCTGCAGAGGGAATAGGAGCTCTGACATCACTGCATCTGCTTTGTACCAGCACATCAGGTCACGTGCAGCTCCCTCATTTTTCTGTTGATTAGTTGAAAAATAGGAACACGCCTTACATTTTGGAAATGCTTGGCAGTCCTGTTCTGGCTGCTGACTGATCTTTGGTTTGGAAAAGCTATTGCTGAAAGAGGACTTCCCTTTTGGTATTACATACTGCATTTTGCCAAGCAGTTATGTTTGTCGGTAGCTTGAAGGGCACAGCCTGCTTTCTCAAGTCTCTCTGCTGCATTTGAGGGAGTAAAGAAATCTGTCTCTAAGGGTAAGTTAGAATAGCCTCGCAAATGCTCTGACTTCTGTTTTGATTCCCATAGTTTTGTACTCCAGGGACTGAAGGAGAATAGCAGCTGTGTTTCACCCACCCATATGTCCCATGACCCGTATGTCAGGGCACTTTCATGTGTCCCTGACATATCTGGATGGGAAACTGACACACGGTCTTTAGTCCAACTCTGCAATGATTGCAGTGGCCTTTTGCATGGGAGGTTGCTTCCATGCATACATTTTAATGCCCTGACTCTGCTGGAACGTCAGTGTAACAGAGAGCCAGCCACAGCCACCATGAGGACTACAGTAGAACTCTTTCCTGCTTTTAAGGTCAGAACCTATATTCCTCTGTTACAGCACAAAAGAAAAAAAAAAAAAGGATGTTTCCCTTTAAAACCAGTTGGGGAAGGGAGAAGAGCCTTGCATAGCAAGGAGGAGACAACATCCTCAGTCTTTAGGTGTCTGCAGTGGTGGCAGTAGCAGTCGCATCCTGAATGATTAATGAGCAGGCAGGCTGGATATGAGGAGCAGAGCACAAGCCCCGTTGCAGAGCTGGCTGTAGGGATCCCCCAGGGAGAGGCGGGCTGCTCTGATAAGGCAGAGGACTAGGGGTGACTTACAGAGAGGTGACTGCACCGAAGGCAGCAGCTCTTAATGGTGCTGATGTCTTAATTGTTGGTGACTTCGGCAAATACTTACCTCACGCCCCCATACTGCTCTGGTGAACAAAGGACTTGAGAAACATAGCTTGACCCCTTGGCATTAAGTGGGTTTGGGGCTGGAAAAAGCAACTCTATTTAAAGAGGTGTCATAAGGGGAAGAGGAAAAGGAAAGAAGGGAATTCTCCAGCCCGGGTTAAAAATAAAATACGAATCCTATTTTAACCCCTTGCCGGATTCGTTCTCCTGGTTTAGGATGACTCCTGCAAAATGCACGTGGTGTTTCGAGCAAAATGAGGGCATTTCTAGAAAGGCACCCTGGTTTTCTGTAGCAGAACAACAGTATATATATGCCCTCCTAAGCTGCACAATAAACTGTTTGGCAGTGCTTGAAGCATAAAGTATGTAGTCTATGCATCCGCTAGATCCCCAGTGCGTTGTGAAAAGGGAAGTTTGCGCAGGACTTGGAGACAGCCAGAAGGCAAAGAAAAGCAGCATGCAGCAGGGGCAGGAGAACCAAAATGCTTCTAATAAAAGTTGTTCTGCCAAATAGGACTTCTGGTAAAATGCACACTCACCCATGAAGGCAATCCCCTCAGGTTGTCTGAAAATCCTTTTGGTTGAATAAACAGTGTGAGGGAGAAAAAATTGGGCTGGGCGGGCTGCTTCTGGCCTAAATTTGAAAATCAAACTCATTCATTCATGTAAACCCTCTGTAGATTCTTGCAGTCTTGTTTCACCTCTGAGGTCCTGGGTTCACTTGTAACATCCGACACTTCTCCCAGCAGAAGGAAGCCTGCTGCAAACTGGGTGGTTTAGTGAATCCTCAGGTCTAAAGGAGATCATCAGCAGAGTGATCTCACTGAAGAGCTGAACGGAGGTGCTGACTGCCATCCGGAGGCTTGGAGAATATGCATACGTATAATGGAAAAGGATGAGGAAGAGCCATTACAGTTCAGATCAAGGAAAGGACACAACCATGCACTATGCATTTCCTTTCCCTCTACAAGGGATGTTGTCTTATTTGAAAATATTCAGACCACTTTTAAGGGAGGGCTGTTTGCTTTCGTTTTTTTCTCTTTTGCTTATTTCCTGTTTCAGATTTAAAGAACTGCTTCGTATTTCCTTAATGAGAGTGTATCAGAGCTGTATGCTTGTATATATTTTCCCTAAGTGAAGCTTTCGCTCATTTGTGTGAAGATAGAACTGACAAACTCAGGCCTTCAGTAGGTAGGCAGCAACCTCCTCTCCTATGGGCTTTAAGTGAGTGATCATTTGCAGATCATGAGCAAGATAAGGGATCAGAGAGATACAACAGTACTTCAGGGATCTTGGTATGCCTGGAGAGTGCTAAATTATACCCTGTGGGGAAATCTCGGGTTTCTCAAACAGGTCACTGTTCCCACAGAAGTAAGAGGGACAACAGTGCCTAGCTCCCTGGGTAAATGGAGACATGTCCAAAGGAATCTCATCATGAAAGTAGCTCTGCGAAATGCATGTTTAATGGGTCAGAAGTAAGGACTATCCCCACTTCCTGGTTGTGGGGGATAGTCCTTACTATCCCCACACCAAATACGTTCACATTGGCCACCAAGAGCTTTCAAACTAAATGTGTTACTCTCCTATAGGTTTGCTAGAAGTTACAAGGTAATTTTTTCCTCACCTTCTTTCATCACTTTGCTGTCTTTCTATTGCTTGCAGATAGACACTAAACTATATAGTAGCAGTGCAGACTAAAGCATGCACTTTAAACACTTTGTTGAAATGGAAATAAAATATTTTCTACAAGTTCATGTCCCCAGCCACTCTGAAGGGAACATGGAAAAGGTCTGGAAAATTGCCAGAAAAATCACTTCTACCTCAAAAAAAAGTAGTACGGAGCAGAAAAGGTTAACGGTTTAGAAATGTCAGGAAGCATAAGAATGCAAAAGCAGAAGAGGAATAGTCAGAAAAAGGCGCTCTGAGTCCCGAGGATTTCACAGAAAGTGGTTGTTCTTCAGTGGCTTCTGTGATGGCATAAGGAATCCAGTCCAAAATAAAGAACAGGCTCCCAGTTTGGATGTGTAACATTACCCTACTCTAAATACAGGAACATGTGGGCAGCAAAATGATACCAAAGGACATGACAAAACTCTAGATAACCCTCAAGTCATCAACTTGGGATGGAGTAAGACTGTTACTGAAGGAGGGAAAATTGCCTCAATTCTGTTTAACAGTTACGTAGATCTCTGCAGAGAAGAGGGCTGGCCTCCTAAAATCACCACAATTCCTTATCAGCTGCTGTCCTAGCCTTTCTTAGTGAATGGCACTCAGCAATAATTTTAGGACTCTCAGAAACAAAAGGGACTCTTCAATGTTACTGTGTTCCTCTGGCAAACAAAATGTGAGACTGGCTTGCGGCAAACTTCCATAGAACTTTCCTGAGTACCCTGCAAGGATGCTTTGCAGAAGTGTTTAGGTCACCTTGGCTCCTTGGACCTGACAAAACATGTCCAGCACAGAGTCACTAAAAGAAAATGCTTCCCTGCTGTCCCATGGTGTCTAGCAAGAAAGCACAGAAGGCAGATCCTTTACCTGGAGTGTATATTTCCTACTCAGAGGAGGGATTGTGAATAGGAATGATTTCTGTTTTGGTGCAGGAATGAGCTTAATGGTAGGAGGCAGTACACAGATGAAACTTCTGATCCACACACAAATCCATATTATACAGCAGTAGGATGTACTCTAATCCCTGCCATCATACATATGTTAATGTAATGATCAGCTACCCCTAAATATCTTGAGGTTTTACATCCAAACTCACTGAGTTCTGTATGGTGCAAGGAGAGCACCTCTGTGGTACTTTCCTCCCAAATACGTTTGCATAAGTCAGGATTCAACATGTGAGCCTCGCAAGCATGAGCACTGCTTCCTCCTATCTGAGGTTACTGATGGGTTTCCTCAGCATGGCATCCACCTCAGCAAGATTTTGGTGGGGTTTCTGTCTGTCCCGTGTTTGCATGGGAGGCAGTATAAGCTTTTTCATGGAGGGAAAGGCTTTCTCCATTGGAAAGGAGGGAGCTAATTATGTCTCCTATAAAGAGACATAATTGGTTTTCTTTTCTGTAGAGAGAGGATGACATGAACAGCATCCCTTGCCTTTTCATTCCAAAACTCTGTTGTGACCATATTGCTGACTCTTGGAAAACTCCCTGATTCACAGGTTGTTTTTTGCATGTTCCAAACATCTGGGAACAAGGTTCAGCTGACTGATGAATGTGATCTCTGGCAGAAAATGCTGAAAAGTTGGGGAGGGAGGGGGATAGATCTAGCCCAGCTGTCCATTTCAAATAGTGCTGGAGTAAAAATTTAGCCTGCCATCTTCTTAGCAAATTGTTTGTGAGCACTTTTAAATCTGCACATGTAAGTGTTATCATAAGTATTTGGCAAGTGCAAGGGATTTTGAATTAAATTGTGAAAGAAGTATGCCTGTATATGTGCCAAAGGATCCGAAGGTGTACAGGCCTAAGATGGTATGATGTAAGTGAACCCCAAATTTCAAATTTTCTTCTGTTTTTGAAATGCTTGCTCTGCCACTTTCAGGAATAGCTACAGTAAGCACGTCTAGCCAAGTCTATTCTTTTCAGAGAATTAAGCTAATTTGCTTATCGTTAGAACTTTTCTGTTGCTTCCTCTATATAATTTTTGAGTCATTAGCACTTTAGTGATGCGTTATCGCCTGACATAACAAAGTGTTGCATCCTGTCTTTGCTCTTCATCAGAAGCCAAATAGCTTTGAACTCTGTATTAGATGTGTTGCGTAGGGCAGATACAAAGGAATGGGAAGAGACTCAAGTAAGCCATGGCACTTAAAGATGACTATTCTGAAAATGCATGACCCACAACAACACCTTCAGAAATAATGAAAATACCACTTTCCTCAAGTTTAAAATGCCTTCATTTCTTTGCTCCTCCTGGTCTCCATGCAATAACGCTGTGTTGGCGTGTGCATCTGCAGTATACCACTTGTCATAAACATATAGGTTGCTTTGGAGTGACACAGGTAATTCAAGGGAGAAGTTTTCTATGCTGCAGAAGTGATTGTCACTATGTGAAAAAGATGATCTGGTTCAGGATAGGGAATGCTTTTGGCTATGGTTAGTATGGTGAAGCTGAAGAATTCATCATTAGGACTCGGAAAGGCTCAGAAATACTGCAGGATCTGGGAAGTAATGTTCAAGGCGTAGATTCATAAATAGTGAGGAGGCCTCATATTACAAGACCCATCTCTAGGGACTTAGAACTAAAAGATGGAATTTGCCATTCATTGCTCACTGACTCTGGTCTCATTTAGTAGTAAGAATCCCATGAACTTTGAGATAAAGAGATAGGCCACTGCTAAGTACTTCTGAAAATCTGACCAGGCTGAATAATGTATTGGAAAATATAATGAAGATGTGGAAAACAATTGTATTCAGCTCCAGAGAATATGCTGGACCCTTCTTTAAGGACATGGCCAGAGATGTCTGAGCCCTCCTTTCTCAAGGAGGTTTGGGCAACGTGGAGAAGGAATGACCTGATTTATCCTCATCGCCTGTTCTGAGATGCTCAAGACCCTGTCTTTACAGTGTTGTTTGTAAACCTCCCTTGCCAAGAGGTTTCTTGATCCTGATATTGATAGGCTGCAAGATGTCATCAGCACCTCCAGCAATAAGGGACTGGTGTGTGATGGGAAGGATATGAGAAGAGCAGAGATAAAATAACTGAGAAACAAAATGTTCCTTCATTGCTGCCTTTGATCTCTTAACTCCCAACTGTGAGAGATCCTGGATGCTGATGGCAGCAATCGACTAATTTTCTGCTGCTTCTGTTGCTTGTACAAAACAGAGGAAGACATTGTCTTCACTGAGGGGAGTACAAGTCTTGCTGTAATGTCTTCTGTTGCAGGCTGAACCTGAGGAGAGACAGGGAGTGAGCACAGGCAGCCTTAAGACTGAGGCAAAATACCCAATTTTATTTCTTCCTCTCATCTCTCTTTCTGCCTCTTGCTCTGTACTACAATTCCTGCCTTATTAGCCATCCTTTTGCAGATTAAAACCCAATGGAAAGCTCCTAGCCAGTGTTGCTATCTTTGCTGCATCGCTGATGCCGAAGGAAGAAGTGGTAGGCACCACAGACAAAGCTGTTGCGTCAGGGCTAATGTAATCTTGAAAGTTTGTGTCATTTCTCAGCACTGATGTGCGGCAGTTGAATGGAGGGGACAGTTTTACAATAGCCGTTTAACTGTCCACCAATAGTTTACTCCTGACCTGGGACTGAGGCTGAGTCTATAAAGCTAATTTTGCTGTGTGAGTCACCGAAGAGCTGAGAGTGACAGGCTTTAAGCCCATCTGCTAGACCCAAACAGGTAGCTCAGAGATTAAGATATTGAGAGGTCGCTGCTGATTTCCCATGCTGTTCAGTCCTGTCTTGCAAGATATGAAAAGACATGCTTGTGGTTGAGGTGGGTCTGCATTAAAAAGTTATAATCCCACATATAGATGAGTGGGCAGGGATGTTTGGAACTGAAGTGCTGGTTCATGTCATTATAGAGATACCAGTTATGGTCATGTCATTATAAAGAGACACTGAACAAGTGTGTTCCTCAGACACAGTCTGTGCTCAGAGTGCTTATTTTATGGACAAAGCAGACTAATTTCAACATCACAAATAAGAATAAGTAGTTCTTGGGATCAGCGTCCCCAAGATGAGATGGACATAGAAGTGCTAATGTAGAGCTGGTGCACATCAGGTGGGAGCTGCTGTTCATGCTACAGTGTGATAGAAAATGTTGCTGACCTGCTGTGGTAGAAGAGCTGTGCTGAAGGGTTGCTTGGCCTCCCTGAGTACGCAGCCGCTGGCTCCACAGTTTGACAGAAAGTCTGCTGCTGATTCCTCTGCCTGCAGCTGCCAGGCCTCCCCTCAAGGCTCCCTCTTTATTGCAAAGTGAAGTGCAAACATGAACTTTGTAAGTCTGTATTGCCCTTGGCCTTTTCACAGTTACTGGATGAGGTCCATGCTGCTGTTTGCCTGGGATGGTGTCCATCTGGGAGCTGCAGTTGTGCTTCAACAGCGTATTTACAAAATGGAAACAAAGGGGAGAGCTGTGGGTTGCTTCAGTCTCTGCTTCCATCACTGCCAGCTGTGAGAGACTATCGGGATGGAGAATCCCTTCTAGATACCAACCATTTGTATCTTACTGAGTTTAACTCAGCTGAAACAAGATCATAATATACAAGTACATACAAGTATCCATCTAAAGGGTCAAGGGGCACCCAAAAGTGAAGGACAGGAGAATATAGTAGAATAACAGAAATCCTATTATCTGGTTTCCACTCTTTGAAATTATTGATGTCATTAGGCTTGTTGTGGAGCGAGGCAAGGCAGGGATGGAGTCTGGCATTCTGCCTCAACCTCTGCAAAGCTCCAACTATTCTGCCTGCTCCTGGAGCATTTGTTACCTGCCGTATTTCTTAGGGTACCAGAGATGGCCATTAAGGAAAGATGTAGAGAAGGAAACAGGAGCAATCCTATTGATTGCTTCTGGAAGAGTATTAGGGAGAAAGTGTAAAGGACATTTGTGTAAGACAATGACAAAGAACTAAACAAGGCCAGTGTGACTAATGGAGAAAAAGAGGAAGAGGGGGAAAGAGGCTAGCCGAGACACATAGGAAATGGTGGAGAGTTTATCCTTTGAAGCTTTTCCAAAACCGTGCTTTTAAATTTCTCTTTCTAATGATGGTGGCCTCCCTTAAGGATGCAGTCCGTGGTACTGTCAGCATTGCTTCACTGTCTCAGACCCTTTCCTGGATGCTCTTGGGAACCCCTCTGCCTTATCGTATCCTCAACGCTCTCAGAAGCTCTATACTCCATTTTTGGCAGAACGTTATGCTATGCTGTGCTATACCGCCTCCTTTGTGCTTGCCCATATTCCTTTAATGGGATTCAGCATCTCCTGCATCCTCCACCCACTCTTTGGCTCAGACATTCCAGTGTTGTGTTTGGTACTGCCCGTATTAAATCTATAATGTCTCAAATAATACAAGGAGCTCTGCACTTGTATTATTTGAACTCTTCGTACCCCTCAATTCTGCAGCTTGTTTCTCCTCTGTGTGTAGTTACTGTTTTTCCGTAGCTGAGCATAGCAGTTCACAAGGCATTAAATGTTCTTGAATATACCTTCTACCTTCAGTAGAAGTAACTTCTACTGGAGGAAAATGAGTTATGAGTTGTGCTCCTTTCCTGCGCTCCTGCACAGGGCCTGTTGACTTCCTGCTCTTGCGTTCTTTGACATATACATCCCTGAAATGAGCCAGGCATAAGTTTGTTGGTCCTTCAGGGGGAAAAAGCTACAGGTGAGTACTGCCTACGGTATTGCTTGTGGGGACTAGACTTGAATTTCTAAGTTTGGGGTGAGCATTGCAGGTCTGGCATGGCAGGGAGGGCTGCTCACACAAGAGGGACTGAGCATGCTGCTTTGGAGCAGCATATATCAGTGTTCACACAGGCTTGGCTGTGGCTGCTGATTTGGGGTGGCGGGTTTCTCATAAACACTGGGCTGGCTGCACATGAGTTAGTTTTTTTCCCCTAGCAAAAAAAACAGCTGTGCAAACATTCTGCTTCAGGTCAAAGAAAGCACAGTGCGCATTAACATTAAAAACCAGGATAAGGAGGGAAAAAGAAAGGCAAGTCAAAGATCAGGTTATTTCTCCTGCAGAGTGGCTGTTGGTTTGTGTCCTGTGTCCTGCACTACTTGGCTATGGCAGCCAGGATGTGGCACTCACTGAAGGTGACAAGAGGCACAGGGAGGCTATTTGCCTTCTGGTATAAGGGGCCAATTCTGCTGACTGCTGGCAGACACTTGCACATCAGTCACTCATTAGCTGTGTACCACTGGGCAGCAGATAATCTCAAGTGCTGAATGAATAAATCCACTCCCTGTCAGCTCCCATCAGTGTCTCTTGCATGAAGCCTTCATGCTTCTTAAGGAAGCATACACTGCAGATAAGTCTAAGTGCCATATTTACTCGATAGCCTATGGCAGAGCCCTGAGGAGCATTGCAGGGGTTAACTACCAAGTTAAATCATGAGGTTCCTGGGTAGGATTTTCCATGGTTAGATAACCCGTAGGATCCAAACCCTGTCATTTCAGGACCTTGGAATCAATATGCCGGGCCAGGTCAGGAGTCCTCTCCTGTTGTGGAGGTGTGTTGGCACCAGCAGAAAGGATTTCCGAGAAAATTCTCACGGTATCCGTTTGGCTGATTTCATACCCTTAGACTTTATGCCAAATTTTGAAATTCAGTGGAGCTTTAGAGTTGCAGTTTTGAAGGGACTTTGAAAAAGACTTGTTTCAGTAAAGTCAAGTAGAAAATGACATTCTGTTATAATAGCAGTTTGTGGAAAATAAATTTCCCTACTAAACCTTCATCGTATAGAAGTTTGCACATGCAAATTTTAACATCAAATATGCATCTCACTTGCTTCTCACACATACCTATTTTCATTTTCATTTATGGGGAAAGCTTTAGCTTTGAGAAGCATGCATGCAAACAAAAATTGTGGTGGAATGAGCCCATAATAGAGCTTTCAATAAAATGAGGAATTGATCAGCTTTCCAGTAATTTTGTCTGTTTGTTTTAAGTATTTTGCACAGCATTGTCTAGCTGCCTGATTCTGTGGAGAACTAAGTCTAGTTTCCCCCCTCGTTTATCCACTTTTTACAGAATCTTCTTGTAATTACTAGTACTTATCAGAAAACCTGTATTCATCTCGAAGCATTTAATTAGTCAAAATTGTGTGATAGAAGATTTCTTCCAGATACCACTTAATGATCATTAGAAGGTCTGATTCAAAGTCCACTTAAGTCAATTGATGCCTTTTGTTGACTTCAATACATTTTGAATCTGGCTCTATATATTCAGAAATGTGAAGCTAATGGCTACAGTAGCAGCAGGAAATACTCTCTGTAGATGGACAACTTCTGTGGTTCTCCGTTTGCTTCCATGATGGCCTGTTGAAGAAGTTTTCGATAAATGTAATGAAAGGCCACTCTAAATGAAAAATCAACTAAATTCAGAGCTGCAGAGGAAGACATTTTAATGTTTACTCACTTAAAGCCTGATTTTTTTCCACTTCAACTGTATGCTCCCATTGAAATTAAGGATGCAACTGATATAATGTGGTATTGCTTAGATTTGGTAATGGCTTAAGTTTGTTTGGAAGAATTATATCCCCACAGCAGTGACCCTACAGGACATACTGGGCCTACAGTTACTTGTCATATAAAGCCATTTCTGATTTAATGCTGTTCTCTTCTGGCTTCAAGAGTAGCCTGTTTATTCTGTGATTATGAGAAAGAGTGAACAGGTGACCTAGATGTTCTTCACCAAAGCCAGTCATTTTTCACCATTTTTAACTTTCAGTCCCACATAACATGGAAGCAAATGTACCAAATTAATAAAATCCTGGGGTCTGTTCCTGGGATATATCTGTTACGGCAGGAATGCAGACTTTCCAGAGAACTTGAGGGTAGTTTCTTCCTATCCAATACCTTTGGTTTTGCCACTCCAACTCAGTGAAGTATCACAGTGATTTACTTTCTGCTTTCTGTGCTCTCATCATGGAAATGCAAATTACTGCACAGCAGGCCAGACATTGGAGAAAGTAGGTACTTTGGTACGAGGTTTCCAGCCTGAGTTCTAGCCTGAGGAGTTAGACGAGCATCCAAATCTCTGCATCCTTTGAAGTTCATCCTGAGTCTAAATAATTCTGAACTGAGAAAAAGGTCATGTCCAGGTTGAGTTTCTAGTAACTGAGGGACAGCCATGAGTTCTGAAAAGTATTTCATTAATTACTTCAAAGCAAAGCAGAGTCAACATTAGAGAGCTTGATTTTCACATGAAAACCTACCACACCACCACCACCACCACCATTTTGCTCTGAGTAGGAAAAACAGCACAACACATTTGCAGCCTGCAAGGCTTTATTCCCCCTCGTCTCTTCTGCAGCTCCAGACTTCCTTCTCAGGCCAGTGTTTTGGGCAATATGGGAGCCACTGATGTTAATGGAGAAAGAGAGAGCTTTGTGATGTGCTGCTGGTGAACTTCAAAGCATCCGAGGAGAAATGTCATCTGCTGTCTCCCAGCTTTTTGGCGTAGGTGTTCTTTGAGAAACACTGCTATTAATGACTGTTGCTTAGTGCTTGCACAGATTTGGTAGATAAAATACAGCCTGGTAATTTGAGACAGCTGTCCCCTTCATTTTTCAAGTTCTCACAGCACCACATGGGTGATGGGTGATCCAATTGTTATTGAGCAAATGAATACAAGAGGAAAGGAAACTTTCTTCATCACTGAGACAAACCTTCAGGCTCCCTTGTCTTCTAGGTGAATTAGCACTCCATGTGTCTGTGAGTTGGAAGGCAAGAGAGTAGAGTGCTTGTTGCCACTGAAGACTGTGCTGATGAGATGGGCTTAAACCAGAGATGTGATTTCCTCTGGGGGAGAAGGAGGGTGAAGTAGAGACGGAGGAGAGGGAACCAGAGTTTTGCATTATTCCTTTAAGGATTGTGTTGCCCCTGTGTTGTGCTTTGTCATTAGCCAAATTGCTGGAGCATCCTGTCAAATCAGCCTCCAGCATAGATTTTTAAAACCTCTAATTGGCACCTGCAAGGTTACAAGTTAGTGATGTGTCTCCATTTGCCCTGCACAGCCTTACACAGCTCTTTCCCCCAGCTCCAAGGCGCTGGAGTGCTGCACAGTCAGTAACCTACCGTGGTATGAGGCAAGCCAGGCTGTAGTTGGGACCCTGTGACGTGACCCAGCATTTGTGTGACAGAGAAAGCTTCATTTTTTTCCTTTCTCTTTTAACTACTATGCAAATGTTTCTCCATGTTTCCTGTTTATCACAGACTCTGAGCCTCCCTAGACAGGCTATTCTGAGCTTGGCCTGCTTTCTGATAATTGCATCTGCATTAAAGCAAACACCCCTGCAGGGTTTCTCCATTCCCCTGTTCCTTGCCAGCTCTGAGCTGGACAGCACTCCGTGGCTTGCAAGCACAGGGATGCGCAAAAAAGGCATGCCAAGGGCTGGCAAATCTCTGGGGAAGAAGGCAAAGTTCCGTGCTATTTCACGCCTCTTATTTTGCCAGTGAGTTCAGATACCTCTCCTTTGCTAATGACACGGTGGCTGCTAGGTCCTCCTGAGCCATCAGTAAAATCACTATTGAGATCTACAGTCTGCGTCCAACCTGTATCAATTACTGGATTCTCTGTGGGGATATAAAAAGTGAATAGGATCCAGGAGAGTCACCCATTAGTAATGACTGCAATAGTAATTCTGAGAAGGTGGTCTGTTGCACCTTTTTGTGAACTGTTGTTTTTCTTTGGAAGGGAAAAGAGGCAGGACACTGCTGTAAGATTTTTGAAGATGATCTTTATCAGATTGCTGTTTAGAGAGCTGGGAATCTCTAGTTCTTGAAGTAACAGCCATTAGTGTCTTGCTCCTCTACATGGGGCCAAGGCCTGGACTATGAGAAGTACAGTAATGACACTTTTCCTTCATAAAGCCCCTTTTCACTGAAGGATTATACAAAGTCTTACTGAGATGAGTAGATTAGTTTTGTCCTTGGTTTGCAGCTGGAAGAGGTAGCAGACTGTGGAAAGCTGACTGCTGCCTGTGCTGGACTGGTGCAACACACCACTGAACTGAATACATTGTAGTGAAATGCTGCCAGGCACATCAAGCCAGATGTTTTCTGCATACCTGGGATTGAAATCAAGACCTTTGAAACTGTAGTTCCTCTCAGGATTTAGTTCCCAGGAAGTTAAAAATATGCACAGAACCTTCCACACTCACACACTTAAAATGATTAAAGTAAAGTAACTCAGGTTATTTCTTTTTAATTGGTTCCTAGCATAAATCTATAGGTAGTAAGTAGATACTTGCTTTCTGGTCTGATTTTCTCTTATCGAACATAGGCCATGCAGTGCTGTAACTGAATCCTCTCCTCCAATCACTGCCTCTTCTCATGCTTTAGGACAGTAACCAAGCAGGACCCTGACTGCATGCTGCTATCCATCACTCACTTGGTCTGAACGTACATTGCCACTGCACCCACCAAGAGGTTTTTCTGAATTGAATCTCCAATGCAGTTAGACAACCCATCTGCAGGGAATTTCATCTTTCACAGGCAGGATATCCCCCAGGAGGGAGAATGGGGTTGGATGATCCCTGCTGTAGTTAGTGCAATGGTGACATTCACCATGAAGTACCTGGTCTCCCCCATCCAAAGGGAACTTTGTTGGAGTCCCAGTTTCTGAGCAGCTGTGGTACATGGTGCTGATGGTGAACCTCAGTACTATCACAAGAGTGTTGTGGGAGTGGGTGCTTCCTCTGTTTTGTTTTTCCTCATTCTTGAAGCAAATCCAACTTTATCAACTATAGGGCTGAACAAGCCCTCTGAAAATACCAGTGCCTATCTTGTAAGATAAAAAATTAATAGGTCTTTTTGAAGAGGAGACAAAAATGGAATAAACTAGCTCTCCTCCTGGTTTTTTGGTGGAATAGGTGTACAGTTGAAATCTACCCGGCTTTCATTTCCTATTTGTATAAACGGCTTTCATCTAAGTGCTGGTCATGAGTAAGTTACGCCTACAGAGCTGTCACCATCAAGTACAGTGTATCACTGAATTCGTAGCAGTTCTGGCAGTGCTGATCTGCATACATACATGTTTACATGCATATGCATGTACACACTTAATTCCAGTACAGCTTCCCGATACACTTTTCTCTTCCTCACTTCTCTGAAGGAGCTATTTCCAGAGATCCCAAGTGTGGAAGTGGATCTTTCAGATTACTTTTGACTCTGCAGAGAGGAATAAGTGTCTTTGAAAGACTAAGATTGACACGTGTATGTGTCCATCCTGATATGTGAGGAAGGCCAAGGGTGATGTGGTGTGAGAGTTGGTTTTGCTGGTTTTGTGTGGTGATGTAGAGGAAGAGAGATCTGGGGTGATAACCAACATGCTGGGAAATCCTCCTCCTCTGCACAGTGCTGGAAAACTACCACTTTCCAATTTCCTGCCAAGTATCTTACTGGCATTCAGGGAAAGTTGTCTGTGTTCAGCCTTAGCAGAGGGTGATATCTCGGGAAATTAAAGCACATCAAGAACTAAAGGTATACTGGGGCAAGCTCCTAATTGCTTGTGTGATCCCTGCAGGGGAGATGTTCAGGGATGGTTTTGTAGTTTGTTCATGTTTTGTTTGTTAGCATAGCAGCTCCAGGACAATCAGTTATTTGAAGGACTGGAAAAAACCTACCTAGTTGTCCTTGTTTGCTTCTTTAGGTCTTTTTCCTGCCTTTGTGGATTCCTGGAAATTTGTCATGCCCAACTGTGCAATGCTTAGACTGCATCTTGTTGCAGAGTGTATTTCAGTAATCTACCGTCTCCACAATGCTACATTAATTCCCTTCAAGTTAGCCTAGGTCAAATCAGAGCGGTTACAGTGTGGCTTTGAGCAGCACAGAGCAATTTTCCTAGCAGCTGAGGAATTGCACTGACTCCATCTCTAATGAATACCCTTAGTAAATTCAAGTTAAAAGCACCACGGCAGTCATGATAGAAATTTTGGGTGAGAACAGGGCTTGAGCTAATTACAGGGACTTAGTCACAACTTGTTAACTCTGTGTTGAAGACACGCTCTTAGAAGTAGCCATGCTCAGACGGATTGGGAATTGAGAGAAAGCACAGTCTTAGGCTTAAGGCTCTGAACACTGCATCTCCAGTAATCGGGTTTAATTTATTGTTAATTCCTTGTACTTCTTATGTCACTTCCTATATTTCTTTCCCTTTCTGTGCCTCAGTTCTGCAGCTATAAAATCGCATTGCTGCCTGTCTTCCGCTCTTTGTCTCCCTTGCATACACTGCAAGTTCTTCAGGATGGGGATTTTCTAATATTAATTGAGTATGCAATACGTAGGGCAGCGTGGCCACACCTGTGCCTGTGGAAGATTGGGAGAGCCCTAAGTGACATGTTAGAGTTTCTGTACTTTGAGAATATGTCACTGGCTTTGGTTTGTGAGGCAGGAACAGCCTTGACTGCTCATATAACTCCTACAGATAATTCCCTTTGGTAGATTTGGGACTTTTCTTTCAACCTTGAAATTTTGCTGGTTTTCTGTTCCGCAGGGCAGGGAGTGCTGAGGCTGAATAAATTGAATTTTTCTTAAATTATATGAGTGCTCTAATATCATACATTATTATAAATTGCCGTATCCTCTGCATATAAAGAGGAATGGAAAATGGATAAATGGGAAGAAAATGTGTGATGATATCGAATGTATTCTAAGACCAAGCTTTTAATCTTCTCCATTTTTTTTTGTTTCTTCCAGGTGGAGCGGGAAATAGCCATCCTGAAGTTGATAGAACATCCCCACGTTTTAAAGCTGCATGATGTTTACGAAAATAAAAAATATTTGTAGGTATTACGGGCTTTTGCCAGAGAAAGGGGAAGGGAAGGAGGAAGGAAGGGAGGGAGATGAGGGTTTTGGAACTTGGTAACATTTCTGAAAGAGTGGAGCAGGATGTGTTTTCACCCTCAGCTGGTGTCCGTGTGATATCTGGTACTTGGATGAGGAAGGAACACTCCTTATTTCCTTGGCTTTTCTCATTTTATTCTCTGTACTTTACTTATATGCTGTTTCTTATCCTTAAAATGGAGGAGAGAGGACAAACCAATGTTTTCTATCAAACAGCAAGAGGGGCACAAGGTTTGTACCTGTAAGATCTGGAACCATTTTGAATCAAAACTGTAACAGACTGTTACAGTGGATAATTTGGATAACCTCCCTTGCCTGATAGTTTTCATTGAAACCCTTGACTCTCACTAAGAATATTTTAAATTTGCCCCATCAATAACAATTTTTGGTTTTAAGGGCTGCTGAAATCTCCTGATGGTTCTGCAGTAACAGTTAAGTAGCAGAGCCTTTTTTTTTTCAGATCATTGCCAGTGCCAGACAGGGATGTTGTCCACAGACAGAGTCATTTTAGTTTGACAGGGCACTAGATATGTTGAATCTGTTGTCAGACAAATAGGCCACATTAATCTTGGCACAACAGAAAAAAAAAATCAATGTTCTCCAAATGGAAAAGGGCAGCCCAGTAGGGAACCCAGTGTATTTTCAGCTTTTTAACAGGTTATTGCAAGTAGAAGAGAGTGGTTAAAAAAAAATTAAACTATTTTTAAAAACCACCATCCATTGGTGACCTCTCCTTAATGTCACAACACAAGAAGGGAATGACTGTTTACCCAAAGAAAGTGTGTTGAATGGGGGTAACAATCCCTCATGGACTAGTCAGCCAGTCTCGTTACTGGAGGAATGAATTCCTATTCCGAGAAGTGCGGCCTCTGTGCCTAAGGGTTAGCTTAGTAGAGCAGGCAGTAATTTCTTTCGGATTCCTCATCCTCCTTTGGGGCAGAGGCTGCCATCCACAGTGAAATGTGGTTGCCAGAGTGAGCTCGTGCAGGCACTGGGTGGAGGCTGGCTCAGATGTTCTCTGAGCTGAGTGCTCTATCCTCAGTGGCATACATGGTCAGGGCTCCATTAAGCCCAGTTTGTCCCAGCTGAGGACAGAGGCCCAGATCTAAAGCAGCCTGCTCTGCATGCAGGAGAAGGGTAGCAAAAGGAAATAAGGCTTTACAGACAATAAGTTCTCCTTCAATCCTGAAAAGAGAGGCACCATTTGTAAGAGTACATTCCCCTGTATTGTAGTTTAAAGGGGGGTAGGATGAGGCCTCAGGCTTTCTTTTGGTGAAAAGAGAGGGAATATTCTTCTTTGTGATCCTTGTTTATTTGTATGTTGTGTTATCTTAGGTATACACAGACATACACACACACACACTTGCATAAACACAGCATACAGCTGATGTGTTCCAGGTAGGTGTAGTATAGTTGAGCGGTGGAGACAATGTATTAATACATGAAGAAGAAAGGCCATGATCATCACTTGCGGTGAAGGAATGGGTTATAGAGGTGCTGAAGCTTTCTTCTTGCTCAGAATACCTGTGAAGCCAGCAGCTGAGCTTAGCTCTCCTTCTTTACCCCAAAAGACTTGGGGGCTATTTTGCTCCATGTGAAAAATATCTAGTGCTCAGAGCAGTGGGGATGGTCTTACACAAGATTTCAAAAAAATTACTGCGTTCCTTGGCAGGAAAATATCTTCCTGCTGAAAATCACCTTGAAAAGGGAAGCATCCAGTATCTTTAAGCTATATCTGGATATCCTGGCTTCTAAAAAATGTTGGGCTCCAAAGTGTGCTTTGCCGGTGACCGTTTAGCCCGTTTATCACTAAAGTCTTCTTTGTGCTGTAGCTCCTGTACCTGTAAGATTGAGCTGCCCGCATCTCCCCACAAAGGCACTGAATCCCTTTGCTGAAAGACACTGACTGTTAATTACGTTTCATTTTTTTGTTAGTCACTATTTTAAAGAAAGGGCACAATGCAGAGCTTCCGCCAAGCCTCTGTGTTCAAAATTAGAAACAGCCATGGCCTTGGATAAATCTAACAGGTAGAAGAGAGTGCTTGTGGAGGGGCAAAGTGTGTGGGGGCTGAGAAGTGTCTATGCATGTACTTTCCCAAATAATAAGACACAGTGACCTCTAGTTCTAACCAGCATCAAAAAAAGGATTGCTCTCTGGTTGTGGCAGCACCTTTCCATCATGCATGCCATCTCAGCAGTAATGGTAGTGGCATGGTTTCAGAGGAGCTCATGAATTATGGGTGATATTTCAGATGCCAGAGACTAATCACGATGCAGCACTGGGAGTATTTCCTCGATAAATGTTAATTTCACAAATCATGTTTGACTTTTGGTTTATGATTTAATTTATGGCAAGGGGCTTTGGTTGAGTAGATTCCTAATGCAACTATGAATCAAATCCTTTTTCCACAGTTTATTTAACACTGAAAATTAGTTTTAAAAAATAATAATAAAAATCTGTTAGCAGATGTATATTAGCCTAGCAGTCATTTTCTGTTTGTTTTGATGTTTTTTTTACCAAGATGGTTGGAGAGATGGAGGTGGCTATGAGCTCTAAGACTTCCAGCTCCATAGCCAGTATTTTGAGTTGTCTTTATTTAGTAAGACTGTGGACGTAGATGCATAGGGGAAAACGCAGCTGCACTGTGGCTCTCTGTGTGTGTGCTGATATACCACCTCAGGTATACAATATGTTGGCTAAACTAGCAATATTACTGACCGTTGAATTATTTCATATTTGTTGTATGATCACACTGATGGCCTTCAAGCAATATTGGGAGTCCACAGTACTAGGTAATTTAGAAATAGCTATAGACAATCTATGACTCCTTCTCTCTCATCATATAATGTTAATAGCCAAAACAGCCAGGAAGGGGAGGATCATCCTCCCATTTTAAAGATCAAGAATGAGTTAAAGTAGCCTGGTATGGGGTAAGCCCAGAGTTAAGAACTTAAATTGCTGGTTCATAATGGGGAATGATCAATGAGCTACCAAAATTTGTGTGTGCACCAGTCATTTTGACTAACCCAGTTCAGACAGTCAGGAATTTTAGGGAAATGTAAATAAACTAAGGGAATGAGCAAGGCGATAACAAAGCTGATAACAAAGTTTTGGTGTGTCCTTGTAATACATATCGGAGGGGAAACACTCCTTTGGTTTCTGCATTGCAAATGAACTGTGTGAACCTGGGTGATGATCCTCTTTTCTCTGTGCTGTGTATAGAAAAGGTCTTTCTTGAATTGGCCCTAGATAGAATTTGTGTAGCAAGTGGAGAGGAAGATAGAGTTCATACACTGTTAGCAGCACTACCACTGTGAATGCGCAGGAGGTAGTGCTGCTAACTTGTTAGCAAACTTGTTGAGGATTAAGTAAGAGGAAACACGCAAAGCCCAGTCCTTCATGAGTGAAGTGGTCAGCTCAGTTTTTTTCTAGGAAGCAATCTTATGCTTTATTCTTAAATCTCTGATATGTGCATTTACTGCATTTTATGCAGTAAATTCAGCTTTCCTTTTGATCTTAGAAAAGCAATTGCCCCACTGTTGGAGGAGCTGTTAGCATGGCAACCTAAGTGCCACCATACAGTCCACAGGAGATGGACCTTCCCTTTCTAAAGGGGATAAAGCTGACAGTTTTGCTGCAGAACTCCCAACAGGGGTGGCATTATCCGTTTGATCTCATTTGATTAGCTATTTAGTTTAAATTATCAGGGGTTTGGCAGGGAGTGGAAATGAGCTAGAATAAAGACATCCTAGGACCACTCCATGCCTTTTTCTTTCAGATGTTTATACTAGTATTTCTCAATTCCCTTTCCATCAATGTCTGTATATATATATCTGTAAACTTCTATTTATAGGTGCATACAGATATTTTTATATATATATATGTATGGATTGATTTATATAAATTAATTTTCGAATCTTCACACTTAAGAGTTCAAATTTTCAAATTCTGTGGGAGCATTTATTTTAAATCTCTATGTTGTCCAACTTGATCAGCATTTTAAACAGGAATTTGTTTTGAGAGAAGGAGTGGACATCAGAATATTGTTCTCTGAAATGCACTATGCATTCGTCAGCTCGTTTTCCAAGCAGAGATCCCTTTCTCATCATTCAGCAGTACAGTGCTATCACTGGGCAAGTTCCCAAACCTCATTGCAATGCACACAACACACCACTTCCTGATTTCAGAGGTGAAGGTGCTTTCCAATGAGCCAGATACAAAATTAAAATGTCCTCCTACTCGTGCATAACTCACATTTCTGGCTTATACAAGATCAGCTGACAGCAGGAGTCAAAGACTTACAACTCTGGTGGTGTCTGCAGAGGCATTCATGCTGCCAGTCCTCTCCTGCAGGGTTTTCCTGTAATTCTGTTTACTTTTGTTGAAAACTAATTGTGAGGTGCCAGAGGATGCAAGAAAGAGAAACAAGGATTCTGCTTGTTCTTCTGTTATTGGTAGCCTAGGACTTTGACATTCGATCCATCTGCAGGGAAACCTGTCTAAAGGCAGAAGGAGGGTTCAGAAAGTTGGAGCAGCTCCAAGGGCTCAGCGCTGAAAATTAATTTTGTGGTAGGTATGCTTCTTGGTAGTCTGTTTGCGGGGTGTCAGATGCTGTGGATGCAGGAAAAGGACATAGAACAAGATCGGGAGACAAAATGATGTTCCACCTGAGCCTTGATTAGAATTAAGAGAAATATTCATAACCAGCTACTTTGACCCCTTTTCTTCTGCTGTTGACTTGTTTTAGTACTGTCATGAATTACAAGCGCGTGTAGCCAAAGGAAAGCCAGTCAGCTGTAGGAGTGGAGCCAGCGCACATGAGGTTTTGAGTCAAGGGTGGGCCTGGAGATGAGGAGCTGGCTAGAGGCCAGGGGAAGGAGAGGGCGTGCTGCGCCGAGGACAGGTGTCACTGCTTGCAGGAGGGTGACCAGCCTGGCACAAAGCAGGGCTTGCACAGAGGTGGTGGTGATGATTAATACTACACGCTCTGCAACACGGTCTTAATAAGCTCTACCCAAAAGCCTGACTGTATCTTCTGCTCGCTGCCTGACACGTGTGCTTGCATACGATCCAGGCCATGATGCTGGGCTTGGGAGAAAACAGGCCCATAGTGGAGCAATTCTGATATGAGCAAAGGTCAAGGGGAGATGTAGCTCCAGAGCCACAGTATATTTACGTGCCTAATTTTTCTTTCAGGCTTCAGTAGCCAACATTGTGTGTGTCTGGGCCCTAGTTGTTAAAGGAAAGGCTACTTAGCTCTGAAGAATAAAACTCAAAAGTGTATGGTCACTAGCAGAATTGCAGCAGTGAGCTGATGGGTGTTATCTCAGCTCTGCCCATCCTGTGCTCAGGATCCCTCTGGCTGGATCCATTCTATATTGCGTGCCTAAATAGGATGGCTGCTTTAGTGCCTTGGCATGCATGACTACACACCATGAAGGCACTGCTCAAAACACCTTTCATCCCCAATAAATCAAAGGTACAGAGCACAACAGCATAATCTCCTACTACGTCTCTTTTCCCCAAAAGCCCCAACCTGTTCATGTCCACACGTAATGAGCAATCAAATACAATCTCCATTCAAATAAGCATACTAGAGTTAAAATTCTCTTTTGAAAAAAAATCTAATGCATGCACATTTTCTTGCAGGCGAGGAAAAAAAAAAATAGAGTTCCTGGCCTGGTGCCAAATTGGGGTTTAAAAATTCATACCTACCATAAGAATTTATATAACTTCTGAATAATTTATAGGCTGTGCCAATAACAAGGGGCTTAATATTTGATAGAGATTATTTAATCAATAGAAAACAGTGCAGTGAAAAAGCTGTCAAAGAACTACAACATGTCAGTCTGGGCTGGGCAGCTTTTAACCTCTTCCCTGCTACACATGTCCATTAATATATATGTATGGAAGGACATTTTGTAAGTAGGGTGGTAGCGTGGAAGCGGAATTGCCAGGATGTTTTTCTTCTAGAGGCTTTTCTTTGGCAGTCTGCCGTTCCAGACAGATCCCTTGCTGATTCACCAGAACTTTGAAATGTAATGAGGTTTTTAGCGCTTAGCTGAATTGGTCAAAAGGAGTAGTTAGTTTCTCGTGAATAATCTGCTGGGGATTGTGGGTTACTGTGAGATGGTTCAGAGTTCATCAAGATTGGTGGCAGTGCTATTTGGCACAGGCCATTTGTGGTGCAGCTGTTTCCATTTGCATTTGATTCTGTGGCCAAACTTCAAGAGGTTTTTACAGATGTGGGCACTAATAAACAAAGGGACAGAAAAGAACTAAAGATGTATCTGTCTTTATAAAGGAGGTTGCTACCTGACTTGTGTCCCTGGCCTTGGTAATTGCTTAGACATCTGCATCAACTCCGACGTGTCTTGGTCCATGCCATGTTCCCCAGTTTTAGGATTATGCTCATGATTTTCATATAGTAATCAACTATTAAGTGATAAAACAGAGTAGCTGAGCTTCTCAGCAGGTGTGGTCATTTCATGACATGTGTTACCCATAGGCATCACAAAACAGTAAACTATTGAGCATAGAGGAAGCAAGCAGGAACTCTCCTGATTTTTCTTGTCTTTGCATGTATCTCTTTCTATATAACTGCATCTGGGTTTTGTATCTTGCTGGAGTGCATGCCTGAAGTTGTGAATCTTAAAAGTTAGCCAGTGCCACATGAATATCCAGTCTAACTTCTGGCATAGTAAAAGTCCTAGAACAACACCCAGTGGTGTGTGATGGTACCCAGTGGTACATTCAGGCTTATATAGAAGACCAACCTACTTGTTTAGATTTAAGCGAGATTGTGTGTCATATGTGTAAATAGCATACCATTTGTTAAAAAACTGATTATTAACTGGTTCCCTAACAGACAGCTAATCACATGCCCTGATGAGCAAACTTTCTATTGCATGACCAAAACAAGAAGCTGTGTGAACTGACTACCATTCCTAGAGCACCAGAGAGTATTTCTTGTTACTTGTTTGCATTTATAATACTTACCCAAAATACTTTGTGTTTCAGTATGAGCTTTCATCTAAAGATCTCTATCCATTTAACGCTTTGATAATAATAAATACATTTGTATTGCCACAGAGGACCTAATTTGTGTAGCTGTGAATGTCTCGTAAATTGTCTTCATCTGTAAGGCTGAGAAAACAGGAGCTGCATACCCACACTGGGATGTATAGTGATGGGCCGCTGCGGGCAATCCCATCTGGCAAGAATTTTAGTATTTCACACCATTCTTGCTAATGGCTTAAAGACAGCTTTTCCTTCTTTACAGATGATAACTGGTATGTTTGTTTGGGGGTTTTTTGTTATTTTGCCATAAATATCTTGTAATGCATGGTCCTGGTGTTCTCTGTGCCAGTTAGTCTTTCTTTAACAGCATTTTTCCAAGCATTGCTCAGAGCCAGCCTGTTTCTTTTGTTACAGTCCTGCTTTGCAAGTAGCATATAGCTGCCTTGCCTTAGTGAGAGCTCTGTGAGTTATTCCTCAAAGCTCCATAGGGTTTGGGCAAAGGCATCCTTTAATAAGTTGTAGCATAGTCCACCAGATGGGAAGGAGAAATCATCACCAAAAGTGTCTTTGTTGCTGTTTTAAGTGATGTCTTCATAGTATTGTAGCACAAAGGCAATCTGGTCATGGAGAAGACCTTGCTGTGCTGGCACTGGACAAGAATGGGACAAAAACAGAGCCTATGCCCTAGTCAGCTTACAATCCAAAACACAAAGCAACTGTTGGAAACCCTGTGGTGGGGAAGTCCAAGCTGTTGTCAAGCATCACAGAAAAGAACAGTCTTCAGGAAGGAGCTGAAGAAAAATGATGATGTAGCTCTGTCATTAACAATGATGCTCTTCTAAGTGTAGGGGGGGTGTTGTGAGAGCACAGAATCGTTTGCCTGGATATTTAACAGGTGGATGGTAGAACCTGGCTTTGGAGGCTGGTCAGAGACAGAAGTCAACCTCAAAGGCCAAGGAAGAGATCCTAGATTGGTTACAGAAGGGGCTACAAGGTATCTAGAAGTGAAGGCAGCTAGTTCATGTTAGATATAGTATTAAAAAAGGAGACAATGGAGGCACGGAAGGAGTGGTCAAAGTGGAAAGCTAAGAAAATTATATTGCAGTGATGATATGATATCTATTTTGAATTGCCAGCAGTGGGGCAAGAATGTATTGATCAAAGTGAAAGAGATGATGATGAATCCATTTAGATACAAGATATCTAGCTAAAATTAGACATGAAATTTTAGCCATGTGGGTGGATAGGAAAATCATAATCTTCGAGGTATAATAAAGAAAACATCTAAAAGATGCCAGTACAACCAAGTTGTAGGAACCTGAAGAAAGCCTGAGTCAAAGGTAACACCTGCACTACAAGCCTGAATCATAATCAAACAAGCAGTGTTGTCCCTAGGGGTAGAGAAAAGAAGAATTGTAATGAGGTGGTGAGGCTAAGGGTTCTGTTTTAACCTTGTTGTGTTTGAGCTGATGATAGAACAACCAAAGACGTTAGAGATGAAAACCAACATTTTAGTTTATTCAGGAGAAAAGGAAGAATACTGATTTTTTATCTGAGTGTCTAAATTTTGCAAATTTTTTGTGTCTGTTTTGGGGCAAAAGTCACAGCTTTTTTTTTTTTTAACTTCTGGTAGTGGCATCATAAATCCTCACAGCCCTGTCAGGTAGTTAGCATAGTTGTATACAACGAAAAATACAGTCATTATAGACAAAATTGTTGTTGATCAACAGATATTTATTGATCATTCCCAGGGGAAAATGGACCATCCTCTGTGTTTATAGGAGTCCTGCTGACATGCAGGATTTGGAAAAGACTAAAATGACTCGAAGGATGCAGGAATGATTTGAAACTGGTGGGCTGTCACATCTTGTGATCCACAGAATACAGGCAAGTTGGCGTAATGAGGAGGAGAGGCACAGTGCTTTTTTGTTACATTTCCAGTCTAAGCTACAGAACAAGCCACAGTCAACCATGGGGAGGCTACTGTGAATTAGAGAGCTCTGGAATCTGTGCTGGTTCCTGGTATAGCCAGAATCTGAGGGGCACAAAGGTAGTTTAAGACCACATTTCTCCATATTCATCTTGGCTGCTCCATGTCTTTCACATGCAGAAATCACCCCTCCTTTGCTATATTGTTTAGTTTTTGTTATTACTTCTTTACTGTTTTTGTTCCTGAAAGAGTAAATAAAATGAACCAAAAAGAAAGAAAAGAGCCTAGGATTATTCTAAGCTTGCTTTTATAAGCTGCATGCGCGTCTCTGATATGATATGTAGTGGGTCATTTGAGGTTAGGAACTTAGAGCTTTTATTGGGGAGGTGGTGGTGATGGGATGCAGATGGAAAAATGGCAAAGGGAATAGATAGAATGCTGCTGCACGCAATCTCTCTGCTCCTCTCCAATAGATGAAATTATTCTTGTATTAAGCATTTGGCTTCTTTGTCTTTAAAGACCAAAGTCTTGTCTTCTTCAAGCTCTGGAACTTAACCAGAGGTTTTTTGGTTTGTGTCTTGGCTTGTAGCAGGGACATGAGATACCATGCAAGACGTGGACCTCGGTGTCTTTATGAAAGCAAGCTGTGGCCTGTGAAAATTTTTGCAACCTGTTAAAGAATATATCTAGTGAGGAAAACAAGTAACAGAGAACTTACTTTTAACACCACATGCACTTGGCTTCATATTGAGTTGCAGAAGCCTGATGTTTTCTTGCTTTTCCAATGTCCTAGCAAGCAGAGAGGAAATTGTTGATGGGGACAGCATGGAGTAGAAGGCACAAGGGACCACAGGTGCTAAATCCAGCTCTGATACTGGGTGACTGTAACCCTGGGCAAGTCACTTTGCTTCGCAGTTCCCTATCAGTAAAGAACAGGAGATTAATACTTGTAATGCTTCTTTCGTGAAATGCAAGGATTAGAAGAGCTGGTGTGTCCAGAGCATCCAAGATGGGAGAGCTAAGTGCTCTTACAGAGTCTTTTGTCCTAATATAGCTCCTCTCTGTATTATCACAGCAGGTAGTGTACATGCTGCCAGCCAGAGGCTGGGTCTTTCCTTTCCTTGAACCTCCTTGCAACAGCTATTACAGAGCAGGGTTTCCTACATTTTTACAGTGCGAAGACTGATGCTGTCAATCTTATGTAGACAGGATTTTTAAAAAAGCTTCATTCACCAGTAAGTTACTTTTCATCTCCAAATGTAATAGGAGACTAGTTCTGGTTAATGTTCTGGGATTTTTAGAATTTGCTTGCTTGCTTAGAATAAATGGGAAAAGTAGTATGATAATGAGATGAGAAACTGTCATATCTGGGAAATATAAAAGGGAAGGGGAAACTCGGGAAAATACTTCTCAGTGTTTTTCTCCCCTACAGGCTATGTGTTATTTGCTTTCTCCTAGATCCTCCAAGAGTTGGCACTGGCATACTTCCAGTCCTATAGCACTTTGCTAAAGTAAAGGATTGTAGACGCTGATGTGGACTCAGGAGATCTGGATTTTCTTCTGTGCCACAGATTCAGGAAAGATGTAGTGTCTGTATGCCTTATTTTCCAGCCTCTGGAATAATGCTCTTTCTTTCCTTTGCTTTTTCTGTTTGTTTTTTTTCTGAGTGTGTATTCTCTTCTTTTATGGAGTCACTCAGACATATTCACACATACATAGACAGATGGATAGATACAGATATACAGCATTTAGTGGGGATTGTGTAAGCTGTACAGTGGTAGTTAGAACTGGTGCAACACTTGGAAATGTTTAAACCCCCTTTGTTGGCCTGTTTGGAAATAACATATGTACTACTACTGTGCCGTGTAATGCGCCAGCAAAACATTGGCTTGCACAGAGATGGAGGCAGGTGCTGAATTATGCCCCTGTTTAGTCGAAAATCTCCTAGTTGGGGGCTATCCTAAAAAAAACCGCATCGTACTGGAGGGAATAGGGTTGGCGGGTGACCAGCTGCAAGTCCGAACTCAGAAATCCTAGCTGCAGCATAACCACGTAGTACTTGTGGAATGATCCCTGCAGCATTTATTTCTTGCACTTGACCACTGGGGAATGTGTTTGTCATCCTTCTCACTCCTGTCACATTGGGGGTTTTGTCAGATCAGAATACATCGTTGCTGTGCTTCTCTGTGCCCCTTGACTTGTCATAGGCACAAATCTTTTTCAAATGTTCTCCCCTGTTCATTTCCATTATTATATCTGGTGCTTCTAGGTGGCAAGCAAAAATGAATAACCTTGTAAATGCTCCCTGTCTTTCAATTTGTTTTATTTTTCATACAACATGTCAGTGCATTTTTGTTGAGTGTTTTTAATAAGATGAAGTTGATGAAAATAAATTGCTTTGCAGTTCCTGCTGTGGGTGACAGAAATGCTGGGTCTGTAATTTTCCAAAACTGTGCATTTGAAACCAGTGTGGAGGGTGTTCTGTATGCCTTTAACTGCAATCATCTTCATAAAATACCTCCCAGGAAAAGAAAACAGCTAGCAATTTGAATTTTGGGGGCAAGATGCACTGCTGATCCAGCTTCTTCTGGGCACAGTGAGCGAGGGAGCTGTCAAGGAGAATTTTAGGATTGATTCTGTGCCAGGCTTGGGTCTGCCATATGGGATAGTTAGCCAGATCTGTCTCTAGTATGAGAGGGAGAATGAATTATATAGCAAACCCTCTTACCAGAGTGTCTGTTAGCCAAGGCTTGGAAAGTGAGGGTTGGGACTTGAAAACGTGGACATCCCAGTGCCCATGGCTACTGCATATTGGCTTTCTTCTGAGCAGTTCAATGTCTTGCTCAAAAAATGTAATGCAGATAAATGGTGATCTCCATATTACCAAGGTGTACTCAGTAGACAGTCTGGTAACTACTCATCTCTTTTTGGAGAGATGATAACCCACATATTCCAAATGTGATTTTCAAGTCAAGATTTTTCTCTTTTTTATTCATTTTAATGAAAAAAAAGGTCAATATTACAATATTTCTTGTAACTGTTTCTATTTTGATAAAAATTGCAGAAAATACCATATTAATTCCCTAAAGTTTAGAATTTCATTTTGTTGTCCACTTTTTTCTGCTTTTCTACTACTTATTTCGCTGCAAGACAATATTAATGTCCGTCTCTTACTGCATTCTCTGCTGCATTTCTGTAAGGCAGGGAAATGCTTTTTCCTTGTGCTGGCTGGTAGCTGACACATGGAAGTCGCGCAGGAGCTGATGATGGACCAGGAGCTCAGATCCCACTTTTGCAACTTCAAGGCTAATGCCATTATCATTAAGCCAATTTTACTTTCCTCAGAACAGCTTTTACTCCTTCTACTGTTCCATCTTTTTGGAAACACTGAAAACAGGAATAATTAAGCCCCCAAATTTATAATAATCTTCTCCTCTTTCCATTTCAAATTTAGAAATTTCCTCTGAGATTATGCTGCTTGAGGTACAGAAAAGACAATATCCTGCATTCATTATTTTCATTGTCCACTCAAATTTGAAAAGTTGGATTAATACTGGTAATAAAACTATCTTGCTGTAAAGCAAAGCATTGAGAGATAGGGATCGTACAACACATACAGTTCAGCCTGGTCTGCAATGCTGTTAGGAGGAGGGGACAGGGAAGTACACTCAAAATTTAGAAAAATATTTCATTCTTGTTTGCAAATTTTTTGGTAATGTCTCTCAAACAAACTGCCAAGGATTTGAATGCCTTGTTCACCCTTGCATTGTTGCTTTACAGAAACCGCCTTTCAGATCATGTGCCCTGCCATGCAACCCTGAAACTCACTTCAAAGGAGTTAGGCAGTAAGGGAGGAATACTGGTTTCTGCCTTTCTTACAGGGGTTAAACCAGCCACCAGAGCCAAAGAACAAAAGTGATTTTTCAGTAAAAATAATAATAATTTGTTATTTATACTTGTCATTTCAGATTCTGAATAAATAATCTCACTGCATAATTTCTTCATTCTGTATTAGAATAGTATATGCTGGGCAAACAAGCAAGGAGACAGTAGAGCACAAAATAACAGCGGAGGTGGAAAAAGTCCATGGAGGTTTCAAGCAATCCTCTTGCCAATAGAAGCCTATTGCTTAGTCCATGTTATATCTGGTTTATTTTTAAATTATTCAGTTGACAGTGTTCCTGCCACTTCCCTGGGGAAACTATTTCATTCCCACTATTAGGCAACATTTCCAGAGATTTATACTGTTTTCCTCTGCTTGGCTGCCTTTCATTACCCCTACTTACAACAAGACGGTCCATCCATGGCAAGTCCTTTCCTTCCAGAAGATTTCAGTCTTCTCTCCGTGACTGCCAGGAGTCCAATGTGAGGTCTGGGGTTTCCTCTCTTGCTCCTTAGGTCCCTGTTGTGCCATGTTTATTCACTCAGTGTAGCATTTTTCACGTGTGAGTTGCAAGGGAGGGCGGCTACTCCAGCAATCACTGCTGTTCAGCAGGAAAAGCTGAGGCCATTACGTAGGCTGCACACATGTAGTTTTTTATCTTTTTTCGTAATTTAAAATATTCACCTTTTTTTAAAAAAATTCCCTCTAGTTTGTTGACATCTGTCTGGTTCTCGGGTGTCCAAGATGGAACAGTATGTGAGTGCAGCTTTGCCACAGCTGTTTTATAAAGGAACTGTCAGCTTGGTTAAGGGACCTGAGGCTTCCTAGTATGCAGTCTCACTCCATGGTAGCTTTAAGAGCTGCTGTGAAAGCTTATACCTGATTATTCTATTCTTCCCCTCCTGGTCCTTTAAGTAATTTTTGAATTCCAGATTATCTCTTGCTATTGAACACTGAATCCAACAGTGGCATGTCTGAAGTTTGCAGAACCCCTGTTAAAAATATTAATCATTCCTGATTTTAAAATTCAGATTCTCTTCCACTGTTCTTTCCAGAAGTGTTCTCCTTGACTGCATGTAAATAGAGGTGTTTGTATGTAACTGTGTGTGTGAGGGGGTTGGTATGATAATGTGCTTACAAAATCCTGGCTTTGTTATTTTCTAGGTATTTGGTGCTAGAACATGTGTCAGGTGGGGAGCTTTTTGACTATCTCGTAAAAAAGGGAAGATTGACACCAAAAGAAGCCAGGAAGTTCTTCCGACAAATCATCTCTGCTTTAGACTTCTGCCATAGTCATTCAATATGGTGAGTACAGCCATTTCCAATGGAAGTTACCTCTTACATAAATGCACAGAATAAAGGGATCTTATTTCTTGATACTTTTACTTACTATTAAGTAACTGATGTTGTAAAGTTCTAAAAGCATTGTGTAAAGTGCTGATGTATTTTTTAATTCTTGGCTGTCTGTGAGATAGTGCGCCAGTCACAGATAGACTTTTCATGGAGAAGATTGTCCATCATTTCTCACTGGAGGAGAATTCATTCACAGGGAATGCTTTAGCCGGGAAAACCAAAACCACCAAGGAAAAGAAGTTTAATTTCCATCATTCTTGGGGCACTTGCTAATAACTGAGAATTATATACACTATATCAGAATGAATCCCTGAAGAAACTTGGGACAATTATGAATACAGCAAAGTAATTTTAGGGTTTTCTTCAGTTTTTGGAAACCTACTGGCTTTTGGCAACCTTCACTGAGTCCCTTCTGGGCATTTGAGTCACTGTTGCCTTTAATTTCCTTTTCAGTAGGGAAGAATTTCCTTGATCTGACTGCTGTTGATACTCACTAACTCTGTCATATAATTTAACCATCAAGTGTGATTTAACCTGTGCTTTCAGGTGGTGTTTTAGATTGGACCAGTTTCTCCTTCATCTTCAGCAAGTTTAGGTAATTTAAATTATGCTGAAATCAAGTTGTTATAATCAGTCTGAGCACAGAGTTTCTGTATAGCTGCTGACCCATAACTGCCTGCTTATTTCTCAGAAATGCAGCTCCTCTAGATTGGCTGGGGGAGACCATTTACATTATGTCTGTGTGGCTGCTTCTCCATAGCCACAGACAGCCATAGATCTCCCCTCCAGGAAGCTGAGGGCTACTGATAGATACTGCAGTAGTTGGCTTTGCATAATCACTGTGTGGTTACTTCTCAGTAACTGTACAGTCATTTTCTGTACCCCCAGTTTTGTGCTGAGAACTTGCAAACCAGACGTCCACAGCATTAATGGCCACAACAAAAATGGATGCCTAAATATTTAACTTGCTCTTCTATCCCCCTCCCTCTACTTTTCTGACTCATTTCAACAGGAAATAGTAATCTGAAAGAGAGCATATTTCTAATAAATTGAAAGGGAAATAAGAGCCTTTCTTGAGCATATATTAAGAAGAGTATACCCTTAGCAGAAGAGGCAGTTCAAAGGTGGTGGATTTGGGTGAGAAGGTCCTGAGGACAATGCCTACCTGGCACAGGCAGGGTTACAAAAGTCAGAGAAATTCCCAGAGGAGCCAAGAGCAGGTTGCGTGCCCTAACTAGAGGATCTAAGTTTTCTCTGTCGACAGAGATCTCTGACAAGTTCTATTCTGCAAATTCCACAATTTTTCCTCCTTGCTAATCACCTGGGTTGAGTGATCATGACCTTCTTATAAGCAGCATAATCCTTGGTAGGTTGTACAGCTGTTATTTTTTATGTACACTAGGTGTACCCACTGGTGGATTGCATAGATACATGTTTCTGTTCCCTACGTGGCTTAACACTTAGAGACCCAATCCAAGAAGACTCAAAAATGTTTAAGTACAACTGAAGAGAAATGATTTAGTCTTCCAAATGAATATTCCAGAGAAATACAAATCTCCATTGGGATAGAAGTGTCTATGAAAGCATGCATATATACACATACATACTAGTCCTTTGGGCTTGTGATGGATACCTCTTGATATGGCAGACTTTAATAAACTGAGAGGATCATGGTTGAGGCTGTCAGACAGATAAGCACCTCTGCAGGTTTAACGATATGTGGAATTTCGAAGGCAGAGTGCATGTCTCTCTGGAGGAATCAATTTTCCTCTGTTAAACATACTGGATTGTGGGCAGTAGTCTTGTTTAGAAGTAAATCCCCTGTCTCCTTGCCAACTCCCACTCGACTAGCATCTAGTGCTGAATAAGTTAGCAGTAAATCATAAGCTCTTCCTCCCTCCAGGTCATTCTGAGACTTGTGTGGTCTGTGTTATATTAGACTCTGTTGTATTCTGGACAGTTATCATTAAACCCTTTTTGAAAATCAGAGCATGCATAAAGATATGTGTGTGCGTGTGTATAAGTATAAAAGTTAATGTGATTTCCTAAGCAGTGAAGCCTGACCTTGTCCTGTCGTGGGGCAGTGAAATGACAAATCATCTCATCAGCCAGGTTATCCAGTTATGACCACATTGAAAAATGAAGGCTTCTGCTTTGGTTAATGACTAAATGTGGGTGCCTCTAACCTACTGGCAGAATAGATTGATAGCCTGGTGCCCCCAGCCCCGTGTCATTGTCCCATCTTCTTCCTGTATGTCCCAAAACACTGTGAAATATCTGTGGCTTACTTTCACAGCAGTATGTAACCACATTCAGCTTTCACTGCTCAAAACGTATTGATGCACTGGGATTCCTGGATCAAAGAATCAGAAAGGATTCCCCAATCCTCCCATCAGTAAAAGGCTGCTACTGTGCGGAGAGATCACCTGTGTCTGAGAGGTGTTTTCAAACAAGCAGCTCAGACAAGGAAGCAGAATAGTCTTGAAGCTTGAGTCTGTCTGTGTGTTGTTTTAAAAAAGTATGAGCTTTCTGTTCTTATTTTATTTAATGGAAACAGTGGGGGAAGATTTGATGTACCTCACTCCGAGGTGCAGTCACTTACGGGGTTTTGTGGTACAGGTTGGCCATGGGGGAAAGCTTACAGGTAACCTGGATAGGGTTCTCTAAGGACTTTTCTGTGTACATAGCACCGTGCCGTGCTAGGGACCCACAGGCAACCATGGGTGCGAACAGACAGCACTGTGCAGAGGTATTACGTGGGATCCTGCAAACAGTGTATCTGTGTTACCTTGCTGCTTTGCCTGAGCTGGCAAGCAGAGCGGTTAGCTCAGTGATGCAGAATTATTGCTTCTGCTTCCAGCTCTTCCTCTGTGCTAGCTCCGAGGGCTCTGCACCATGCTGCAGTGCCCGGTGCAGACGCGCTCAGCAGTGGTGCAAGAAATGGCAGAGGAACAGTGTAAGACCATCCTAGCCTATGAAGTTTTCTTTGGACATAAGTGATGTTTTTTTCCTAAGCTGCCATTCACCTAATGCTGGGTGTCTGCTCTCCTAAATTCAGGGCCTTTAAGATGTCTCAGCTGGGTGCCCCAAATCAATAGTCCCTTTTGAATATCCTGTCTCCGTACTGTGGGAGAGCTTTCAGCTAATTCAGTGCCGGCTATATTTTCTGTCGGAAACAATGTAGGAGCATGTATCAGGGTAGGTCGCAAATCCTTGCTTTCCTCAGGAAGAGTCTCTTTTATCTCGAGCGAGGGAATGCTGCAGCGCCAACAGAGGGTGGGAGCTGGGCGAGGAGAGCTGGCGGGCGTCTCATTGGCTGGGTGTGACATCACCAGCAAGAGCTGGGATTGGCGGCGAGTGTATTTTGTGTGTGTTGGGGTTTTGCTTTGGTCAAGCTCATATTTGGTGTCTGTATCTCACAAGCTGACAAATAAAAATATGATTACAGAAAATGCCCCATGGCAAACCTTATTATGGCTTCAGAGATAACAGATAATGCCAATTACTGCACAGGGCAGTGGTGACATTGAGAGGAAATCCCCTGCGGTAATGAGCAGCAAGATGATTATTTCATTTTATTTTTGTTTTGGTCGGGTTTCATTTTGTGTTTTTTTCCCAAGCATGCACAAGAGGGGGTTAAGGCAGGTTCTTTATGAATATTGATAAATGACAATTATGAGGGCCCTTTCTCCTTTCATTGCCTGGGGCTGTGCCTGCTTGAGTATGCACAAAGCTCTTGCTGAAGTATGTCTGCGTGTGCATGCGTAGGCATGGGGGTGTGTGACTTAGAGGGCTGAGGCAAAGGGTTGAGGCAATGAATGAGAGCTTTGTTTGACTTCGCCTTGTGTTCTTCCCGTCAGTGCAGGGGGGGAGAAGGCTCCTTATAAAATAATGCTTCAAGATTTCACAGCAGTAGTGCCAAAATCTCTGGTATATTCCTGCAGGCAGGAGCTGCAGAGCACTGTCAGTAAAGGAAACATGCTTTTAGGGAGAAATCTGGGGTGTCTTTGAGAAACAGAGAAAGCTGAAGAATGCCAGGTGCCATGTTCTGTCAGATAGTGCCACCCTTCTAGTGACTCCTGCTCTGCCTTGCTTCATTTATAAGGAGTGTACTGTAGTGTTCTGCAGGGGTGGTGTGTCAAACACTTAAGACTGCAGCAGCTGGACAGTTTGAAATCATGACTCAAGGCCTCCAAATGTGAAACCGGTCTAGAAACTGTGGAATTTAATAAGGTGGGTTTCTGAGCATTTTTTTTCTGGTCCTTGAGTCTTTAGGTTTTCAAGTTTTCTTTCAGACCATCAGAAGTGAGGAAGGTACCTTTTTCCTCTGTTGAGCGCTGAGATTCACCAATCATTGCTGGATCCAGGAGTTTCAGATCTGTGATTGAGACTCATTCTAAAACAGTGAGGAATTTTCAAATTTCCCTTGTACAGGGAACTGGAGAAAACCAATCAAGTACAGCAGCTGTAATGCCAAAGGCAAAGTTATGAGCTCAGCTAAAGTCAGAGGACATGTATTTTTGTAAGTTTACTTCTTTATATAAGCTGCTGGAAACTCAGAAGTGGCATAGTCTTATTGTAAGCATAACCAGGTAACATTCTCTGGCAAGTACAGCAGTGGTGATCAGACCTGACAGTCTGTTCCAGCTTTGAAATACATGAATATATGTTTTGAGGCAACGATGGTAGGGAAGAGCAATATTTTTTAATAGATCGATAGAAATAATTGTTAAAAAGCAAGCGACATTTTATGCATACAAACCCTTCTCCAAGTCTCCTGGTATGTTTACAGATGTTGTCCTTTTTCCTAGCTATAACTATATTTATTTGTTCTGCAGAATTCTGTGAAAACTTACTAAATTTGAGCATAGCAACCATGGCTCTAAACAAAGATTCTTCTGTAGGTAGATACAAGTTACACATTCAGATCTGATTTGCAGAAGCAAGAGAAAATAAGATTAAAGTTTTTTTCTGCTCAAGAAAATTAAAAATACTGCTTCTCATACTATTAATTATTACTGATAAATTATTTGCATCACATCGGGCACTTTTAAGAGGCATACTGCAGAACAATTATTCTGTGGTCTGGCCCTTCTGGGAGTTTGGGGTCAGTAAGAAAAGCATTTGCAAAGTAGCCAACAATTTGATTAGTACAAATGACCTGTAACTACTCCAATTAGCAGGTTTCTTGAGTTAGAAATCTGTGACCTACAATGAGTTGTCATAGAAACTGATATGAGCATTTCAGCTCAAAAATCACTTTAAAATAATGGGTTAGTTCATCATCTCGTGCCAGGTGACATAGCCCCTTTGAATCCAAGATCTGGAGTCTGTCACTACACCAAAAATCTTCTGCCAACCCTGGGTGACAGGGAGACAGTGTTTTACTTCTCTTTTTTATGTATGCTGCAGTTGCCTGCAGTACAGATACAGCGATATTCCCAGAGCAGGAGGACGGACTAGAAAGGTAACGGAGGAAGCTAGAGGAGCTGTCTGAATAACATCACTGGGAGCAACCAGAAAGCAAGTATGGCCAGTGTGTAAGTGGGAAGCTGAAACATGTTAACGCATATGTGTGCCTTTCATTTTCTATGCACCACTTCCAAGAACTGTGCCCATTTCCATGGGGCAATTTTTTCAGACCTCTCTCTGTATCCATCTTGTGCTGCAAGGGAATTGTAAAGCCTTTGTTGTAATCTTTAAAAGAGGGATGGTCTTGCGGAGAGTCTGACAGTGTGTGCTTCCCCTATCGTGGCTTGTTTAATGGCTCCCTTTCATTCACACACTCTCCCTTCAAAAGCCTGCTGTATGCAGGCTCCTGGAGCTAACTTCTTGCTCTGTTGTCGTGGTTGAGGAGCTCCGGGCAGTCTGAGGCTACCAAGGATCAGGGTTACACAGACTTCTTCTGTAGTGCTGCATTTCTCTTCCATATTCTTTCTCAGCATATGCAGGGCTTAATAGGAGAGTTTGCCATGTTTGTCACTAAAGAAGCTGCTTTCTTCTCTTCTGATTTTCCAGCCATGTGGTAAAGCCCCTACAGCTTTAGAGCCTTTAGAACAACGAAAGGGTAACGAGTCCTCTGTTCACCTGCAGAGAGAGGAGTTGATGCGGTCATATAAGACATGGAGAGCCAGAGAGATCAGCTGGAATGGAACCAAATTAAATGCATTTACTCTGAATGTTCCATTAATGCCAAGTAATTACCACATACAGTGGGATTTTTGTTTTGTTTCATTTTGGCACAAGATAATTCTTTCCAAATATGAATGCATGAGGCTGTCCAGGTTGCTGGGCTCTTAGGTAAATTATAACAAGCCTTTCCTCTTCCCATATGTTCCTCTCCCTTCCTTCTGGCATTTGAAAAGCTGGCAATACAAAGGTGGGAAATGGAAATGCAGAGAGGAAGTCTCATTCCCAGTGACAGTGACACTGGTTCTGCCACTCTGGTGCAGACTCCTGGCCTGACTTCTACCCCCAGGATGCTGCCTTGGCAAATTCGAAGTGGTCCAAAGGGAGATAGCAGAGAAATGTTCCAGCTAGAAGAAAATTTTCATTGGGGCATAGAATTCTCTTGTGGTTGAATGTGGAAGCACTGCCTGATCCCACTGGCACCCTGATCTCTGAGAGGGAGTACTGCCACAATACAAAAAAAATACTCAGGCTGCCATGAAATTCCTATGCTAACCATTCATACTGGGCACCAGGGACTGTGTTGAAAGAGGGATGGAGAAGGGTCAGAGAGATGCAAAACTGCCATATGACAGTTCTTGTATTTTAGGGCCCAGTCGTCAATAAATGTAACGATTCTTGAGAGAGTCCACACTCTCCTCTCTGCTCAGTGGGCTATAGTGAAGAGCTGATAATTCTTCTTGGTTTTATTTTGGTGAGTGTCTGGAGGGAAAAAAAAAAAAGCTTCAAGGTCTGTTGCCACTCCAGATTTCCTTTCACACATACTATCCCAGTCCTGCGAATCCCCAGGTCCCAACTTAAGGCTTTCAAAATGCTGTCTGGGAGGTGGGTCAGGACCTCTGCCTAAAGACTGCCATCAGCCCACGTAGGCTGATCATTCATAGAAAAGCATTGCACAGCACAGTGAGGTGAACCTTACTCCACATTTGGAATGTGGATGGTGGCACCCCCTTTTTCCTCTGTCTCTTGCAGTGGGTCTCCAAAAAAAACCCTGAATATATGTGCCACTTCCTAGGAACCTCATTTTCCCACTTGATCCTCCCTGACAACCCAGGCCTAAAACTGTCTGTGTTGTGGATCCCAGCTGATGGGAAGATGGGATGAAATGGGAAGAAGGAAACTCCATTCCACCAGTGAATGCTGTTCTCATTTTCAAAGGTGTCATCCTTTCCCTTTCACCATCTCTCAGTGGTCTGGGAGTGGGGCTGGTTCAAGGTTCACATACGTTCTGCTCCAGCCAGGGCCTGTGGCAGGTCTCCTAAGGCTGGTAGCTTTGAGGCATGGAAGGGGAGCATTTTTGTATTTCCTTTAGATGCACCATTTTCCTGAAATAGCATGAGATGTTTTGTAGTGAGCATGCATCCAAGCTGAAGAAATGCTTGTGGACATCCTGTGCCAAGGTCATGCTGTGCCTTGATCATTCCTTCAAGTTCTCTTCTCTCTAAAAAAACTACACAACTTTAGGATAAGCAAAGAATTTCAAATTTTAGGTACAAAAGGCACATGTCAGCAGTATGCCTGCTATAGAAGTTCAGTATGCCTGAACATGTATGAATGTTATCAGCCAGTGCACAGTGGAACAGGCACGGGCAGCAGCACCCTCAGCTTTTACACCATGTATCTGTTCAGCAGTCAGCCAGGAGCAGTTGCCAAGACTGAAAAACAACCATAGCTGCTGAAAAACCATGCACAGTAGAAGGACACACACTCAGCTTGAGCTGTGGGGAGGTTTCTTGTTTCATAGCATAAACAAGCACTGCTCGCTTTACAGGGAGCCGTTTCTTGCCACTGAGCCCTAGTCCTCAGACAGAACTTCAGTGCATCTCCCCAGTGGAATGAAGTCTTCCCAGCACCCTGTTAATGAAACCAGTTGTAAGACGAGAACTGTCCAGCTTGTCTGCTGGACGAAAGGTTAAATCACAAGCTACTGTCTCATTAGTGTCCAGCTTTCCTAGCTTGCTTTAGGACTGTGGGCTCTTCACTCCATTTCACTGCTGCGGCTGGAGCATGTTCAGATTTGGCAGATGTTGACGATCTTGCCTTCATCCAGGACTGCTGTCCTTGATGATGGCATTCAGGGGTTCTTTTCATGGCCATTAACTTCTTTAGTCTGGGTAAAGTGCTTCTCTCACCTCTGTGACTCTTCAAGAGTTGCAAATAAAAAGAAAAAAAAGCAAAGTCACCACAAATTTTGTGCAAGATTTTTGTCTTTGGATCAAGTACATGTAATAATTGTACAAAAGCACTTGAGTACTAAGTAGCAAACATGGGTGCACAGTGGTGTTGTCTGTGGGTAATGGAAATTAATAAATTAGTCAATATATGGTACCTTTGATTTAAAGCAGGAGTTGCCATCCTGAAGATCATGGCCACCTGACTCTTCCCATGTTGCCAAATAATAAGAGAATTGAGCTTTGATGGAAAGGAGGGAATCCTCTCTCTTCCTTCCCACTGCTGGCATCCTCAGTTATAAGGAGTGCTGGGTTGAAGGGATTTCTCCATCAGAGCTAATTACCCAAAATTATTTCAAAGCCATATGCCTATGTAAAAAACTCCTAATAGGGGCTTTTTGCAGTAGCATTTACACCAAGGATGTTTTTTTTCTCTAGATATCACTCATTTTGTTTCCTGTTGTTGACAGAATATATTGATGGTGTTGCCTTCTACCTTAAGGAGGTGGCATATGATAGAGTCTATCAGCCCTAAATCCAAGCTGAAATTCTCTTCCTACCTATTTCCCTCAGCCTCTCCCTCAGATTGTGTTGGTATCACTGGAAGTTGAAGTTGTTCATTTCCTGTCAGGGCACTGCAGGCTCAAGCCTTGCATTCATCAGGAGTGGGCATTTGGGATATGGTCTAGAGTATTGCAAAGATTGGATCTTGGATATGCGTATTCTCCGGCCTTAGGAAAAAAAATGAAATTAATTAAAATATAATAGGTTGGATGCTATGCTGGATAAAGAACAAGTTTTGGAGTGGGAAAGCTGTTGTGAATAATTTAACTCACGTTTTGATCCTCTCTTTACAGCCACAGGGACTTAAAACCAGAAAACCTATTGCTGGATGAAAAGAACAACATCCGGATAGCAGACTTCGGGATGGCATCGCTGCAGGTTGGGGACAGCTTGTTAGAAACCAGTTGTGGGTGAGTGTCTCGGAACATAATGCAAAAATCAGTGATAGATTCCAGACATAAAAGTTGTCTGTAGTAAGGGTTTCAATAAAGACCTGCAGACTTACACTGTGCATTGTTATTTCCCAGCAAGATAATAAATTGATATGATGCACATAGTGTATAAGATAGCTAAAAGAAGGTTTTTTTAAGTGCTTCACAGTGAAAAGCAGGCCTCTGTAGGTGTCACGTATGGATATAAAAATCAAGGCTTTCAGGTTTGGTTTCATCTGCATACACTGGTGTGTGTTTGCTTTCACTGGCTGTATAATATTTGGGAACTGAAAGCAGTAGCGTTGCCTGTTTTAAGAAGAGGCTTTAAAAATATTAGGGGGTGAAAAAAAACTAATCTAGGGGTTCTGAAATGGAATTTGCATGTCCTGATTAGGCTGCCTGCTTGCAGCTCTTCCTGTTCATGCTGCACACTGCTTCGTTTCGGCTCATATGCAGGATTGACAGGGAGGCAGCAGAGTCCTTTGCAATTACAAGCAGGGCATGAATGCAGATGCAAAGGAGACTGCTTGGAGGAATATTGCAGGGGCAATCTAAAAACATTTCCATGGCAATTCAGTTGCCAGCAAGAGCTTTCTAGGAATTTCCAAGGGAGCCAGCAGTAAGCCCAACAGCTGAGCAAAGCCCCGGTGCCTGGCCAGGGACAGGATGTGCTCTCTGGGGGCAATGCCCTCTCATTACCAGCGCCTCTAGAGGCACCACTGGATCATGCCCCTCACCCCCCCATAGCTATGGCTTGGTGCTGTGTTGGCTGTGCAGAGGGCTGCTGCAGTGAGCTGTGGCAAGGGCAGCAGCTGCATCAAGCTGCTACAGCGTGGCACCACTACGCCAGCTTTTAGCTGTGTTTGAATTTGTTATAACAGTGAGCTCAGCAACTGGAGTTGCAGACAGTACCGGCAGATTTCTACCTCCTCCCATACAGACCTACTCTTCCTGGCCTTTGGTAGTGTGAATCTGATGACTCCAGCCCAGCCCCATCCTCAGCTGGTTACAGTCCACGTTTTTTCAGTCTGTGCTCTGAGCCAAGGCAATTCAGGGTAGGCGTGGTTCCCTGTACAGCCCAGCCACTGGCTCTCAGTCCTAAGCAGTACAGCTCTGCTTTCCAAGTCATGACTAATGGATAGCAAAATTACTTGAAGTTCATGATGTGATCGAATGCTGGTTAATGAATACACTGAGACTCACCCATTCCTTCCTGTCTGTGTCAAGTCAAGGTCTGACCTCTTAACAGCACAGATGAAAAGCAAGGAGCTATGAGTCTGCACATGTGTTGCCTGCAGCTGCTTTCAAACCTCCCCTCTAGATTAGGAAATGAAGTCCTCCCTGCAGTTATCACAAAGCCTCTATACTCTTCAGATAAAATTTTCCCCCTTCCTTCCATGAAAAAACCAAGAAGAAGTATGAAAACCAACCCAGTCGCACATTGCCCTGTAAGATTTTTCAAACTCATCAGGAGCCTCTTGGTAGGGTTCCTGTTCTTGTTAGCACGAGGCTTTGTCATCCAGGTCTAGAGTCTCAAAGGGAGACTTCCTTTCCTTAAGCTGTGCTGGAATTCAAACCTCCATGCTTCAAGCAGAGCCAGCCACCACATTGCGGCCCTAAAATGCGCTAATAAAGAAGTCAATGGAACGGAAGAGACGTGCCTGTAATAAACAGAACACAGCAGCAACACTATGATCTCCTGCCTTGCAGATGCATTTTAAGTGTGGTGCCAATCACTAGGCCTCCGTGTGAGCTATTACACCACTTCATTAATTCTCCTGGCATGGAGCCCAGCATGGCTGATACTGGTGTCTTGTGATCTCTCTGGTTTGGGGGGTGAAGGGAGGAAGGAAGGAATATATAACACTATGCGACACTGTTCACAAAGAAAGGCAATCCAGCTATGACTCCCTTTTCCTTGGAGCAGACACAGTAACCAACCTCAGAGCTTTTCAAGGTAACAGTTTTACCTACCCTTGTAGTTGGTACTTTCAGCCAGCATGAAAAGGAACAAAACAGAGTGAATCATGGCTAAGATACTGAGCTTTAATGAGATGCTCTTCCATGCTCCCAGAAGTTAATTTCCAGAATGGTTTTATCTGTGCTGTGAACACTGATAATGAGATGAAACTGTAACATTTCCATTGACAGTGACACAAGGAGTCTCCAGGTATTTCTGTCAGTCAGAGTGGGAGGATCAGATGGGGTTGAGCTGTGTGATGCAGCTAACTTTGTCAGTACAGCAGAGCAGTTAGAGTGCAGTCAAAAATTCTTTGCTGTCACAAGTGAACTGCTAAGTTTAGTTGAAAGTTTGGGTAGGCTTTAGGTCACCACAGAGCCTTGACTGGCCTCATGAAGATAATCACGTAGCCTGAAGTATGCTGTATTGCATACCTCAGAGCCAGTGTTTTCTGGGAGCTACTCCTTAGATCTGTACAGTTTTCTGGTAGCACTGATGGCTACCTGGAGAAAACAATAAAAGTTCAATCCAGTTGTGTTCGTGTAGGAGAGGAAGGTAAGAATGGACTTGCTGTTTCATTGATGTAATTTGTCACTGACAGACTGCACATTGGGCCTTGATTGTAACGAATCCCCATTACTGGAAATGTGCATTGCGCAAATCCTGCATATACACAGCACAGAGGAATAAACGTGTTTTTAAACATGTAGTTTTAAACATGTCTTTAGATCCTTGAGGGGAAGAGGAGCTGTGTGTAGGGTCTCCAGGAATAATTCTGCTTACTGCAGAAATTGCACAGCAAGGCAGTCTCATGGGGTGATAGTCCTTGAAATGCCCAAGTAACACAGTAACCTGCATTCCTCCAGGAGCAGGGGAGCAAACAGCAGACAAGGAAGGAAGCGGAAAATGTGGTAGGATGCTGCTTCTATTATTTTAGATCTCTTTGGCTCTTCCTCCTCTTTACCCATGCAGGCAATGGCATGCAGAGACACTCCCCTGTCTCCTTTCACAGTGATTCTTCCCAGCATGCTGCCTCACGGTGTTTCAGGATGGTAGATATTTTCCAATCTATCCTGAATTGTCACTAGGCAAGAAGAGTGAGTGCCTTATGGTTAAACCTCAGGACTGAGACCCAGGTGATGTGAGCTTGATTTCTGTCTCTGCTGACGGCATTCAGGGTGGTCTTGGACAAGATGCATTACCTTTCTCTGCTGAAGATGCATTACCTTTCTCTGCTGTTCTCCATCTTAGCAAGTCATTTCAGTGCTTAAGTTGCTCTGAACATAAATTGCAGTCAAAGGCTGTGGATGTTGTCTATCTAGACTTCAGTAAAGCCTTTGACACGGTTTCCCACAGCATTCTCCTGGAGAAACTGGCTGCTCATGGCTTGGACGGGTGTACTCTTCGCTGGATAAAGAACTGGCTGGATGGCCGGGCCCAAAGAGTGGTGGTGAATGGAGTTTACTCCAGTTGGCAGCCGGTCACAAGTGGTGTTCCCCAGGGCTCTGTGTTGGGGCCAGTTCTGTTTAATATCTTTATCAATGATCTGGACGAAGGGATCGAGTGCACCCTCAGTAAGTTTGCAGATGACACCAAACTGGGCGGGAGTGTTGATCTGCTGGAGGGTAGAAAGGCTCTACAGAGGGACCTGCACAGGCTGGATCGATGGGCTGGGGCCAACTGTATGAGGTTCAATAAGGCTATGTGCAAGGTCCTGCACTTGGGCCACAACAACCCCATGCAACGCTACAGGCCTGGGGAAGAGTGGCTGGAAAGCTGCCTGGCAGAAAAGGACCTTGGTGTGTTGGTTGACAGCCGCCTGAATATGAGCCAGCAGTGTGCCCAGGAGGCCAAGAAAGCCATGGCATCCTGGCTTGTATCAAAAATAGTGTGGTCAGCAGGACTAGGGAAGTGATCGTGCCCCTGTACTTGGCACTAGTGAGGCTGCACCTTGAATACCGTGTTCAGTTTTGGGCCCCTCACTACAAGAAGGACATTGAAGTGCTGGAGTGTGTCCAGAGAAGGGCAATGAAGCTGGTGAAGGGTCTAGAGCACGAGTCTTATGAGGAGCGGCTGAGGGAACTGGGGTTGTTTAATCTGGAGAAAAGGAGGCTCAGGGGAGATCTTATTGCTCTCTACAACTACCTGAAAGGAGGTTGTAGAGATGTAGGGGTCGGTCTCTTCTCCCAGGTAACGAGTGATAGGACAAGAGGAAATGGCCTCAAGTTGTACCAGGGGAGGTTTAGACTGGATATTAGGAAATTTTACTTCACTGAAAGGGTTATCAAGCATTGGAATAGGCTGCCCGGAGAAGTGGTTGAGTCACCATCCCTGGAAGTATTTCAAAGACGTTTGGATGAGGTGCTTAGGGACATGGTGTAGTGGTGGTCTTGGTAGTGTTAGGTTTACGGTTGGACTCGATGATCTTAAAGGTCTTTTCCAACCTATACGATTCTTTGATTCTGATTTCTATAGGAGTCTTGGAAAACTAGGAAGGGTTGGGGCATTTCCTGGACCTTGTTCCCTTTTCTTGAACTAAGAGGGCTTATGGCTAAAATGAAAGATCTTTCAATCTCTGTCAAAGATACTGTTGAGGTACAATTCTGTGGAGCTTATAAAGATCCTTCCTTATTCCCCGTTGCTCCTTACAGAAACCTGGCAAAGTAAATTTTTGCCATATCTTCACTTCTCTCTGTTTCGCTCATCACAGCTTTGAAACAGTGAGTCTTACTGGATGGAGATTACTGCAAGCTGCCAGGTGACCGAGAACCCATAGCAGTGCTAGCCTCTGTGCTGCCTGCCTCTAAATCTCTCTATCCCAACCAAGAGCTAGGACAGAGCTAACATCTAAATGTAGCTTGCTCCAGCACCAGACCCAGTCTCTGCAGAGGCAGTTGGTACGGAGACTGGCACCACTGCTGAGAGCCCCACAATTAACTGACTGTATGCAACAGTTCCCCCATATTGGTGTCTCCATAGGGAATCCCTGGCCTGATCCAGAAAGCTGTGTGCATATGGGAAGAGCGATGCTGATTATGATTTTATTGAGAGTGAGAAGAAAGCCTTGCGCCTGTCAGTGGCATAACGGAGGAAAACAGCAACTTCCAACCCCAGCACAGTCAATTCCTCTGCTCTCAGCTCTCCCTAGCAATTCCTAGCAACACTTTGCAGACCCACAGATTGCCTGGATCTATCAAAAAAAAAAAGCACATATTCTCATTAGGACTGATTACTGGCTCTTTTTGAGCTCAGGGTATTTATAACAATCAATGCACCGTGTGTTTGTTAGAAATGCTAGCGGAGATAATCTAGCTCCAGATTCCCTTATATCTGTATTTGGTGTATCAGGACACCTGCAATGAGCAGATAATTCAGAAGAGCAATATTCAGTCGCCACACACCTCGGTGTTCAAGCACCATTTCTGATTTTAATGACAAGACATGATGCTGCACGTACTCTTTCCGCTTTATAATAAATGTGTGCATGTTGTCTAAAACATATGCAAGTGTCCTACATCCGGTTATTGTTAGGGTTGCAAATTTAGGCTCTTAAAATTGGAAATGCCAGAATTAGTACATTTTACCTCATCTCATCAAAAGCTTCCATTCCCAGCACTCCATTCCCATCTCCTTCCCTGATTTGAACTCTAGTCTTGCTGACTTCTCCCAGTCATTTCTGCTCCATATTTGGCCCCAAATCCCAGATCCTTTTCTCTTTTCCACTAGTTTCCAGCTCTCGTTTCCCCTACCTGGTTGTCCCAGTCAGTTGCTGTCAGTCCTAGATCTATTTCCTGTCGGTTTTGCACTCACTTCGTTTTAAAGTTTTGTACCTTGTGATAACCCCAGCCACAGCAGCTCATAGTATCAGTTCAGGTAGAAAAATTGTTCTGTGAAGTGTTACCAGTGCAGGTAGAATTTTGATCCTGATGCTCTAGAGAGTTTCTGCTAGTAAATGCAAACTGAGGTTTTCTAGTGGCAGTTTGAGTAAATTTTTCTAGAGAGTGCAAACAAATATTCAAGTTTTCCCTTTGCAGTTGAGGATACTAGAAATTTTCCTTTTTTATGGGAAAAAACCATGTAATTTAGATTAGGCTTATATAGTGGAAATGTTTCGGCCCATACACAACATGCATGCACATACAAACATGAAACCAGTCTGAGGCAGACAAAAAGCAAGGAAAATTGTTTTTAAGTTGTTAAATTGATGGCAAGTCATAAGCAACTTAAAATGAGGATTATAAAGGGAAATACCAGACAACCTTATTAATAACCATTAATACCAGCCTCATCTATAATACATCCCAAGGTATGTTAAAAGAGCTTTAAGTCTGCAAAATCAATTTAAGGTGTGCTATTCTTCAGATTGCCAATATAATATTAATTTAGCCCATGCACATTAGGATATGGCCATTAATTACGAGCTTGTACAGGTTTTTTTGAACAAACCTTTGCCTCATTTGGTGTTTGGATGGTGTGGTTTTTCGAATAAACAACTATTTAATGTTTGATTTTTCCTCATCATTCATTTTATGGATCCATTCATAATTTCTGCTCACCGCATTCAAGCCTTGCTATGCTATGATTTTCGTTGTAGTATCTTAGGTTTACAAATACTAATTATACTGTTTTCGTATTATGTTTGCCACATTGATCTGGTTATCTCCATTTATATGAGGACACATGATTCTGCAAAATAAAACTCAAAATTATCAACCAGTTTTGAGTGTGCAGTTGGATGCTCTGGGGCCTAATATCTCAGAATACTCAGTGCGTGATAACAGTCCTTTACTTGGAGACCAGAGTGCCTGCCAACTGCAGCTGCTGCTCCACGTGCTTATAAATACTGTAAATCAAACTTCGAATGTGTCACACTGTGATTTTGAAAACTGGGGAACCCTCCACTTGTAATTACCTGTGAATGTCTCAGTTTAATGCACCTGTTCATTTTCTTTCTCAGAAGGATTCTGTGGCAGGGGCAGAGACAGAGTTTGATTCTCCAGTATGTCAATCAGCTGCCTCTATCACAAGCTTGTCCTTCATGACACTAAACTTCCCTCACATTGCTACAGACTTTCCAACTTCAGCCATAAGTAAAACAGAGGCGTTGGGGACAGCAACGCATCCACTGCCCCGTCCTGACTTACCCGTAGAGTACAGTATAACCTCTTCATGCTTTATTTTAGCAATTCTTAACTTTTGAATACTTAACTTTGCAATCTTTATGCCCTTTTAATACAGGAGTCTGTTTCATTTTTTAAATTAAGATCTCTTAAAGGTTCCAAGTCTTAATAATTTGAACTGATATATTAATTAATGAACTGATTTGCAGATTCCCCAAAAATGTAATTGCGCTCAAGAAGTAAACAGCTGTAAGATGGCTGAGGGCTAGATGCTGAGTTTTCTTGTATAAAGCTAAATGACTGAGTTGAAGCTTTAATGGCAAAACGGCACTCAGCCTTAACTACAGCTACTACCTTAATTACAGCCTTACCTACAGCTGCTGCCTTCACTGCAACCTTAACTACCCACTGCTACTGGAACCGTTTCTTCAGTCTTTCCCTGTCTTACTTTTCTATGTGATCTGTGGCTGTTCCTTTCTCCAGTCAGGATGCTCTAACGTATGTCCTTCTCCTGAAGAATTCCCTTTATGTATTTTGCTACTCCTCTGGTATTCCCCTTCATCTCAGCCCTTTGCTACCCAGCATGGGCGGAAAGCACAGGCAGCCTTTTGTGCTAGTGGGTCTCTGAAAGCCAGCTTGGAGACAGTGATTAATAGGGGGGAAAGAAGGGACTCTAGCATCTGAGCAACAGCAAAAGCAGCTAGATATGGGAGGACTTCAGTGCACCTGTACAACCTCCTGTTATCAAGGTAACTTCATGCATAAGAAAAACAGAGGAAAGGAGGCTTCTTGTTCCTCCCTCTCTGCAGAAACTCTGCCACCAGCTGTGAGGCCTAAAGAATGGCACTCAAAGAAGCTTTTCTTCTTCCCCAAATAGTACCATCTTAAGGCATGGGACCAAAGGACCCAGGCATGGACACTCATCTTTGATGGAACCTGGGAACCCATCAGGCAGTGTAACACATTATTTGTCACACTGTGGAGTAGAGTCACACAGCTTTCCCTGTGCTTCTGGATCAACCAAATGCTTCTCTGGAAAAGCAGTTACTGTATATTCCTGGATAAACCATACATGGGCAGTCAATTTGTGTGTGCACAGTGCAGGTCTCTCTTACCTACGTAGTGAGACCTGTAGGTCACAGGCACATCACATCTGCACTGAAGATATGGCCCTCGTTGTCTTAGATCTACTGTAGCTGCGCTGTATCTTGATGTGCACAGATCAACATCATCTGTGATGTTCTCAGATGAAATTCGGGATAGATACATCAACAATATATACTTTCTTTCTGAATGCCTGACTTACCTGTCCAGGGCTGTCCTGGATTTCACCATTGCATTCTCGCTTATTTCCTCTGGTTGAAATCCCATGTAAATGCATTGCTAAGGTCCCCCAAGATCCTTAAGTTTACTGTGTCCTAGAGTCATAGCTGTGAATCACCATTCAGAGAGCCCTTCCTGCCCCAGGCAGACTAGCCTGGGAAAATCCACATCACCCTTGAAATAAACACTGCCAACATCGGTGCGTTTTTTGCAGCAGTACCCGCAGGCAGCAACTGCTTCTTGATCTTGCTGAGCGATATCGTTATTTGTTATCAAGGGCAGATTGTGGCTTTTGCTGCACAGAGATGTTGCTGAACAATGAGGAGATGGCCTAGGGGAAGAGGCAGGGAATGTTGCTCTTGACACACATATATTGAATAATTAGTGATAAGACCCAAAGAAATATTCATGACTGTAGAAAGATAAATAGATTTTTTATTAAATTTGAGTTTTCTCTTTAAAGCAGTTGAAGTTGCTCTGTGATTGGCAGCATGGAAATGAGTTTTCTATGGATTCTGGCTGGCCGGAGGATCCCTTTTAGAGCTGTTAGCCAAGATAATGCTGCATATATCTAGCTAGTGTGTGCTGGCAAGAATTCAGAATGGCTGTGCCAGAAACCTGTGCTCTCTGGGCAGTTGCAGTGCAGCTGTTGAATGATCGAATCAATCCAACTTGTTCAAAGGATTTATTATAGCATTTTCTCCACCCATTCACCGAGATTTTAGCAGAATTTCAGTGGTGCCTTGTAAGACACCTAGCAGATTCCACTGCACCCCAGCTGACCGCAGGAAGGTAAATGCTTTAAGTGCATTTGCTAGTGGGACACATAAATAAGTAGGTACCTATCTTGGGTTCTTCACAACGCTTACATTCTTCTTTTCAAGGATGTTAGCACAAGAAGCTGTCAAGGTGGTTGCATTGCTCAGCATCCACAATTAAGAGTTCTGAAATCTTCATTGGAGTCATCGTATACAAATAAAAACTCAGAAGCGCTCTGCAAATTGAGATACTGACTCTTCCAGTGCACCCCAGATGGCATGGCCACCCAAAAAGTATTGTGCTGAAGGATAATGCTGAACTGTACAGGATACTGTGCAGGATTTGAGAGGTCTGGCTTAAGTTTCTAGCTCAGCCACAGACACCACCAGTAGTAGCCATTTAATGTACTGTGTGTCTTCGTGACTCACCTTCTGTAGGAAAGGCAATGGTAGCTTTGTACCTGACAGAAGCTAAAATGCATGCAAGACTGAGAAACTCAGACACGCTAAGTGACAGTTACCTAGATTGTGTCTTCACTCCTTTGTTACCCCCTGATATGTTTTCCAATAAACCTAATGTGACTCAGTTATATAGAACATGTTAGAACTGGTCTGTCTATTCTGAGGTGACTAAACTGAGTGAATGTCCATGATCTGATGTAATTCCTATACTCTTTTTTTCTACCATGTTTTTTTCCAAATTATAGTTGCATTACTACCTTCCCTACAGCTCCCATAATGCCCTTTTTCACTGTTCTGTCTAAGCAATCTAGCACTGGTGACAGTTGGCTATGCTTGTCCAGTCCTGGGTTGCAGTCCCAATTCTTGTGCTGCTCCTTAATTTTGATTTGTTTGTACCTTAAGAATGGCCTGTACACCATACACTGTTTTTATGATATGAAAAAAAGACAACACCACTAGTCAAGCATTCTCATAAGAATAATTTAACTTGTCTTCTAAAAGCTTGTAAAATCATGCATTAGTCCAGTGACATGACTGTTTAGTGGTTAAGGCTTTGGGGTATTAAAAAAACTAGACGTAGAGTAGCTGTTGGATTGCCATAAGGAAGCAAATTCACAGGGAACAATATACATTGGAGGGTTGGAAACACATACATAACATTAAGCAATTCAGTGTCTCACTCTGGCCTCACTTTCTTTCCAGCAGTGGCTAGCAAAATGCTGCAAGTCCCCCAAATCAGCCCCTGCTTAGTCAAGAAGCAACAATTTTATTAACATTACTGAGTGCTTTAGCTTTATTTCATTATTGTTGCCATCACAGTCTTTGTTACTATAGAAGCTTTTGCCCTAAAAGGTTAAAGCCTCATACAAACCTCGGTGAATCCAGTCATACAAACTTTTGTGAGGTATGAAAGCTGTGGTGGCATTGCTCTTGTTTTAGTCAGAAGAGTAGACTCATGGTGAGGTTCTGGTCACCTTTTTCAAACTGTGGCCAGCTGCAGCTTTTAACAACGTTGAGTAACCTTGTCCATGTCCATACAGCTGCCAGTGACACAGCTGCCAAGGGAGCCCAGGTAGTCTGTCCTACCCACTAGGCACAAGTCCATTCTTTTTGGTCTCCCAAGGGCCAACTCTGGACAGCTCTCTGAGGGAAGGCTCTGTTTTTCATTATCTGTTTCGACTCTCAAATCGAGGTTTTTAAAATCCAGTCTAAATTAAGACACTTGGGATCACTACTGAGCAGGTAGACCTAGTTAGAATACCTGTGACAACCTCTTAAATGGGGAGTGTGTGTGTGTGTGTATTAAATATTGTACTAAACTTCTGAATTCCACCTTTCCTAAAATTTGTGAGGGATCAACTGCATTTCTCTCTCCTCGCTTAAGCTTTGCTGTCAAGGTAGCTGCAGTCCCAAGTGTACCCTGAGTTTATTATCATGGTCTGCCAAAAGCTGTGATACCAAATCAGGGTGTTCCATGCCCACGGGATGATATTTTGCCATAAGATAAGCGTAGTGTGTATGGAAATTCAATTAATGGGCTGTCTCACTGGGCATTAATGTAGCATCCTAGCACAAAGCTAACTTCACTGTGCTTCTGTTTTGCTCATCACTTTGTGAGACAGGTATTGCCCAGCTATGATTGTGTTTGTCACAAGAAACAAATGCACAAATGAAGACAGGCTCAGGGACTGCTGGGAGGTGTCAGTATAAACAATAGCATGATTTGCACACAGGTCTCAGACAGTTTGCATCCCTTTTACTTGTCAAGTTACTTTAATGAAAGCTGTAAAATAAATAGCTGTGGCTATAATCTTTAGGAATTAAAATGATTACCTGGCAAGTTGAAGTAATTAACTATTCTCAGCCAGGAATCAAACCAGAGATATATGGGTAGAAGGATGCGAAAAGAATATATTAACTCCCTAGGTAATAGTACTACTGTCCATCCTTTTTAGTTTTTTAAAAGAAAAAAAAACAATTGCATGTTGAAATCATGTATCGGCATCTTTTCTGACCGCTGGAGTAATTGAGAGCAATCTTAGCAGAAGAGATGCAAGACATGGGTTAGGGATGCATGTGTTTGGTCTGAAATTATTGTTCTGTCTTTTTTCTTATAAAAGGCTATCCAGCGTGGGCCTTCCTTCTAATTAGATACAAGGCCAAGGTAAAGGGTGGGATTAGAGGGCTGGAATTCTCTATAGTCACAGAATATGCCTGGTCTTCTCTTCCTTCCTCACTTTTAAGAAATTCATAGTAGGGCCATAGAATTTTGAATTATGCTAGCTCTTGACCATTTTCTGAGTTTCTTAGAAATGTGTTCTCATTGAGGTAAGGAAAAAAGTGTTGGTTTTGCACATTTGCATTCTGTGAAAGTGAGCCAATCATGATTTTGCTAAACGAAATGGAAATGCATGTAATCCATAAATACCAGGCTGTTACATGCTCATCTGACTGTATTTTGTGTTTCAGATCACCACATTATGCTTGCCCTGAAGTCATCCGGGTAAGTTGGTTAGTGTGTATACACATTAGTGTGTATAAATATATTTTTTAAAGTGTCACTCATTGCAAGTACTCAGATAGGCCCTCTGTACAGGAAATCTGTCCAAGGCAGACAGCATTGGAAAGGACGCAAGGATTGTAACTACCGTTTTGTTTGTTTGGCTCAGCCCTGAATCAAGCCACATTGACTGTATGAGGGAAATGATTGTGTGTTATTCTCACAGTACCCTTTGTGCCATGTGATCAGACAGAAATACAGTAGCCTCATTTAACTTGATCTTTACACCCAGGGGATGCAGTCCCCTACACTTTCTTGTTTCTGATGTAGCTGTCATTTCAGTAGAAGAACCGGGGTTGGCTGTCAGTGATGTTGGTTTCCATTAAATGATACGAACTATCCTTTCTCTCTACTCTTCCTTTCTCCTCTGGAAACAAGTACCCAAGATTTCAGTGGCCAAGATTCCCCTCTTTTAAAGCATATCTTTAATGTAAAGCCAAGCAGGAAGTGTACAGAAGAGACTGTCCAGACAGTACTATGCATTCACAAATAATGTGACTGGTGACAAGCTCTCTGATGACCAATAATTTCAAGGATTCTTGAAATCCTTAATGCACCTCTGACACTGTTTAAGTGCCAGGTCTAATCATCTGCGAGTTGTCAACCATTCATGCCCTGCTCCCCACCTCTGAGCCTGTTCTCACAGATCGTAGATAAGACTATAAACTGATGTTCATCAAAATTCAATGAATGAGCTGTGTCATGGCATCCTAGTTGGGAAGGCCACCTTGGGAAGCAGGTGGCTGAATTGAAATGTGGGGTTTCCCATTCTCCCCTCTCTTGTTCTTCAAGGATAATTAATTCATTTACTAGTGAGCAATCTTTTGAACCGCTGTGTCATTGCTGCGCAGGGAGAAAAATATGATGGAAGGAAAGCAGACGTCTGGAGCTGTGGAGTCATTTTATTTGCATTGCTAGTGGTGAGTCATCTTCCTTATACTATCCTTTAAAAAGAAAAGAAAAATATGAAAATGCTGCTGTATTTAATGGCAATTCTATTCACATCACGTATAGATGGGTTTTTTTAGTTCCCCTATTTTTGTATTTCTCAGTTGCATCCTTTCATCTTATTTCTACATCAGTCCCAAAGGAAAAGCATGAGGAATATTTCACTGCTTATTTGAAATGCTGCTGCCCTGCACAGGAGAGCATAGACAAGTGTCAAAAACTTGTCTCCATAAATGCTCTTTGCTGTGTTGTGATATTGCACCACATTTTTTGATTGGAAAGGATATGCAGAGTTACAACTCTAGGATACAGAGAGTGTCAAATAAGTTGTCCTTCAGAGGACCAAAATATGGCTGGGTTTGGGAAGTGTTTGTTTTTTCTGCTGTATGTATATATGTGTTTCAGTAGGTATATGCATACATTAACTGCAATGTTTTATCAAGAGAAGATTTGAGTGCAACAATTTTGTTTCAGGCAAGTATTGCACTACGTTTTAATTTGGTACACTTGGGAATATAAAACTGAGCCAGTAGTACAAAGTTTAAATTAGTTTCCATCTGGTTCAGTAATACTTTCTTTAGTATTCAAAATGTGGTCTCTTGTAACTTATCCTTCTTTCGATCAAAGTTTCAATTCTCTGTGAAATTTATTCTGATTTGCAGTGGTAATGTAGTACTCCTAAACATACAACAATTGGATTGTTGAAGGCAGATAGGCTGGCATTTGTTATCAATTTCCATAGTATAATATAGGAGAATATAGTTTATGTTCATATAAGCATATACCACATGCAGATTGAATACTGTATATGAGAATAGATTTTACGTGCGTGTTAAGTTTTTTATATCTATAATAGTTCAGATGATCACCTACAATTATAAAAATAAGCCCAAAGTCAAATTTTGATGTCCTTGTACATTTATTAGTAAACCTAATTACTTCACTTAAATGTTTTATTTTGACAAAAGCACTTGTACAATGTACAATCAGACTTAGATTCTGCACATTATTTTTGTTTAAAATACTTGCAAATTTTAAAGCATTTTTGTTTCAAAAAGGATGCTGGTAATTTCTTTAATGGCCAGAATCAAAATACCTTGAAGTAATCTCAGTATGATGCTTTAATTCATCTTAACCTATCTCATTTTTTTTTCTTTTTAGTCATTATAATTCACTGACATTTTTTAAGTTTTAGATTTTTTTATCTTGATGTTGCAAGGGAAGAATTTTAACTATCTCACTAGATAGCACCTGGTCATCTATTGCTCCTGAGCAGCTATTTTCATGGCTGATAAAATAGAACTGTATAATGAGCTCTTAATATAACTTCTTGAATTTGTAAGAATAGAAGAGAGAATGTGTCAAGATGGTTAGGATTTGTAGGAGTGGGCTTTTCATTTCCAGGGGGATTCTCTGTCAAGATTTGGTGTGTCTCTCTTGCTGCTTCTTCATCTGTTCCTACATATATACATGAGCCTGCAAAACGATTGAAATAAGTCTATTATTGACAGAGAGTCAATATCTCCAGTTAATTATGTCAGGACAAACCCTACAAAAAGTCTCAAGCTATAATAGCAGGTGGTAGTAATAAGAGCTGTAGTTGTTACCTTCAGGAAATGCCACAAAGCAGCCTTGCTGACTTCATCGTGGCTTAAATTGCGTTAGCCAAAGTACTGAACTATCAGAATTGATTTTCCTTTAAGTCTGGAATGGTTAGGAAAAAAGTAGGTATCTCAGAAGATCACTTACATAAGACAGGAAGTCTCTCTCTTCAAGGCCACTTGAATGAACAAACAACAGTAAATAGTGCCCAGTAGCAGTTGCCATCAGGTGGGCTTTCTGAGGCTTCTGTAAATGGAGCTGTTGGTCTCCATAAACCGTAGACACAGGATTGCTTATACAGATGCACTACTCACTGTAGTAAGGGCAGTGCCAGAATTGACTACTGAAAGCTTCATTATCACAGCAGCTGACAGCTTGCAGCTTCCCACAAACCATCCTGGAAATCAAGGAAGCTTGGCACCTACTAGAATTAGGCAGTGAAAGAAGAAAGTGAGAATATCTAGGAAGGTGCAGACTTGCTATAAAAGGGTATCAGCTTCAGTCAGTGGAGTTACGCTAAAGATTTCAACTTCTTTTTTTCCTTTTTGTCGTTGCAGCAAGGATAGGTCTTTTGCTGCTTTTTGTGGCAAGCTGATGATCTATTCAAAATGTAATTTCAGCTAAAAAAACCTCAAGCCATTCATGTAAGTGAGCTACAGTAGGGAAGCCATAGGAACTGATGACCTGACCACAGCATGGGAACTGGATGGAGTATATTAAACAGGTAGAAAGTCTGCTGCTTCCAAAGGCTAATGTTGGTTAGGGTTTCTTTCAGCTGTGTCATTTCACTGCTCCATCAGAAAGAGGATGTTCTTTACTGAAAGTCTCTCAAATGCTGTTCACCTCCTTTTCAATGTCTGCAATAAATGTGTCTCAGGAAGATAAGGAGACGATAAACATTGCTGCTGTGAAAGTATGCCCAGGAGGAATACCAGCAGATCAAAAGCTTGAGCTCAATTTAAGTGAATCCATGCATCTTTGGTGAATTTGCCTGGAAAGGCGATTTTGTATTTTGTATTATGTTTTATACTGGTAGTCATTTTCTAATTAAAGGTTTAATAAAAAAATTATGTCCTCAGTTTTGTTTCCGATGTTGGAGAAAATACAGCAGCACTAAGAAATTATTTATTTTCAATGGATAAAAAGTTTTTTTCACTTATTAGAATAATTAATTATAAGCTGACTTCCTCTTTTGCATTCTCTCACCATGTTTATCCTGGCTTTTCTCCATTTGCCCTCTCCAATTCCCTTTTGCTCATCTCTCCCATCCACCACTCTGTCACATCCCTGCAGGGTGCCCTGCCATTCGATGACGACAACTTACGGCAACTGTTGGAGAAGGTGAAACGTGGAGTGTTCCACATGCCACATTTTATCCCCCCGGACTGTCAGAACCTTTTGCGGGGGATGATTGAAGTGGATGCCTCGAAACGTCTCACGGTAAGAAGGCATTTGCTGCAAGTCATGTGAGCAAGGCTTCATTTGTCACGTTGTTGCAGTTACAGTTGAATAACTAAGGTAACTTGTTGATTTACTGCCACTCCTGTGTGTTTCCTCCTGAGCAAACAATGAGTGGAGTTGGTGGAGTCTTTGGGAAGAAGTTAGTTACCTTCTCTTTTGAATCATGAGGGCAGATGACCTTTGTATCTCTTCCCCAGCCTCATAATTCTCCTTCATATGTAACAGTGGGCATTTAGAAGAAATCCCTCATAACGTCATCACAGTGCTACTGACCCACTGGCACATTTTGGAGTCCACCTGAGTTGTCTGGCTCTCCTGGCTGGTAGAGCAGTTGGTCGGGGACATGATATAACTGTTTGAAGGTCAAAACTGTTAGGACTATTATTTGAAGCTTTGCTATTAAACAGAGCATGCCTTTCTTACATTTCTGACAAAAGCGATGGCTTTTCACTTCATGCCACGCAACCTGCATTATATTCTATCCTGTATATGCTCTGCGTTATCCTCTAGCAGCCTTCAGAGCAAGTGTCTTCTAGTCTGCTCTTTCATCTTGTGCCTTGTGGTCCTGAGCACGATTAGGTCCACAGTGTTGAGCTCCTGGCATTCAGCACTGAGTCTTTGCATCTAGGATACATCCCATCACTACAACAGAGACCCTGCAAGGGTGAGCACTGTGTAGTGATTGTATCCTTCATTAACGCTGTGTTAATGTTTTGGGGAATTAAAAAAAATTAGCAATTAAAATCATTTTGGAAAGCAAGATTGCCTACTTGTCAGTGGAGGCTTCTGCCTTTATGGGTACATTGCCCTTGTAAATCCTATTGTCAGGCTCTGGTGATGATTTTGTACAGATTTACCAAGCTCACAGATTCTGAGTGGGAGTATGTATAAAGAAATGTAAATTTAAAACTCCTCCTGGTTCTTCAGTCTGCTAAAATATTTATAAATAAACTCTCAGGTCAGTCCTTGGCCTGTCTGCTGAGATTGCTAACAACAGCATCAGTCTGCACCAGCTGTGATGGTGCTTTTGGGATACAGACACCTGTCTGCTAATAAGTGAACTGAAACTCCCTTCACAACTCTCTTTACAGTATTACCTGACAGCTGCAGCTGGGTTTTTCTTTCATTCATTACAAAACCAGGTCATGCTCTGTTTGGTGATGTAGGTGAACAATTCTTCATGCTATTACTAGTATCCCTACTTCTGCAAACCCAGTAGCCATCACATTTGCAGTACATAACACAGTACACACATGCAGTACACACACTGATGGGAAAAAAAAATTAGGCACTTTAAAAGCCCTTTTTAAAACAGATTTTTAAAGAAAGAAATAAATAATATTTTTCCAAGAATTTTCATGGAAAGAACACTGCAGAGGTTAAGGCTGTACCCTGAGACATGAGACAGCTGTTCTTCATGACCAAGAAAGTCACCAAGTCCCTCTCTAGCTTAGTTTCTTTTCCATAATGTAAACATGACAGTTTTTCTGTTGATGTTCTTCCTCTCAAAGATCTTAGTGCCAATGATTTGAGTATGCCATGGAGCAGATCATCAGACGTTAGATCTCCTTCAAATTGTTCTGACTGGGTTTTGCCATAGAGCATAGTCCCTAAATGTTTTGAATTGTCCAATACAGCAGAGAATGTACTTTCATAAGAGAGAAAACAATTAAGGTAAATCAAGGTCCCAGAGCAACAGACACTCCCCCCGCCAGTTCCTTGATCAAAATGAAGCTCATATTTCCTTAGGGAGGAAAAAAAAACCAGATTGGATAGTTATTGACAAGCACTAACCAGTGAATTGTGAATAAGAATTTGAAATAAAACGTATTCAACAGCTGAGAGCTAGGAGGAAAAAAGGATAGGTCTTTGTTTATTAGCTGCAATCTTATTTTCATTATTTTAGGATCTCTTGGTTTGCTGTCCCTGCTGCTGTCACACTTCCCTTTCTATGCTGTTAGTGTGCCGGTTGCTTAGATTGCCAGGCAGAAGGGAGCTCTTTGTTTACCACATAGGAGCTGGGAATATATAGTTCATTTTGAGGAGAGATCTGAATTCTATTTTAGCTGTGTCTTGTGAAAAAGGGTATAAATGTGGGTTTATTTGGAAGCCTCTATTCCTAGAAAATATCTCACTTGAATCAATTTGATATTTATACAAAGATCTGAGCGAAGCTGTGGCTTGGGAACAATAAGTACAGATGTAGCTGTTACCATTACTGATCATTTGCTCAATATCTCACTGGTGAATTCAGCAGAAAAATATAGTGAAATGCAAGGTCACTAGAAGTTTTTTCTTTCATTTTTCCCTTCCCCTCTCTGTTTTGTTCCTTTTTTGATTTGTATCTCTTCCTTTTCATCCAACTGCATTTCCCTCCCTGCAGTAATTGCCATTTCACAGCACACCCACACCTTCCCCAGTCCATCTGTTAAAATGATCAACAAAAACAGAACTAGCATTCACATTTAACTGTCATCATTTGGCTTCAGTGTTAGTGCCTGAGAGGATTAATGGAGAGGAGGGTACTCAGAATTATTGTTGCTGGGCCTTTCCTGCCTTAAGAAATAGGCATTACCTTTCTTTGTATATGATCCATTTATGGAAAGAAGACTTTATTATGTCTTAGTGGAATATTGTTCACACTCACCATATATTATGTCGCTTCAAGTATGGTTAGTGGGACATCCTTGACCACTCTCCTTTACTGGGCCTGTTTTACTAAACATGCTTTAAAAGAAAAGAATCCATGTTTTCTTTCAGTAGACTGCAAAAGTTGATTCTAACTACTCGTCATGATATTTCTGACCACCTAGGTTCAGGAAAGATGAAATCTAACAAAGAATGAGTGCTAAGGTGGTCAGCATTTGAGAGAGCCTGTCTGAATAGCACGGCCTAAAAGAGCTCCACTTAGTCTACACAGATGATGTCTAAGAAAGATTGTACTGGTTGTCTGCATATTCATTAGAGGTAATTACCAGGGAGAGAAGGATTATTTAAACTAGAGGAAGATACTGGCACCAAAACGAATGTATGTCAAATGGCCTTACATGAAAGTAGGCTAGAAATTAGAAGCAGCATTTTAGTCATATCAGTGGGGTTCTGGGACAGCTTTCTAGTAGGAGTAGTGTCAGGAGGGAAAAGCGAACTAGTTTTAAGTTTGAGAAAGTTTATGGAAGAGAATGAGTGCTCTTGGTCCCTGCAGTACTGCAGGATGAGGTTTCTTTTAGTTATGTGCTCTTCAGATTTTTTTTTTCCTTGGAGGTTTCAAATGATTCAGCATCTCTACAGCAGAGAATTACAGCTCCTGTAGTGGAATCCATTTGCATTCTCAGATGATGTTTTCTTCTACAGAAACACAAAGGCAAAGGGGGGACAGTAAGGAGCTTTTGATCCACTTTCCTTTTAAAGTTGGATGAGCATTATCGAAACTTTGTCTGTAGAGCAAGGTGGATCAGAGCAGATATTGCAGAATAAGCTATTCTGATAAAGCTGTTATTGTTCCAGTGTTGACATTTTATTCCAGAGTAGAATGACTTGTCTTTCATGATGGGTGTCCACATAGTCTGAAATACCTGTCCCTGAATATTATCCAACTTAAATTACACACATTTTTAGAATCTCCTTTCTGCTCTCTTGATTTTTTTTCTTGAGTCTAATGTATGCTAATGACGGACCACAGCATCTAAAGAATGTTAAAAAAATTAACAAGGGAAAACACACCCTGATTCCTTCTTCATTTTTCTAGAAGGTCTTATGGTAAGGTGCCTATCACATCATCTAAATTATCTCACTTCACCACCTGTAGAATGGAGGTAATTGTCCAGTTGATGTATTTAGGCTGTAAACTTTTGGCTGCCAAGGGCCTATTCATGCACCATGCATGTCGCACAATGATACCTTGCCCTTGTCAAGGTCCCTGGAGGCTGCTATAATATGGCTGCTACTACTGACACAGATAATGGTTTTACCAGTGCTGTTTGCAGTGACAGCTTGAATCCTTTGGTCAGGAAAAGCCTCTATCTTGACATTATACAGTAGGTTTAAAGCTCAGACTAGAAGATCTTCTGAATGAAGAAGATTCATCTGAGGTGTGGGTTGATTTAGTGCACAGATGGGTTTGAGACTGTTCCCCTTCTGGACAGGGAAGTTTGAAATTTGACATGAGTTCAAGCCCAGAAGCCCTCATCCATATCCACAGACTTTGAGAAAGTTTTTCTTCAGGTCAGAACTTTTTAACTTGGCAACCCCTCTGCTGAGATCAGTGCCGAGGATGTAGACAGTGCTGTCTTGTTTTCCATCTGCCTGTCTGTCTCCATCTGTTGTTCCCTGCCTTAGAATTCAGACGTAAGCTCCTTGGGGGAGCTTTTTCTGATGAGCCTGTACTGCTCTGTATCACAGTGGGTCTCTCATCTGTGAGTGGGGCTCCTAGAGGCTACTTCAGTATACAAGTTTAATATATATTGGAAGTATTTTTACGTAAAACCATGATAAAGCAATTCCCCCTCTCCTTCCATTACAGCATTTTAGCTTGCAGAAGTCTCTCCTCTGACTGTGCATGTGCAATGGATCTGAGCATGTTTTGTTGTTTCAGAGATGGCATCATGAGACAATTGCCTGCGGTGGCTAGGAGATATTAGGAAGCAGCATTTTTACAACTTCCATAAAATGGCATTAAATTTGGCAAACTCATGTGCAAACAGCAAGAAGAACCCTCTGGGAAGGATTGTTAAATGCCTTCGTCACTTAAATGCATTTAAACATTGTGTTTAAATGAAGGCAGGAGGAGTGAGATTAGCTCCCACTGTGTATCTCCCTCCCCTGCACTGCATAGTAAAAAGCATACAGACTTCTCCTTGTCAAAACCAATCGCCCTCCCATAACCCTCCTGTCACTTTAATGCAGATGGAAAGCAACAAAGCATTAATTAATTACCTTTTAAAAAGCAGTGAAGATGTTGGCAGCAGCAAGCACACTTGTAATAACATTTCAATGCAATTACATTTGAATCAGAATAGAAATTGGTTTTGTAGAATACTTTTCATATCTGGGATATCCCAGCGTACTTCACAGCAATGGTTTTGATGTGGATTGAATGGCAGGTGTGTAAGTAAACAGCAGCCATGAGAGCTCTCATACACCTTCGAATGTATATCAAGGTGCCACAGGGCTTTTCTTTCAGAAAAATGCTGTGGGTTCATTAGCTTGAAGGAGGTTGATCAGCAGGGGTGGGCAGAAGGGATTTCTCTTTGACATCTTCTCTAAAGGAGCCCAGAGATTCTGTGACTAAGACATGAACTGATGACCCTCCTTTCTTCCCCCTCTGACTCAGAAAATGAAATGCTGTTGTCTGCTTTGCCATGGCATTTCTGCATATCACAGGCACAAAAGAACAATGTGACCCACGGAGACAGAAAATGCAGCAGGAGAAGCAAGCATGAAAGAGGCTTGGACATCGCTTAGCTTTATCATCTGCATCTTGTCTGAAATCATTAATGTCTCTAACCCTCCATGTGGTGTATATGAAATAACGAGTAGATATGCATCTCATAGGATGGTTTTCCCAAGCAAAGGAGGTACAGTACACTTCTTAGCAGATCCTCACAGTACTATGGACCTGATAAATAACCATGCTAAAATCCTGTCCTATGGAAACTACACAAAATAAGTTCTTCTTATGTTCTGTGTTTGTACCTCAGCTTGCAAAGAACCAGGAGGAAGAGGGCTGCATCTCCAGGCTGTTAGGGGAACACCCATAATGTGTATCTTATCTCCTTGAATTAAGCTGGTCAGGGGAGATGGCAGTGTGTCAGGAATACTCCACCTTTCTCTTAATAGTGCAGGGATAAAAGGACTACCTAATGCAAGGGGAATTGTGATGAAGGGGAATTATTGTGGCAGAGCTGAGGCCACAGCTGGAAGCTGTGCAAGTCTGCCCGGGCCTGTGGATGTGTGTGCTGGGGGGCATTGGTGTTCCCAGAACCTCAGCTGGTTAGAAGGCAGCTAGATACGCAAGTACCAACTGCACCTCTGATTGCAGTGTTGCTACAGTCTTGGTATTAAAGGAGGCTGTTTGTCTCTCATACTGATCCCTCCAGCCTTCTGCCATGCTTTCCTAAGCTGCATTCCCTTGTTTCTTTGTTTCCAGGAAAAGCCTTGTCTCACTTAAAAAATGATCTCATACAGAGCCAACCTCAAATCTTCCTGGTTTCCCAGGCATGGAGGTGGTGTTCCATAGCACAGCAGTCTCTGATTCCTTGCTCTCTCTGGGAAACACCTACTTTGTATCTCTGAGATTCTGTTGTTTGACCATTTCTCTTTTTTTTTCCTTTTTTTTCTCTCTGATTCTCATTGTTCTGGAATTTAAGTGGAAAGTAATAAGAGCAGGACAGCTGTCTCCATTCTTCCTGGCCAGTTTAATGGGTCCGTGATTTCATCTTATAGCTGTTAGGACTTGAGTTTCCTTACAGCTCTCCCTTGCCTCTCACCTGCGTGTTGCACAAACACAAGCTTATGTGCAGTGAGTGTGCGTATTGTTCTGCAAGAGAAATATTTTCCACATAATGAATAATCCCTGGGTGTCTATGAAAAAGTCTTTTCTACTGTGATGATGCTTCAAAAAAACTCCAACAGATTAGGAAGGTTCTGCTGTGAGTATGTCATATGAACAATTTGTTCTCTCTACTGTTAAAGAGTTTCTCTTGGAAAAAGGGTGTTACTTTCTTCCCCCCATGCTTGTGGAGAACATGGTCATCATGTAACATTTGCTAGGATCTACTTTCCATAGGTGGACAAGGCCATTGTTCAGCTTTGATCAGTCCTTCGTTACATAGTAAAATGCTCGTGTGTGAAACAGGAAAGAGGGAACTAAAAGAAATTTGCAGTCTGGTGTTCAGGTGCTGGAACAATGAATGGTATTATTTTGACATAGAACCTTATTCTACTTGGTCTTTAGATTTTAATGATAAATGTGAAGCCAATCAAGAATGGGTCCTGGCAGAAAGTCATATCACACATGCACAATTTATTTTGTTTATTCACATTATCTGTTTGAATCTCTTTCTATGTCCTTCTCTCTCGCTTTCTCTTTTTCCCCCAAAACAAAACTAGAAGTGAACTTCAGGTGTAAAGAATCAGCTGTTATGCACATACAGAAAGGAGGAGTTTGTTAGCTTCAGTTAGGTTATAGAGGGGAAGGGCTTAGGAAGGGAAAAACTTAAATTGTCAAAACACTTGCCTGTGAAGCCTTGTACTTATGCATTTTCCTGGGATTTGCTCCTGACTAATTCCTTATGTCCAGAATTATAGTCTCATTTCCAGTGGCGTGGGTGAGGATGAGCATGCTCTTTACACAGCATAAAGTTCCTGTTGTTTGCACAGATCCAGCTCTGGAATGTTGGACTTAACTTGATGAAGCCTTGAATAAGGATGTCTTGTGGAGTTACCTTTTCTGTTACAGCACTAATTCCTTGTTTTCTTTTCCTTTACAGCTAGAACATATTCAGAAACACATATGGTATATGTAAGTAACACTTTTTTAATTCACTTTTGCATGCATTCATTATTGGTTCTGTTACGGAAGCTGATATTCTAGTGATTTCTGAAGAGAGAGACTGGAGTTTGAAAGCAGCTTTCACACAGGTGGAGAAAGGGGCAGAGGACAGAATGGCATCTAATTTTTTTTTTTTTTACCCTTTGCTACTCATATAATTTCATCTATATACATATATCAAGACGGGGACTTTTTATAGTTTTATACAGCTACAATTGATTGAAATAAGACGTTCAATCCAGCAACTTGCTGTGTTAAAAACATACCTGCAAGTGATCAGCACAAAAACCCCGAACTAACAGCCATATTTAGTTTGCTATCCAAGTGCTACAGACAATCCCTTGTAATACCTTCTTGACAAGAAAGCTTTCGTTTGTTCCTTCTTGGCATCTTGACTTTTCTCTGAAGTAGAAACAAAATTATGATATTGATAAGTAAGCACCTGTGAAAAGCGCTTTTCTGTCTCATAATCCCTACTCCTTCTTCTTTGCAGCAAGCTAAGAGGCTGCTTCTGACCTTGTAACCTGTTGATGTGAGAGTAGTTCTGTGACTTGATTAAAAGCAGCAGTCTTGACAGTGTAACAGGAGGGCTGTGAGAAAAGTACAGGCCTGTCTCGTGGTTTGGGTATAAGGAAGATTGATGGCTTTTAAAAATGACCTTGCACTTTTTGTAGCCTTAATAGTATTTCAAGAAACCTAAGTAAATAACTTTTTTTTTAATACTGATGATAACCTAATCAAACTAAGGAGAATACTTCACATATTAAACAAGGAAATGATGCTTTGATACATGCTTCTGGGGCTCAGCATACCTACAGGTTCCCCAGGAGGGTGATAAGGAAAGTCCTGTCTTCATAATCCTATCATTGCTCTTAGGAAATACTTGAGGATGATATGAACTGATATTTAAGCCTGTCACCAGGAAAAAAAAAAAACCTTTGTTTTGATTTGTTTTGTTTTCTCTAATTCTCTTATGGGCAACGTTCACTTCTGGATATCTGACTTTGCTAGGACCTGAAGGCATTCAACAGTGTGTTGAATAACACATTTTTTTCTTAGTTCACCTGAAATAGTGGCAGCACTCTGCCCATGGCTTTTTCATGCTCTCTAGAGTTACCAGTTGACATGGCACCTTTTCAAAACAAAAAAAAGAATTGGAGTGTTGTTTGCTGCAGGTATTTTTTTTTAAACTCTCATAGATAAGTGTAGGAGAAATGGAGGGGGGGAATCTCTAATTGTAATCTCCAAAATACCCCTCCTATAATGTCTTACTAGCAATTCCAGAAGTAAATGCTGTTTACATCAGACTGGATAGGTGATCCCCTCTGTTTCTTCATGGAGTGAAATCAGCTGACTTTCTCTGTGCTTTGATCAGAACTAGAATAGGAAATAAAATGAAATGTCATTTATCACATATTATTATTCTAACCCTCCTCAAGATTTTTGCCTGGAAGTTTTCACCTGTCAGAGGACTGTTGTCCCAGGCTCACATGCGCAATTAGGCGGGTGTTATTTCATGACTTTATTCAAGATTTAGAATTTGAAGATTTTTTTCTTTGCACACATAAATGTTTGAACATTTTCATGTACTTCCCAATGAAGGTCAGAATCTCTGATGATTGACATGGTAAACAGGTTTTTACCCCAATGGAAATAGTATCTGAGGCTGTTTTCAGAAGTAGAAACTGAGTTTTGCAAAAGCAAGTCTCCCCTACACTCCCAGTGCAGTTAATGCAGAGAGAGAAAGGCTCTTCCAGAAGTCTGTTCAGATTGCCTAAAACAAAGTTTCTGCTCAAAATAGGTTTTTTAATTAGTCTCTTTCTCATTTTCTCTATACTGGCCATGGATTGACCTAAGCAGATTAACCTCCTTTGGCTAAATTTAGTCTGTGAATAACCCTGCCACCTCCAAAACTCAACTACTTTCATCTGGTAATGTTTCACAGCGTCTTTGCATTCATTTTGCCTGGAAATATTGATGCTGACAGAGAAGGTGGGGGTTATAAGTGTTTTACTCTATGGCTGTTTTGTTCACGTCTTTCATTTTTTTCTTTATTTCATGTAGCACTACTATTCTATGTAAAATCTTCATTCTTTGTTATATATAAGTTACTGACTTGAAAGTTGTACTCAGAACATATAAGTGATTTCACTTAGTTCTTCAAATAAATATTAAGGCTACTGTAAACCTGAGGAAAAGATTTAATTGCAGACTAGGCAAACAGAGAAAGAGGTCTTGAAAGCTGAAATCATGATTCACAAGCCTAAAAAAAGGAAAAAAGAAACCAAAGAGAAACCTTTCATTACCAACCTCCAGTTCTTCTTGGTCTCCCACCCAAATTAATTTAGTGAGGTTTTTTTAAGCCTTTTTAATTGAAAACATTTATTTGTACCTCAAGCACAGGTTATCATAAATCAGGAAATAAACAGCAGTTATTTTCACATTTTTTTAATAAAGCAAGAGGGAAATAAAATTAGCTATTATGGTAAATACATACTCCTGTAACACTGAGTGATTGCCCTAATTGTGAAGGTACCAAATTTACTAAAATCGGAAAAAGAGTAACTGTACTGGTTCTGCTTCGCTTTGCACTGATGCAAATGTGTATCTCGGTGAGATTCACGAGGGAATTTCATGGAGAGACTGAAAAAGTCTGCCCTGGTCTGGAATCACAGCCATTGTATGCACTGATCCTCACAAAAGAGGATGGGTTTTAAAGCAGCAATTACATTCATGCAAGCCTTTAAAAAATATACGTGATTTGCAGTATTAATCATGTGACATTGTTTGATGTCTGTGTGGGCTGAAATGCAACAAATTTGTCACTCTGCTAGACTGAGAATGGAACAGGCAATACAGTCATGCCAGTCACAGCCCAGACCCGGTGATTTTCATTTCCTGAAGCACTGAATTGCGTTGCCAAATGACGAGGCGCCTCTTTGCAGATTTTTCTTGTACCTGATGAGGAGGTGTGAAAATTCCTGACTATGTCTGAGGCTGACCAGGTGCAGGGCATAAGGAAAATCCACTTTTCAGTGCACAGAAAATGGCAAGCTGTGCTCTCTAGAAATGGCTCCCACACTGATTGATATAAAAGCTTGCAGGTGATATTCTGCTGTAGGCTAGGGTAACTAGTAGGAAACCCAGATTTTCTGGAAATTTTCAAAAACAATAGTTCTTTTTAATCTCTTTAAATTACCTTAAGGACACCTGCTTGTAACATAATGAATGATTAATTAAGTCAATACTTTTTAAAAGTGAACTCCAGATCATTAAAAAACAAAAACACTCAGCTGCTGTTCAAAGGTCCATCCTGCAGGAATTTATCTTAATGACAAGGTCATCACTGGCTTTAATAGTGCAAGGTTATGATCTAATCATTGCTTATTACTTGCTGAGAGCTAGATCCTGATCCTAAGAGGTAGGAGTAGCTACCTCTTAAAGACAGGGCACTCAAGGAATAAGATGGTTCTTTAGTTGAACAAGGATTTTTGAATCTAGCCCTTAGATTCAGGACCACGGTGTCATTGCAGAAGACATAGACATTTCTGCGAGACTCCAAGGAAGCATCAGAAGCTGTGTTTTAGTAGTTTGATACACAAGAACAAATCCCAAGGAGCAGATTCTGTCTCTGTCCTGTATATTCTGCTTCCAGTCCCCTAAACTGAATAAAACTGAGCAGGGTGTGTGTGAATGCTCAGTGTAAGAGAACTGGGATCTGACCCATGTTGTCATGACCTCTGTAACACACACCAGAGTCTGACTCCCTGACATGTATCCAGGAAGGGCTGAACACATTTTCATTGCTTCAAGAGAAGATAAAATGAAAATTGCCAAGGAGTCTTTCTGCAAATGATGTCCCACAAACATTGTTAACAGAGCAGATGCCTCACAACTGCATTTCAGCTTGCTTAAAAATAAATTGCAAGTAGCACCCAGCAATCTCCTGTGATTAAGGTGTAGCATGTAACTGTCCTGTCCCAACATCAGAGCCCTGGCTGCAATGACTTAGTATTGCCTTCTTACGTTGGAAGAGATAATCTGCATAGGCTCTCTTTTTGGTACACTGGCTGAGACCTTGAGCTCACGTGTATGATCCTACCAGAGTTGCTTTCTAACCTACCCAAGAAAAATTAGGTGCATTTGAATTGGAGATCCTTTTTCTGTGTAGATACTTTGACAGCTCACATGTGAGCCCAGAGCATTTTAAGCTGTGTGAGTAAGTCCACAAGTTGTATTCACCTTATTTCTACCAGCATCAAAAAGGAAGAATCTCTTACCCAAACACAGCCCCATAAACAGCAAATGCTGACATCTGATGCAGTTTAAATATTCCCGATTCCTGTTGCCCACCATGGGAGCCTGGACCCAACAGTCACACATCTACATCACATAAAGGAGAGGGAGGACCTCACCCACAGAGTAGGAAAACCTTGACATCACACAAAGCATCCATTGAGAAATAGCAAAGATTCAGGGTAGACCATTTTTCCAACCAAAATACCACCACCGCCAGACCCACCTCTTTGGATGGATAGAGTTTACATAAATTGCTCACTGCCTACCTAAACAAAATCAAAGGACATTCAGGGTGCCTGCACTATATATCAAGGTGTCGGTTATAGATACCCTGACACCTTGACCTGTTTCTTACAGTCAGGGCCTTTAATTGCCATGAATAATCAATATTTCCTGAGTCTAGTGAATGGGATGAGATGGTTATGCAGGAAGCCTGTGTTAACTACTTTTAAAAGAGTAATACGCCTTACCGCTCATGGTGTATTCCTAGGTCTGCCACTGACCTTGGGAATCATACTTGGGCCACAATTTTCAAATTTGCATGTCTGAAGAGAAGCAGAGATTGTTGTATTTGGGCGTGTAAGTAAACAGCCTGGTTTCCCCAAAAACCCTTTAAAGTGTGTCAAGTGGGGACCTGAACACTGAGGTCTCTTAATCACATTGGAAGCTTTAAGGAAAGAAACTGCTGCAATGCAGATTGTAATCAGAATTGGTGAAAAACAGTGACGGTTTGTTCACAGCTCCTTATTTGAGATAGAATCATTCAGCTTGCACTTTTCAGCCTGATATCCTGAGATCTGACCTGCTGATGAGATAGCATCTCTAAAACCATGTAGTGTTTTATAAATGTTTGGCATTAGGATACTGAACAGCTGCTTAAATTATGAGGGCACTGGTAAGTGAAGTTCCTACTGCCTTTCTGACTGAACACAGATATTTCTCATTAAAGACCCAAATCCACAAGGTGCTGGTCACTCTTAGCCTTCACGGCAGTTCTTCTGAAAAGAATATCTGTCTGGTTGCAAGCTTTGGTCTCTCAGTAGGAATTTAACAAGCTATTTCCATCTGTTGCTGCAGGCTGTGTTTCAGAGTACGGGTTCATTTGTGACTCATGTTTCTTTTCTCTCCTTCTTTCCCTGCCCCCTTTCTCTCTCTCATCTTCTTTCCTCTGCAGAGGGGGTAAGAACGAGCCAGAACCAGAGCAACCAATCCCTCGAAAGGTGCAGATTCGTTCTCTCCCTTCCTTGGAGGATATTGATCCAGACGTGTTAGATAGCATGCACTCGTTAGGCTGCTTCCGTGACCGAAACAAACTCTTACAGGACTTGTTGTCAGAAGAGTAAGCACTTGCTCAGTCTTAATATCAGTTGGGTGTCCGTGGGCTGTGATGTTTATAAACCTGGGGAGAGGTACAGATCACTTTAACATGTATCTCACTGTGAGGGACCAGTAGCAACTTCTCACTCTCTGGCTGCTCATTTGCTAATGAGGTTGGGAGCAAGCTGAGCCTTTCTTGCACCACGTGTCAGAAGCTCACAGTGTGACCAGCAACGGAGGCATGGTGCTGTCTCTTCCCTTGCTGTCAGGCAAGGTCACTTCCTGAAAAGATGGGCCATGCAGTCCGAGTGGGGAGGTGTCATTGCTCTTATTTGTGTTGGATATGCCTTTGTTGGCAGATTTTTATTTATTTCAATCTTACGCCTGAAAGCTGGTGTATTTCTTGAAGTGTTAAGAGAGACACATAGTGGAAAGAGCACTTAGAGGCTCAGGAGACCTGTCGTGCTGCCGCTCTTGGTTTGGGCTTCCTGCGGACATGTTACCTTGTCTGTCCTGTGCCTCTGTTCTATGTGCGTAACATGGGAATCATATTTCCTTTTCTCACTAGCTGCTTGTTGGAGACAGCAAGATTCTCAAAAGCTTTGTGGGTTTTGTATCTAGCTGGCAGGTACATGACCATTTCCAGCTTATAACCGTAACTGTTTTTTTGATGAGAAGGGTTTATCTACATGTTGATGTTTTTTTCTCTTCAAATTTAAAGATTTTTCTTCTTTTTTTTCAGAGAAAACCAAGAGAAAATGATTTATTTTCTTCTGCTTGACCGGAAGGAGAGGTATCCTAGTCATGAAGATGAGGATCTTCCCCCTAGAAATGAAATAGGTACTACAGATACAACCTCTGTCACCATGAACCCATCTCAACTAGTTCCTCTTCACCCTTTTTTTTTTTTTTTTTTTTTAATATATACCCAAACCCTAGCATCACTGTTACCTTCCCACTGAAACGTTGTACAGCATTGGTGAGAATCGTCAGCCTGAGGCAGGCAGGTCTGTTCTGTGGTTAAACTCGAAGGCTTCATTTTTCAGGACATACCTGTCTCACAGTGCAAAAACATCCAAGTTGGTCTTGAACCAGATCTTAAAAAATATCATGTGGACCCACAAGCTGGATCTGTGCAAGCAGATGAGGTTTAGAAGCAGCGTAGTCTAGTGGCAGAATTTTCTACTTACTAATCTACATGCAGTATTGCAGAAATGCTGCTTCTGGACTTCAGCTAGTAAGACTGTAGCATTGCATCCCTATGGAGTTATATATGTACACATTCTCATTTCTGTAGGTAAATATATACACTGTTGAAAGTATGAATAATATTACATACCTATTTTAAGTACATACATCAAACTCCCATATTTTTAGACTATCTTAGAAAGATTTTTAAAGCTAAATATGCAGTAAGATTATATATCTAAAGCTCTGGTGATACCACTTTATTCCTGAATAATTGTTCATTAGTATTTTAGGGTACTGCTGATCGCCAAGGACTTCACTAATCTAGACAACAGGAAAAATGCTTCCCTGAGGAGCTAACTATATGTGACTCGTGCTGTGCAGCGTGACAAAAGTTTAACTGATAAAGGATTAGTCACTTCTATCAATGACCTGAAATAGCATTTTTACATAGTAGTGTTGTGATTTTCAGGTATTGTATTTCAGCAGTTTGAAGGCTAGTAGCAAAGTGCTCTTTATTTTCACTGGAAAGCCTGGAATCTCCCAAGCCTATAGGCCAGTGGTATATTGAACTGTAAGTTTGTTAATACCCCATTGAATTATTACCTTATCTAAGTTCCAGGCTCCAGGCCCTATAATTTTGCAGGAAAATCTCTTCTATGGGAGAAGAGATGGAAATTCTTATTCAACACAGTAATTTTTGAACTCTTACCTGGATGGAGCTACAGAGAGCATGTTAGCAGGGATCCTGATGAAGATGCATAGATGTGCCAACTGCAGGTCCTGTGGTCAAAAGCCCCTTGCTCAGTGCAGTTTGTCGTCTAGCACTTTACTAATCAGCTTTTGACTCAAACAGATTATCCTGCAATGTAAGGACACCATCATCTTGCTTTTGTCATAAGAAAAGAATCAAGGTGACTCTAGAATCTTCATATCCAGCATGTAAGTGAATACGTAGCTGTGCCCTAAATACATCATATATCTCTCCTCCACATGCCAAAGTATTTTCATGGTTTGAACTGAAATATTATACTCTACTCTTGTATTTTTTTGTACAAGGAGTGAAAATGTTCCCTAACAGGGAAACACTACTCTGAATGAATCATTGTGCCTCATTGGCACATTTTAGAGTCTTTGAGCATTATTCTTTGAGTGTTTGTAGGTTGTATTTCCTCTTCCACAGGGGGTTTCCACCTCCTCTGTTCCCAGCAGTATCTCTGAGAACATGGGGCAAGGTTTAATTAAGAGCAGTCATGCTTCTGATGAATATCTCATCATTAGCCATTAGCAATGGCCTTGCACAAACGAAGAAGAGCAGAGAAAAAATAGCAGATTTAATAATAACAGCTTGAAGAAACCATGTTCATGAGAGTTGTGCACTGCCTGAGCTCTTACCAAAAAAAAAAAAAAAAAAAAGTGCATCTTAGAGTATTTTGCTTTTTCCTCTTTCTTTGGATGTTAGGTCTCAGAAGGAATGGATGCAGGTAAAAATATGGCCAGCTCAGACTAGCATTCTCTTCTGGTGTCCCTTTTGTATGTTTCAGCTATATAAAGCTTTCTCAAAGGGCCAGGGAAGGGCCACCTTCACCATCTTTCAAGTCCAGCTCCATTTTCTTTACCTGAAAACATAGAAATGAGAAACTTCTCAGTAAAATGAGTGAATGTCAACTAATGTCTCCTTGAGGAGAAGGCTTTTGTGGGGTGGAGTTTCTTAATACACCAGAGAACAAGAGATTGGGCCAGAACAGCCATATAGGATATAGGTGCCTCATCCAAATTCAGAAGCTGAACCTTTATTTCCCACCTTCTAGATCAGTGCCTTTATAATTGGATCATTACCCATACGATTCTCTCTTCCTCTGTAAAAATCCTTAGGAATGGCTTCACTTTTTTGATGTGAAATAAAAGGAAAATGCATCCCTAAAACTATCACAGATCCAGACTAAGACTTGATTTTTTTTCCCCATGTGAAATATTCCCAGAGAGTCAAGAAGAGAAGGGCAAACACCAGAGATTTTCCTATTTTTAATTCCTGTGCTTCTGCAAAATCTTCTACTGCTTTTATATGACATCACTTTAGTCTTTATGGCAGGATGGCTGTGTATTTAACTATTTCTTTAGTATCTTCAAACTTGACAGTGATGACAGACTCAGTGCCCTGTCATTTCTTTCTCAGACTCTTTTAAAAAATGTGTACAATACTTGCTACCCTCAGCCATGTATAGTGTAGGATTGTAGCCAACTTTAAAGAGGAATCAAATACCTTTATTAGAAGCTCAACTACACTCATGCAAGCTTCTGGATGCCTTTTCCATCAAACCTTTATGAATTGCTGTTGTTGAATTTATTGGTGTGTTTCACCGCCTGCTCTTTTTGCTTAGTCTCTCTCTTTGATAGTTTAAAATATAGATTGGAAATCAGTATCTTCCAGCACCTTGAGCAGCAAGGACTGATATAAAAGAACCATTTAGCTTGTTAGCGATACCCTTCTCCTCCTTAATTGTTCTGTTGATTCCCTCATGGTCTCTCTGGCTACTGTCCTTCTCTCAAGCTTACTCTTTCTGATGGCTGTACAAAACACTGTTATTCAAGTCTTTAGCTAATTTCTTTTCAAATTTTTTCTTCCCTCTCTTTTAATGTCCACCTTATATTTGGCCTGTCACATTTTAAGTGTCACTCAGCTAAATTTCCATTTGCTAAAGTCTTCTGTTTTGAACATGCTTGGATCAAATTACCTTTTAAAATATCTGGTCATAAAATGTTTTTCTTGACTTTTTCCACGTTGTTTAGACTATTGTTAACTAACATTGATGCACTCTGAGCTTACTCATCTCCATTCTTTTGACATTAACTGCTTTCTTCATCTTCCTTCTTCTTCCTTGTTTTTCCTTTCTTTTAAATGGCACTCTTTCACCTTCCTTTCTAATGTCTGATATCCCTCTGCAAAACTTGTATCAACTCTCTGTTGTTGATACCAAACGTAATTACATTGTCGTTATGTGAGTTACTCAGCTGTAGTCACACTTCTGACACCAGCAGTTGTCCTGTGCGATGAATCCTTTCTCATTCTTTGAACTTGTTTGAAGAATCAGGAGTTTGAAATGTCTAAACCTTGTCCCAGCTTACTTTTGACCACTTATATGCATGCAGCTGAAGTCACCCAGTGTAACTACTTTATTAGGTTTATCTCCCTTTGTTTTTCCCTTAACTTTAGGCACTATATATTTTTCCTAATCTGGAGGTCATTGCCCCTACTAGTATCTTCTACTACCTTTTTATTACTGGACATAGTTTGAAATGGAGTGAGATACAACTGCTTTTTTTCTAATTAATTTTTAACAGGAAAATTATTACTATTAATACAAAGAATATTTGGGTTATACAGTAATGGGGTCAGTTATTATCACTAGCCCATTTGCATTTGAGCTGTCTTTGCTCATACTCATTGTTTCAAGAATAAGCCCTGCCTTAAAGGGATCTTGTTCTAAAAAACATGATGTGAGAGAGAGAAGAAACAAGCAAGTAGATGGGGTGTGTGAGGAGGGCGAGGATAATAAACATAATACCATCAGACTAGGCAGTAGAGGTAGAATTGTCAAATGCAATATTACTGGTTTTACAAAGGAATCCTGGCAGAGGAAGAAGCCTTAGGGGCTGGGCACTGTGAGCTTCTTTCTAACTGCAGGGGTGAAGGATGCCTTTTTTTACAGGTGGTCACCCTCCACTAAAATTAAAAATGTGTCTATAAATGCAGGCAGGGAACTGAAATAGCCCAACCAAAGAAAAGAAAATCCTTCTGTATTTTTTTTCTGCCTTCCTTCTTTTTACTGTTTTGATGCCGTGAGACATGTTAGTAATAAAACATCTCAGCAGGTCTGCATTTGTTTCCCTTCTTCACCGCGGAGGTGCGTATGGTTTGGCAAGTCACCTAGGAGCACTTTCTGCAGTGTAGTTTGGTATCTAAAGACTCTTTTCAGAGCAATTTAGGTGCTCGTCAGAACCTCAGTAAATGTTTGTCAGCACCTTTAGGAATGAATTTTCTTTAAATATCTTATTCTTATACCTCTGTTTTCACTCTGCAAAGTGAAAGTAGCACTTCAATACCTCATAGAAATGTTACACAATAAAAAGTGTAAAGCACTTCAGTTACTATAGCAGTAAAAGCTGTACCATGACCTCCGAGATAGCTTTTAGTAGCTCTCATTGGAGATTCATCTCAGGTAGACAAGTATGTTTAATTTGTGATGCTGAAGGAGGAAAAATATAAAGCAGTGGGGAAAACCTGAAATCTAATCTTAAAGATGGAAAAAAAGGTATGTTTTCAGAGGAGAATGCAATTCTGACTTCAGAGTGTACTCATGTCTCTGTGTCACATTTAATCTAGCTAGCAGGGACATTGAAGGCAAGCTCTAGCAACCTGAGTACGTATACAGGATCCCTAGATGGCTTATACTCTAGCTAACAGCTTGTGCTATAGCCCATGCTGTCATCTTATTATTACTGTTACCAGCTTTGTAAGGTAATTTCTGCAAGCTATGCAGAAATTATGCAGTTGTACCTTTATTTTACAGCGCTCATACATTCAGAGCAGTAGCAGTTCTCCTCTCTATAGTTGGATTGCAACTTATGTCTTAATGTTTGCAAATCTGGAAAAAGGGAGAGACTGCAAATGGTCATCTCCATCATGAAGATACCTGTCTGTGTAGGGGAGGTGTGAGAGTGAGATTGTTGAGAGAGGATTTAACCAACCTGTGTGAGGTAAGTCACAGCCGAATTCAGCTGACAGTGTTTTCTTTTCATAAAGATCCCCCCAGGAAGCGTGTGGACTCCCCTATGCTGAATAGGCATGGGAAGCGGCGGCCAGAAAGGAAGTCGATGGAGGTTCTCAGTGTGACAGATGGTGGCTCCCCAGTCCCTGCTCGCAGAGCTATTGAAATGGCACAACATGGACAGAGGTGGGTCTCTGCTTTACCCAGGAGTCCTGCCTGTCTGGGTTTGCTACCCCCTTTTATGTTATACATACAGAGGAGCTGTGGAGCTTTTCTGTTCGCACCAGCACTCATTACAACTTCCAAGCACATTTACAACATGATCTGGCAGCCAGCAGCTCTTATCCACACAGGACCAGAAGTCCTGCCAGGGGCTTAAGGGTTCTGTTTGCTTGCAGTATTGCTCAAGAAACCACCACGTCCTCTGGGCAAGATTCATCTCATCTCTTTTTAATTGTCGAGAACATAGGCATTCAGTCTAAGCTTGTGATACAGGCTGTCACTCTAGGCAATGGGGACAGACAAGGGCTTTGGAAGGTCTCAGATACATATGTCCTCTGTTCCAACAATCTTAGACAGGATAAATTACCCTCTGGTTGTTCCTTTCTGTCTCCATAGCCTACAGCAGAAATCTAGATGACTATCTTGGATTAGGTGCCTAGCTTTTGGGCACCCGAAGTTAAACGAGATGAACCCCACCCTCCATGTCATCAGAACAGCTTGAATCTGGAAAGCCCTGTCCGGGCATCTGTAGGTGCTTCTAAAATGTACTGTCAGAGCTAGCATGCATCTGACCCACATAAATTACCACATGCCTGTAAAGTGATGGAATATGTATAATTTTGTCTCTTTTCTATCAAATAAAGTGTCAGTCTTGTGGAGAAACAGCAGAGGAAAATGGCGTCTCCTCAAGGCAGGTTCTGGGAGAGTAAGTGAACTGTGGAAGTTCACTTATGTGAACCATGGATTTTGCTTCCTCAGTCCCTATGACTAGCCGAAGGGAAGCACATGCATTTGGATTCACACTTGCATAAATCAATCAATATAAAAGAACATTTCACATATATGTATGCTGATGATGCTGTAACTTCTGTTTCAGCTTTATGACATGATTTTTTTGTTCAGCTGTTAAGATCTGCTCAAAAAGAGCTTGCTGTGCCCAGAAACTCTCTTTGCTGACTGAGAACTGTGTGAAGAATGTGAAATAATTTGATGTCCAGAGGCCCCTAGAATTGCTGGAACGTTTTGCTGCCAACTGTTACAGTTCTATCTACAGTGAGGAAAAAGTGGTGATTTCCAGAATCTGCTAGGACTTATTTCAGACTGGATATGTGGCCTTGAGATACACTGCCATAAAGATTTTTCATTTTTGATGTGAGGTTTGCTTTGATGTGAGGTCTGGGCGAAAGAAGTGTTCAGGACAGGGTGTGCTCAGTGTTACTCATAGGCCTCAAAGTGATAAGGATGGACACAACACTGACAAACAGTTCCTCACTGCTTATTCAGCTTGCAGTGTTTAATCTGGTACCTGGCAGATACATGGGCCGTGAAGCTCCCAGAGCCAGATAGAGGTGAATCACTTTCCCCCACCCCAAGGCTACCTGTGAGTCACAGTACTCTGCAGCTGTTTACAGTAAGTGTCCAACTGGGCAGAACAAATAGGAGGTGTGAGATTGATCCCGAAGTTTTCTGAGAGCTGAAACCTTTTTTTCCAGCCCTCAGCTTTGACTTCAAATTCAGAAGTCTGAATAGGCAAAGCTGTGTCTTGCTATCCAAAGTATTTCTTTTGCTTTTAAACATCTCGCTCAATTCTGCACATGAGGAAACAATTGAAGTCAAAAGGTCTGAGATGAGTTCAGAGCAGAGACATAGCCAGGCTACATATTAGTAAAGAAGGGCTTTGGCTTAAGGAGGAAGCGAACCTGCCAGGCACAAAAGAGGTACAGGGCAATGCATACCACAACTCAGGGCTGGACGTAAAGGTGTGATTAAGGGTGGAGAAAGGGATGTAATAATACCATGATTGATGACAATGGGCTTGGTAGTGCTTGTTTTGGAAGGGGTTAAAGGGAAAATGTTATTTTACTCCATGTGTGAGCTTCCATAATTCATGCCATCCACATCCACAGATGACAACAGCACATTTTGTGTTGCTGGCAGCACAGTAGTTTATAATGTGAACTGGCTTCATTAACGAACACCGCTGCATGGGGATTGTCTGGGGACGATGCATTGCTGATGGGGCACCATCTGTCAGAACAGTCAGCAACAAAATGACAAGTGCCTTCTACCAAGAGTGGGGGATTTTTAATGGCTAGTCGCATATTATATTCCATTAAATGACCCACTGACAGTGGATTTTACAGCAGTAGGGCTTAGATCCCAGAAGTGGATGCTTTTTTAAGAGTGACATTTTTTGGTCTCAACAGATGACTATTCAATGTTTTTATCCTACAATACCAGGAAGATAGGGAGGTGGACCATCGAAACAGGTCTCCTGTTTAGACACAGATGACTTGTGTAAACATCTGGAGACACAGAGCCATTGCTTCTTTCTTGAGCTGGCAGAGATGCTCTTCTAACCAGTGAGCAGAACACACCCATGTGTCATGTGATTTAGTCCTATTGTCCTCTTTCCCAGTAGTAAACAGATGTTTGCTTGCATAAAGGGGATTTATGTTATAACCTCTGGTTTATGTGTCTGTGTGATGAACTGTGCTTCTGGTAACCGTGCAGGGACCCTACAAGTGTCTGGTCTTGGCTTGTTTAAGGGCATATCTTTCCACTGAGATTTGAAACTTGGCAGCCTTCAACCCTACAGGCTGAGAAAGTATTAAGTGAAAAACCTAGTTCTTCGGTGACTTAGTTTTGGATAATGGAGGAGAGGAACTCAGCACAAAGGCTGCTTGTTGAGCTTACAGACTCCTTGAAATGCTTGTGCTGACCTCTCCAAGTGTTCTCCATTGGGTCTTTGTATATGACAGTTAGTATGCACAAACACCAGCCACCCTAAAACTGGTGACTAAGTTTTGTTAATTCTTGTTTTTCCCTGCTAGTTGTCGACTAAAGGGGTTCATAATTACATCTTAATTGCTTCTGCTGTTGTGGTATCCACACCTCTCAGACTATCTGGTATTTCATTGAAATGTCAAAAGAAAAGAGGTAGGTTCTGAGCTTAGTTTAACACCGGCTAATTTGTCCCTTGTGCCAAAGTCACACAGACTAGGAAGAATTCCACGGGAGCTATAATCCCTCGGGGATATGCCAGAAGTTTTCAGCAGCTCTGCTGTGAGAGTCCAAAAACTGTTCTAAAATGGGCTTCATTAACCATTCATTTTCTTCTGGTTATTGAAGTGGATAGCTTGCATGAAAGATCAGCTAACATTAGGAAGCAGTGTTCTGTGAAACAGTGAAGCATATTACTGGTGAAACATATTACAGAGAGCTTCCCCTTTAGCAAAGCATAGGGAATTTTACTTCTAAGCTTCAGGGATTCAGACCCAAGATGACAAAAAAGGGCATTTCTCTATACACTGAGTATAGGGGAAGAGAGTTGGGAGTAAGTGGTAATGAAGCCTACAAATTAGAATACAACATGGATTACTGTTCCTCTAAGAGGCTCTATGGTCTGATTTTAACCTTTTCCCAGATTGTGCTTAGTGTTGAGGTCTTCTAGAAAAGTCTGAGTAATTTGTGCTTTCAGGCATGTTCTATTTTCCCTGGACAATGAGACTAAAGTAGATGGTACCTGGGTTTTCAATTGGATAAAGGAGAGCAGGGTTTACCAGTATGTGTGGGGGAAGTCTTCTTAGACCTCAGAAGTCAGGGGAAGATAATGAGCTTCAGCACTGTGCAGGCTTAAGCCATAGTTGGAAAGTAAAAGAAAGGTTTTTCAGAGCATTGCTTAAAAAGGGGAGGATGGGTTGGGGGGCTGGGTGTCCAGCATTGCTTCAGGTGACTCTCTTTTATAAATGTCCACACTAGTAACTCTGTTTTCTCGCTTTGTTCCTGCCATAGTAAAACAATGTTCAGTAAAAGCCTGGATATCTCTGAAGCCAATCCCAAATTCAACAAAGAAGAAAGGTATAAACACTGACAATATGTTCCTCTCCTCTACCTCACTGCTGAGACCTTAAAGATGCAGTACTTACCTTCTCTGTGTGGGGACATAGCCATTCTCTCTTAGAGGGAAGCAAAGAGGGTGGGATATTTACAGCCCCACACCACATATATTTTTTTACAGTACCATTCATCTGAGGCTCAATGAATTTGACTGTACCAACGTTTTCCCCACTAAAATGTCATCCTACTGCTACTTCTGGTTCAGTTCTGCCATGAGCGAGGATGCCCAGGGTAGAAGACGTATTTGCTAAGACTGCTTTGGGAAGGATTGGAATATAAAACACTAGGAAAGCCCAGAGTGCTCCACTCCCAGCACTAGAAACAGCAGCACAACTCAGTCAATGATAACAATGGCAGGAAACTCTGGGAATCCTGTCTGACAGAGCAAAATATTAAGTGCCTGTAGGTAAGAGACAAACTCCTTAAGACCACCCTGGCTACACCAGAGAACACAAGAGGAAAAGATGATCGAAGATAGAGTTTTTGGAGGATGATTCCAATCTAGCAGTTCAAGTGACAGGTGGTGAAGAATAACAAAAAGGGTAACTCCCAACTGTGAATAGAGGCACAATGGAAGACATGCAGGCCACCAGATTTAGGGAGTTTAAGGGGACTCATGTGGGTCCATGAACAAAAAAAAAGTTTAAGATTTTTGGGAAGGCTTTTAGTGGACATGTTGTTCCTAAAATTTCAGCCTCAGAGGAAGGTAATTTTTCTCCTAATGTTAAAAGCTGGCATCCCAATGGATAATTCTTCATCAAAATGTAATCCTTATACACAAACACTTAGCTTACCCAAAGGTTAGGAGTGTTCCATATGATTCAAAAAGGGAGAAGCCATGGGTTCCTTAAAGGAACCTATGGACTTGGCAACCCATTCTTCTTTCCATTTCACCTTTTAATAGAAACATTTCTATTTATAGATAAATGTGGCCTTTAAGCCTCAGGAGACTTGTAGGATATGTGAGGGACAGCCCCTGTTTTTGGCCTTTCGCAGACTGAGGCAGTCCTTTGTGGGCAGTGTTTCAAGTCTTGAACCTGCCACAATGAAGAACTTCGTGCATCTGCAGGAGAGATTGTGCCTCATGTGGTGTGTAAAGCACCCTCTTTAAGATGCCAAGATAGGAACAAGCATTGGACCCGAACTGTTGGAAACCTCTGAGTTTCACAGCCATGAAGAAGTAGTGGTTATACAGTCTTTAGTGGCTGGGCTTTCCTGGACTGTTACCATAGACATGGAAATACCTGAGTCCCCCTATACATAAGTTCTATTCTTGAACATGTAGCACTTCTTGCATTAAAAGTTAGTCTGAAACTACTCTGAAGATGAGCTTTTCCACAGTAATTAAAAGTCAGGTCCAGTAAGAGAAGTGCAGAAATTTTATCTGTCACAGGAGAAGGGTCTTTCAGCATATGTTCCCAGCACCATTGATTGACCCTCTGTGCTTCTCTAACAGCTGCTACAGCTGTGTTAGGAGCAGAGGAAATGACCCTTCAGTAACCGCTGGGGGAATTTCTTAAATACACATGGGCATTTTGTGTTCCCTCTCAAAGGTGATATGTTTCAGAGTACAGGAAGAGAAGGTTAGGGCACTGCACGAGGATCACCCAGGGTCCTTCTCATTGAAGGACCAGGCTGATTTTTGGAGGATCACATTCGCTGTGGTCTTACCTCCCTCCCACTTCTAAGAGTTAGGATGAAGGACCTCAGTGGTGGGAAAGTGAGAGGACCTGGATTCTGGATCTGTGCACAGCCACGTGAAAGAAAGGGATAGGCAGCAAAGAGAACCCCAGCAAAATGGGGACAGCTAATCATGGTGGCCATTAAATTTTTGGCCAGTGTTTAATTATCCAACTTTATGATGTCTTTTTTAAAGGAATACTGCATCTTTAAGGGTCCCTTCCCTCTAGATGCACATGGTTGTCTTAGTAGCTGAGGCCACTGTCCCTTTCTTTTTCTTTTTCTTTCTTTCTGACTTTCACCCCCTCTTTCAGTGCTTCTCTTCTTCTGTATCTGGGTTGCTGCAGCTCCGTAGTTCACTTGCTTCAGTATTGTAGGGAATGCACATGTCTGCGCTTCTGGGTCTATTGTGTCCTGGGATTGTTCATTTTTTTTAAACCTCATTTCCCTCTTCCTTTTCCCTTTTGTCAATTTGCTTTCCATTCTCTTTGTTAACCTCTTCAGTGCCTTCCCTGTTGGGAAAATGACTTGAAAGAAAAATTAATCAACCTTCTTGCACCCATTCTATTTACATTTTAATATTTTGCATGTGTGAATATGGGTGTATTTTCTCTATAAATATACACACACGTTCTAATATACAATGGGTGTCAATTTGCTCTTCTCAGTTACATCAATGTAGATAGATTTGTACGGGTACAATTGAGGACAGTGTTTGTCCCTAAATATATACATATATATGTATTTGTGTATATACGAATTAGATGTTACCCAAATTTGCACTCCAGGCCAAAATACAAATGGAGTGTCACTCAAACACATGAAAAAGAACTTACTGTAATGCTTCTTTCCACTTCTCTATCAATGCGTAGCACAACAGCTTTTTCTTTCTATTCTAACTATGTTTTAATTTTAACTTTTCTCAAAACTGCCTAGTGTTGCCCAGCCCAGCATTTGCAATGTTGATGTAACCGGAAGCATGGCTAGTTGTACTGAGCAGTAAACCGTGAAATCTACTGGGCATATATTAGATTTGGCATTTCTGTTGGTGACCGTCTTGTGGAGAATGGATTTTCCTCACCCAGCCAGAGGTAGCTCTGGCAGCTTGGGAGCCTGTTATTGAAAATGGAGAGAATGAGAGAGAGAAAGAGAGGAAAAAAAGCACTGCATCCAACTTGAAAATAAATTGGCTTAATAACACACCAGAATTTTTTCATTCTAATCAAATCTTTGTTAATGTGAAAAGATGGTGACATTTTCCTGAGTTTGCTTACCTGCACCCCTGAAAACTTAATAATCTGACTGTTCTTTTTGATTTTGAATGCTTTGGTTAGTAGTGAAAAATTAAGAATGCTGAAGTTTTTGATTGTCTCTAGGCTTCAAAGTCAACATGCCAGAGATTCATTCTGCTTTTAGAGCTGCTGTTTCAGACTCTTTTCAGCACAGCATTGATTTATTCTCCATTCACATTTGAAAGATTTTCTTTCCAACCTTTAAGACCCAGAGACTGAATTTATTTTAAATGAAAAATGAGATCCTGGAGCACAAGATGGCATCCACAGAGATAAGTGCCGGGTTGCTGAGCTGGTATGTTCTAGATGATCTGAATTCCTGACTATAAGACCATCATGACTAATAAGCCAGTATCAAAGCAGGTTCACAGCTTGAGCTACAATCTTGTACCCTGGGCTCCCAAGCTGGCTCAGAAATGCATGCTTTAATAACCAATACGTTTCACAGTTCATTCGTGGCAAAAAAAGTACTTCTTACCAGGCCAGCTTGGGGGACAGAGGGACACTACACTGAGCAAACTGGGGACGAAAAGAACCATTTCCTTGATAACAGTCTGATATAACTGTGCCTTATGTAAGAGGCAGAAAAGAAATGCAGCATGAAGTATGAACCCCATTGCTCTGCTGACTGCTTTAATTGGGATTTGGCTGGGAAATTTTTTTTACAGCCTTAGTATGTCCCTCTCCATATTCCCCAGTGCCAAAGTTGGATGTATCTGCAATATTGTGAGCAGGACAAAAGTTATTTTCTGGTAAATGAAACTGTCCCCCTAGTGTTCCTGGTCTCTGAAGACGTAGGCATCGGTGGCAATAATTATGACCGTTCAGTTCTCCGAACAGTATTTCACTCTGCTTTTCCTACTCTTCTCTCCACCTGCCTCCACATCCCTCTCTCTTTCTTTCTCTCTCTACTTCTCTCTTCGTTTTCCCTTTCCGAGGATGGCGAGTGCTGATCCGTTGGGGTAAGCTCTAGTTTTGGATTATTCCTGTTGTGGGACCTGTTGTATCTTGTAGAGAAACTTTTCATTTGCACTTTACAAACACAATCCAGGCTGATATACTTCAGTGAATGAGGCTTTACAGCAGGGCGAGAGAGAGAGAGATGTGGGAAGAAGCATTTTTGGTGCTTTTGTGTGTGTTTGTGTGCTTTTATGTTGGAGTCACACTCCATATAATTTACTTTTGGGTTCTTTTATGTTCTCTTGTTTGTCTCTATGTTTCAGTGTCTGTGGGCACAGAGAACTATCCTCAGACACTATGCAGGTACCAGGACACCATCTGAGAATGAAATTCCCTTCTCTGTTTAGTGCTTTTTGTATCTGTTTGGTACCCTCCAGTTAATTTTGATCCTAATTTATCCTTTTTTCTTCTTTTTTATGAGATTAAGCTGAATCCCATCCGTGTTATTAAAAAAATGCTGGGTATTCCCTCTCTTTTTAGTATATGTTTTCTTAAGAGGTGAACAGATGGCCCTAGAGACAGATACATCTTCAAAGCTCTTTATTTTCAATGAAAATTTATTTTCAATAAAGAGGATATAGGTACATCTAGGAATGGAGTCACACTTCAAATTAAAGTTCCATTTATAAATACTTACCAGAAGGAGAATATTTTATGAATAAATGATTTAATAAAAACATTGTAATAGATCACTACAGACTACAGCAAAAGCTTGTTGAGAGGGTATGTATTGAAAAAGCTAATTAGCAGCAGTAACATTTACTTCTCATGTTTGTAGCATGCTTTACTATTTATTAATTCTTTCTAAACCATTTATAAGTGGAACTTTAGTACAATTGTCCAATTAAGGAAGGTGGTGCTGTTTAACGTCACCCTCTGTGTGCGCTGAAGGGATGAAGAGGTGTGTTACCAACACCTGCAGTCCTTTCTCTGTACTCTTTGTAAGGCTTCATCTTACAAGTGGTTATTACCATGAGTAGACCTTCTGACTGAAGCAAAAGTTTTCCCAGTAAGAGATGTTATAGTTAGTATTATTTGCACGGTTGGGATTGTAAGACAGCGGAACATCAAAGGTATTCTATTCATATTCCCTAGATCAGGGAGCAAGGAAGCACAGTTTGTATCTTTTGGACACGCAAGAGTAATAGTGATGAAATGTTGTAACACACAATGCCTGACTGCTCACCTATTGCATATTAATTCAGATCATTTTCAGGAGTCTCATACCCTGAAATACAGTTTAGAATTTTTTTGTTTTATTTGAGTGAGCAAGCAAAGAGGAGTTTCGAATTCCACCCAATTTATGCTTGAAGCAAATAAGAGGTTGGCTGGATATTTTGGGAATGACTTTCAAAACTACACACGGGATCAAACCAATTCAAAATTTCTAAGGCATTTCACCCAGGGACACAAGTCTGATGCATTACTGCACGCTGCATGCATACTGCAGGCTCCCCTTCTTGGAAGCATGGCTCCAGCTTGACCAGCTAAGAGGCTGTATTCAGCATCCTGGTAAAACTGTGCTATGAAAGCAAGTTCTGCTGGGACTGCAACAAGGTACCAAACTCCCCTTTGATTGTAAGAAAAATTTCTGTGAGGTGGTTATTCAAAGAAAAAACAAATGCCAAATCTGACCCAAATGTTTAATGCTGGCTGTGAAGCCTTTTTACTCTACTGGTGTGTACTAGCAGATGCACTGTTTAAAGCACTTGAAAATTAATCTGAGTGAAGGGCTATATAGAGGTTCTCTGTACATGTGCTACATGTGTAGTACGGTTACCAGGTGTGCTTTTCCTTCTTGTATTTCTCTCTGCCTGCACCTCAGTGTGAGGCTTCAGGCCTTCACCTCTTACAGCTCTCAAGAAATTCTGCAATCCTGTGAAACCAGCTGGAAACTGGATTCCAGCTTCTCAATTTCACCAGTAAGAGACCACTGGTCTAATATGAATTGGGCCTCGCATGGCTTCCCCTTTGACAGCAGCTGGCTAAAATGAGTAAAAAATTACTTTAAAACAAAGGACCTTTTAACTTTGATACTTTGAAGTATCAAATAGATTGAATAAGGTATAAAATAATCACATCTACAAAGTACAGCCCACACATGCACATTTTGTTTCAGTCCTTGGCCTCTCTCTTTCATAGCTCAGATGTGTCCAGATTATTGTCAGTCTATGAGATGGGAGGAGTAGCCTGCAATGGTCTCAGTGCCCACCTTATGTTTAGAGTGCCCTCTACATCTTCCCCCTCCTAAACCTTGGGTCTAGCTCCCTTATGTTTTTTTTTTTAATTCCTTCTTCCAGGCTTGGCAAAACAACTATGTCACTTTGGAAGGGACTAAAGAATCTCTTCTTGTGTCTCTAAATCTGGCAGTTGTGTTTGAGGGAATGCTCTTTATCTGAGCAACTGCATTAACTTTTCTGCCTGTATTTTCAACAACTTTTTGATGGCTTCCATTGAGTTAGTGCCTAAGCATACAGCAATACAAAACACAGAGCAAAATGAGTCACACACAATGTTTGTAGTTTCCTAGATTGTTGCATTTAGTATTAAGTTATTGGAATAATTATAGATTTAATACTTCCAATGACATTTAATGCCTGTAGAGACTTAGGAGGTAACTCACTAATAGATATTTCCCGCTAAATAAACTTAGTACATAGCCATAGAGATAAGATGATGTCATATTTTTCTCCTCTTTCCACACATGAGATCATCCCGGGTCTGCCATAGTAATGTGCTGCCTGTAGGGCCTCATACTTTCATTTTCTGGTGAGAGGCATAAAAATTTAAATTCTCTCTGTTCTTTCATTACAGCATTTCAGCATAATGCAATGTTTTCATTGCTTTGTTTTGGCCCTCTCCCAGTTCTGTCCACCTGACTCTGAGATACAGGAGCAGTGCATGTGGGGGTTTTTTATGAACTGAATTCTAGAATTTCTGAATTCTAGAACTGAATTCTAGAATTTCCCAGATAAGATGATCTTGATGGGAGGGACAAATCTGTCATTTTTGCTGGTTAGCATTTTTGTACTGGAGTATACAACCTGCCACTGTACTGAGTTTTTATAGCCAGCTTGGGAACTATGTCCCATTTGTAAAGGTAAATTATGGGAGATTTGTTAAATTGAAGAAGATGCAAGAAGATCTTCTCAGTGTGAGTGCCATATCCCATACCAGCACTCTCTTGTAAGGGGGAAAGGTTTTGAAAATGTACAGCTCTCTTGTCACCCCAACACTTAAAATTAACCCAAGATTCTTTAAACTCTTTCCACTGCTCCTATATATGATTTCCAGTGTGGACAAACTAAAACTTGCTATAGGGCCTACTTTACTTCTTACATATTTTGCATGTAAATCAGCAGCAGAAATAGAGCTTGTTCGGTAGCAATCATGTGGATACTGAATGCATTTCCAGGAGGATTTCACACTAACTCTCTCTTCTGTCCCCTACCTCAGGCTCCTAGGCTGGATGAAAACTCAGTACACAACAACTCTTTTTGAAATATTGCTTCCAATAAGGAACTGGGAGTTGGGAGGTGGGGCCTGATGTGTTTTGCCCTCTGTGCGTGTGATCGTTTTTGTAAAAAAATAGGCAATGGGGTTGGGAGGGGAGAATTCAGGACTGTTGGAAACACCTGATTGCAAAAAGGAAATAGCAGATTGGAACTTTTAATCAAGTATCCTGGAATTCAGGTGAGTGTCAGAGAGGACTTTCCCTCCACAATTAAGAGGTGGTGGGAACAGCTCCTCATGGGAGTTTAACTCCTAAGTAGGTGTTTAACTACATCTCTGGGCACCTAAATGCCTTCCACATTTGTCCAAGATAATCTATAGGCTCCTCTTGTAATTTATGGTTCGGAAAAAGCTTTTCCTGATGACTCATACAAGGAAGATTTTAACTAAATGGGCTTCCCATATGCACAACATATCTGTGTTGTACTCAGCGACTTCAGTTATAGGAGAGGCACATAAAATAGCCTTTCAAAAGTGGAGCAGACGTTTCTCCCCTTAAAATTACTTTGCATAAACCTTTATGAGTGCCCCAGTTCTTGATGGTACAAATTTAGGTTTAATCTAGTGCAAAAGAATGCCAAGACTGAGCTTCTAGTTTTTGACTGCTGTACTATGATGGGCAGACTGCAGCAGGGTACAAGGAAAAACATAAGTGGGGAGTTTCTGCATAGAATGAGTTCCCCAGATTTTCATGGTGCAAATTTAGATTTAATGTGGCAAAAAAGCATGCTGAGACTGGGCTTCTGGGTTTCACCTGCTTACTGTGGTGGACAAACTGCAATGAGATACAAAGAAAACCATCAATGAGTAGTTTCTGCAGAGGATACAAATAGAGAGAACAGGACCTGCCATTGTGTTCAGTGGTAGCTTACTCTTTCCTTGGAAATATTTCCTCTTTTGCAGTTTACATTTTTTTTAATAATTCTACTACTCAGATTTATTTAGTAATATATGTCTGCGAGACCATTTTAGAAACTGATTTTTTTGGTTTATTCTTCTATAACAGTAGAAGAGAGTAAACTGAGACAGTTTATGGTCTAAATTTGTTTTATATTCTTGTATGTATAAGCTGACATTAACTATCTGACATATATCAATTTTAAATATATAAATGTGTACACACACACATAGACACATATGTATACACACATGCACTTTGTTTTCCAAGCATCTACAGGATTTCACCTTTTCATGTTTGTTACCTGAAGGCAAGTAATTGCTTTCATGGCTCTTACTATAGGTGAAACATTGGTAGGTTTGCTATATTGACATGTTGCATGGTGGTTGTTGAACAACTAGGTTCTTAGACAAGTCCTCTCCTATAAGATGTTTCAGTCTTCAGGACAACTTTCTTTCTATTTAAAAAGGATAGAAAGCAGCTGCCTCTGGGGCTTAGTCATTTACGGTCACATGGAGGTTTTTTTTTTTCCTGCTGGGCAGCCCTCCTCCTGGAAACTTCTGCTGATGAAATATTTGTGCATTTGGCCTGTGTGCCCTTTCAGCACATTTAGGATAGCACATTTGTATGTTTTATTGTCTACAGCTGACATTTTTCATAGGTGGCCTTTGCTGGAGAGCATAAGAGCATTACAGTATAGGTGACCTTGTCATCAAATAGAACAGTTTATTCTTCCTTGACTGGCCTCTTTTTGAGGACACCTGGACTGTTATCTTGTTATTAGTAAAATCATCAACAACAGCAGAACTCTTTATCCGTAGAGAAGAGCTGGCTTGTTTAATGCACAGCAGGAAATATTACTGGAGAGCAGAGATGTGAAATCCATCAGTGAGAAGCTGGAAAGGGTTAAGCCAATGTGAGCTTTGATTTCAGTTGGAAGTCATCACAGAGGAAACGATTGTGTGCCTGGGTCACAGAGACTTGGGTTTTTTCTTAATATCTGGAAGAATCCCCTACCTTTGTGCCTCATACACACGGTGCTTTTCCATGTTGCTTGTGACAGGGAACATCTCATTCTGTGTCCACCAGCACTGCGCAGAAGAGAATTCTCAGCACCAACATGAATGCTTTGACAGTCCTTTTTGAATTCAGCAGTTCAATTTGCACAGGTCAGACGTAGTAGCTTCCATGTGCTTGTTGACCAAAAAGAAGGTAGTGACTCCCTTAATGAAAAGGGATTATAGTATCCTCCCTGAGCAACAGCATTTCTTTGTTTTGAGGATAGGACAACTGAAAAATGTGACAGTAGTGAAAGGAAAGAGTCATGTGCTTTTCCAGTGACAGCCTCCCTCCTCCTCCTCACTTCATGCCTGTGCCTGTGGTGGCTGGTGTTCAGGGTTATTACTTGTCCAACTTTTCTGAGGGCTGTTTTCCATATTGTGTCCGTTTAGGTCTCGGTCAATCAGCGGAGCGTCATCTGGGCTCTCCACCAGTCCTCTCAGCAGTCCAAGGGTAAGTGGTGCTGCTTCATGATCTGTTGGTCCAGTTCACTCACACATGCTTGATGCGTTTCGACATCTGTTGCTGCAGAGCTGTGGCTCTTAGCTGGGATGTTTTGGTTTTCCTTGGCAGCTCGTAAATTTTCATGGGTGGTGAGGGAAATGTTATTTACAAATGCAAGCAGAGAATTTCTCATACATGTTCCCTGCACTGTTAGCAAGGATCTCACTGTGCCCTTGCCCTTTTTTCAGTCTCATAAGCACATAGAGCACATAGAATAACATTGCTATGACTAAACACTGCCATATCCAGCTGAGGTCTGTATACAGCGTGGTTTCAGACCAAATATCAGGAACCATTTCACAGCTACCTTCAATCAGGTCACAGTAGAGCACCAAACCATGCCGGTTACGAGCTCGATTCTGTTTGCCTCAGAATAGCTTGTATTAGAAAGTCAGAGAAAATGAATTATATAAATTTGAGGGCTAGCAAATGTAAAAGGAAAGTAAAAGTTGACTAATGAAGATGAAAAAAGAACACTCAAACCCCTATAAATAAGGTACATTCACATGCCCTTGTTCAATATACAGTCAACTAAATACCGATACTCAACTAATAATGATACTCAGCTAGTACAAAACATGCTTGATAGTACATCTGTTACAAAGTTATTACAGTTTCTAAGTGCAATGACAGAGGCCTCCCTCTCCTTGGTAACTTCTTTAGGGATAAGAGTGAGTATTCCTAGTGTCTGACAAGGTCAGCTTAGTCACTTCAAGACTGCAGTCCTTACAGAAGTCTAGACCTCATCAAGAAGTCTGTAGGGCTATGGCAATCCATGTTACCTAATTGTCTGCCCAGAGTCTTTGGAGGATTTCTACATACTTTTCATGACTTCATGAGAAGATGCCATCCCCCATTGGAAATGGATATATTCCATGTGTTAGGGTATAGATACATCTATGGATCTACTCTTAGGTATATGAAGATAACATCAGTATTCCAAGTATTTAAGATTGTAATTCCCCAATAACATTGTGTGTAATTCTTATGCATAAAGACACACTGTCGGGTGTAAGTTTATAGGCTAGTAAAGCTTCCCACTCCTTGCTTGATTTAACTATTTTCTGAAACATATTCTGGGTTCCTATCCATTGTTACCCTGTTTTGCAGCTGGCATAGAAGTGTTTGTGGTCTCCTCTGCATCTTTAACGTGCCAGGAACCACTGAAGTTCCATTTCCTTGTTTCTGCACTGGGACTCCTGGATGTCAGTGGAACGAAGCAGAGGTCTGAGAACTCTTATGCCACTGCAAAACGTACTGAAAAAGAGCATGGAAACAGTTTTGTGCACAAAATAATCATCCAGTGCAGCAAACCTAAATCTTGATCTCATTAACTGATCTCTTGGGATCAATTTCTGACATCTCAGTAAGACTATATCAAAGAATAAGGATGACAAGATCTGTTCCATAGTTGCTGTATCTTACCATTATTACTAATAGGCAGTTGATTAAATAGTCTTCAAAGGGATTTAGCAACCAGGTGGCATTTTCACCAGATCATAATGATATTAAGGCAGGTGAAATTTGAGGCTTAAAAGGAAATGTTGGAATAAAAATTATATGGTTTTTTAAACATCCTTACCTATGCTTCTAATAGCACCTTAGATTATTGAAAGAGAGCATACTTTAAAAAGCAAATACACATTTCACTATATGCGCTGCTTAGGTTCAGTTCTATGAGGAATTGAATTTGACAGCAACTAAGAGTTCTTAAATCTCACAAGATCCTGCTAATGGTGTTCCCCATTGCACCAGCTGAAATACAGACGTAGTCTTGTTATTTATTTCATTATTAAAAATGCAGTAATTAAGGGTGCCTCTTCAGATTCTTAATGGATTAAGTGGCAGTTGAATTTCACTTTATTTCTTTCAAATTTGTTTCTCAAACCATCATACACATAAGATGTAAAAATTGCAAGGAAACATTTGCAATCAACAGTCTTCGACTTTTATCCGTTGGTGTCATTTGCAAATGGTTAATAGTCAGATGCTGATAGTGACTTCCATAAATTAACCAATTTCCTCATCTTTTCCCCTTCCTTTCTCATTGGTGATCAGAATTTATCACCATGGCAGACTTTAGTTTAACTTTACATTCCTAGTAATAATACAAATGTTTTGGGGTAGTAATTTGCTTTTAATTTTGGTGGCCTAACCCTAAGTTCTTTAAAGTAATTACAAAACTTTGATGCAAACAATTTTAGGAATTAAGTCTTAAATACATTTCTGCATTTTTTAAGTATGGCAACATTGTGCTAATCTGTCAAACCCAGAAAGTAAACTCAGTACTGAGTGTGCTTATCTGGGACTGAGATTTGAGGCATGGTTATGTGTACATGGTATGTCTAGACAGTGCTTGATTACAGCTTTTAGGTGTTAAGAATGGATAATAATAATAATGGTGATAAATAATTTATAATAGGTAATAATTTATAGAAAAGAGAATATGAGTGCAGACCAAAGCTAAAGATCTTGAGTAATGATTTCTATTTTTACAATTCTGCCAGTACTTGTAATCTAAGGTGTTAACAGCAATGTTTTGTAAGGACATTTGTTTTGTTTTAAATGTGATTTTTAGCTTGCTAATATCCCTTTAAAAGGCTTCTATCCTCCTAAATCTGTGTATTGCTGTTTGCTGTTGACATATGAATGGTTTCCCAAAATGCCTCTAACATGTATAAATGTTCTTGTTTGGGAAAAAAAAATTCATAATCCCACTTTGATAACTCAGTGATGGATTATGAACTTTGGTTGTCTTTTTCTTTTTAAACTGTGTCTTACAAAACAATGGCTCACCCCACCCCCTCCATAGAATTGGGACTTAATGGCAAATATTGTTGTGACTTTATGACAGAAATTCCGATTATCAAGGTGTCCTTCAATGCAATGAGGGATGTTGCAGGAGAAGCATAAAGTCTGATGGGAAGTATCATCTCTTCCCAGATAAACAAATTTGCCAGGCCTCTCTGAAGTTTTTGCTGTAGCTGTTTACAAATCAAACACCAACCTGAGTTCATATTTTTCTCATGGTGGTGTGTGGTCTGAAGCCTCCAAGTGAATGCTGAGCAGTTTAATCTTCCAGGCCAGGGGAGGAGAGTGGATGCCCATGTGGCATCACTCTCCCTTTTCGTCCTCTTTCTGCAATGCATGGCTGCAACCGGGGTGTGCATTAGCCAGAGTCAGGGGTAAAGAGGAAGGAAAGAGGTTCTGACTGGTGTGTGCAGTAACCTGTATGTATCGCCTACCACTCCGTATGTATCACACACCTGTTTTGAGTTTCATTTCTCTGCTGGGTTTGCATATGAGCATTTGGAGCTGAAAGAGGTGGTCCCATTCTTGGCACATCTCAATTTGTCTGTGGCTTGAGTGGTTCTTCTTCCCCTTCCTCACCTCCCTACAGCATCGTGCTTCTCTCACTGCAGGGCAATCAGAACAATCCCAGAGAGATGGCATTTCTCTCTTCTTTTTTCTTGGTTACTTTCTTTCATTTTGTTTTTTTTACTTTTTCTTTGTTTTACTTTTCTTTCTGTTGTTTTCCTTTGCTGACACGTGGTTGGTTAATATGATGAAGCCTGTTATGACACTGTTGTTCTTGCTGCTGCCGCTGCTGCTGTTGTTGATTATGCTGTGTTCCCAGCTAACTGCATGTCTTTTTTTTGTTTTTTGTTTGTTTGTTCGTTTTTGTTTCTTTGCAAAATCCCTCCCCCCTACTACCCCTTCACCTCCATCTCTTGTGTCTCCTTGTGACATGGTGCATCTTTGTGACTTGGATGGATTTTATTCTGACTTTCCTTTCTCTGCTCGCCCGCTCTATGCGTATTTCACTGTTTTTGATGTGCATGGACACTCTGCGTCTGTCTCGTAGCCTATCAGAAAGTTCTTCATCCCCCCTCAGACCTCAGACCTCCCTTTCTCTCCCCGACCCCAAGTCTCCTTGGACCCTGATGCTTGTAGGAACGCCTCCAGGCCTGGACATGTACTCCAACCAAAGCCAGCACTTCAGCCCAATCCAAAGACGCAGACTTTGCCATCCAAGAGCAAATTGGCCGAAAAACCACTCCAGTCTACTAAATCCAACCCACTCCCTACCAGCAATACCAGCGCCCCCTCTTCCCAGAACACCCCTGTGCAGAATGCTCAGGGCCGCTCGCCTGCTGCCGGCTTTAACCCACAGCTGGCTGTTCCTAAAGTGCAGACCAACCCTATGTCTCCTGTTAGATTGCTCCCTTCTAGTACTGACCCAAGCACCAAATCTATCCCCATCATACAGGTCACCCCTCACCCCTCTCCAAGGGGAAGTCCCCTCCCTACCCCCAAGGGGACACCTGTCCATACGCCAAAGGAGAGCCCAGCAGGCACACCCAACCCAACACCACCATCCAGCCCCAGCATTGGAGGAATGCCATGGAGGACACGGCTCAACTCAATCAAGAATAGTTTCCTGGGGTCTCCTCGTTTCCATCGCCGGAAATTGCAAGGTGAGTACTCACCCAAACGTACAGGGTGGTTCTGATTTGGGCAGACATTCAGCAGCAAGTTCATACCTCTCTGTAGCTCTACAAATTTTATGTACCGAGAACTGAATATTGGTATTGAAAATGAGAGTGATAGCATCAGCCAGCCCTAACCCAAAGCACATGTGAGCAGGCTCTGTCATGTCTAGCTCACACTCCATATGGCTAGAGTGTTAGCTCTCCTCACTCTCTGGCCATACAGCTCTTACTATCCCAGTTGTGGCTCTTAGAACACAAGAAAATGTTATCTTCAGCTTCTCCACTCATTTTGTCAGCAAACCTAGAGCTCTGCCATTTCCCTTGTGGCTGTACTCCGCTGCCTCTGCATAGCCACAGGCTGAGCCTTCTGCTGAAAAAAAGATAGCCAGTGGCTGAAATTGTCCTTCTGAAGCACAGCTTTTTTGATCTTGGTTAATTCTTTTTCTACCTCCTTTGGTAATTGGTGTAAAAAACTCCTTAATACAATCAGTGGTTTCGTATTTGCTGGCCTATTTCAGTTTCCAGAGTCTTGAGAGTGTTGAGATGTGCAAAATTTTCTTCTTCAGGCTCCAGGTGGCTTTTTGCATTCGGGCAAAGGGCGCCCAAAGTCACATGCATTATTCTCAGATGTCATGAGCAGAAATCCCAACACCCTGTGGTTTTACAGGGTATTGGGATGTGATCCCATGGGAAAGGAGGATTACAGCCATGGAAGAGTTAGATTTTGAACTGTGATGGTCAGGGACATTGTCTCTGAGATGGTCAGAGAACTGCGGAGAATTGCAGCAGTGACTGAGCTGCATCCAACTGGGCTTTGAAGCAATTGCAGAGCAATCAGATTGGCACAGTGTTCAGGTCTGAATCAGAAACCACTGAAGCCAGTGCAAGATTACATAATGATTTAAGGAAGGGTAGGGTGAGCTTGAAATGCAGCACTTGATTAGATACAGTGGTCTATAGACATATGACTAATGTTCAAATGTCAGAACTAGTCTGCAGAGACAGTGGGCAAATGCAAGAGGGGGTAATGCCAGAATTGCTTCATTGGTATACAAGCAGAAAATGGAAAGTGTACTGAACCATCAATTTATTTTCTCCCTTGTTCTCTTTCGCTGTGCGTGCATGGGCAGTACCTACACCAGAGGAGATGTCTAATTTAACCCCAGAATCATCCCCAGAGTAAGTAATTTGCCAGTACGCTACTTTTTTTCCACCACATAGCAATGTCATTTCCTTGCCTGAATGTCATAGGGTGACATATTCCTGTTCTGGACCAGTATCTGACTGTAACCTGTTATCCTGTGAGTGGGATAGAGACTATCTGCTAAGGACCCTGGATAAAATCTATACCTTAGTAATGGCAGTGGGGTCAGCAGGTGATGAAACAGTGTCCCAGTAACCACGTCATTTTAGAATCATAGAATCATAGAATGGTTTGGGTTGGAAGAGACCTTTAAAGGTCATCTAGTCCAACCCCCCTGCAATGAGCAGGGACATCTTCAACTAGATCAGGTTGCTCACAGCCCCATCCAGCCTGACCTTGAATGTTTCCAGGGATGGGGCATGTACCAGCTCTCTGGGCAACCTGTTCCAGTGTTTCACCACCCTCCTCACAAAAAATTTCTTCCTTATCTTCCTAGTCTAAATCTACCCTCTTTTAATTTAAAACCATTACCCTTTGTCCTATCGCAGCAGGCCCTGCTAAAAAGTTTGTCCCCATCTTTCTTGTAGGCCCCCTTTAAGTACTGAAAGGCTGCAGTAAGGTCTCCCCGGAACCTTCTCTTCTCCAGGCTGAACAACTCCAACTCTCTCAGCCTTTCTTCATAGGAGAGGTGTTCCATCCCTCTGATCATTTTTGCGGCCCTCCTCTGGACCTGCTCCAACAGGTCCATGTCTTTCCTGTGCTGAGGACTCCAGAGCTGGATGCAATACTCCAGGTGTGGTCTCACCAGAGCAGAATAGAGGGGCAGAATCACCTCCCTCGACCTGCTGACCATGCTTCTTTTGATGCAGCCCAGTATACGGTTGGCTTTCTGGGCTGTGAGCGCACTTTGCTGGCTCATGTCCAGTTTTTCATCCACCAATACCCCCAAGTCCTTGTTTGCAGGGCTGCTCTCAATCCTTTCATCCCCCAGCCTGTATTGATACCAGGGGTTGCCCTGACCCAGGTGCAGGACCTTGCACTTGGCCTTGTTGAAACTCATGAGGTTCACATGGGCCCATTTCTCGATTTTCTCATGGCTTGCTGAATTTACTAGGTTTGTAACATGTTCCTTCTCTCTTCTTTTATTTGGTTGTCAAGCAGATCACACTCAGGGAGTGGAGAGGATTATCAATGGCTTATACTGGCACTAACTATGCACTAAAAAGTCTTTCTCTTAGTACAGGAGAGTTTGCATCCTCGGGATAACATGCAGAAGCCTCTGCTAAGATAATTCAGAGGAATCTTTGGCTCCAGTAGTAAACACAGTGTTAATTCTGGGCAGCAGTACTGAGACATGCAGAAGCTGTTTCATATTCCCCAGACTCATTCCTAAAAGTCAGTGTACATTTCAACAAATGTGCGTCACTACATGGCAGGTTTGGAAGTCCCTGCCAGAGGGTGCTGCTCCAAACACCTTCCTAATATATGCAACAGATGCCAAATTATTCCTTTTTATTTTCACAGCTTGTGTTTGTGCACCCAATGCCCATAGACTTACCCTGCCAACTAAGGCAATTTGGTCTTTTGTCAAGATACGTGTGTGAAATATTCATGAGTCATAGATGGAAATTTTGGGCCCAAAGTTTTGTAGTTGGTGACAATGGTATTGCCTTAACAACTTTCCCCAGACCTGGCATTTATCTGGTATAAGATGGACACTCTATATCTAGTACTGCCAGAATGGAGAGGGATGAAGACTTCAGGAGAGGGGGAAGTAGGAAATAGCAAAGGTCAGTAAAAGAAAGCTAGGAAGAAAAATTGAATAAATTGTGTTTTCAACACTTTGGAGCATTTACTAATAGAGAGGCATGAGAGAATTTAATAAAATAAATGCATCCTTATCAAAGAAATATATGACACTCTCATCTCAAATGTTTTTAAGGCCATTAAAGCAGAAAACCTTCAGAATTAAATTTCTCCTCTTCATGCATGTATGTTGGTAGAAGTTTTTCTGTTAATTTGTTGCCTTCTCTGCTTCCCACTCACTCTTTAAAAGCTGGTATAGACAAGTAGTGCCTGTCATTTGAGGCTGTTTGGATGCAAGTCAAAGCCTAAGGCCCTTTTTTCTTTTTCTGTATAATTGCCAAATTAATGAGTTCAATTGGGCTGCACCCTGCAGTAAACATAATAAAAGTCATAAAAAATAATGAACTGGATTATATTTTAACGATAGATGTCTTGTTGCTCAGTGCCCACTTCCACATGTCTTATTTTTTCTAGTATTTTCCTCCTTTCTGTAAGAAATAAGATATCCTTATCAAGAGCTATTTGGCCTCATGGATTGAGCGATAAAACTACATGTCCTTGCTTCATTCTTTAATGAAGCATTATTTAATGACTGCCATTCATTTAACAAACCTGATGATTAGGTAATACACTTTGACATGTCTGGGTAATGCTATTCTTTCTCACATGAAAAAGTCTTAGAAAATGTGTTAAGGATGACATTTAAAGAGCCAGCTGCTTTAAACCTGCAAAGCTCCATTTGCTTGAGTAGAAATGCTGTTATTTATGCCAAGCAGGTAAACCTCTGGAGGTTACAGATCCGTGCACTCAGGGACAGACAGGGAAGACAGTGAGGCTCGCCAGAAGGCAATGCAGTCAGACACTCCAAAAGCAGGAAAAGAAACAACATTATAGCAGTGAGAAATTCAGTGTGAAGTAATAGAGCACCAGCCTCCATTTTCATGCTCATCTATTTGCCTTTTCATCAACTGAACACCTGATTAGATTCCCTAGAGTAATCTACATACCCAGCCTCCCACACATATCTCCTATCTCCCTCCCCCTTAGGAGGTTTGCCATGACAAGAGAAGATTGTTAATTTTAAGTACATTTTTTACTGCCTACAGCCTGATCTTGTGAGATGCTAGAGCATCTTGTTCAGGGTGCTGAGGATCCTTGATTCATACCTATTTTAACCCAGGTTAGTAGCACTTAACACCCTCTAAGAGGAGGGAAACCTTTATTGTGTCGTTTTACTCCAAAGCTGCCCCCTCTTCTTCAGTGGGCCTATTCCCCAGGTGTATGAGCACAGCTAGTTCTGCCAATTTTGGGGAGAAAAGCCAGTGCATGTGTACTATGTCTTGATTCTGTTCATTCCAGAAACAGGAGAGGCCACTGGCATCTATTCCATCTTATGCGACACCAGCAAAATTATTTAGTGAATTCTAGTGATTTACAAGCTGGAGCGTAGCCCAGGATATCAGTGAGTCTTCCCGAGCCAGTATTACTGGTGATAACCTTGCTGAAAAAAAAGAGCCTAGCTGGACTCTGGAGACTCCAGACCAAGTTTCCAAGCTGAACAGGAGAAAACCTCCCTATGTTCTGGGGCCCTTTTAACCTGTGCTTCTTAAGAAACCTATAAATGAAGGGCCAACAAAATCATTAATGAAAATACAAAAATGAAAAGCCATATTTTAACATGACAGACCTGCAATTAAATATGCACACTTTTTCCAGGCCCAGTTTGCATGTGTGACAGACACTGAGCCCCTCAAGTCCATATAGCCAACCCCAGTTCAGATTATGATACATACAAGCCTAAGACAACCAACCGTTTTAGATGGATAACCAGGTGCTAATTTACTAATGAGCATAGACCCTTTACATGCAGGGAGGTATTGCCCCAGCTCTCCAGGGGCTTGCCGAGTTGTTATGGTGTGTGTGAGACACATGAGCTAATTAGTATGTAATTTCCTTTCACACTCTAACCCTGGTTCCTTAACAACCCATTTAAATGAGAGGCTCTTTCTCTTCACTGCTCCCTATGCTAATCTCTGGCTCACTGGCTTAGTTACAGCTGCCTATGAATATTTAAGGGAGTGACGGTTTTCCAGCCCACTTTAATTGAGTGGGGGGCACTGGTTTACAAAATCGCAAGTGAATCTTTCTGTACTCTTATTTTTGGTTGCCTGCAGTAAGTAGAAGCAAATTATTATTTGCACAGCTGAGCTGTCTTCCAGTTGTCATCTTTCTACTGTGCATTAAATGGGCAGTGAGATGACAGTTGTGTGATTCATGGAGCACTTTGGAATGGGGAGTGAGTGCAAATTGCTGGACACTGCTGAGGTCAAGCTTTGTTCTTCATCCCCAAGGTCTAGACTTCAAATTAGTTTCCTAGTTTGCTCCTCTCTCTCCTAGTCTCTGCCCTTCCTCATTCTGCTTTAGTCTGAGTCTTTGCCGTGGGAAGTGAATCTACTAATAACTCTCTCCAGCTGTTTATTGCTTTGCTGGAAAGCTGATGTATAGTGATCCTTTTTGTAGCTGGCTCTCCTTGTCTGGAGAGGTTGTCTTCTTCTATTGAGTGGTGAATGTCCTCCAAAACAAGCGAAAGCCTATTGCTTGCCATACTGCAAACTGGACTTGTCATGGCATTATAAAGTATCCTGTGGAGGAAAAAAACTGCAGTCTCTTCGTGGCAGGGCTTTTCATTTCTGACATTTTCATGCTAAATTCTTCCCTACTAGAATATGGCTTATTTCAGTGGAATTTTCCCTGTGTTTAGGTTGGTCCAGCAATTCCTTGGCTGTATTTCATCGCTGACAGCATCTTCTCTCCCCTCAAAACCACACCTGTCAGAGTGCTACCTTCAACTTCTGGGTAGCGTCCCCCAATAACATTCATGTCCCTGCATTTTTCCTTTACCCTGTTTAACTTAAAAGGGAATGTCAACAAAGTGCATTGAGATGGTGAAACAATAAGCAAAATCAAACATTTGCTGATACGATCAGTGTGAAAACACAGAGCAGTTTCGTTTTATGATGAAACCACTGTCTGATGCTGAAAGGAACTGCAGAGTTGGACTGCTGTCAGTGGAAAGCCTGAACTGTGTTTTGCATGGTGTTGGTATCTTCTCTCTTAGTACTGAAAATTCATTCCTTTGTAGGATGGCCAGAGTTCACTCACATAGACACTCCAAATGGGACTAATGAATGGACAGTCTTTGTCCTGGCTCTCTGCGTAGGAGTGGATTTCTCTCACTGACAGATTGGAGGTCCAGTGAAACCTACAGCTTGCTTTAAAAAGCAAGATCCTGTGATCGTACTGTCAGCCCAACAGGACACCTTCAGAAAAGGAATTTTACAAGCCCTAGAACACTAAAGGAGTTGAAATTGAGTGGGAAGGAACTTAGATCCCTGTGTTAGCAGCATCTGCATATTGTCACAAGAAATTGAGAGATCCCTGGAGACAAACCAGAAATGTGTCCCCTGGCTTATTTGCATTTTATATATGCAGTATTAATTGGTATATTGGCTCAGTCAAAAGAGTTACCATTGCTCTTGATTCTTCGTTTTTGGTCACACATGCTGCCAGACTAACAGTATGTGGTCCGTCATTTTAACAGTTTCCGCTAAGTGAAACGTTGTTCTGGATGTTCTCTGACACTGTTTTCCACTTACTATTAGTAATAGTATCACATCTGGAGTGTTATCAAAACTTCCTTGTGTGTTTTTTAATATTTTTTCTAGCTGAGGGTATGTAAGAAATAGTGCTCAATATTCTAAACCATCTCTTTCTTTTCATCACATCAGGCTTGCCAAAAAATCCTGGTTCGGTAACTTCATCAACCTGGAGAAAGAAGAACAGATTTTTGTGGTCATTAAGGACAAACCACTAAGCTCCATTAAGGCTGATATTGTCCACGCTTTCCTCTCGGTAAGTCACCCCAGTTGGCTCTTGGAGGCATTGCTCACTGCTTGGTTCCAGGACTCCTTATGCCATATGTTACTGGGCAGGGTCTCTACTCCTTCAAATGCATCCTCTGTGGATTTAATTTACGTGGCCTGTTGATTTAGGTCTCCACTGGACTCCGTCTGAATTTCTAACTGTAGATAATACTCTCTAAGGTGAGAAAACATTTCAGCCTTCTTGGCAGGGTCTCCAGGTTGCCAGTGCTTCAAATATCATTGCAGTTAGAGCACACTGCTGGTGCGATACCAAGACAGTGATTTGCTGGTTTGTCAAACTAACCTTACAGTCACCATCTGGGCATCAGATTGGATCTCCCTCTGCTGGATATGCCCTCCACCACTTTAGTCAGACAAAAATCCTGTCTCACATCTGCATTTGTTACTTTAAATCTCCTCTTCAGTGCTGTATGGCAGAAAGGAGGGTAATTTCCTCTGGTGACCAGAGTATCAGTTGTTGCAGTTGCGGTTTATTTACAGTCTAGGAAAGCAGAGGGAAATTGTCATTTTCTCCTATAGCAAGCCCTTATTCTCACTATCTAGAAGTACCAATGAAGAAATGTCAGCACAGTAAAGTTAATTTGAGAGATTTTTCAATTCAAGGTAGTTGATGACATAATGAGACTTTTTTCGATAGAATTAATAGAATATTGTTTGTTGAATTGATACTGTTTTCCACAAAATACTGCACTCCTTTTTAGTCTCAATGATGCTGCAGTGAATTTCTTCCAAAAAAACAGCCATAATCCTTTTAATTGTGCAGGCATACAAGGAGCAAGTGCAGTATAGTAGCATGCATCAGACACTGGTATCCATCTCAGATTGGTTTGAAGCAGTCATGTTACAATATCAATTTCATGCATTTGGCCGTGCCCGTAGGTTTATATTATGGCATGGTGTGCACTACTGTCTATATTGGTGATCCTCACATGTGTGGGTTGAAGTGTGATGTAGTGATTTGTGTGAAACCCTATGAATTGTCTCTTAACAGCCAACTTCAAACATTCATGCATTTTCACAGCCTGCTAAGTAAGTCCGTAAGGTCAGCTTCTCAAAGAACTTATCTTCTTTTTTCCTCCTCAATTAGAGGCTAGATTTCCAAGTTATTTGTTGTTTGTTTTTTTTTTAATCTGGTCCTTTATGAAGCAATATGTAGAATGTGAGTATGTTAAATTTTGGCAGGAACTGTGAATGGTAACTGCTTGAAAATTAGGCAGTTATGAAATTCTACCACAGGTCTGAAGATACAGATATTGGATGATACCAGAAAGCTTCTCAAAGTTCTTTTACATATTGATAGGAGTTGTGGTTTGGGTAAGTTATTTGCAGGCATGCTTTCCTTGTGGATTCCTCCCAGGCACTTGTCTAAGTGTCTGCTCCATGTCCTGATGTCTATTTGATATCATAGAATCACCAAACAAGTGAGGTTGGAAAGGATTTCAGGAGGTCTCCTGCTCGAAACAGGATCAGCTATGAGATCAGACCAGGCTACTCAGGTGGTTTTTTATATCCAGTCTTATATCCCACTGACTTTTCTGCCCCCTCCCTTAATATCCGTTTTCAGTCAGCAAAAAGCATTTCTCAAAACTAGTAGAAGAGTAGGAAAAGAAAGACTGAGTGTATGAAGTTGTGCAATGTGTAAATTTATAAGCATGCAGGGTATTCTACCAATATTCAACCTTTAAATTTAGGTCAGTCCTGTAAGGAGCAGTGCATTCTTCTGCAGTGCCAAGCAACCTACACTCTTACTGATTTCACAAGAACACTCTGTACATTACAAATTCAAGTCCAGAAGCAAATCCAGCAAATTTTACCCACTCTGGAAATGTGTATTGTTCTAAATCAAATTTTGCAATTTTGTTCCCTTTGTGCTCTGGTTCTACTATCTCCTTCTACTGACCTGTTTCAGATTCCAAGCCTCAGTCACAGTGTCATCTCACAGACAAGTTTCCGTGCAGAATATAAGTCCACAGGAGGTCCTGCTGTCTTCCAGAAGCCAGTGAAGTTCCAGGTGGACATAACATACACAGAAGGGGGAGAGGCGCAGAAGGAGAACGGGATCTATTCTGTCACTTTCACACTCTTATCAGGTAACCATGGCAAAGCTGTAAAATGGGTGCAAGCTGGCTTTGTCCTTGCTGATATAGAGTCCTGCAAAGAGAGCTCTGCCAGGGGAAAGAATATCACTGTCTTGGCCTCAGGGGAAAATTCAGACAAGGCAAGGAGCACAAGGGGCAAGGAGGACATCCGGAACAAAAATGGTGTTGGTAGTGATGGAAATGCTGGGAGGGAAAGAGATTCCCAAAGAGGTGAAGTTGCCACCACCATGACTAGTGCTAAAATGGCTGCTCTGTGCATCAGATTTGAAGTATCTCCCTGTACTGTCTCCTCGTTTCACTCAATGGTCTCAGTGTCTCAGCTGGGCGCTGTGAGACCACTGGTTTCTTCCTTCTGACAGAAACATGCAATCACCCTTTTCTGCTGGGTGGCCACGTGCCCCCCACAGGGGTTAAAACAAACAAACAAAAAAACCCCCACTTTACAAAAGGAGCCCAGAAGCCTTCTTTCCCCCTGTTAAGTCCAGTGCCCCTATTAACGTGGGGACTGCATAATAGTTCTTCAAAGCCATGCCTTTGGCTGAAGGACAGACACACTGTCAGTACACTCCTGAGGACAAGACTGAAGGGAAGATGCTTGTGATCCTTCCCCTCCAGCCTGGCTTGTATGAGGATTCAGCTCCTGCTCCTCTCACAGCCATTTGTACCTCTTCTCTCCTCACAGGTCCAAGCCGTCGTTTTAAGAGGGTGGTAGAAACCATTCAGGCACAGTTGTTAAGCACACATGACCAGCCTTCAGTGCAGCAGTTATCAGGTAAGTAGTTTATACTGTTGAGCACCTTGCTTCAGCAGCGACAGGAAGGTGAAGTGCCTCTCAGTACCAGGAGGCTGAGGGAGGCCATCCCTCTGATTACAGCAAGAAATGAGCTCCATTCAGACAGAGCAGTAACTCCCCGCACCCACCCTACTCCTCCCTCTCTCATTCCCACTCCAGTGCTCCCAGCGCATTCCCCAGTTGAACAGCTTCTGCCCTCCTCCCGCCCAAAGAGCCATTTGCCCACTTCTCCATCAAAAGTTGCACCATCAGTAGATCTTCCAGATTTTCTCTGGCTCCAAAATCTCCCAGAATAGGGGCATGCTCTAGAAGATACCTGATTTTCAAACCCTTCAGGCATGCTTTAGAAACATCCAACTTCAGAGGGTCCCAGAACAAAGTTGAGAGCTACTTTTCACTTAGCCATTAACAGCAGCATTTTCAGATGGTCAGAAGGTGGCTAATATTTTCCAGTAGGGTGGTCAAATTCTACTGTGGTAGCACAAATCATATACTAAGGTTCTGCAGAAGCTATATTTTATCTATTTTTAAAGTAAATTTCAATTCCTCATGGTGGTAAAGAAAGCCTTATGTGTGTGACCCTGTGCAATGACATCAATCTGAATCTGCAGGCAGCCTGAATTGATAATATAGAAACTGGCCTCATCCCACCATTATGTAGCAAATGTTCACTCTGAACACTAGTGGTGACACACACACAAAAAAAATATCAATCTTAACTCTTCTATCCTTTAAAAGGACAGAACAAAGGAAGAAGGTGAAAATTGAAAACTTAAGGGACCTTAGCTATTGGGAGTGCTTCAAGGAAGGAAAAACGGGGAGAAGCAGAAAGAATGTACAGATACAGGGAAGAAATAGGAGCAAGGCAGAGAGCAGAGGCTGCAGGAAGAAGAAAAAGGCAGGAGGAGTGGGAAGAATTTTCCCATTGTATGATTGATTGATCATCCCATTGATGAAAAGGTAGTAACTATATATTATACATAAGAGCCAAATTCTATGCTTGACCTTTGTGTGAACCGGCCAAGACAAAAGTGGAGGAATGAAGTCAGCATTTCATCCTGCAGTTAAATCCCAGATGTCCTTGGCTCCTTGCACATATGGGTTACATCCTTCTGGTCTAACAGTGGCTTTAACAGCTGAAGAGAAAATAACTCCATCTAGAAGGGTGTATGCTCACTACTTGACAGAGAAGTATGCTCAGTTCAGGAAATACTATTTTCCACTTTGCTTTTGCCCTCCAGCAACTGCCTGACCTTCTGCATGCTGGATTGCAAGGGTGCCCAGCACATAGGTTATTCTGTTAGGAAACAGGAAAGGTGAGGATACTAGAACTAGGGTTGATTCAGGTTTTTGCTGTCTGGACTTTTGAAATTAAATAGAACTCAAGGAAGCAGCCAGAATTTTCTGCCAGCTCTTCCTCTTGAGAAATGCTGGGGCCAAGTAAGAGTGAGGGGAATTAGAAAAGCATCCTTTGAGTCTAGTTCATATTACCCCTGCTGTGTGAACAATGTTCAAGCATTCCTTGTTTCTTGGGAAAGAAGTGTACCCTTGCTTTTTGGTGAGGAAAAAGCTGATAAAAAAGTAAATAATGTGGTGATCTCTCTTAACTTCTTCACCCTAGTATGTACTAGCTACTGAGGCTCTCTAGAAAGACTTGGACCCTGTTGCACACTTGCAGGTGAAGCAGGATATCTCCCTAAGAAAGTCATATTATAGCAGGAATAAAAACCATTCATCTGACTAAGGCTCAGGGAGATGTTTAGGGCAAACGGTGCTGTGAGAAATGTATCTGACTTACAGTTTTGCTCTGGTTCTGGAATGGAGAAATCATATTGTACACACAGAATCTCTTTCTACTGCCTAAAGCTACATGAAAGCATGTTGTTCTAGCAGGGAAAACCCAGCCTGACCTTTAACGCCAGAGTGGAACAGATAACTCCACATGGAGCAAAACCAAAATGAATGGTCTCTTGAAACTTAAAAATGAGAATTCCCTCGGTCAGGGAGTTATCCAGGCAAGACAGCTCACGAGAGACAGGGTGCGAAACTATCCTGTATCATATCACCTGACCTGATCAGGAATATGCAAGTCTGTTGAAAAAGAGAGAAGTCATTCAACCTGAAAAATTTAGGTTGGAGCAGAGTACAAGGAAAAGAGAAAAGGAAGAGGAAAAATAAAGATTGTTACCAAGAAGAGACAACCTGTGCATCAAAGTGTAGGCCCTGTGGTTCACATCCCCAGCCAGCGAGAGAGTAAGGGGAAATAAAGGGATAAAGTGACAGCAAGAGTTCACATTCAGCACCTTGCTTAGCTGGGTGGCTGTGGTTGGGAAGATGTGTGCAAGAGCTTCCTAGAAATTGCCATGGAATTACTCAGCATTTCTTACTAGAAACAAGGCAAATTCTTCTCTGTTTCTCTTCTTATCCCATATTCCCAGCCCTGAACACCTCACAGGAATTGTGGTTGTTGGACTCCTAGTCAGGTTCATGGTTTGAGGATACCCTGTAGGCAGTCCACTGCTGCAACAGAACGAGCTCACAGTTCACTTTGACTCTCCTCCTCCATGGCTCTGAGGATACTGCTGGCTCTGACCAGCAATACTGGCCTAGCACTGGAGATTTTCCTAGCTCATTGTACACAGACATATCCTCTGTGCAGTTGTCTCCCCTGCCTTTTAGTTCAGATGCCATTACAGGTGGAATGATGAAAACCACCTGTGAAAGGTGCATGCATGTAAAGTGAGTCCTGCAGAAGGGGAAGATTCAGTGAACGCAGTATAAAGCAGGAGGGCAAGACCTAATAAGCATATGGGACTGATAGTCATTCTCTCTCCTGCCCCTCTTTGATCTGTTATGCAGCATGCCAGTCCACTAAGCCGGCTTGCCTGGGTTTCAGAACGCACTTTCCTCTTTCTCATTTCCTCCATCTCACAACAGTGTTTGTAAATGTCGTGTTGACCATGCATCTCTGTGTGTGTGTGTGTATGTGAGCCTGATATGTACCTGATTTAGGCAGATGTGTTTCTGCGTCACACTTGAGTACCTTATAATCTCTCTTCCCCCTGGATATACCCCCATTCACTTCCATTTTTCCTTCCGAAGACTGGCTGTGCTTATTTCTTCTGACAGACTCTGAAGCAGGAAAATAGCTTCCCTCCCTTACCTGAATAAGTGTGTAAATAAATGAAATCTATCCCAAAAGCTAATGTCATATTCTAAAATCCACTGTCCAGTTGGCCAAATTTAGTGCAACATATCAGCCTTCTACCTTAATGTTTCAGGACATTAAATCCTCTGTGGTATAACTGCTGAGACAATACCAGATCTACAGACTCATGACTGGCATAGAACAAGTAGCTAGGGATTGATTGTTCATTTTTTCTTCCCCATGAAAGAACTAGAGGCCATCATATGAAACTAGTGGAAGCCATGTACCAAAAAAATATTGGAAGGGGTGTCTTCATGTAATGTAAGACCTGTGGAACTCCTTTCTGAAGCAAGTTCTGAATGCGAGGAGCTCACAGATGGTCATCTTCCCCTGAGTACTCCTTACTCACAGGGAGGCTGGACAACTCCTTGGGAGAGAAATCTTCATGAGGATTGCTAAACAGAAAAACCACAGCAGGCTCAGGAAATCTCTGACCTGAAAGTGGTGATAGAGTGAGGTGGTGGTAGGAGGAAGTGGTCTGTATGCTTGGCCTGCTGTTACACTGCTGCATACCTATGTGTGACTGCTGATGGAGAGAGAACACTGGATGGTTTTGGTCTTTGGTCTGAACCAGAATAGCTGTCCGTGTATTCTTGTTACTGGTATCACAAAATACATTAAGCCCAGCGAGGCCACGAAAAGACAGTCCCTTTTGGATCAAGAGTGATTATCGCTGTCTATGAGAGCAGTGGGCTTTGTCTCTCATCCATGTATGGCTCCATCCAGGAGCCTTATACTCAGAATCTCTACTTAGGTAATCCCTGGGCAGACTGCCCTTTGGTGGGATAAAAGGGTCTCTCTCCATGGAAGAAAATATCTCAGATTTGTGCCTTTGTTTCAGCCCAATACTCTTTCCATTAAATCATAATCTGTTTTCCTCCAATGCCTTTGCACAAAAGAGTAATGGAAACAGCTGGTGAATAGGGACATGCAAAAGCCATCTGTGATCATTCACAGGGTATCAATTTTTATTTCCCTAATTTTTCTTGCCTCTTTGGGCTTTGGTTTTAAGTGTGGAGTAGTGCATATTCTTATTTTTTCCAATTTTCCCATGTTCTGGGCAATCAGCAATACTGAAATAGCCTTTAGAACTTCTTTGTAATAGGTTTTCTGTTTCTTTATTATATTTATTGGCTTCATGACAGATTTTAACCATTGGCATCTCAAAGTTCAAAGCATCTCAGTGGTACTGCTGGAAATGCCTTTCATCAGCATAAACAAGTGTTTAGAGACTTGTGTATCTAAACAAGTGTTTAGAAACAAGTGTATCCAGCTTCAAAATAGGGCAGTGTAAATTCTTGCTCATTGTGTGTATCTTCTGTATATGCACCCAAGCTCTCTTACTGTGCTAGTGTACCTCTCAAAACGCAAAAAGTGTTCATGTGACTTAAAAGACTTTGCTAGAGTATTGATCTGTGAATTCTGGGTGTTCATCTTCATGGCTTACAGGAGCTGTAGGTTGACTAATTTGCTAAAAAAAAAATTAGTTAAGAAACTTACGGTTTCCAAATGTGTGAAGGATTTTATCGTCAAGACAGAAAAGGGAGTAAGGAGCAAATGAAGTGCTTTGCAAGGTAAACTCCCAGCTGCAGACTCAAAGCAGGGCTACGCAAATGCCAGTTTGGAATTGGACTGCAAGTCATTTTTATCCAGGGCTTATCCAGGTCCCAGGTTTATCTTGTTTCCTGCATTCTTGTGCGATCCTTTATATCTTACTGCTCTTGTAGTGTCTGGGGCAATCACTTCATCTCGCTGTCATGGTTCCCACCTACAAAAGGTGCCATGTAATGCCTGGTTGGATTGCCAGAGCACTGTTTTTCTGCTAAACAGCTTTAGTATTATTACTGAAGAGACTTCATTAAAATTAACTGAGTAGTCCTGAAATAAAGCATGTAGAAAAAAGTCCAAGCTCTCCAGAGTTTTGGTAGGAGAACAGTGAATTTCAAATAAGCACCCAAACACTGGGGAATTCTAATCCAAATGATAACTGCCTTCATCCAGAGGAAGTGGTGGCTCCCTTGACATCATCTCCCTTAATGAAAATGTTTACTGGGGACTATGAGCATCTGGCAGGAGATGCTCCATGCTTTCTGGGATCTAGCCCTGGATTTGGAGATCTCAGAGGAGCAGCTGTTTGGGTGAGATTTCCTGGGCTGGGACAAGTCTCAGTCTCAGAGATATCAGAAGCATCACAAACCAGGCAGCTTGACTGTGAAATTTATGTAGGATAGAAACACAGAGATTAAAGAAAAAAGAAAATCAGGAAAGAAAATTCAACAGAACACTAGCATTTTTAATGGCTTCAGAGCTTGTTTGGCCTTTTGAAGGAAGGTCTTGTTTTAACCAAAGCATTTGCCATCTGTCAATGAACTGAACTGGGTGTCATTTATGAAAGAGTCTTGGTGAAATCCAAAGTGTGAGTGACTGCCAGCAATCTCTATGAAATAAGGAATTGCCTTATCCTCAGAAGGATTGAGATCTGACACTGCCACTATGCTTTAATTAAAAAATTAAACAGCACACGTTAAAAATGCAGTTACATGACCCATCAACGCTTCTTAGACATCTAAAGGCCTTTGGACCCTGGCTTTATTCACCTCACATAACACCTGGATCCCACAGTCACTGGGTTATGGATTATTATCCATGAACAGAAGCTGACTGCCAAGAATCTAAGGCTTTCTAATTAGAATGAAAATTCTACTTTAAAATGATGAAATATTTAATCATATAGAGTATTTTCTAAAGCAGATGTTACAATATGATGGAAATGAAAGAAGTACTAAAGTAATTATTAGAGAGGCTGAAGGCGTATTAACTCTGTTAGTCTTTCAAGCGATGAGCTACTCTTTCTGGTGTGCTCATGTTTGCTATGCATTAGGAATGGAGGAAAACCAACCCGATCGTGTCTTGGAAAGACATTAAAAATAAAAATACCTGTGCAGTTCCTGGGACTGGCCATGGCAATATAGAGAATGTGAATTACAGTTGTGCATAAAAGTTTTAAGAAAGACAAATTAGAGAGTTTATTAGTGTTCCTTTGGTATTTTTCTATGTTCTTATATTTCAAAAAAGGGTCTATGTTTTTCCCTATCCATCAAAACCAATTCTATAACCTGCAAATTTAGTTTTTTAGGAACAAAATGGGGTAGAGAGTCCAAGATGTTATGCTGTCAAAAAGCCTGTTACAATCCTTTTTTCCTGTTGTAGATCCGTCAGTTTGTATTCTAATCACACAATTAATGTATGTAGACCTGTTACACAGTTAGCTTTAAATTAAATACTAAAAAGAGCTATGCTGACTGCAAGTGACTTAGAAAAAAGACAGTATTCTGAAGTATTAACTTAAGGAGACATGATTATTTTTAATTTGTTAACAAGGAAACAGAAATACCAATTTCAGGAGGATCTTAGTAAACCAGACACAATGTTTACCTCCTCTGACATTATCCAAATACTACCTTTTTTGTTTCCAGACTGCTAGTTACTGTGTGGCCAGTCAGTCTGGATACACTTGAGGGGAAAATTCCAGGTGTTGGAGGTGGGAGTCAGAAACAATCTTTTGGTCATATTTGAGACTTTCCTTGCTCTTACGTGTTTTTTTCAAGCATATAAGTTCTGCTAAGGATTGGATCAATGCTCTGAGCTGTACCACTGTAGATCTGTATTATACTGCATTACAATAAAGTGTAGTTGACTCAGAAGGGGCTGGACAGGAACCACTAAAAGGCATGAGACAACAAACTTGTCCAAGTTATTAAAGAAAAAAAATGATACAAACTCGTGACTGTGACTTCTGGTCATTGGCTCAATCCGCAGCTGTAGGCACTTCTTAAACCTGTTAGGCATCTTCAGGGAGAAATATATTTTGGGAGCTTAATCTGCCTCACTCAGTCAGACTAGCCAAAGAATTTCAAAGGCAGGTAAACTCCTGGCCTCTCTGATACCTTGTTCCAGTTCTTGAATCTTCTCTTCTCCTTCACCTTCTTCCTTTTTCCCCTTTCTCTTTCAATCTTGTGCCTTTCTGAGAGTATGGGTATCATCTCCTATTGGCCTCTGCCAGCCTGCCTCTGACCTTGGGGATGGAGAGCATATAACTGCTGCTTAAATGCTTTGACCAGCGTCACTGGACCAAGCACCTGCCCTCTCTACTCCATGCTTTCCCAGATGATCTATGCAGCACAGGCCTGGCTGCATCAGAAAACATACATATCCATGCTCTTCCAGCATGGGTTCAGCTTACCCGAGCATATTCAGCACCCCTTCCCCCTTTTTTGAAATTACTTTTCTCAGTATTTAAAGGGAGGAATACCAATAAATTATCTTTCTCTCTCTCCTGCAGACTTTTCAGCAGATAGGGAGTAGCTAGAGCTTCCTAGCAGTTAGGGATTTTCAGCATATGTGTGCATGTTTCAGAGAAGCCTATTTCTTGAATACCCAAGTGTTCATCGAGAGGCCAGGCAAGAGGAGATCTGAGACTGAACTGAGTGCTTTAACTGTTAGCCACTTGCTCAGCAGCGAGCGCTCCACTTTGCCCAGCACTCATGGACGCAATGATTTAGATCCCAAATGCAAGGGAGTCCTGGCTGACAGCAGCAGATCTGGCTTGCCACCAGGTTCCACATGGAAGTGTCCAGCTGGGCTGGTCCTTTCTGCTTTAAAGCTGACATGTAGAGCTCCTTCTGCTTATCACACCTGAGTAAGAAGCATTCAGAGGCTGTAGCAATGGGAGCTATACACAAAGTGGAGAGTAATGTCTTAGGGCCAGATTCTGCCACCCTTTGCAGAAGTAATTTTATTGCCTGTGAATAGTGATGTTGAAAGCCAGAGGAGTAAGAGACTACACGTGAATGAGAGAGGCAGAGTTATGTTCAGAACTTGGACATTATCCTTTGGGTCTAAAAGATGTTTTTGAGCTGTGTAAGTCACCCTCTCATTCCATGTCCAATAGCACAGTGCTGCATTTCCTCCCTCTCTCCAGGTTTTTGATGTACATAGATCAGCTGGCTGGACATTTCCTGGCTGTTGCAGGCTAATTTGCAAAGCTGGCCAGGTGAAACAATGTATTCAAAGCTTTTAGTTTGCTAATGTGGTGGCAGAATATTTCCCACGTCTCATAAATACCTCTAGCTATGATAAAGAGGTGAGTGGAAGCAGTGGGACTGAAGCAGCGTCCGCTCTCAGTCACAGGGCCAGGTTGGCACTGGCATACAGTGGGTGGCAGAATTTGGCCTGGGTTGTGTAAAGACCAAGATGTGTGTATGTTTCCTGCTTCAGGTAATAATGTGCTAAGTTACTACTTTATGCCCAGAGGTATGGAAACTTTTTTTTACGTTTTTCCCTCCCTCCCTCCTCTTTCCATTCTATGATCCAGACACCACTAACTGTATGGAGTTGATGACTGGCAGACTTTCCAAATGTGGTAAGAACTTCCTTCCCTTCTGCCTTTTCTCCTTCCCCAGCCCCTGCTGAGCAACATAATAATGCACCGTCCTGTCCCTTCCACCTGTTCCCCTTCCCTATCCCTGCTCTCCCACGCTCTTTTCAAGACTACCCACTCCATAACAGCCCACTATGTCTTTCACTTACCTGGTGGACACAAGCATATACCCCTTATTCTGTTCCTCCCCATCCATGCACAGATGCAGGCTGCACCACAGCTTTCCCCTTCATAGCACAAGTGTGTGGTGTTGCACTTGAGATTCCCTCCCTCACTGTAACTCAGGCCAGTGATTTTCTTTTTCTTTCCTGTTTTTTTTCCTCTTTTGTTTACTTGCTGCCTTTGATTCATGATTCTTCAGTCCCTTTTCTGCAGTGAAGCTGAATGCTGTCCTGCTAGCTGCTGTCTCCCATGGTTTCCTGCTATTTATTGAGACAGGATTGCTATGTTATTTAATTCCCTTTTGCATCCACTCCCTTTTTCCCCAAATATCCTTGCGGTAAGACCCTTTTAAATCTTCCATAAGGCACACTGCATATCATCTGTCAGACACTTAGCTAGTGTAAATTGTCACAGTTCTAGTCTGGTCTTGGGGAATAATGTTGTGTCTCTAGCTGGAGGAGTAGTGAACCTACCGGAGATTCAGAATTTTGCTAGGAATGAGAAAGAAAAGAGTTTCCTGCAAAACTTGCAGCTCAAATTGCTTGGGGTTCCATGAATTTTGGTTAACTTGTCCCTTGCCTTCCCTCCCCCCTGTGCACACATGAACTGTATTCTTTCTTTCATTACCTGTGCCCCTACTGACTCCTCCAAATACAATAGTGGAAATATGCAAATACTATAAGAGAGGTTTTTGTCTTATTACTTGTATCTTGTACAGAAAGGTTCTGTACAAGAGAACTCTGTTCTCTTCAGATTTCCATTCTGGTATCTAGGTTGAATTCTATGAAAGGAAACACAAACTGTTGAGGAATTGATCACAGAGCTAGTACAGCTCTCCAGCTGGACCTGCAACTCCTGTGTCAGCTCTTTGTAAACTGAGGAAAGTTGTTCTGGAGTTGTTCTGGAGTCTGTAACAACAAAGGAAAGTTGTCAGGGTGGAGATAATATTAGGTTTATGCATGTGTGACTGAGGCAGAATTTGGCACGTTTCTTGTATTTCAGATGATCTCAAAGTTGCAGCTTTGCTGGTGGGAATTTTTCCTTTGCTCTGAAAGGAGCTCATGTGATTTCTTATTTGAGTTTTGTGGGTTACACAATTTCTGATCTCCTCACGAAGACTCATTTAAGTTGTAGGCAGACCTCCAACTTCCTGAAGGCATCAGACAGCAAATCCCTCTTCTCTCTCAAGACTTTGTTTCTTGCCTGGATCTGGCATTCACATCATACAAAAATATTGAAATGCTGATTCTACTGATTGCTTGCAAGTTAATTAAGCTATACAGATAACCAGCCAGTAGTCTGTGTTCTCTAGATAAAGATCATTACTGCTCACTCCCAGTTCAGGCAGGCCCTCCAGCTGTCACAGTGTCATCAAGCCAACAAGGGACAAAGAGGATAAGGTGAAGGCCAGCAGGGAGACTATTTTGTGGCAGCTACAGCACAGACAGAGCACATATATATATCCAGAGAAGAGAAAGGATGGGTTTTAGGGGTTTAACGGAGCTGCTTCCTTTAAATCATATTCCTGTTGGTGTGCTCAACACAACATAAGCAGTGGTGACTGCACCATGCTGAATTACAACCTCCTATTTGAGTGAAGAGCTATTTTGTGTGCAGGAGAGCTCACCCACCATTTAGACAGGGAAGCGAAAGGGAATAATGCCAGCATTTAGCCTATTATTGCCAAACTGTCCTCTATGACTTTGAGGACAGGGAACCCTCTGTGAAGTTTACACAATGTTCACCCAGTAACAACAAATAGTGTAAGAAAATCTATACGATGTAGTTTTTTGACCTCATCATTGTTTCATATTCTGAAAGTGAGCACAGGGGGTCATTTTTGCAAAAGAGTTAACACTGGAGCAGGAAGAGCTAATCAGATGCTTTATGCCTGGCTCAGCCATGTGAGAGCTGTGGTGGGAATGAGGAATATCTTTTCACCCACTATAAACCATTGAATGTTGTAATTAACAGCAAGGCAAATTTATTTAGTCCTTTAAATGTTACCTCATCTTCTGCTAGCAGTGGTCATCAATCTGAGAAGTGATTTTGCATATAGCCATTGGCACTGAAAAACAAGTTAATGTTGAACAGCAAGGGTATGTCATAGGAGCTGCCAATATCCAAATGACGTAACATCTGCTGTATCAACCCTACCTGTGCACACTAGAAAATGGCTGCCAACTCTTAATATTTCACAACAGAAGAAAATAATTTGACTCATAATGAAGTTGAAATGCACGTTGGGGTGGAATATTTTATTTTATGTTTCCACCCATTTGAGCAGGGGAATGGGCATTTCTATTGTCAGACAGGCTAAACTGGTTTCCATGAAGTCTTTCATATCTGTTCATAAGATTAAATTTACCTTGTAAAAATTAAAACCTTTATATTTAAAATGCAGCTGTAACCTGAAAACTGCCTGTAGGAGTGATACCTTCTTAACTTAGCTGATCTATTCCTTGTGTGTATTCAGAGCCAAATCAGTTTTGTGACAAATAAGCTTTACCACTTTATATGCTGCCATTAAGCCTTATATAATCAACACAGCTGTAAAAGAATGAGCCGGATTCTGTTTCTTTTGAGGCAGATTGAGAGAACTGTTTACTACCGTCTACTCTGGTATTTATGTCTATCTCACTGAAGAATAGGTTGTGTAATTGACAATGAGGTTCTAATAGGTTCTGCAGAGCCTTTACATTTAAAAAAAAAATCAAGATAATACACAAACTGGAAAGCCCTACAGCTTCAACCACAAAGCTAGGAATTAGAAAGCAAGTATCATTGTAGATTGAGCACATTGGATCTGGAGCCATTGATAAACACCACACAGAAGCCCACAGTGCCATTTCAGTAGTCCTTGTTCAAAAAAGAGTCTGTCTTTACAAACTTTTAATGATTTTAAATCATTTAAATAGTGAGCTGAGAATTTCTTTGGGTGGTTAACTCAGTAGTAAAGCTGGTGTATAGCCTTTGATAGCTTCCCTTCTCAGCCATCCCCAGTTTTTTGGAGTCCTTAGTAAGTCTGTTTCGCTAAGGTGCTGGCTGCTGGCAGAAAGCTCTGAAAAGCCTGCCTTATTCTTGACTTTACCTTCTGAGAAACACCAGGAAGCCTGTAAACTTTCCAGTCTCCACACTGTAGCTGTCTGGGGCTGAATTTTATTTCTAAGTAAGGCAATCTTTGCTTGTTGCTTTCCATCCCTCATGACTCTCAGGAAAGTCTTCAGTTACATCAGTGGCACTTCCATGGGACAGGGTGATGATAAGAGAAGGAAAAGGTTAGTACATAGAACTAGTGAAGCTCCAGTCAAATCATGCTATCGTGTTAGGCACTGCACAAACATACATTCCTGCAAAGTCCTAGACCATTACCCTGTGACAACAGGCTGACCAGAAGACCTCATGTTTATTCTTAAACATCCCGTCTCGCTGCTTACAATTCAAAACCTTGATTCCTGGCACCAGAGTTAAAAAGCTTTATGGATCCTTGTATATACCAGTGGCTATCACCAAAATGACCTGATCAAAGCAGAAGCACAGCAAATCCACTTGCCTTTCATATCTTTCCAATGTGTCTCACTCAAATCTCTTGCTTCCAGTGTTTAGGACTTGACATAGCTTCCTATTCAGAGCCATCTGACCTTGTCTGCCATGGCCAATCACGCTCTGTGCACACAGAGCAATTGCATTGCAGTAAAGGCTTCTCTTCATAGTTCCTTGCAATCACAGTTTGATTCATACAGATGCAAGCCCATGTCAATAGAATCCCAAGCTACTTGAGAAATTAGGAGACATTTTGTAGTTTAAAACCGGTTACATCATATTTGGGTTGCAATTGCAGCATGTAGCTTTGTGAGTGCTAATTTAGAGACTGTTGGTGTTACTAGCAGCAGCAGCAAATGCCTGGATTTGGTGCTCTTGGAAATGATCCTGATCTATATTGGCATTAATTAGAGTAATCCTGCTTCTCACGAAGTAGCTATTTGATGGAAGAGGAGGTCGGTGATTTGCGTTCATAAAGTCATAACTGATGGCAGAAACACTGCTGCTGAAAACATGCAGAAGACTGATGCTGAAAACTGCAGAAAAAAAATGTAGGCTGCCCTCCCGGCTGAAAGGCTCTTCTCACCACTATTACACTGTGAGGTAGTCAGAACAATATTTTTTTATTAGCATTTCTGAAAAATGTGCTGCCTACTGGTCTGATATGGCTGATTCTTCTGTCTAAATTGTGACCCAAATGAGAGATAAAAGGAAGAAGACCCACCTGAAAGATCACATACTCATTCATAATAGGTGGATCACAATAAGTAAGATAAGTCAGAATTTCCAAACTGTTCAAGCCAGGTTTCCCAGTTATCCTTGCCCATTCTACTAGTACCCTTTGCTGTCCAAATGGATGGCTGACTCCCCCCACGTTGTAGTCATATCTCTTCATTCTAGTGTTGTATTGGGGAGACATTTCTTTTCCAGTTCATGACTCATGTTTTTGCACTGTAGAAGAAGGCAGCAACAAAAATGGCAACTTAGCACTAAAGATGAATCCAGATGTATTGAACTATTGGTACATGTCAGATCCTGTTTTGACAGCCATGGCTAGATTTTTACTGTCCAATACAGATCTTTTCCTCTTTCTCTGTAATAATATCTAATGCAGAAAACTCAGCTATCTCTCTCTTAATTAAGATCACAGTACTTTATTTATGGCAGACAGTGCTTCAGGATACTCCATGTGAATAATCTGCTTGCTGTACTAAGCTAAATTGGAGATGGCCTCCCCGGAAGATTAAATCATATTTTGAAGGGATTGATTCAGAGGAAATGAGGAGGCAATATTTCACCAGCATACACAGGTCGTTTCTCTCCTTAGGAACAGGTCAGAGAACTTAAAACCCATAAGATCATATTTGAACATCCATCTGGCAGGAAAGGACAAAATCATAAGTGCCAATACATTTCTGACATTTTTATAGACAAAAAATTGGAATGAAGCAGCAGAAGTCTCTAAGAGAATGGGTAGCAGCAATACTATCATCTGCTGTGGCTTTACAAGTATAGGTCATCAGCTTCCCCTCTCAGCACACACTTGTGCAGGCAGATCTTTGTAAAAGGACAGGCAGATACAAAGAATTATTGGGCCGAGTCCTTTACCAGCCAATTTGCCAGAACAGCGTGATTCCACAACAGAATCTGGCATCTCTTCATCCCACCATTATCCTTGCCTGCTCTTTCAGTGCCACCAGCTGTCCAAATGAAGGTATGATTCCCTCCTCGCCATCATCATGTCTCCTTTTTTGAATGTTACGTGGTGCTGCTGGATTGGCCAGAGCTATTCATCACTAATGGACATGTTTGTTTTCTAATGAATTACTCATGCCTTAGCTCTGCAGAAGGTAGCAGCAAGGAAATATGCCTCATCTATTTGGGTCTTTGCTGCCTGTGTTCACCATTCCCTAATTCATTACCCAAGAGCTACCTGTCTCAGTTATATTGTCTGTGACAGGAGAGGCTGAACTGGATCTCAGCTTCTCTGTGTGTGTATGAGAGAGAGAGAGAAAATGTGCAAGACAGAGGTAGAATGGCCATCTGGATGCATCTGGCTAGTCACAAATATTGGGCCACCCTCCTGCAGAGGAGATGGGATGTTTTAGGGTAGTAAGAACAAGGATGGGTTACAGAGCATTTAAATGTCAGGTTGGTTGTTCAGATCTGCCCAGGTGTGTAGCAATTTAGAAATTGTAGAAAGTTCCCATCTTCTGCTGCTAGCATGGACACCTGTGCTAACAGTGTGTGATAATCTGAGTAGTTCCTACTAGCAGTCTCTTTCCGCAACCACTGTTTTCAGCTGGCATTTTTACTGGCAGAGCCTAAGGACTCTGGAAGATAAGCTCTGTTCTTACCTTTGGAAGTCACCTTTCCCAGTTGCAATTCAGGTGTTCTGCTAAGAAACTGGAGTTGTTCTGTGGACTGTCTGTCTCCATTTTCTAGTCCTAAACTGAAATGAAATCCAAACAACTGTCCCATTAGGTAACTAATTGAGGAAAAAAATAAATGGGAAAACTTGTTCTGGTCAATCTGTTATGACAATTTATAAATGCTGTAAAAACCACATCCATGTCTCTTGAAGTGCTTTCCTGACTTCCTATATTTTTGGACAAGTACCAGTCTTGGTATTTCTGCAGTTTCTTCAGCTCACTTCAGGTGGCCTAGAATGGGTTCATAGACTAGGAGGAAGTTCTGTGTGGTGGCCTCCAGCAAGACATTGCAATGGCCTTTCTGTCATGCTTCTCCAGTCTAGAGGGAAGCCTCATACATCCAACCATTAAATAAGCAAAAAATTATTTCTGTAGCCTTCTTCAGTACTCGGTGAGCTCATTGAGGCATCTCTCTGATTTGTATTTGTACAATGCCTAGGCTAGGGGCATTTTATTCTGGAGGAAGACCCCTACATGATATTACAACTAAACAAAGAGGAATAGGCCACTTTTACCTTTCTGTCATCCCTTTCACTGCATATACTCTTGAGGTGGGTTCTATATTTTAAGTCTTCTGTTTTCGAAGGCAGAAGGGACTCTGCCAGAGGAAACCAAGCAAACAGGCAAAACATGCCTAGTCTTAACAAAGAGGGCTAGAACTCTGTCAAAGTAGCAAAATGGGTTTGAAAAGGAAATGGATTATCACCCATCAAGAGAGTTTTTCAATGCTTTATGTGAAAGGAGTTGGATTTCTGTTACATGATTCACTGAAACCACAGCTGCTATCAAAACACAGAGCAAGCTAGAGATTAAAAAGACAAGGGGTTAAAGAGAAAGGAATGAGTATAGGAAGAAACCTCAGTAGCAGAGGCAGGCAGAAGACAGTCAGAAAGGATGTGAAAGTAACAAGGGAAGGAATATGGGAAGTCAGGTTGACAAAGGGTGTCTCTGTTTCCAGTGGAGACCTGTCTTTTCCCATTCACTTTCTCCCAAAGCCTAAGCTAAAAATGCAGAAACCCAAAATTTCTGAGGCTATACAGAAAGGAAAGGCAGAGGATAATCCCACAGATGGCATATTTGTTTTTTGCAACTTTGTGTTCAGCACCACAAGGATTAGTGCATTAAAAATATGTAGACTTGAGAGAGATGGTTTCACAGGAGAAGGAAGTGCCTCAGGGTTTGCTTCCATTAAGTCAATGGGAATGTTGCTGTTGCTTCAATGAAAACAGGACCGAGTCCTTATCTGACCGTCTTAATATGTTGCAAAACAGCAGGCTCTAATCAGTGACTGAAGCCTCCAGGCTTGTCCTGAAGCTGCTTGTTCACCACCTCCTGTTTACTTTCCATGGAGGACTCTGAGGGTCTCTGCAAGGTCAGGGCAGAGTTTTTGCAAGGTCAGAGCAGGGTCTTTGCAAGGTGCATCCTTTCCTGGTGTCACTTCTGGTGCCTGGAGTGAGTCACCTCATTTTCTCTTTCCTCTCTTACCCCCGTGCTCCATTTCCACTTTGCTTCTCAAACCTGTGACTCCACTGGGGGCTAGGTCAACATCAGACAGACTTCCTAAGAACAGCAGATGAAATACTGAGGATTGTGAGGGTTGATACAAGACACCTGCCCAGCCTCCTTTTACATTTTTGTGTCTATCTCCAGCCCTGTTTCTTCCTTTTAGTGCCTGTTGTATTGAAATGTATTCACAGTTTTGACTTCTTTCGTGATATTTGGCTGTGACAGTGCTGCACGCAGGTGCCACAAACCAGTGCCTTCTCCATAAATATATTTCTCTAGCAACCCTTTAATACATGACCCTTTCATAAGCTTCAGTGCTTGTTTTCAAACCCATTCCCCTTCCCCATCTTGCAGCATACAGCTCCTTGGTCTAACTCAAAAATGCACATATCCATCTCCTCCTAATAGATGTAAACCTAATGCCCTGAACCTCCCCTCCTGCCTCTGATCCTTCTCATGGTTTCTCACCCTTGTTACCCTTCACATCTTCTTTGCTCTGTGTTGATGAACATTTGCTCTCAAGGGGAAAGAAGACCTTAGTTACAGATGCATGAAGCATCAGGGAAGTTTTGAAGAATCAGTGAGCCAAACCTTCATCCCTGTCCAGAGGAAATGGGATGTCGTCTCACTTTCTGAAATAAGAGAGGCAGGCTTTTTGAGGCCCCCAGATGGACTTACAGGTGTAAGAGCCTATCACACATTTTGCACTGAATGCTAGGAGTGGAAGATTGCTGAAAAAGCTATTCTAATCCATCGTCACCTGCATTTTAAAGTCTTGTTTTACTGGATGTATAAGCCCAAAGGGAACTGAGAACTAAGGGGAGCAACACCACGCACCATTTTCATGCTTCCAGCATAGCTGACCCATGTTTACATATCTCCAGAGGAAAATGTGAGGACTCTTTGCCTATCCAAAGACCAATATCTAGACCAGCCCAAGAGTGGGCTAACGAGCTGTCATGTAGACAACATCAATACAGTGATTGTCTCTATTGCTTGGTGTAGGATCAGTTCTTTCTTGACTGCAGGATAGGAGAGCATTATTACCTAGTACTTAATTACAAGTCCAGATACTACAAAAAGCAAAGGAAGGAAAGGGTTAGTGAAATGGCCTATTTTATTTTTCAGTAGCTCTCTTTAAACATCCCTAGGGATTTCTTACCTCCCATTAAAATTTTACCTGAAAATGCTGATTGTAAGGAATCCAGTAGTGATACAGGCAAAGAAAAGCAGACTGTTAAATACTTTTGCTGCAATAAATCTCCAGGCACTTGAAAGCCAGTAGGGCATGGGGAGAAGAGAGGGTGGATGAAACAGGGGCTGCATATTTTAATAGGATTATTAAAAATCCTGTGTCAGGACTCAGCAAATACAAGATATATAAACATAATTTAAAAATGTTTTATTGCTCCATTCTTGCAAGTTGTACTTTTGTCTACTGTTCCTGTCTACATGAAAACAAAAAACTTCCCCAATTCCTGCAGAGCCCTGCTTACTCTGCCCTCTTCTTTCCCTCTAAGCTTGTTGAATAAACTGCTCAGATTAATAACTAGAGATATTCCCCTCCCCTTTTCTCCCAACCTAGCAGTCTTTCCCTCTCCAGCATTTTTTTCAGTGCTCTTTTTCATTCTCTCTGCTGACTCCATTTGCTTATGAAGATGAGGGGTCCAGAGCCACATAAGAACCAGATCTGCCCACATTCCTGCATTCAAGGCTGAGTGTTTGCTTTCTTTTTTTCTTTCTTTTCACTGAAACAGAGTATCCACCTAAAAGAAGTAGAAATAAGTCTGAGCAGATAGAAATGAGACAGAGCAGAGCACACACCCACAAACCTAAAACAGTTTTAGGGAGGCGTAGGGAAATCTCTGAAATAGAAGTCATAGATGTGGAACAGATATCCCCCTTCCAAAGCATTTGCATGTATGTGGAAGGGAGCAGGTGGAGCTCACGGAGGTCTGACCCTGAAACGACTGAGAGTTTGATAGCACTTCTCTTCTTAGCCAGAAATTGAGATATGTGCTTTGCCTGGCTGTTTGTTTGGGCCCATCTCTAAGGCTTCAGTTAGTTAGGTGAATGATGCCCTTCCAGAAACTAACAGCCATTTGCTTGTGGCATTGGTGTAACTGAATGCACAGACAGAACCAGGGACAGCAGTTAACCACAAAGCAGCACATAGAGGAAGACAAGGAATGAATGATTAATAAGACTGAGATCCTTCACTGCTATATGCCAGCCATTTTATTTTTCTCAATGCCTGTTAACATGCAGAGGAAAGCAGCAACTACCTTGTTAGCATGGGGCAGGGAAAAAAGAGTAACATATTCAGTTTTGCAGGGCACAAATACTATGTATTTCCTCTTTCTTTGTATAAGAGCAGTTGATATACGTCTAGAATTTTCCATTAGAGAATAAGAAAGCACTCAACAAGCTCTTCAGACAAGTTACCGCGCACAGAAAGTACTTGCCTGCTATAGTAACTGGTTTGCTTATGTTTGTAATGAAAGTGAAGGGAAGTATAATATTACCAAGGCACCAGTGTCCACCAACTGTGGATAAATGGCAATCTCCACTTTGAAGAAACCCCTTTGCTCCTGACGGTGTTCCCATCTTGGGGACGAAAGGTTCCACTCTTCACAGCATACCACAGCACTGGAAGGCAGATACTAGGACCCCATTTGCTTTTGGGAGCTGGAGAATGGAATTACTTAGGTGGGATATAAATTATTTGAATTTGTTAGAATAATGGAGCCAACAATCACAATATTGAGAAAAGCATCATGGGGTTTTAATGATCACAAACAGGCATCACCTCCATGGTGTATGTTAGATAAAAAACACCGTCAATATCCATGTTCAGAGAAACCCCTCCTATGTCTGATCAGGATTAATCCCCCAATCCAAGAGAATTAAAAGGGACTAGAAATGCCCCAAAAAGGCTACCTTTCCAGTAGTAGCTGGTCCCTTTCCCTCAGTAGCGCCCCAGAGCCTTTCCTCAGGTATGGCTGTCCACACGTCCTCTGACACAGGACTAGATTAACAGCATACAACCCTGCTGCCTGAAGGTCCAAATGGCATGAAAGATTGTAATCATGTGCACAGTGCCCAACCCATGTTAATACTGCAACCTGCTCTAGTGGCTGGCTTAATGAGATACCTGTGATACTAGCACGCAACCCTATACCCCTCTCTGGCTCCTAACTCCACTGGAGTGAATGTCAGTGTCATGGAGGCTGGATTGTAGAGAGAACATAAATTCAGGACAATGAAGAAGTTCTTGACCCCAATAGGTCCCAGAAATAGTCAGATGTATAACAGCCTGCTTCCACAATGCATTCAGCATCTTCATTTTCAGGTACCTGTTGTAAGAAGGATCTGAAGGTGCTTAGAAGCTTGCAAGTACAAGCCACAAACCATACATGCAGGTGGCAATACTCATGTCAGCCATAGCTCATTTTTCAAATGTTTCCCTTGGAGCACTCGGGTGCTTCAGGCTTAGTGACTGACAGGTGAGCAAGGAGATACTCAGAAAGAAATAAAATGCAAGCAAAGAAAGCCTAATGCCTGGTGTAAGCCAGAGAGCTTAGCAAGGCTGCAAAGCAAAGCATCAATTGGCGACGACATACAAATACCCCATATTTGTAACAGCAGCAGTAAGATGGGATTTGCCTGTATCCAGCATTACATTCACTGATGTTTCAGCGTGGAGTGGCCAAGTGAGTCCAAGTAATAGACTGAACTATTTCAGCCACACGGTACTGTGTCCTCCTGCTAGGTGAGAAAGCAATGCTCCCCCACTCAGGAGAAAACTAGGACTTTCCCCCTAGGTGCTTTATGCTCCCAGCCTCTTTATTTCTGTAGGTGTCCCATCCTAAACACTCTTCCTCTTCCTGCTCATTGTCTTCATACCCCACACACCCCCACGCACGTGGCTCTGGATCTCCTCATCATGTTCTTCTCGTTAAAAACCCCATTGTTCATTTGTTTGTTTGTTCTCTCTCTTTCTCTCCTCTTTTTGTCTCTCCCTCTTTTTTTTCCTTTTCTTTCTTTCTTTCTTTCTCTTTCTTTCTTTCTTTTTCTTTTCTTTCTTTCTTTCTTTTTTTGTCTCCTCTGTTTTGTGTACCCAGGCAGCCCATTGAGTAACTTCTTTGACGTAATTAAACAACTTTTTTCAGACGAGAAGAACGGGCAGGTGAGCCATCCCCCCGGCACGCCAACCAAGCATAGCGCAAACAGCAAGCGGAGCGATTCCGGTTCTAATGACTATGGGTCTAGAGGAGACAATAAGTACCCTGCTGGCAAAGACAAGGCAAAGATGGTCTCATCAGTCGGCCTACAAGACCAACCTTAAATAAACACATTAAAAAATAAATAACTTAGAAAAAACAAAAACAAAAAAGCAAGAAAGAATGAAAGAATATTCCTTAGCAAGCTAGCCTCTAAACTAGAAGGATGTATATACCTTGCCACAACAGTACAAAACTGTCTATAGACAAATTTTGTATGAAGGAATGACTGTATATATATACATATATATATTTATATATGATATATAATATATATCTCAGAAACAAACACAAAAACAAACGAATGAAAGAATGAAAAGAAAAGAAAGAAAAGAAAAGGTAGCACAGATGACAAACCCAGTTCACCAGATCTTGGGTTGTGGTTTTTTCAATCGGTTTTTTTTTCCTCCCTTTTTTTGAATGTTTTGCTTTTTTCCTCCTTCCTGATTTTTTGGGTTTTTTATTATTATTATTTTGTTTTGTTTTGTTTTGTTTTATTTCTTGTTCTGTTCATGCTCTCTCTGTGTTTCTGACGACACCACTTGTTTCCGCTCTGCTACCAGGAATTATCCCGAAAAGTTAACATGTCAGCCACGGCTTCACCTTCTGTGCTCTGCGGACACTTGTTGACGGAAGGCAACCGATGTAGACTGTCCAAGGACCAGTCCTGTTTGAGGTTCCCAGCCTCCCCTCTCCCTTCAGGAAGTGGGTTTCTCCCCCACTTCTCCCCAAACACCTCCCCAATGCACGCCTTACCCCCACCCCCCCTCCCCTTTTTCTTTTTTGGTGCTCCACAAGAGAGATCTGCTCAGTTACGGGATTGCAGAGTCTGGGCTGAAAGGAGGTTGCAAATTGTTGGAGTGAAACCCTTACCCTTGGCAACTTCTGTCCGCGCAGGTGAACTCAGCCCGGAGGGGGAGGGTGCGGGGAAGGAGGTGGGTGTAGCGGGAACACAGTGTTTCATGAATGCAGAGTGCGTTCTCATCAGAAACCAGCCAGGAGCAACTCAAAACTAAGCGTTGAACCAACAATATTGGGGAGCTTCATCACTGGATTTTCTTAACGTTCTTTTTCTCCCCACCACCTTTTCCTTTTCTTTTGCCCCCTTCTTTATATATACATGTATATATGTGTGTATATTTTTATATAAATATACATACATACATACATATATATACAAAATAATTGATTTTTTTATACTGTATCATTTTGCTTTTTGACCTGCTGGAAGGGGAAAGGAGTAAACTTAGGAGGGAGAGGGGGTTCAATGAATAAACACATACAAACAAAACATTAAAACTTAGGGAAAAGGCAACTTCTGGTAGCAAAGAAGAGGGACAAGACTCTGCCAAGGACTGTCTCTCCTGCCACCAGGCACAGTTGCCACTGCTGCTACTGCTGCTCCTCCTTTGACACCTTCCTCCCCACCTGTCAACTCCCTGCCACTGTGCCACCGCGCTGGGACCTTCTTCGACCAGCTGGATCCTCCACCACACCCCGCATTTAGAGGCAATTGTTGTGTTGCTAGTGCTGCATTGATATCAGTATTATTATTTCTTTAAGTTACCAGTTTCATTTGTTGGCTTGGGTGATTTTTTTCTAAAAAAAAAAAAAAAAAAGAAAGAAAAAAAGAAGATGAAGAGACGAAGAAAAGAGACTTATCTTGGGTTTTATTTCCTCTGTGTGTGTGTGTGCAAATCACTGGCACTTAGTTCATCAGAGCAAGACAAGGTGGAGTCAGGGCAATGGGAGACTTAATCACGAAGCTACTGTAAACTTTAAAAATTACTGCAAGATATTTTTATAAAGTTTTTGGTTTGTTTTGCTTTTTTTGAAGGGGAGGAGGGTGGGATTGGGTGGATGGGGACCTTTTTTTTTTGTGTTTCAGTTATTAGGTCTTGGTTATTTATATATACATATATATATATATTTAAAAAAATAAGCTGTTAGATATATCTTCTGTTTAATAACTGTGTAGAGGCAACATTGATTCTTATTTATTTTGGGGAGGAGGGGGAAAAAAGACACAGAAACCCCGTAAGTGTTCATCTTGTGACTTTGAGAAAGAAGAATTGCCGCCTTTTTTCCTCCTCCTCAAGAGTTATGTGACCAAGTGTAACTTATTCTGGCCCAAGCTCAAAGGTTAAATCAAATTTAAAAAATGTGGTTTTATGCGTGGAAGACAAAACACAGTGAGAAGTACTTCTTGACTGAGATTTTAAGAATGTAGGCTTAGCATTAGTGTTCAGCTCTTTTATGACCTTCGATTGCTGCTCGTTGGGTTCCTATGGGTGTATGTTGTACCGCAAGAATTTTTTTTTTTATGATAATGTTGGATGAGTTCTTTTTTGTTGTTGTTGTCGTTGTTGGTTTTTTTAATCATTTTTCCCCTTCTTGGACCAGTTTTACTTGTACATAGGTTTGAAGATTAAAAAGAATTTTTAAAGACACAACTGGGGCAAAGACCTTTGACTTGCCCCATTTCCCCATTCCCCCAAATGGGAGGGATTTATTTTAATTTTTTGTTTTATTTATTTATTTATTTTCCCTATTCTTAAACTTTTCTCTCTCGTATTGCTGTGTGCATGTCAGACACCACGGGGTGATGGCTGGGGAGGGGGGGAGGCAAGGGTGCAGGAGAGGGGGGCAGTTTTAATTGCATGACATTGCTGTAAATTAGTCTCTTTTGCTTTCGTTGTCTTTCCTGCCTCCACCCTCTCTCTACTTCTCCTCCAAGCTCCCCTCCCATCACCCCCGTCCTTCTTTTCCCTCTTTTCTCTTCCCTTGTGTATAGATTTTGATGCTTCTGTTACATTGTACCTCTACAAAAGGCTGGGATTTCAATACAAAATAATAATAATTTAAAAATACCTATATCAGCAAAACCCATGTGGTACAAGCAGGAAGGGGATTACTTACACAAGATAAAAGAATAAATGAAAGCAATACCTCTTGTTATCCTTCCTATTTTGTACTTTGAAGACACACACGCGCGCACACACACATATACAGACACAAACTGACGTTATTTAATGGTTTAAAATGGACAAAAAAATCTGATGTATCCCTTGTTAAATAACTGTGAGCAACTTTAGTTCAAAAACCAATAAATTCATTCAGTAAAGATACTACTGTTGAGTGTCCTGTTTATGTCCATGAAAATGAACTTCTTCTCGCCAGTGCCAGACCCAGTAAGTACTGTATCACAGCTTTGTACACCAAAGGAGCTGAAGATGGTGGGCATGTAAGGCAGCATCCTCCCTGCCATGGAATTAACGTCGTCTCCTCGCAGTGCTGGGGTCTGTAGCGCTGTGCCCAGCGTGCTCCACCCTCACAGCACAGACATGCCATGTATGGGCAAAGAGCAAGGACAGCTCAATCCTGTAGGCCTGGTTTTCCACAGTAATGTGTTGAAAAAGATTAATCCAAATTACAGAGCAATCACACAAACCCGACATCTGATCTGGGCTGAAACCAGTGTACCAAAAACTGTTGCTGCTTGTGATCATTCTCATCTCTAACCTGAGCTTCTCACATTGCTTCCAGATTTAGCATAGGAAGGATTTCTCCACCCTCCCCGCCTGAAACACTCTCAGTCACATACATTTGAAAAAGCATATCAGGTATGTCCCTGGCTTGCGTTGGGTTTGGGGTTTTTTTTGCTGGTTGGTCGGTTGGTTCGTGTGGCTGCTGGCTTGTCACACGTCTCTCTCAGCTTTTGGGCGTTCACCTTTCTGCTGGTTTTGTAACTTCTTCCAGGTTACCACGGGAGTCTGGCAATTTGCCTCTTGGGCTCAGAGGTTTGGCTGGTGTGTGCCCAAGAGAAACCGAGACCTGTGTGTGGGTGCTTCGCTGCACAGCTGGGGTGAACGTGGCAGGCCCAAGCTCACGGCAGGTCTGCGGCGCCATCCCTGTGGGCGTTCGGGCCGCTGGCCCCGGGGTTCACCGCGTCCCAGCCGCCTTCAGCAGTGTCCCCTCTCAGCCCGCGCCCTGGAAGGCCCCGACAGAGCTGCCTCAAAACGGGCCGGGTCTCCCCCCTGCGGGGGCAGTGAGGGGCGGGTGCCGTCCGGGGAGGGAGGAAGGGGGATCCCGCGCGTGCGGCGGCCGTTGGCGAGGCGGCGGCTGCTCCTGGCGGCCGGCCCGGGGCGCTGGAGGGCAGCGGAGCGGGTAGGGCCCGCGGCAGAGCGTGGGGCGGCTGGCGGGGCCGGGCCGGGGCAGCGCCGCGCCGCGCCGTCCCCGGGCGAGCGGGTAGGGCGTCGCAGCGAGGCGCCGCCTGGAAGGTTCCGCGGTGGCGCCCCGGCCGCGGGGGAGCTACTGCGAGGCGAGGGCGGCGGGGCTGTGCCTGGCGGCTGGTCGGCACGACCTGTGGAGCCTTCCACCGTGACAGGCAGGCCGCCGGCGGCTGCCACCCCACGAGGGCAAGGTATGGTGTCCTTTTGCAGGCCCTGTTAGAGTAAGCAAGAGGAATAGTTGCCACCCCACCACCCCCTTGTTGTTGTGGCCACCGTTTGCGGCTGTAGCCTATCTCCGTGGGGTGCAGCTGGAGTTGTTCCCCAAGGGTTTGTTTCCCAGGCCTGTGGGCAGCAACTTCTCCTACTGGGAAGTCTTGTGAATAGTAGTGTGCAGTGGGGGGGTGCACACTGGTAGGAAAAGGGTGCATCAGAGGTGCTACGAGCATTGCAGTAGCTCTCATCTTTCAGGGGTGTCATGGGGATGGTTGTGGCCTGTGGCATCTTCCACAGATGCATGCATCAGCCTCTGGAGCTCTGTGTTGGAGTAGTGCAGATGTTGATAAAGCTCTGAAGCTTTCCAGGCAGGGGTGGCAGAGGAGGTGCCTCACAAGGACATGCCTGCTGCAGTAAGGTCTCAGCAGGGTGCGAGACTCACAGCTGTAGCAGACCATTCCCTGGGAGGTTCTGGTTCTGTCAGGCAGCATCTCTGAGGGTTGGTGTTCATATTAGCACCTGCTGCACTGGTAGGGCATGAAGGCTTGCACTGCAGATGGCATCTCCTGTAGATGCAGGAGGGACACAGGACACAGATGCACTGGAGGGGCAAAAGGACACAGGAGTACAGTCACTTCAATGTCATGCATGTTATTCGTACAAAATACACTCTTACCTAGGAAAAAGCCAGAGTGTTTTTAAGGTCTTTGGGGGGATTTATTGGTCTGCTAAAACTGAAGGAGAGGGAGGAGCAGAAACATGAGGGGAGTGGCAAAGCTGACAAAGATCAAAAGATGAAGAGAATCACAGGTGCTCCAGGATTTGGTCGCTGTAACACCGGAAACCCAGAACTGGGAACTAGCTGTGTATCATTTGCAGCTCTGAAAGTGAAAGGATGTGCAGGGCTGGGGTGTTACACAGGGGAATGGGATTCAATGGCAGTGTGGTAGCAGGTGTATGCTGCTTCTTCTCTGTTTCTCTCTCTCTTCCTATGTTTCCAGAAATGTTCATAAACTTATATGATCTTTTTATGTCTCCAGTAGTATTCACAATTAGGGTCCCCAGTATTGCTAATAATGGTCTCTAAAAGCTATAAGAAGAAAACAAGGAGTTTGCAAAGTGAAGGACCTCATGCTTAGGGCCTACCCATATTTATTCTGCCTTCTTGTTTGCCCATGTTATAACAGAGTCTATAGCTACATGATGTTATATTATAATCTGTAGTGCATAGGAGGGACTGTGCGTCTGAGTGAATTGAGTTTATATGTAAACTGTTCTCTGCAAAACACCTTTCCATGTTGTAGCTTAAATCTTCAGGCAAGTAGTAGATGTAGCAGAGGATTTTGGTATGCCTCTGTGGCTGAGGTAGTTGGATTATCTCTGCTGTCAGGTGGTGGCTATTGTCCTCATCCAAACGCCCTACCAGGTGATGACTGCTGAGATGCTGTGAGCTGTGGCACCTGTCCTTCATTTTCTGTGGTTCTGAGCTCTGTAGCTCTCTGGTTCTTGTGGAGAGCCCAGCCCCTCAGACTCAGTACCTAAAAAAACTTACTACGTTTAATGTTCATATGTCTGATTTCCTCTGGGTAAAACAACACAGCATATGACCTTCTGAGTATAAATTGAAGACAAGGCAAGTGTGTAAGATTCTAGTTTGCGTGCACGCATGTGGATATTGACTTTGTTTAGATACATGCATATGTGAAAAATCTATTTGTGCTCAAGGTGAACTGTTATTAACTGAGCCAGTACCTGACGTGCTATATAAGCAATAAATTGTCTATATGCATCAAATGAGCAGCTGAGCCCATAGTCATGAAAGTAATTCTCATTGCCACATGTAAGTGTACAGTCTGTTTGGGGGCTGAGAAAGAAGTCAGTTGTGTTTGAGACCACTAATGCAAATTGTCCAAGCCTTGCAAGTGATGCATGAAGATTTCCTCAGTAGTCAGGTTGGCTTTAATGAAGGTTATCTGATACAAATGACTGAGCTTTAATGGTTCACGCTAGGCATAGGCAAAGACGAGTGTTTGTAAAGACAGCGAAACTGGCATAAGGCCTCTAGGTAGTGCTAATTCTGGTGCCTGCTGTTACAAGGTATGCCCTTTTTCCTGCTGATTCGGATGGTGCGTTTAACCCAACAGGCTTGGACATTTTCTTAAATGCTGCAGCAGAATGCCCACAGGGATTGTGTTCTGAATGGAAGTCTGCAGGACTGGTCCTCCTACCTTTGCTTCATTTCAGCTGTATACAACCAATTGTATGTGAGCTCATGATAGAAGGGCAGACTGTTTTGGTAAGGAAGCAGATTTAGCTCTGAGTTTCTTATTATAGAAAACAACAGGGAGGGGAGAGGGACACTTGTTTAAAAACTGGGAAGTATCTTAGCTCTTTGTTGTACCCTTTAATCTTCTTATTTTATTTAAAACCACTTCAACAGCTGCAGCTCCTGTTTAATTTGGAGAACAAAACCCTAGCAATTCAACTGTCTGGGGATACTTGAGGCCACAAGTGGAAGGGAAACCCACATTGAGGGCAAATCCTTTCTTCTTCTAAATGCACAACTTATTGTGTGGGTTATTTTTAGTGCTGTAATCTCACTGAGTGCTGCTGAGAGAAACTGTGCCAGGCAGGCTGGCAGGCTTTGAAGGGCTTGAGAAATGGGATTTCCTGTTCCACCGGCTCAGAACTGATTCTTGCCATTGTTAGGAGCTATTATCGCCTTCTCGCAGCCAAAGCAGATAACACAGCTTCAAGGTCAGGGAAGACACAAGCTTTCATCAACAGCATTAGCAGAAGGAAGAGTTTGCTTGCAATCAGGGTGAATGTTTCTGTAGCTGGTGTAGTCAGGGACCTCTGCCTGGGCAGAGGGGTCTACACGTGGATCACAGAACCACAAAACAGTTGAGGTGGGAAGGGACCTCTGGAGACCTGCTCAAAACAGGTAGCTCACTGCTCTGTCCAGTTGGGTTCTCAGTGTCTCTGCGGTGGACACTATACAACCTCTCTGGACAGCCTGTTCTAGAAACAGCTGGTGGGGAGAGGAGAGAAATAAATTTCTCTCCTCCTCAGCTTCTCACTGACCTGCTCTTTATTGTGGCTTTTGTGCTTCTGCTGAGCATTATCTCTCGTATGGACATACCTGGGACTAGAAGACAGTACTGGTCCGGCCCTAGTAGTGTGGCACGTTTCTCTACATGCTGTCCAGAATAGAAGGAAAACAGGCTGGTCTAGGGAAGTAGCAAGCCTTGGTATAGGAAACACTTCCAGCTAGAAGAACTGTCAGAAAAAGCAGCTGTGTTTACAGTAAAGTCTCTCATACTCTTGAAAAGTATTCAGATTGAGACAGTGGCTTCAAATTGCAGTGTCTGTTCTGGATAGTTCCTCTATGGGACATCCTTGTTCTTAAAGTAAAATCAGGTTTTGGAACGGACAAAACTAAGCTGAAACAAGGCACTCCCGACTCAATAGCAGGATGTGCACACTGGAGTTACCTGGAATTAGATTCCAGTATTATGCTGTTCGTGACAATTGGCTCAGTCAAGTCTTGTTATTTATATAAATAGTACAGTGGAATAGTACGGTACTATTCCACTGTATACTGAATATTTCTCTTCTGTCTGAAGCAAATTACTTCCATGGTTCTGATACAGTTTATTGAATCATACTGCTCACAATTAAGTGCAAGAATGCATCAGGGAATGTATTGGAGCTACATACGTTAGGGATGCTTTGAGGATATGTGAAAAGCCATTTTTAGGACTGTGTTAGAGATGGAGTCCTGATTGAGACTTCACATCACTTTATGGGAGCGGTCATGAGCTCCAATTCATATAGGGTTCCTATCTATATACTCTTGTGCATAACTGCGGTGTAGGAAGTTGTTTTTCTCTGCCCAAGAGCCTTCAGTTTTAGCACTGAGTTGCACAATGAGAGCAGAAATGGGCATGGACTAGGTAGAGCTTGTGTTTACAGAAAAGCTTAAAAAAAAAAAAGCCTTGGGACTAAAGTCTGGTCCCAAAAGTCTCGTCCCTGTGTACTGAGCTTTAGGTCAGTGTTTTGATGGGCTGTGATACCTTTCTGCAGCAGGGCCTCTGTGTAGGGTGGTGAAAAGAGGGTTGGGCTGGGACTACAGTGTGTTCTGGCTTTGGCTTTTGCCTGCTGTGTGGCAGTGGGCAACTCCCTTTCTTACCATTGGAGAGCTGAAAAAGGTGAGGAAGACAGCAGCACCTCCTTTGCAAAGAGCTTTGAGGATCACTGTTAAAAGTGTGGTATAAGAAGTAGGTAATTTTGTTAGACTATTGCTGTTTTACTGCAGTTGAGGAACAGAAACTGGGCATTGAACGGGAAGCTGACATTTTGTCTGAAACACAGCAAGTTTGCCGTGGGTCCCTGAAGTTGCTGGCTCCTGATAGAAACATCTCAATGTGACCTATTCAGATACTGTTATACTTCATGTGGGAGTCAGGCACATTCTTTGCTTGCACCAAGATAGCTCAGAAATGTCTCTGGAGTGAACCTGTGGAGAGGAGACCTGGACCCAGCACGGGAGTCTGTGGCACATGGTGTGGCTTGGTAGTGTCCTGGTCTTAAATTTCTGAAGTTCATTCTCCTATAGGTAATCCAAATGTAAAGTCAAATAACAATTAATCTTAACCATTCAGTGTGAAGGTGTTTATTTGCCAGATACTTGGATGGCACAGTGATGACGGCTTTGTCAGCCCTTTACAGAGGGTATGACTGAAATCTTAATTGGAGTAGATAAGAGCAGTAAAGAAGGATGCCTCTTGCTCTGCTGAGGTTGTAACTGAGAGTAGGTATCTGAGAGAGAGCACAAGTCTCTTCCCTTCTCTGCCTGTTGCCTTGTGTTGAATGTATAACCTGGTAAGTGTGAGGCAGGGGGAGGCTAAATAGTTCATAGCTTACAGCTGTAAAATAGGCTCTGTGCAGTCTGCAGTCCACCTGACATCAGAGCTGGTGGTTTTCCTGGTGCTAGCAGCACTACTCTTGGGTGTAACAGAGCTATAGGAGAGTCCCAGCAGCCACATCTGGCAGAGGCCTGTATTCTTAATTCAAATTGCATTCAAAGAAGGAGGTAGAGGTCCATGCTGCTATTTCCTTGTTTCTATATTTAGATTTAGTTTAGCTTGGTAAGGCTTAATGCTGCAAATGACTAGGCTCAGAGTCAATGGTGGAAGAGTCAGTGCTCAATTTGAGACTGAAGTATTGCCTCAGCCACACTGCGATGGTGGTGAAACCTGGCCAAAATGGGATCTGTTTGCTGCTCCATTAGGTTCCCTGCACATCTTTTTCTTCTGCAACTGTGTTTTTCACCTATGAAGTGGTAGATCCTTTCCTGTCCCCTGCGCTGGGAGGGATGACCTGTGGAGGCTGCCATCCCAGTGTTGGGCTGCTAGCCAACAGCAGAGCTGCATGGGAGCACACATGGGGCAGGCTTGCTGCGCTCATGCGCAGTGTGCTGACACTGACCCCTTTGGGAAGCCAGGTTCTTCAGTTCTGGTTATGCCAGTGCCCTGCTTAGCATGTGTTTTGCTTACCAGGGTAACCCTGCTCTGTACATTGATATTAACATGGTATATTGCATAGGTGACTTTCCAGCACCAGATTACATTATTCAACCCCCCCCCCCAAATTTTTCTTCAGCTATTATACTGCATTCGATCTGCTTTCCCTGATTCTCTGCTTTTCCTGATTATCATTAATTTACAAATAATGACTCAGCAGTTGCTGACTGGGTAAATGCTGTCCTCCACATCTTGACCAGGCCTACATTAGTGAGGTGTCATCTGGTTTGACAGCAAGAGGAGGAAGTAGGAACAGCCCTTGAGGCTTCATCCTGTTATGTAGCAGTGTGAGTGGTCGGGTGCTGGGAGCTCTGGGGATAGCACAGCAGCCCCTCTGCCAGCCCCAGAAACGTGCCTGCAGGAGTGTGGGTCCTCTTGGACAGCAGGTCCCACTGTGGGGATGGAGCTGGGGGGCCAGTTCCATGAGTTTCTGCCTCTCATAGAGAGGGGGATTGTGCTCATTATGTTTCTGATAAAAGAATGCTGATAAGTTTGTACTTCTTTTTTTAAGGACAATGTTTGCAGTGCCTGTATTCTATGATACTTGACAATGCAGAGGGTGCAGTTGAAGGAGGAGGCCTGTGGGAGAGCTGAGATTTGTTTTTTGCATAAAACTGATAAGCTTGGTGACTTTGGCCAGGCTGCTTCATCCTTCTTGTTTCTATCGTCTTTGTCTATATGTTGTCTCTGTCAGCTGGCTTGTCAGCTGGTCTATAAGGCCTTCAGCAGAAGGATTACAACTTAGTCTGGGAATGATGTTTGGCATTGGCCTTGATGCAGCCTTTAAATGCTGCTGTTATCCAAATAATAAATATTGCAAAATATCTCGTATTTCTTATCACTGCACTAAGCAATGGAGAAGCAAGCCTGAGCTTCTGATAGTAAACCTTGTGGTGAGTCTGGTTAACTCCTTTTCTTGCAGTAGAAACAGGCAGCTTGCTGCTTTTCCCATGGGTGTCAAAAGCAGAGAGTGCAGACACATGTCTGCTGAGAAGCTGGAAATAACCCTCTGCTTAGAGATGTCTGAGCTTGCTGTAGATGAGCTGCTTTGGGTGCAGGAAGTGGTTGAGCTATGTTAGCTGGCACAGCTCCAGGCTAATGCAGCTCAACTGGATTCAGTACCTGAGCCAGCTTATCTGCAGGTGCTTCAAGTATTACTGTGTGATGCAGAACTGATTCGCTCACTACTGCCTCAGAGTTCCCAGGAGCTGAAGGCATTTGAGGCAGCACAGACATACTCCCTGGCTTGGAGGTGTCTTCCTCCTTGGTTGGGTAAATTTTAATCAGTCTTTCAATTTACTCTAAGGCAATTTAAAATAAGAAGTTTAGACCAAATGGGAGCATGGGTCAGTAGGGGTATATGCAAGTCTGAGCAGCCAGTGGACTTCTACTTCTTGTTCCCTGTAAAATCCTGGCATACATAAGGTTTGTATCCTGGCAGCAAACAGGGAGGCACACAGGTAAAGAGAGAACTAGCAAGTTCTCTGTCTGATGAAGGTTCCTCTGATACCATTAGGATTCAAGGTGGCATGGCTACAAGCTGTCCTGTTGCACAGTGCTCTGTGTACTTACCACACGGTATCCCCATTTAAGAGTTGAGTCATTGAGGGTGGTGATGGTACACCAGTTCTTGTTTAGGTATCAGGTGGTGTGAGAGAACTATTTGGATTTCCAACAACACTGAACCTGCAGCACCTTGCCTTGCATAAAGGAAGGGGTTCTAGTGGTTAGTTCAGGTACTGTTGCTGAGATTTTTAAGTGCTGACTTAATTTTTTCCTGCTGTTCCATGGGAGCATAGTTAAGCAACCCTCAAACTCTCTGAAAATCCCATGTTACTGTAGTGCTTGTAGTAGCCAAACTAAGCCCTGAACTCAGGTATGCCTGGATCCAGAAGTCAGTGAGGGAGAAGAGGATGATTATGAGGAGAAACTTTGACTTGAGTGTAGATCTTGTCATGCCTGTGCAATCCCCAGCCAAGCCATGCTGTGCTCTGGCTTGGCCTCAGTCCTGCTATGCAGCAGGAATGCAGTACCTGTCCCTGCAGCCTCCTCTTATCGGTGTGCAGACAAGTTCCCCTGACTTGGCATGTTCTGCGGAGTTCATGTCCATACAGCATGCTGCACCTCTCTTGCACTGGGGAAGTGTATCAGCCGGGGTGATGGTTTAAAGGAGGCAGTGAAAAATACAGTATTAGGCCAGCGTTAGGCCATCCTTTTAAGGAGCACATGGAGACTGTGTGTGCATTTTTGGCCCTGTCCTAGGAAGAGGTAGTCATAGGAAGTAACAGTACATACTTTCCCATAGCCATATAGGGAGCTGTGTGTGTCAATTCAGGCAATTGAGATGCAAAATCAACATTGAGGGAAGGAGGAATCACATTTGTACTGCTTGATACTTAAAAGAGGACCAATAATGTCTGTGATCTATGCATTAGAAAAGACTGAGTAGATTTAGTTGGTCAAATCAACATGGCAATGGTAGTAAGACACAGAAAGGGAAATTAGTAAGAAATATGTCAAGACAGACTGATAGTTGCGTCAGCTGATAGAAATCTGTACAAGGCCATTGCCTCATTGGGTTAAACTAGCTGTAGATCTAGAAACTGCTGCCTTGCTGTTCTTTCCTTTTGCTGTGTTGTCTGCTCAGCTCAGTTCAGTTCAGAGTACTGCAGCTGACTCAGCTGCTGGATTATCTAATAGTTCCAGGGAAAAGGTTTGGGTTTTGGCTTAGCTGTCAACTTCAAGCGGAGAACAAAATGGTGTTGCTCAGGGAGAATTCCCTCAGCAATGTTGCAAAATACAGGATTCTTTGGGACTGTTGTTGTGGCTTGTGATACCTGGGAGTTCAGAGCAGTGGCTTGCAGCGTTCCCTTCTGACCCTGAAATGAAGAGTCTCATAAATGAAAGTGGGCTTGCTTTAAACCAGTAAACTTCAGCTCAGTTTATATGATGGTCTACCCTGAGCATTTTACACTGGAGAAGAATGAAAACCTTTAAAAAAGGTCTTCGTTTAAGTGCACTTTTAATTAAGTTTGATGCACTAGCTCTAGTTTTAATCCTGTTGCTAGCATGTGGGTGCTTGGTTTTTGTTAGTGACCCAACCAAGGGCCAGCTGCAGCCATTTACTAAAAAAAAACATAGTTATAAAAGTAGTTCTGCCAGATAGGTTTGGAAGTATGTGGGCCGCAGGATCACAAAGAGGTGTGAAAGCAGATACAACCCTGATCTCCAATTTCAATGGAGTTGCACTTTAAATTTGCTTTGGAAAAAGGGAAGAAAGAGAAGAGCCTAACAGCATCTGTAAGCCAGAATGAAGAGGACTGCTGCCAAACAATCTCATCTGGGAAAGGGGGACAGAGAGCTTTTGTCTCCTGAAGTTATACTGTCCTGTAATGGAAAGGGCTAACTACTTGTTGAGCCATGTGTGTAGTTTGTGCTTGGTCTCTGTTTAGTTTGCCCCAGGCTATGTTCAGGTACTAGTATTTGCCTGCTCCATCTCCTGGGGAGATGGGCCGCAGTAGGATGGAGTCAGCCAGAGCCTATAGATCAGCACTGGCCATGTCCAGCGTGAAAGGTTATTGCAACTCCTGAGGTGTGAGTGGTAATGGGTAGAACCAAGTGTCATGATGTCACTTGCAAGTACAGACAGTGTGTTTTGCATGAAGATAAACTTCCCAGTCCACCTGTTGCTTTGACAGCTGCTGCTGCTCTACTCTCCACAAGAGAGGGGTGGAGAAACAAGGTGACCTTTGTAGCATGCAAAAATCCTGTAGAGAGGCAGAATATGGTGTCACCCATTAGATGTTATGTGAAGCAGCTGGGGATCAGTTGTGCTACGCTGCTTTGTGCTGGGCCTTGTATGATGCCCTACTGATTAGCTAGTATGGAGAAGAACAATGTCTAGAACACAGGACCTTCCTTGGAGAGGACTGGGTAGCAGAGATGCTGTCTTTTCTCTTTGCTTCCTGGAGACTTTTACAAGCTGTACCATGTGCCTGCTGTCAGTTGTGCTGTGCAGGGGCAGGAGAGGATGAAAGAGAGGTGTGGATATGCCCCTCTCTAGCCTGTATAGCTTCTACATAGCTTTGCAGAGACATGACAGCGTTCAGCCTTGGTGTGACAGTGACGCAGCTAAACATTAGAGTCTGTTTGCATGAGGGGAAGGACCATGCATAACCTAGTCCTTCTCAAAGGGAAAGGTGAAGTAGACCTCACTACCACAGGAGCCTGGACAGATAAATACTGTGGCATGTTATTGAAGCTTATTTCAGTAGCACATGAAAGCTACAAGTCTGTTCCTTTACATTCTTTGATAGTGCAGCAAGGGACAGCTTTGTCCATGTAGGTGTGATAGACAAGGAGAAGGAAAAGAGGTATCTGTTGTCCACATTATGCAGATTCAGGAACTGAGATGAAGAGCAATTAAGTGATTCTCTCAGTTGCTTATACGAACTTTGTGGCTTGGGCTGGAACTTGAATCCATATCTTAATCTGGCAACAGCATGTTCCAGTGAGCAGGTCTGCAAACCTCCTCGGTGGCCTGTCCCTAAAGACAGGCTCTTTCATTTTTCAGCACATCACTTTAAAGTAGCTCTTTTCAGATGCAAATGCTACATTTCTTTCTTTGACGATGAAAGAAAAGTTGTTTTGGCATTTCTTCTGTCTGTTGTGGTACAGCACTAAGATCCAGCACGGTATCTGCAAACTGAGAGACTGCAGAGGAAGTCTGGATCACACAGACTGTCCCAGTTGTGCAAGCAGTGAAACAAGTGTCCACATTTCAGAAGCTAGATTTGTACAATTTGTGATTTGTGGTTGATTCTGATCTCTTCTGTACCTTTGTGTTTGGGGACTCTTATGAGTGTGTATTCTTGTGCAGGTTCTTTGGCATCTAGTAACATGGGAGCACAGGTTGCAATTTTTTCCTTGCTCAGGAAACTTAAGGGTTCGTTTACAGGCTCTCCCTCCCCTTCCACCAGTTGCTTGTTTCTGCAAAACTTGTAATAACTTTCTAATCGCATTGAGACTCCTACCTGTCTTCCAGGTTGGTTGAAATCACCCAGCAGTTCAAAAGTTTGGGGTAGGCAAGAAGAAGGGCCAGGCAGATGGAGCCTTGCTTAAGCTTTCTTCATTTTGGATATCTGGCTTCAAAAAAAGCCCATGTTTTCATTTCATGGGCCAGAAGTTTTTCACTGCAAAATAAAACAATGCTCTTATAAACCACCTGAGCCATTTATCTGAAGAGCACCTGGATCAGAATTGAATGTTAATCCAGTAATAACAGATAATTAAACTGTTATAATGGGGTTTTTAATCTCTCTTCTCCAGCTGTAGTTTTGCTTTTTGCCTTAATCAGGGAGATTATAATGAAGCACAGAGGGCTTCTAATCCAATCAAAATTCCTTGATGGATTGGAGTATTTGTTGTGCTTTCACATTTAAGCAGTGGTTATGGCACAAGATTAACTTCATTTACAGGGTTGCCATCTTGTTACTAAATTCAGCCTACTGGTTTGATGTAGGCAGAAGAAAGGTGATTTCAGGGTACCTGATCTCCACGATGGTCCACGAACATCTGTGTGGCAGGGCCAGGTTTGTGAAGATGTCAAACCAGCTCTCAGCCAGGTGCCGATGGGAGCCCACAAAACTAATACTCGGGTCCTATCCAGTCCTAATGGCACCCGCAGGTTCCTGGCAGTTCTGATTTGGCACAAACAGATCAATGAGACTGTGAGTGGCAAAGAGCAATTACAGCCTGTCTCAGGCTGCGTTCCTGTGAAGGTCTGCGAAATGCATGTTCCCTCTTCAGTGGCTCCACTTGAACTACCTTATCTGCATGCACAACACAGCACGGTTCCCTTTGCCAGGTAGTCCAGTAGTTGCTCAACAAGGAGGTTCAGACTCAGCTCTGCTTGATTTGGAGCAGGGCAGGTACTGATCATTCCCTGAGTGTCTCCTGTTCTTTCCTGCAGCATGTCATAAGCGTGGCTTTTGACCTTCAGCCCGTCATGGCGTGCAATGGGGAGTTTGGGGCTGGGAGTGCAGGATACAAACGTGCCCTGTATCTCTGTGCTGAACATCCACTGTAGAATTGCTTGCAATTGCCAGGGGCTAGGCTTTGCAACTCGGGTGACACGATGCAGTCTTCTGGTGCCTCAGTGCTGAGCTTTGTGTGAGCTTGAACTGATCTGGCTTAGGCCCTGAACTCAAGTAGTCGCTTTGTAGTTGAAAATCTTATGTGGGAAGGAGCCTTAGCTGTCCAGCTGGGAATTGTGTGTCTGCTTCCTTTTGCTCTGTAGATTTAATCAGTTTCTTCCCAAGTGTCTGGGCTTCAGACTGTGATTTCTGTTTGGCAGCAGGATGCCCACAAATGTTGGTTTGCAGTGCCTGACTACCTTCCTGCTATCTACTTCCTCATGTCCTTCTGGGTGTGAAATGAGGGACTTCTTGCACAAACCGTATTGGGTCAAGAGGTGCAAATTCAAGGAAGTATTGGTTCTTTGCCGTTCTGCAGACCCTGAGTGTCACTGGTATAATGCTGAATGAATTCACAATGATGAATATTGAGGTCCTGATGCACATGTGGTTTTAAGATTTGCTAGGAACTACCTGTCCAAGCTGCAGTCCTTTTCACATGCTGGGACTGTGACACTCTGATCGCAGCACAGCATCTGTTCTGTAGATTTCATTTAAGCCAGTTTAAAACAGTTTTTAAACTGGTAAGATTATTCAAAGACATTTATTATTATTTGTGCTCTCTTGACAATGTTCTTAAAGTAGCTGAAGTTTTCACAGTTCTGCTGCAGTGGGTACAGCTGGTCTTCAGGCACAATTTGTCTTCTGCTTCTTGTATTCACTCCTGCTGAGACAGGTTTTATAGCCACAAGGATTGAAATTAACCTTCCTAAATTGTTGTCAGTAAACATGTCTGAAAAGGACAAAGAGTTCTTTCTGTTACAGGTTTTATATAGATTTCATGTAACTGTAAAAATCGTGGAGTATTCAATGTCAGTTTCCAGTTCTGTTCTGGATTATCCTTTTCAAGTGGAGCCAAGCACAGGGTTCTCCATATTCATAAAAGTAAATTCTTTTAATAGGCAGATGTAAGTATTCTGGCTGTCTGCAATACCAGTGTCCCCAAATTTGTTACAGAAGACTTTAAAAATCAATGTATTTCAACCTTGTAAAATGTAAATCAACCTCGCAAAGTAAAATTATCCCTTACATTTAGTCATCCAAAACCAGACATACTATCTGCCTCTTTGCACTCTGTCATGACAGAGACAGTAAAGACTCTAGCATTAGCTTGCAATAAAACTAAACAAAAACCCCAGGTTGGCCAAGACAGAGAATTGGTATGAATTTCTGTATTTATTAATACTTATTTCATTGTCTACCAGACTTTATATGAGAGAGTTAGCTCTTCTACCCAAACTACTCCATGAGCTTTGATGCTTAGGAACAGAAAGAATATTCCTTGAGATGATTTTGGGAATGAATCCTATGGAAGTCAGGTTTTTGTGTTTGATATTTGGTCAAGTGCAATTAAGAGGGGGGAAAAAGTCATTTAGGAAATCTCATCTGCTTGGAAATAGAGCTTTTAAGTATAAGTCTTTCCTAAAGGAATTCAGTCCATGCAGAAAGCAGCAGAACGGGACTCTGTAACCGCTCTGTGGCCTTACGGGGTCTAATGAGTATGTGGTGCTAGAGAGCTGTGCAGCCTTTCTTTATCAGAACGAGGATTCACCTTCAACTCCTTGTACACCTGCATTAAAGCCTTTCTGGGGGAACCCTGGACCATTTCGTTGGTTCAGTGTGGTAGTTAAATTAGTGACTGGTGCCAAGGACCAGTTTGTTTGTTTTCATTTTTTAGATTTCCTTTTGCAGTCCTTGAGGGCAGTACTTGCTTCGGGGCATGTGTCTTCTAAGCCTTACTGATGTCAGGTGAAGCAGTGGTTTCATAGAAGCCGAAGTCCTTTGTGAGATGGCATTTGACCTTTCTGTGTCAGAGCTGATGTTGCAGAGGGTTGGTCTCCACTGAGCGGAAAGGCTGTCTAGCCCAGGCTTTTTGTATCCTTTCTTTTGAATTATCCCAGAGACCATTAAAAGAAGGAGTTTTATGTAAGAAGGGACATTGCACCACTTTGTGAGAGAATGTTAACTATCTGCACTGGTGTATGGGAAAGCGTCGGAGTATTTTAATGCCTCTTTTTTAGATATAATGAAAAGAATTAGCAGATGATGACACATAGAGAATTGAGGCCAGTCTTTTTTTTTTTTTCTAGACAAAGCTCTCTGAATGTTCTGTCATCTGAGTGCTTCAACAATTTCTGTTTTCTCTGAGTCACATGCTAACCTAGCTTTGAAAAGTCATATTGTTCATGTCAGCTGTCACAACCAGAACAGTTGTTCTGTTCATGAAAAGAATGGAGACCCCATTAGTGCACTGAGGGGTTTTTGCCAGCTGTTTGGTGTTTGTCGCACTTTGTATCATCAATTCCATTGGGAATATTGGGATTTGTCTGTACTGCATACAGCCATATCACGTAAAGATACCACATCTGTCTTTAAATCCTTCAGGTACTGAGCTTGTATTCAGGCACTAGTATTGTCACAGCAGCATGGATAACAGCCATACTGAACTCTGTGCTGTAACTACGGCCAGCACCCAGGCATTAGAGCTAGATTTAAACTGTCTGGTGTTGACATTTGTGCTATAGACAGGAACATTGGTTTCATTTGTTTAGTAGGTTTGAACAGAATAAAACAACAACCTATTCCCCTGTCCTCAGTTTAGACAATGGAAGAGTATTTCTGGATTCGAGTCCTTCTGTTAACAGCTGAAATGGTGAGCTAAGGATTGGCTGGGACAAGTTACATGACAGATGTGAGTAAGGGCTTGTTTGATGAAGCGTGGCTTTGTATGAGATCAGCATACTTAGTAAGCGCTCATAAAGTTGGCTTGTTCTTTTACAGGATCGCTTGTTTCTGTGACAGTCTTTTAGTCTTCTGCTAATGTGCAGGAGCTAATTGTTACCTGACAGCATCCACCTTTAGCATCCAGGAGCACCTCAGTATGCGCATGTTTGGCCAGAACTGGTGATACCTCAGAGCCAGAACCCATCTTTCTCCCTCCTCAGATCTCCTCATCAGAAAAGTGTTCTGTAAGAAGCAAGGTCGATTTTCTTAAAATTCTTGGTTAAAAGGTTGTTACTCATATAAAATGAGTGTGCTCTATGGGGTCTCAGATTTGATAATTTTCTGCAATTCTCAGGCAAGAAAGAAGGGCATAGCTCTGAGTTTGCTGGGCTGAAACTGGTCCTGTGATCTCTACACAGCTTCATTGCCTTGAGGTCAAAGCTAAAGATGGCTGTTTCTCTGTGCGAAAGACTTGGTGGCACTGTTCCTGTGTCCCATTCCTGTGAATGGCCAGAGGTAGCCCCTGTAATGGACACAAGCTGCTGACCTTGGTGCTTGCTTACTTGCTGCTGGTTATTTATTCCAGATGGCATGTATGAAGAAATTCTTTTCCTCCTGTTTTTATTTACAGGTGCTTATGCTTGGATTTCCTAAGGACACTGCAGCCTCAAAGACTTACTGATAATGACAAAATGGGGGGAAAAGTTTCAGCTTGCTATAAGATTTCACCCCATTGCTATAAATGTATGCAACCTCAGCTCTTCGGCACATCACTGTTGTGTCCAGAGCACCAAATGTCAGGAACACAATCCTGCAAAACATACATATGATTATTGTTGGTTTTAAGGGAAAGACTTTAGCCCTGTGATGGCTTTTGCTCATTGCTGTGGTTTTAGGCCTGAAAGTTGGTTAGGAAATTCTGCAGTGGCATATGTAAAACTGAGACTTTGACAAGGCAAGGCCTGCAAAAGGCATGTAAGCCAAGGGATGTGCATGTAGATAGGTGTCTTCTAGCTGTGTTTGGTTATTTTTCTGGGGTGTTTTGTGTTTTTTTGTTTTATTTATTTAGCAACCCTTAAACAATGGTATATCATGATCTTTAGGGCAAGAGGGGTCGGGGGGTGTGAATGCAGCATAATTAAGGTGCCTCTGTTGTTCTAACAGCAATTTAAACAATTTACAAAACACATTTCAAGCAGCAATATGACAATTTCCTCACTGTTAGAAGACCTAAGCCTGTCTCTTAGATACAGGGGGAGTCAGGCTCAGTGCTTACAGTGTGGATAGTCAGTGACATGCTGCAAGCATAGAACGTCACTGACAGGCTTCACTGGCATCCACCAAGCAGAGTTTGAAGACTTAGCGGCACCTCTGAATAGAGCATAATTCAGTAACCTCTGAAATATGCTTGGATGCCTTGAGGCTGAGCTTTACAGTAACAGTTACTTCTGACAAGAAAAACATTAGTGTTGGCACTATTTCAGCGTTTTCCTTATTTCTACTGCTAAAACCAACAAGATAGGCTACAGTAAAATATGATTCATTATTTGTGTTCTTGTTAGCTGCTTGTAAAATACAATATAATTACCCTGGTAGATGAAGCATCTATGCTTTCTGGAATATCAAATGTCTGCAGAGTAAACTTGGGACAGCTGCCATGAACAACAGCAGACTCTTCATTAATTAAGCTTTGTAGCTTAATTAATAGTTTGCTGCTTTGCATCAATGCATGGGTTCCCAGACTTCCTCTGAGGTTCTGTCAGTTCTCCTATGGGAAGCTAAGGTATAGTCACCCTTGCATTTGATATAGATATTGCTGTTTTGTGATCTGAAACTTAAGATTTGTAGCTCAGTCTTTCCAGAGTGAGTTGAACTGCCTCTTGTTCAAGTCACACCTTTCCCAAGTGTGTATAATTTCTAAATGGTCTTTTAGAATTAAGACTGCAAATGCATTTTTACAAGTAGATAATAAATTACCAGAAATACTTGGGTTTGGTGTTGTCCTTGCTATTACTTTGTTACCTTGTACTCTACTGTATGGTCTCATTTAAAGTAACACAGGGGCCTTACAAATGGCATTGCTCTGATAGCTTCTGCTGACCTCTGTTTTTCCCTTCAGACATTAGTGTAGGGAATTTGTAATGGGAAGGCTCACATCAGTGTGAATGGAGAGTGAATGGCAATATTCGTCCAGATACGGAGGCCGTAACAGGAGGACATGGTGGGGAAGGAGTGCTCTTGAGCAGCCTGTGTTAACAAACAGCACCCAGATGAGCAGGTCAGTGAGACTCCAGCACATTTGCCTGCAGGTTCACAAGGTACCCACAATCTGCAAACAACCAACACAGGACAAGTCTGGGCTCACAAAGTTTGAGGTCGTTTTCTCACTCACTCACTCTCATGCCTTTTTGCTCTTTTTTTTTTCCCCTCACTTTTATGACTTCTTGCACATTTTTCTTCCTTTATCTTTTTGTTGCTCTTGCACACTTCTTCACAAGCTTTTTTCTTGCTTGCACTTTTCTTCATCTCTTCTTGCTCATGCCTCCACACACACACACACTTGCTTTTCCTTCTCTTTTTTCTTTGCACTTGCTCTCCTCTTGTTCTCTCTACTGACTTTTACTACAGTTACAGACCTCATTCAGGAAAACCTTCTAGGATTCATGCCAGGTCAGTTATTAATGATGTATATACCTCAGGATAATGACCAAAACCAGTAGCAAACAATTCTGAGAGGCTGCTGCAGATTTGACAGCAGCACAATTGCAAGCAAAATTTGGCATTTTCCCAACTGAAAATGCTGACTGCAAGAATTCAGTGGAAATGTGAAGGAAAGAGTAGTATCACTGTCCAGATACAATACTGTATCCACAGATACTGGGATACAATATTCGCCGCAAAATATCCAGGAGCCCCACTGCATTTGCAGAATTTAAGTATGTACAACCAGGAAACTTGCTCCTTTCCAAGTGCTGCTTATCTTCAGAGTGCTTATCTTCAGATTACCTGGGGAGGAGGTTCCTAGCACTACCACAAAGAGCAAGGAATTGATTATAAAGGTAGGATGGTGGAAGACAAACAATTATTTATAAAGCTAGTTGACAGCAAGGCCAACAGCATTCAGTTGTGAAAGGGAAGCTGTATGGGTGGATTCCACTGACTTTTGACGCTGCAAACACAAAAACAAGGCTTATGGCTGATAGATTTGTTTTTATTATTATAGAACAGATGAACTAAAATAAGCCAACAATATAATTTGATGCCAACAGCCATCTTTCTAGCACAGGCGGTGACTGACTCAATGTACCCTTCTCCCCCCTCCCCGGTCCTCTGTTCAATGGGCAGCAAATGGTGGTGGCTCTTGCACGTGGGTTTTGGACTCCAGTGATCTTACTCTTTTTATTTGTAGAGGTGTGCCTGGGAAAAGAGGAGGCAGGGGAGCAGAGAAAAGAGTATATATGTTGTAGGAGCAATAAGCAGAAAGGCTTGTGGATCCTCTTGCATGTTGCGCAAGGTAGTGGGTAGATGGTCGCAACATGTTGCAACCAGGTAGATGGGACAACTGGAGAATCATGCCCACTTTCAACATGTAGCAAGCCCCGAGTTGCTACTCTAGTCAAGCCAGGAGTTTCTTCCCATTCCAAGCTAACAAAGGGCAAGATGCACTCAACTAGGGAGTTTTTGGCAGGGTAAGGGGCAGTCTATATAAAATAAAACCAAAAAACCACCCCCACCCCCCAAAAAAACCCAAATGAACCTGTATTTTAAGCCACTTCAAAGTAAAAGTCACTTCTTATAATATAATAGATATTTTTTAAATGGCAGGACCACCATCCTAGAAAGACAAAGGGCTTGCACTCAAGACCAAAGAAAGAAAAAACAGAAAACCAACCAACCAAAAAAAAACAAAAGAAAAAAAACACCAAAAAAACCAAGAGTGGCCCTGCTCTCAGGCTTGGCTCTTCTCTAAAAACAGCACTCATCATCCATCTGAATAGGTGAAAGGAGGAGTAGACAGAAAATAAAATAACATTGGTGCAACTTCTTGCCAGGTGGCACATAAAACCAAAGCTCCATACGGTCCCATACGACTACATGTCCTGTGGTGGCAGCATAATTTCTTTCAGCTTTCATTGCTGTATATGTCTGTATGTATATCTGAACATATACATACACACAGAATATATAATATTGTTTTTAATGTTAGTTTTGATCCTGTAGGAGGGCTCATCTCTCTTTCACATGGTTCTGTGCTCCTGCGCTGTTGCTGCTCCCATTGCCACTCCCGTTACTGCTGCTCCCACTGCTGCTGCAGAGGACCTCTGTGAGGTCATCCATGATGGTGGTCTCTTTAGGGTCCACGAGGTTGAACTCCCTGATGAATAGGATAAAGTGTGTGTAGAGCGTGTTTAAATGTCCGTGCAGCTCCAGTGCCAAAGTCTCCTTAAAGTGTGAAGAGTAGATATGGGCCAGCACATGGAACAGGTACTTGCAGATCTTCTTCACTAGGGACTCAAACGAGTTTGGGAATTCCTTGCCTGAAAGGAAGACAGAGAAACACCATGATAGCTCCAGCTGCTCACCTTCAGCCCCACAGCAGCATTTGTTTGGGCTGAGCTGTGGGTAAGAGCAACTAGCTCACCTTATACAGTGGACAACTTGCAGGCCCTGTATCACCCTCTTATCTTGTTCTTTTTACAGGAATTCAGGGAAAGAATCTAAGGAGGTTTTAAGCATTTTCATTTGAAGTTAAGTTTTAAACCCTAAGGGTTCAAAAATCAGGAAGCAAGTGTAATCATTCTTTAAAACCACAACATTTTTTGTTACTGACTGTAAAAACAGAGGTTCTTCTGGGTCCTTATCTAGTTTGTCCAGAGTAGCAGATTTTTCCCCTGGAAGTACGTAATGCTTGGGAGACCAATTCACAGATCCTGAAATGGAAGCTAAGGTACACAGGCCTTGGTAGTGTGCAGCAGTTTGACTAACTGTGTATAAAGACCTCCCTCATTTCATTGTTGAAATTCTATCAAATGGGAAAAGAAATGGAAAGAAATACTGGGTGCCTTCTATCAGATGCAGTTGAAATTTTGCTTGCTGGAGCAGTACTGTGCCTGCATAGTAAAAGACGATTATTGGATAACTACTTTGGTAACACTGAAAGTGAAACTGAGGCAAGCAAAAAAGCAACACCTGCCATCCTGTACATGATACACAATATGAAGTACGTTACTGGTCTAAAGTGCACCTTGGCCACACAGACAAATCACTTGCATAAAAGGCATTCATTGCCCTTGAACAAGCGTATTAAAAAAAAAAAAAGTCAACTGCACCTGGCTTACTAGACACTGCCTCTTTCCAGATGAAGATGCTTGTAAGCAAAGGCTACTAGCTTAACATTTGCTGTATTGTAATGTCCTGGTTCCCCAATTATCTGTTGAAGGGGCTCAAGAAGCCAGCTGCTTTTAGTCATGATTAAGCCCACCCACCATAACTTCAGGTCTCGATTTTGTTCCCCTTAACAAAAGGCATTGCATGTAGCAGTCTTTGTTAGGATACAAATTTGAGTTAAAGTTACTTTCCTATTGCTTTTCAATTCTTAAAAATCGCATTCTTTTTTAATCTTTAGACAGGAAGGGAGACTGCAAACAATCTGTGAGACAAGGCATGGTTGGGCAAGGCAGACAAGCCACATTCCTGGCAATCCAATTTATTTCCCCCTTAATGCATCAGGGCTCTAAAGGAAATAGTAAAACAACAACAAGGTTAAATTTTGCTAGCAGCTGGCTGCATTGAACACGTACATGCTGACAGTGTTCAAATTTTTATCCTCTCTGAATACAGGCTAGAAGATCTCAAAATGCTTGAGGAGAAAGATGTACCAATGATGAAATATAAGCCAAGGGGACAGGATTGGGAGCCTTTCATCCCAGTGAAAGTCTGCCAACAGTGCAAGTCTTTCTTACTGCAAGAATGAACCAAACTTAAAATCTTCCTTTAAAAAAAAAAAAAATCTCAAACAAACAAGTGAGAAGCTGTCTGGTATTAATACATATGCTGAATGCCAACTTTTCACCTTACTTATGGCATCTGCAAAGAGCTACAGGAAGCACCTGTGCAAAAGCAGACATACCGTATTTTGTTGGAAAGACGTCCTCATCTGTCACTAGTTTCTGCACTGAACTCATGACGAAGTCAACATACTGAGGAGCAGTGCACTTGATCTTCTTTCCCCGCTCATCATACCAGTAGTACTGTCTGTAGAGAGAATCAACAGTGTCACCACATTATACCTTGGCTCCTCAGCTCAACTCTTCTAAGAGGTTAAGTGTCTAAATAGTACAAAAAACCAGCTGCAATGTTACCAAAATACATCATAGCTGCTGCAGAAGAGATTCACTTCAGGTTATCTTTCTACATAAAAACCCTTGAATTTCTGTTAGCCAATTTTGTTTCTCCCTATCAATTTAGTAGTAGTACCAAGCACAGAAAGCCTGCTGACAAGTCTCCATGGAGAGGAGCTCTACTCAGGCAGTGATAACTCCCCATCCATGACAGACTGAGGGTTTACTTACAGTCTATAGAACTGTACAGAAAAGCATTATATAACTATTTTTAAAGGGCAACAACAATGCACAGTGATAAACTGGTGATCTTCTGATGCATAACATCACAAAACATGAATTAGTCTTGAAGTGTAATATTATTAAACGGACAGAAGGTGGCTCCAAAATACCAGCTTTTTCAAGCTGCTGCTCTGAAGTACTGGCAGCATTTTTAAGGGCTACAAGTCCTGTTCCAAAATCCAATCTGGGGAAAGTTTTCAGGACCCTTCTGCACATGCCTACCAGCGTGCCTTAGAACTCTGCTCCTTTGGTTACAGACTCCCCAAAACATCTGAATTTACATTTGACTCTGCCACCAGTGAATAATCCTGTTGGATCTTAAGGAACAGGAGACTTTAGCATATTGCCTGGCTCTTCAAAAGCAGCCGTAATTCAATCAGTTTAGCCATAATCATCTTGATTAGCTGCAGCCATCCCTCACCTGACACAGAATCTGAAGGCTACAAAAGCACTGAAAGTTTGTTCCTGTTTTTTTTTCTTTAAGTCATGGTTAATTAAAGCACCTCTAACTGTTATCAGGAGCAGCTATCCATCACATTAGGCATCGCACAGTGAGAAATGTTTTACAGATAAGGAATTTGGCAAAACACTTCTTAATTTTTTTTTTGCCTATGTCACATTAGAGGTGTCTTGAGTTCCCGTTCCTTAACTCTTCCTTCAAACAGTCTAAGGTACAGGGGCAGTCTTGTATCATTATGGGACTGACTGATAAGAAATCCATTGTATTGGTCTTCCCAGAACACAGCATAGGTGGGGTTTGCTGACTACCGTTGAAAGCAAGGTTGGAAGTGGTCTGAGCATCAGAACTTGGCTAGAAAGACACCTCACCCAACATGTAAGCCCATAAAGCCAGGGTATCATTTTTTGCCTGTCTGTTCAGCTCCAACTCTACTGCTGTTGGCTAATGATCTGTTATCTGACATCACTCACACAAATCACTAAACAAGCCTCATTGTAGCCCTAGACAAAATACCACTTCAGTGTGATGTTTAGCCACCTTTGGACACTTTTTTTTTTTCTTTTGGCATGGCAGATAAAGATTAAAGATTAAATGTTTTTTCTGTGCCTGACAGGACTAGACTGCATTGAACTGGAAGGATCTATACATGCCACTTGGAAATTGAAGTTTTATGTATACTGACCAGCAGAAGAGTCCAGAAGCAACTAAAGAAAAATGTTAAGTAGCAAATGAAAAGTTTTAATTTACAATATGTTTTCATTGCCTCAAAAGATTCTTCAGGGACCTGAAGGCAGTGAGGTGGAGGACACTCACGACACTGTTCATGCCCCAAGCCATGTGAAAACAAGGGGAAGCTGCAGAAATAAGTAGAGTAGTTCAAATGTTAAGGGAGGAAGGGCAACTGAAAACTAGTTCTGCAGACTCTTAAGGTTTAGAATTTTTCTTTCAGCTCATTTTCAGCATGTGGTGCTTGGTCACTCTGTCTGTTGTTTACTAGAGAGAGCAGGATTGACTGCAAAAGGGCATAAAAAGGTGAGCAAGTGGATGAAAACAGCAGGAGTTAAAAGCTCTTTGTAGAGCTATGTCAGGCATCAAATGTAGCATTTGGGCCCTTAGGCGTAAGACCGTGTTCTTCATCACTACTTATTTCATCGCTACATCACTACTTTATACAATCCACATATAAGGAATTATACAATGTGGTGCACAAACACAAGCCACCTCATTTGTCTAGTCCTGCAGTAGGCTGGAGCAAGACAGTTCTAGGCAACTCGGACTTATTTTGTGTCTTAAGACAATACTTGTTGCCAAGAGCAGGAGCAGACTGGACTGTACCTCAGCAGTTTTCTCATGCTGCGGAAATCCTCAACTGCAACATAGAAAGTATAGTTTAGAGTTGCCCTTAGGCGCAAAAATCAATCTGAATAATTGGATTTTAGTGAAAAGAAATAGTTTGGCAACTGTGCAAGTTCACTTAAATGAAAATATAAGTGAATGAATGTGCTGTAACATCCCACTGCATACCCTTTTTGCCTTTCCTTGAAAATGAGGCTAATTATGCAAAATAGGAATTTAAAAGAAGAATCATTAAGAGTAAGGGGAGAACTACAAAGATTGTCCTGTTGATTAGAATCATGTGTCTTCCTCATGTTTCAAGTGCTGTGTACAGAGTCTTCACAGGTCTTGGAGGAAGAGAGGAGCCCCTGACATGCCATGAACATCTCACACCTGGTACGCAGCTCCCACCCATGCTGGAGTTATCTCCGTTAACAAGACAGGAAGCAGGCTGGGGCCATCAAAGGGCTCAGTTGGGCACAGAAGCCTAACTGCATTCCACCACTAGCACTGTGACAGTACAGTCCCATATTAGGCAATGGACGGGAAGCAGAAAGGACAAGATGACACTTAAAGGCACTTTTCAGAAAGTCCTCACATGATACAGATTTTGATTATTTTATTTCCTATGTAAAATTCTGGCAGATGTAAACTTCCCCAGTATGGAGAGCATGAGGAATTTGCAGCTCCATTCTAAATCCCAGGGAGAAATGACCATGGGTTTAACAGAGAAAAGCCTACGATGCAAATAATAAAGCATAACAGATATGAAGTCACAGTGCTGCATCTTAATATATGTACATATTTTATCCCTTTTCCTCTAAAACATTCTGGATTTGTGTTGATGACATAGAAGCCAAGGCAGAACAGAAGTTACATCAGTATATAAGAAAAGCTTCTAGAAGGAGGGAAAGGCAAATGCTGTGGAGATTATGTGGACTGGAAAGAGACACAGTCCTGCTAGAAATACCAAAAGATAGGTTATGAGGAAAGCAGGTTAGCAAATTGTATCAAATGCAAGGGTAGTAATATAGTGCTTGTCAGCAACTCGGAATAGCTTTGATGGTTTTATAGGGGCAAAGCAACATTTAGATGGGAAAAAAAAAAAACACAACAAACAAACCAGAAAGGAGCCACCACGTAGAAGCATACAGCTCAGGAAACTTAAATATAAGAAAATGCAAAACATGCAAGTTTGAGTTAAGATTTCTAAAAGAAAATACCCTCCATATGCAGAGACACTAAGGGCAAGGCAGACATGAGAAAGGAGATTGTAAAATTAGAAAAAATGAGTGATAAAGAATTATCAATTAAGGTATTTCACTGGACCAAAATGAGACCTTTCTCTCTTATCTGTGGGCTGCCTAGAAGTTTGCATCCATCCTTGATTTCTGCCTCAGGTCTTTTGTAATCTCAGCCTTGTGAACAGCACTTATATACACTCTTAGTTACTCCACTCACTTCAGCACTTTTGAGAACTTTTGCCCAAATGTCAGCTAGAAAACCAGTTTACAGTCATGGTGCTTTAAAGCTAGTTCATGTAATAATAAGCGATAAAGCATACTAAATCTAAATAGTAAATGCTGTGTTAAAAATATAGTACCTGCTTTACAGCAAGTGATAAACATATTAATGAGCAAAATTAAGTAATTCCCAAAGTTACATTCATGCCACCCTCATTAAATTTTGAAGATAACTGGCCATTCTGGTATTTCTCTTGGCATTATCCCACCTTGCCAGCAAATGCTTCCATCTGTTCTACAAGGAGACTAAGTGTTGGTCAGATGTCTCAGCCTAAGCAGAAATTCTCTTCCTCATTGTGTGCAGATGGCTGTGCTATCTCATGTATCTGACAGAGGGCTGAAAGCTGCATCTGTCTGCAGTTTGTCAGTTGGCTGGAGCTCCTCTGAGATGTTAAAACCTTACCTCAAATATTTAAGTGCAACTGGTGTTTATTTTGCCAGCAAATCCGCTAAACTTGGGATCGAGTATTTGCAGTGCATTTGAATGCAAAGTAACTTGACAAGCAACCTGTTCTTAATAGTTACTTCAACATCTCAACCATAAATACAAAAAGCCTTCTTTAGGTATGACCAGAACAGTGTGATCCAAAACATGCCTTAGAGAACTGGGCAGGGAAAACACAGAAGAGGAACAGAATGCAGACCTTCATACTGAACTACTTAAGAAATCAGCAGTGGAAAAAATGGCAAACTGCACCCTTATTCCAAGGTACTGTAATTCTGTGGCAATCTAATATAGCTAAATTCTATTTTATTCCAAAGTACCTGAATAAACAGATCACAGCCACAGAAGGTCAAATCTGGAGTGTCTATCAGGTTTATCAGCAACTGACTGTAATGTTTAGGTGATACTCTTTATATACTGGAGACAGGTCAGAGGCACAATAAATCATATCAACTGGTGTTTCTCCAACATAATAAGCATGTCCTTACCTTACTTTGTTAGGGTAAGATTTAAAAAAAAAAAAAAAAAAAAAAAAAAGAAGGGGGGTGGGGAAGAGACATACAGCTTTATCATAGTCATAATTGGATATGAACAAATAAGCATCTTTAGGCAGTTGTCCATGTTCCATTTAGGCATATCTCTTCCAAAAGGGAAGAGCTAGGAAAGGCAGAACATAAAGATATGGATTATCCAAAATTGTAATTAGAGATATTTGGAGAACACAATTATGAACAGGGCCTTCAAAGCTGAACTGTAGTGAGGTGTGTAGCTAGGTGATCTCACCTCTCTGTTTTTTTCATAGACCCGCACACTTGATAGAAGAATGAAATATGCAGCCTACAGTTTGCAAACATGAATCAGTCATCTGTCCCCAAGTACAGGAAGATACTTAAGTTATTATGATTTAGCTAAACACAAACCATTTTGAGTGCTTCACCCAAGTGTTGACATGCTTCCTGTTATTCCCAAATAGCGCAATTTCTCAGTTTTCCAAAACAAAGGATAGGAACATTCTGCTATCGGTCCTCACCACTAAAAATACAGACTACAGCTGGAGCCGCCTACAGGCACTTCCTTTCTTTATTCTGCAGCATAAATTGCTTACAGAGAACTCTTGTTTAAGACTCACTAGAGCAGAATGGAGTAACACTTATGTAGGTTCCCTACCACCACCTTCTTTTAGCCACTATTTCCCATCAGCCAAGTGGATAAATAGTTAAACGCAGTCCTTTGGACAGCCAGTGCTACATCAGGAATTAAAACAGGAGAAACCTTGGGAGCAAGAGGCAACAAAATACTCATCTTACTGATCACCATTTCTCATTTAGAGACATGCTGTCTCCTTTTGATAAAATCTGGGTCCAGCAGAGATTTATTACTTTCTGTTCCAGCTTGCTTTCAAAGTCCCTAGCATGGCCTTTAATTCTCTACTGACAGTTATCTTTTCAACTTCTACATGCAAAAATATCCTCCATACACTTTGCATTCTTCAGAGTGCTCTCAAAGAAAGCCCCTGATATTAATTTCAAGTGTACAAGATAGCCCAGTGCATTGAGCAAGGATTCCTTTCTAAGCACTACGTAATTACTGTCAGAGATACAATACATTGCTCTGGTTCTGTTGCATACATCGCCTGGCATGTTTGTTTGATGTACTATAACATTAACTGCTCAGTCTTCTGTTTTAAAATCCATCTCAACTAAATTAATCCCAGGAAATGCAAGAGGAGGGACAAAAAGGACTATCAACACATGTGCTGGAGAAATAAAAACCACAACGCAACAGGCTTATTCATACTCAATTGGATCTCATATTCCAACATGTTAGACTGTGCTAATCAAGAGCAGGAGTTTATGATAACTTTTTCTTATATTCACCATGTACAGTAAAACTACAAAGCTTTCTTTCATAAGTGACAGCTAGTCAATGTTAAAAAAGTCTGCTAAGTCCTACAGGGGGAAAATGCCAAACCAAAATGTTTTCCTTACTCTTTGCAAAGCTGTCACTTGTGTCCTCTGTGCCCAGGGGCTCGGGCAGAAAGCCAGTGGCTCACGTCAGGCTAGAGGTTATCCGTCAGCAGCCTGGTCCTCTGTCAGCGTTGCAGCTATCAAAAGCACCCTCTGAGGTTTCTGCAATTCGTTTATCCTCCCTGGCCTTTTATGGAATCCCAGCACTGTTACCAGTAAAGACAGTTTTGCCTTGCTCTTCTTCCCCTCTCCCCTCAAGCTACACACATCGTAATTTGCCTCTCTGATCTGACGTTATAAAACCAGCTCAGAACAGTCAAAGAATCTCGTCTTTCTAGTCCTCCACAAAAACAGATTTCCACCACCCTTAACTGCTGAGGGGAAAGAAGAGGATGTACAGCTGCCACATTCTCACTAAGTAGAGATCTGCTGTAAAACACTTGCCCAATGCCATCTAATACCAATATTCTCCCCCAAGCAACTCTGAAGACTTCATGGAAACCCTGTAATTGTAAATATAGACTTACGTATTGCACACTGCCATGGTCTGACATGACTCTCCTGTACAGAATTCTGAGATTGTACTATACTGTAAGTTGATGTGATGAAAGAAAGTTGTTGCTGAAAAATAAAGACAAAAGAAAGAAATTCAGAAGTAAAATACTTTCCAACACTGGTTATCCTCCAGACAATTATTTAAATAGAGCAATTGAAGTGACCTCAGAGTCTTGAGCTTGCATACAAATTTAAACATGATTCAGCTAAATGAGTCTAATGATGAACTGCAAAACAAAGAGGTACATAGAATGAAAACTCTTGTTTTAATTTAAGATGAAAGCAGCATGATGCATCAGCTCTTATTACTCACTAAGCAGCAAGACTGGAAAGTGTCTCCATCATCAGCCTCACCTTTACAGTAGAATACTCTACTACAAGCTGAAAGCAAACAATTTGCTATGTTCTTTTGAAGTCAGACTTAAAATGAACAGTGGCTAGAAAACAGCATTAATAGTTCTCATGACATATCTCCTTTAAAAAAAACAGCATGAAAACTAGTCCACTTCTACTTTTTAAAAATCTCCTGAGATAATTTAACATCTTAATACTCCTCGGGGGGCACATCACTTTTTCTTAATGAGTCTCTATAAACTTTCCTAGTGTACAGTTTGAAGTAGTTTCTTGCTACTACCACATACCGTTAAAAGTGTAAACAAGACTGGCTCATAGCTGCAGGTTAGAACTGGAAGATGAAGCAGAAGCACAGGAAAGTATTGTAAATCAGAACTGAGATGCACACATACAGCATTCAGTCACATCTCTGAGTTCCGGCTTGACTACAGTTTAAATTCACAGTAATTCCACCAAAGCTTGGAAGGAGTGGGGAGAAGAAATCCAACCAAAAGACTTCAAAACTTCTGGCTTCAAGCGTAACTTGCTTTATATATAAGTCTTAATAAACTACCATTTTTACAATGCTTTTAGAAGACCAGTAGCTTGAGTGAGAAACATGCTGAACCAACTGGTTTAGCAAATAGTCAAAGGGAATCTGATGGTCCTCAAAAGAGCATCAAAAACTTTAATGCCCTCAGTGCCACAGTGAGGGAGTTGGAAGGAGGAAACGCATCAAGGCTTCCATGCTGCTGAGCACAGTTGGTTTGTACGTGAGACAGCTTAATTACTATTCAAGGTATAATGACATGCATTATGCAGTAAGCATAAATAGTCATTGAGTGTTTTTCTAAGCACTGAAAACAGTAAAAAGAAACAGAGTGAATGAATGCCTTCTTGGGTGTGGACAACAAGCTCAGAGCTGTATGACCACAATACTCACTGTTGCTGGCTAGCCACTCGTTGAGGTCTATTTCTCGTGGTAACATCACTAGCTCCTTAAATTCGAAGTCAGTAATTCTGGATTTTGTGTATTCTGGCTCTAGGTAAAGTTTCTTCTCTTCCGGTGCTGGCTTTTTACCATTTGGCTTTCCCTTGGACTTCCTGCAAGAGATTAAAAAGAGAGAAGAATGGTTACCTTTACTGTTGATGAACAGCTACAGAAACCTGAAAGAAGCTGGTTTATCCAGACTCTTGTATTTGTGTTTACAGTGCTCCTCCTGCCTTCCCTCCCCTTAGCTTGATTTTTTTTTTATTAAAGCAAAAGATAGTTTCTTAAAAAGTGTATTTGAACTCAGTCACTTTTTTCAAGTAACACTGGAAGTTTTGAATGGCATTAAGAAACTTGAGACTGAGCTGCTCCATCTCCGTTGCCCTTTTGTCAGTTTAGACTGCAAATTATTGGGAGAGTGACAGTCTCTACGCCTATGAACAGTCGTGACAGCAGAATGGCACTGTGCCTGAAGGAGCTACTCTAATGCGAGTATACTAACAATCTGCTGCATCATAACTGCAGGTGCAGTTAACTGTCACCTGCAAAATGGGTGTTTGAGGGACAGTAAAAGCGGACTGCTGCAAGAAGGTAGCTCTCAGTTGGAAAAACACGCTTTCCACACAATGCGCTGGCACTGCTCATTCAGAGCTACAGCATTCCTCGCTACTCCAGCTCTATGTTCTCTGAGATACCAGAAGCCTTCTGGGAGTAAGCATCTGTGACTCCAGCTAGAAGCACTGATAACTACAAGAACACCAGCTTTCTCAGCTCCTGGGATACTTGAGACAGAAAGATCAGAGTTCATTTTTTTCTGAAAATCCTTTAGAATCCAGTGCATTATGAAATAACCTTCCGTTTGGATTTATAAAAGCAGACAAACCACATTCCATAAAATGCATTTATCTCCATGGCATATTGTGACTTTTCACCTCCCATTTCTAAAGTGTTCGTTGTAATCAGTAGAGTTTTCCTCTCACTCTGTTTTTAACATCCTCAAACTAGACTCTCAACCCAACCCGTATTCCTGGGCCGGGGATTCAGGAAGGACTTCTGAGGAAGGATGGCAGGTCAGCACTTTGGTCTTTTAGGCTATGTGGTCAAACAGCTGCATATCTATGTGTTTCTACAGTTAAAAAATCCACCTAACCAGAGACAGAAGATATATTTAATGGTGAGGGACAAGTGCAGTACAGCAATACGTGCTGTGCACTATTCACATGAATACAAGGAAGAGATGCCAGGATTTTTTAATGTCAGGGTTTCTTGGTTAAAGAGGTTTTTAAGGATCTCTAAAACCAAGACAAGCCGACCTTTGCATATGACTGCATTAAGTTTGCTGTTGAAATTCATCTAGATGCCATCCAAAGGAAATTGACCTCACGTTCTGGCTCTTAATACACTTTAAAAATCTTCCAACTGTGCCCCTGTCTGAGATACATGCAAGGCTTGATTTTTGCTGTGAGGATGGGATGCACATCTTTCCTGGAGTGGTCTTTGAAGTGTCAGTGCTTTCCCCAAAGGAAGTATGATTATTCAGATTTCTCTCTTTATGGGCTCTTTACTGATCTGTTCATTAAATCCATCTTCAGAATGACTCATCGTCAGCCCTGCAGTAGGGAGAGACAGAGATTCACCTTCCACAAGAAAGGAACACCATAACATACTACAACTCGGTCACCAGCACTGCCACTGTTTACTGTCTTGAACGCGCATCGAGTCTTGCCATACTTCTCTCTAATCAGTAAATTAAGACTAGAGGAACTTTAAGACTTCAGGAAGGCCACCATCAAGGAAAAATCAAGGAAAACTTAGTGACAGCAGCACAATATATGCTTACACTTTCACAATATATTTATGAACCACATATGTGCAGAAAGCACTGTAGGAGGTCTCTGGTAGGGCAAAGATGGTCACACTTTATTTCCATACGTTAATAATGAAAGGGTTCAATCCCTGACAATCCCTGACTAAGACACAGACTTGCATTTTTTTAGTTTCACTCGCATCCTTGTTTCCTTTTGTTCTCTTCCCCTGCAAAGATAGTTTTGGTTACCTGCTGAGCAGAGTTGATGGTGGGACATTTCCTGTGACTTCTTACCTGATAGGACTAAGCAGGCCTTGAGCAAGCTCGTTAGGCTTCCTAATTAAATCACTAATAACAGGAACTCAGGACGATTGTGCCAAAGATAAGCACCGAAGAACTAGCTTAAATCGACCCCCTTGTAACATTCCAAGGCCGAAGGACTGATGAGCTAACTCAATGACTATATATGGACAAAGGAAGCCCAAAGTTCAACTAACAGACAACGTGAGGAAGACTATGGAAGACCACCGGGAGGGTGAAAAGACCCTAACCCTAATTTTACTGCGCATGCTTGGACTATGTAAATGAATTCCGGGAACTCATCACCATAAATCTGCCCTTTTCAGGAAATCTGATGAATATGTATGATTTTTCTGTATATGAACTGATGTGTTGTGCTAACCTGGCGGAGCACTTGTGGCGGAGCGATCCCCAGTGCTGCCCAGCGCTGCAATAAAGAATACCTGCTTAATAGTCATCCCGACTATTGAGTTCTGATTTCGGCTTTTCACGGCAACAATAAGAAAGGTGGATTTCGTGGTTAGAGAGAGAACACCTGTGACATAGAACATCTTTTTAAAGAATACAAATACAGTATGAGAATAAACTAAAACCAGTACATGTAAAGATGAATTTAGCACATAGCTACTCTTGCACATTTCCTGCCATCTCCTTTTTCTACAGCAGTGCATTCCAATTCAAATGAAGCCTGCAAGATTTGTTCCTTACATTTATTTAATGAAGTAACCTGGACTGATTCTCATAGCTGCTCCACAGAGGGATGTTTTAGGACATGTGAAGTCAGATGTTCCTCAGCACAAGGCTCTTAATACAGAGGGGTTGCTCAGTTAGACCAACAGCTCCTGGTTGTCAGCTGTTGTCTTCAAACCCTTACATTTGCTAGATCTCATTTGAACGTCACCATGTAAAAATAAGCTACAGATAAGAAAGAAAAGTCCATGAAAGCAAGAACTGCAGGAGGGCCTTAAAGGGATTTAAAGAAGCTATGAAAGATATACTTAATTTATGCTTGGGCCTGAGATTTCAGATTTTCACAGAACTTGAGATGATATTCAAGGAAAATGCAATAGCATAAAACAATAGTCTCGTTCGATAGTCTGTAACCTGACTTTATAGCAGATGAAGCAACATGTTTGACCTCCTCCTTTTGCAGGAATACCATGTTAAGACTTGAAACTACCTTACCCTGACAGTCAACAGCATAAATCTAGTTGAAACTATGCACTTGGTACTAGCTAGTAAAAAATACTCCAGGCCACTAATTTGCTTAATTCCCAGGACAGGCTGCCTTACTCCTATGCTGCTGGAACCAAGCCTGGCACACTCCATACAGCCCCTTCATATCTGCTGCGCCTCTGACAGACAATATTAAGGTCTATTCAGAATATACTCTTTAGGGTTTTTTCCAGCTGGTTGGGTTTAGTGGCTTTTGGGTTTAGTTTGGGGGGGCAGGATTCAGGCATTCAAGGATGAGTTGATTTTTTAAGAAAATTATAGTTCCAGTAACAATCATGCAGAAAATACTTTCAACTTCAGAGACTGGTTCAACAAACCGCATTAACCACACTTGGGGAGAAAAGTTATCAGTGAGGAGGAGTCTGGATAGAACAGAGTTTGTGTCTTTGCTTTACTTCAGGATACTTAAACCAAGGGCCCCAGGTTAGGGCTGTGCCACGTCAGCTAAGAGCAGTCTTCTAAGAGGAGGAGGAGGAGGAGGAGGGGAGAGAGACAAAGAGGTCAAAGACAGTCTGTGATAGAGCCAGGCTGTGGAGGGAAACCACAGAAGGAAGCCAGACATACGAGGCTGAGGCAAGCCTTCCACTGAATAGAAATGGATAGTGTGTATCTCATTCTCACTTCAGCATCTTCCCCCCATTTCAAGAAAAGAAAAAAAATTCAACACTAAATATATTTCACACGTTTGCTAATGCAAACAACTATACGTCATCCTTTTACAAAAACCAAAACCCCTTATTTCCACACAAATGTCAGTTCTCTGTTAGATTAGTACATGCAGCCACTTTGCATCTTTTCAACAGATAGTGTAGTCTTTCCACAACCGCCTTGTGCTGGAACTGGAGCACTTCAAAGAGAAGCTTCCTGAAGGATCCCATGCTCTGCCCTTTTCCAAAGCTTTGGCTTGGTTTAAAAAAGAACCTGATTCATGGGTATCATCACTGAACCTGCAAAATGCCCATAATCACTGATATCAAAGGGTTTATTCACACCACTGAAACCTGAATGTCAAATCACCATGTGCAGTACAAACTTGTTTTTAACCTTTTGCAGCTGCTGAGAGCTAAAGCAAGGCCACAGAAATTGTTTCTGCCAGCAGATTTTTCATGACCTGCGTGCAGTGCAGTTGGGATACTACATGGCCCAAATATTCTAAGTACAAAGTAAAAAAAATTCCAGTCTTAAAAACGTCAAGTTTTGAACTGGACCACACATCTTGCCTCAATTAGGCAGAACTCAGGTTTTAAAGTGAGGCTTACTCAATTGAGTCATGCTCAGTCTAGGCTGTAAAACTGTGGGTTTAGTTTGGAAACCGTCAACACTAGTCAATACTAAAGCATTTTCTTTACAGACTTACAAAGCTGGAGCATACAGCAGTATGGAGAAAACAGTTTTAGAAACATGATTACATATGATTAAGAATCAACAAATAATAGTTCCATATTCTAGACAAACCAAAGTTCATACATTCACAATTACCAGAATTACCAAATAGTGTAAAGTTTAGAAGTTAGCCTCCTTCCTTCTGCTCTCCCCTACCTCCAAGTTCACTGTTGTTTCAAAGACTTGTAAGAAAACACCATCTACCTGGAACCAACTCAAAACGTGCAAAGCGAAGCATCCATTATTTCCTTTGTTGTGAGCTGTTCACGTTCAAGATGCCTTCCTCAATTTTTCATTTTATATTTAAAGTACACAAATACAAAAAATTGTGTATAGCCATTTCTGAGATGTCCCAGAACACCCTTATAAGTGAAGACTACAGCAGTGACCATAAAGAAGCACATTCAGCAACAGCTTGTTCAGCCTGCTTTCAGTGAAAGGAAAAGCGACAAGAACAGTAGAGTTTTACTGTTCTATTCAGGAAACACTAAAATACATGACCTGTAGATGATGACTTACTGGGAAACATAACTAAATATTATATAAGACCACAAAAAGGGCAGTACCTTTCAAAACACTGCTATAGGCACCCTAAAGCAAACCAAAGTCCTGATTCATGTTTACCTCTGTCTTTCTTAAAAAATAAGAGAATTCTGCTAAATGTGTCTTAACACATTCGTGTCAGATCAACTGTATCTCCAAAGCAGCTAGAGGAGTAGCTGTAACACAGCAGTTTGGTGAAGGTCTGTCAAGAGGTTAGACCAAAACCTGTCTATCAATGCTTAACTACTAATTAAGGAAAGAAACATCTTTAGGGAATCCAAGGAGACAGCACTCAGCAGTTTTTATTGACAGGCAAACCAGAGTACAAACTAATTCTTCAGATAACTCCCAGGATAGGTTTGTGTTTGTTTGGTTTTAGGCACTCAATTGAATATGATGCCACAGGCCAAGTCACACCTGTGAATAAGTTTCAGAGAGGGAAAAGTGATAGGAGATGGCAGAAGAGAGGTCACTCATCTAGTCTTAGAAGAAGGTTCAGCAAACTGGCTCCAGCCAAAGACAGTACATTCACTAATGCTTCTAGCAGGGCTTACATACTCATCCTTGTGTTCAGCTGAGAAAACACAGCAGCTGGAAGTCTGCCTGGATTTCACTGGAGAAGGAGATGTATAAGACGGTCCACCAAGTGGCAGGCCCATTGGGCTGTGATGATTTTTTTCCCTGGTCTAATTGCTTTGTTAAGATCGAGTAAAACTTGCCAGTTTCCCAGCTTGTTTTCTTATCCCATCTCAGTTAATAAAGATACTCCTCTAATCTCTCTCTTTCATTTCCTTCTTGATCAGATGCCCAGTAGTTTCTTAGTTTAAAAAAAACCACACTTTCAAGCATCTTCAAAGCACCATCCAGGTATTATTTTAGTTTTAAAACCATACGAGGAAAATTTTATTCCCATTTCATAGCAGAAACTGGCTGTAACGTTCAAAGTTTATTCATGGGACAAATACTAAAGATGTGCTTCCGTGTAAACTGATATGGTCTGTTTGGAAAGAAGCACATGTGAAGCAACCTGATGTAGCTGAAGAAGTATCAAAGATGCAATGTCCACTGTGTGGACCTGCTTCATAACCTGATGTAGTTCACACCAGTTTGGAATTGTACCAGGCACCCATGGTTTTGGTCATGAGAATCTGATTTATTACAAGGTTGATCACGCAGAGCGAATACTAGTGATTTATTAAATGCCAAACTTCCCTAAACTGATAATGCACTTTAAGATTATCTCTACCAATTCAGGATTCCTTTTTTCCAGAGGGAACCAGCACAGCTATAATAATTTCTTGCTGTCTCCAGCAAGCTGTGCAGTTTCTTACACTGCATCTGAAACTCATCAAGGACAAACGATGATGCTTCAATCACTACCTCCTACCCTTCACACCCAACTAACTACCCTTGGAGTGACTAGCTGTTTATTTTTTCTTTTTTAAATACAAGTAATCAGTGGCTTTTCTCTTTTAATGTGGCATGTTAAAGTGGTTTTAGTACCACATATAAGAGTAACTTCAGAAAGTTAAAAAGTTTATTAAAAAAACCTATAGTGGTGAGGAGCACAGTTGCACGCAAAACTCCAAGCACTTTGTGCCCTCTGGATCACCCACCAGTTTCAGGTTCCAGCCAAGTCTCAAACACACTGATTTCCATTTGAAAATTGACAGAACAGGTCCAACAGGCCTCACATGACAAATTTACCTCCCTGTTTGCAAACCTCAAAACTCACAAGCCATCTCAAGTCTGTGGGTATGAAAATCGCCATGGATTATGAACCTTACAGGACAAAGATGTCTATTTTGTGATTAATAATATTTTTTTTAAAGTAACTGACCCTATTTCTTACCCGAGGTTAACTGGTATAATCCTAGCAATCCCCAGCAAATTTAGAAGAGAGCACGTCTCGACTGTGACAATCCAGCTGTGATGCGTTCAGTCAGTGTTGGTGAGAGAAGTAAAAGCCCCACGGTTCATAGCAATGCATGCAAAAGTGGCACAAAAAGAAAAATCTATTTTAAGGAAGATCAAAAAAATAAGATGCCCACAGAAATGTTATCAAATGATATTTTAAAAAGTCACTTGAGGTTTTGGGAGTTATTTTCAAGTAACCTAGCTTGCGCTTTATAATTTGTATAGTTCACAATCCAGAAAATTTGGGGGTTAAAATGGTACATTCCCAACTAAAACATTTATGTGGAAAACTTACAGTCTCCCAATAGCGACACCATATTCTACCTCACCCAGGTGTACCTCTACACTACTGAACTACCAGATATATCAAACTATCTTGGCCTTTGACTTTTATCCTTTCTTTTTCAAGTGTCATGTTTTAAAATATCCTCCACTGATGAAGTCTTATACAGTGAAGTACTCCTGCCAAAACCTACTTTCTTGGTAATCTGAGGATGGGGGTTAGCTTCTTAAAACATAAGCCAACAGAGAATTAGAGAGACAGTAAGCCAACATTTTAACAGTGTCTTTTAGGCCAATCTTTATGAACACTTTCATGTTTTTATATTTTCTAGTGAATAAGGGTTTATAATTCAAAATCAAAGATATATTGGATATTTTCCCTTCTTTGGGTAAGGAGTCAAATAGGATGTGAGTAGAACAGAAGAGGGAATAAAACACATTAAGGTAAAAATTTTAGTATGCAAGCTCTCTCCCTCTAATGTACTCCCTTTGCAGAGGGGAAAAACCCAAAGATTTCAGCCATGCAGAGAAGGCTATAGCTTTGTAAGGAAAACTAGGTTAGCTGCTCACAGATGTACTTGTTACCTTTCTGTTTTTTCTGTGGCACTTTACTGGAAAGAAGTTATCAGTTAATTTCTGGTTAGAAATGTTCTTCGTAAGTATGGGAGTCCTGAACCCATTCATAGCAGGAAAGAAACAGTTTTATGAGCTAAAATTTATGAGTCCTAGTGACAGACTCCCACCAAGAACAACGAAGAAGCAGGCTACGCGAGTTTTTACAGGACAGGAACAAACTCTCGAAGGCTGTCTGGTTTCCCACCCCAGCAGCCCACAGTCTTTTCTCCTCAGTTAAGTACAGGGACTGGAAGGTTAGAGGTGCTAGGCAGCTTAAAAATCACATCTTGGTAATTCAACATCCTTATTAATTTGTATAGCAGGCAAGAAAAGGGGAATAACAAGTTTCACTTGAACATCAGTAGAGTTGCCCTTCCTTTGAGAAAAAGTGAGAGACAATATTTGTATTTCCCTCTTTCTTTAAAACCATACAAGATTACTATCTCTGTGGAAATTTTTCTCCCAACCTATGTCCTGTTTTAACCCAGATCGCTGCTAAGTCTTCAGCTGAAAATTCCACGTGACAGCACACCCAGAACACAGATCCTGGATGTGTATGTTCAGGATTGGGAAAGAAGAGAAAAGAACATCAGCATGGGAAGGGAAGCTGTGTAAGGTGTTAGAAAGCAAGCCCAAATCCCAGTGCAGTATACAGTACAATTGTTCACAGATTGCTGCAGTCAGACCATTTCTCCAGGGCCTGGGGAAGGGAAGGAGACTAAGCTTTTTAAGACAGTCTCCATTCCGATTTCCTCTCGCCCCAGGTCTCTGACAGACCCCTCTGACCTCAGTTTCATTCTTCCCCTCTCCTGCCCTGGGTTAGCTCCAGGGCTCGGCTGCTGCGCAGGTCTAAGGGGGCTGCACAGAATAAAATGTCTTTGGCAGCATTTCTGGCCCTGCCTCTTCATTTTTGTTCTGTTTTTAAAAGTTACTAATAGTTTATTTAAGAGGAGGAAGAAAGAAGAATGTACCCTACATGCCAGGGAAACTTTTTCTTCTGGATTCTCATAGTGGCTCTTTGCCTTAAAAGGGAATCTTTGCTTGGCCTCCAGATGCTCTGCTGTAAACAGTCGGTGCCAAGGCATGGCAGGCATGTTAAGGATGACAAGAGCCATAACATTATTTCATAATGCTGCTTCTCAGCAGAAAGCCCAAAACATTCTATAGGGCCAAACTGAGTTACAGCTGGTGCTGCTGGCAAAGCAAGGAGAACATGGGGCACCTGCACATGCTACGTCTCTGATCCATCAGGCCTTTCCGTTCCCTTTTGTAGGACTCCCCACCCACCTATTGGTGAAGGGTCATGAGAACAAGTCTTATGAGGAACGGCTGAGGGAACTGGGGTTGTTTAGTCCAGTGAAATGAAGGCTGAGGGGAGACCTTATCAGTCTCTACAACTACCTCAAAGGAGGTTGTAGCAAGGTGGATGTCAGTCTCTTTTCCCAGGTAACAAGTGATAGGATGAGAGGAAACAACCTCAAGTTGCACCAGGGGAAGTTTAGATCGGATATTAGGAAAAATTTCTTCACTTAAAGGGTTATCAAGCATTGGAACAGGCTGCCCAGGGAAGTGGTTGAGTCACCATCCCTGGAGGTATTTAAAAGCCATGTAGATGTGGCACTTAGGGGCACGGTTTAGTGGTGGACTTGGCAGTGTTAGGTTTACACTTGGACTCGATGATGTGAAAGGTCTTTTCCAACCAAAATTTTTCTATGATTCTACTTCTCTCCCTCCTTCTCTCTTCCCTTGCATGTCACCTCCCAGCGCTAGCTCAATGTTTGTCATACTGTTTGCCCACAGTGGCGTGTCAGCTGCAGATTAAATGCCTTTCAAAGTACAGTGCTGAAACGCCCAGGTATTTGCTGGTGGCCAGGTACCACTGCTGCTCCTTCGCTTCTGCTCAGGATCCCCCATCTTCTCTTCAATGCAGCTCTGGGAAGAATGGCTACAGAGGCAAGGCCAGGCATGCGAACAGCTCAGTTACCACTACAAAAATGCGCAGAGTGCATTCTTGTGGTAAAACATGCTGGACTAGAGTTTCCTTTCTTCTCTGAGCGGACCTGCCAGAGCTCCTCCCACAGAGCCAGAGGAGGTATCCTGCCTCGCTGGTTGCCTTTGGGGAGGGTCTTCTGCCTGTATAATCCTTGCAGTGGTCCAGGTTCCCCTCCAGTCAACACACTTGGGAGGGGCTGAGTGGGACAGAGCCCTGGGAACATGAGGGAAGCGATATGAGATGGGAGACAAATAGATTACTTATTTCTAGGAGCCAGTGATGCAATTTAAAAGGAACCATTCAGTAGTAGAAACACAGAAAATTACCTTATCCAAGCAAATACCGTGTTGTTCTTAATTTTTAAATGTTCTCTTTTACCTTTGTGCCAAAAAGCCCTCATATCCAAACCAGGAGGTGCCAACATAAAGCCTCAGCAAGGTTCTTTTCCTAAGCGATTTACTACAGTCCAGATTTTTGGTAATTTGGGGATTAGGAAAGAAAAAGGACACAAATCTTTCCTAATGTTTATTTTCAAGAGCTCTACATGGAGCCAAATTAGGTCTGTGGTAAAACAGATTCAGTAGGCCATAGATTAACAGTGTTGCAAAAATTAATTTATGCAATGCTTAGAACAAACCATACAGCAGAACACTGCATCACAGGTACCCAAGTCCTGAGCCTGTGACAGACATGGGGTGGTGGTTCTTGGGTTTGTTTTTGTTGTTTTTAAGTCTCTAATTGTAGGTGAACTCTGGCTGTCTGACAAAGGAAGCCAAAAACTGAGTAGAAAGAGGGCAAATCCCTGCTTGAGAAGGTGTCTCATAGTATATTCTCTCCCCTGCTTGCAACTCCTCCTCCCCTAGAACGACACTCTCAGAGCAGACCCTGGGCACAAAGGGACAGGAGAGGCCATGCCATGCTAACTCTCCAGGGCATCTCTGCCCAGCCATTCATTAGTTCATCAGCTGAAGATACAGGCTGGAGTTCTGGGGTTTGTCTTGTTAACATGCAGCTCATTTTAGTCCCCAGGCGCACCCACTCCAAACCAATCAGGCCCTTACACAATACCAAGATAAGGATGCTCCTGTCTCCTTGCCTCCCTTAGAGGAAAAAAGTAATTTGTATTCTAGCAACACAAATGCTTCCTCATCATCCTCCATTGCTAAATATACTCCCATACTGCAGCTAGACAGTATGAAGAGGATTCATTTCACCTAGCCACAGATATCTGCACATGTAAATGTTTATATCTGAATTGGCTCTCTAAGGACCTTTTAAAGTCAGCAGAGATAAATAGTTTTTTCTCTATACTGGAAAACATTTCAGTCCAAGGCAGAGATCTATAGTTTAATTAAAGAAATTTAAGGTATAACACACAGGCAAAGGAAAAAAGTGGCTCTCAACTGAGAGCAGACAATGGCAGAGATACCGAACCTGGTGCTGTTACAGATGCTGCATGCTGCAGTGGGGACATCTCCCACACTACAGAGCAATGAGAACAAGTGATCTGCACCAAGACTAGAAAGCAAGTAAGTTTTGGGGTGGCTTTTAACACCTTTTTCACATCGGGGAAGGCAAATATAGGCCTGTCAGGTTTATTAGTATAATACTCAGAACAGTGTTTTTTCAACACATTATTTGAAATTTTGGAGGCCAGAAAAACTGCTTGCAAAGAACAAGTAAAAACTAAAAAGAACATAATTGGCAAAAAAGTCTGTATCTCTCTTTCAAGGTTTTTAGACCCTGGAAATTGAAAGAAAATGTAAATGTACTGCAGTAAAAACACAGAAACTTCTTAATTAACATATCTATTCCCTGTGTGTTTTCAGACATGTTTATTAACCAGTGCTTTATTTATTTATTATCCTGTAATCTTCTATTGGAACACACTTAAATAGTTATTTTGACTTCTGCATCATGATCAAATTCAAGTTCTGGCAGCAACTGCTCCTCCTGGTTATTCTGATGCAGCCCTGTTATCTTTCTAGAAGAGCACATGCAGTACACTTTGGTCCACCTTTGCGGGGAGGGAGTTCACCACCAGAGCACATAAACCTCTGAAGACACTGTTTGTTATCTTCCAATCCTTATGAAGTTTGTAGAGCTGGCAGATTGCAAAGCTATCTTTTTATTTCTAAACCGAGCAAATTCGATTTGGAAACCTCATGGCTTCGTAAATGTGGGATTTCACAATGTAGCTTGCACAGAGTTGCTTTTCAGGATAGAACTGTGCTTTAATTGCTGGGAATTATTTCACCATGGCAACCTGGCTTCAGCAGTCAGACTTCTCACTATATACCCCAAGATACACAAACGCAGACAGTCTACTCTGCTTAGAAACTACCAGCGTGTAGCCAGGTTTGTCTTTGTAAGAAGTGTTTTTGTTTCCTCACTGCCTTTTTGCCTTGCAAGCTCTCTTTGTACAACAAAAACCATTTATCTAACAATACTAACTCGTTTTAAGTACTACCGTAGCCTAAAGAAAACCTGCAACAAAGGAAGTATGTTAAATATGCAGGTCAAGCTCACCACCTTACCCGCATACTATGTTTTGGAGGACAGGTACATATAATGTCTAATGTACTTGTAATCTGGATTTTACAATTATCAATGTTTAAAAGTCTACAAAAATGTTTAAAAATATATTTTATAATTACACTGTGCAGTATGAAAGAAGACAATATGGACTGCATGACAGTCCCCAAACAGTTAGTGAGAATACTCACTCCAAGAGCCTGTGCTCTCAACAGATAAATATTTTTCAACATGGTGCAACATGTCAGCTTGCAGCTGAGCTCAGTCATAGTTGTTGTCTCTCTCCTCAGCTCCCCAGAGGCAAGAAACAGTAAAGGACTGTCTTTTTTACTTCTGGCAGGACTCGGCAAATTACAACTATTTAGGCACAAAAAGTGTCTTGCATTGGAAGGGTAAGTTAGTTATTTTTGTTGGGAAGAGAGTGGAAACAAATTCATCACCTGCCTTGCTATTACAGTTCCACCTTTGAAAACGTCATCTATATGTAATCACACACAGTAGGCAGGACTTCAACAGCTGAATCCTTCACATAAACAGAGTCTGGTTTACATCTAAAAAGTGTGGTTTAATAGCACAGAAAAGTGGTAGGGCACACCAGAACTGAGAGTGTTCACAGAAACACAGGTAACAACATAGCTACTTCAAACATCTTAGCTTTTTTGTAGGAGCTTCAGTAAACAATATAAACTCAAGTAGATACATAGCATAGGAAAAAACTGTAAGCTGTTTTCACTATTCATAAGCAATTTTGCATGCCTGCACCTGTAAACTCACTTTTAAAGCATTTGTACTAGCACACACACATGCATGTTGTTGCACTGAGACACGCAGCTGTGAGGAATTCAATTACCAACCCAGTCATTAGTTATTGAACAGGCTGGGCAAAGAAATACCAATGTGAAGAAGCAGCCCCACCTGAAGTTTTCATCCACTGTATCAAGCTCCACAAAGTCATCGCTTACACTTTAAATTAACTACAGCATTTTAATTAGGAAGGATATTTATTTACTAGAAATGACCATGGGTCAAGGTCAGTTCTCTCTCAATGGCAGCTTTGAAAATCAAAAATGGATCTTTTTCTTTTCTTAATATTTTGGCTTTAATTTAAACCAAAGTCAGTTCAGGGAAGTCCCACCTCTCTTGGCATGCCTTAGATCAGATCTTGTGATGAGAAATGGTGCCTTTCCGTCTTAGTATGAACTACCTTGTTAAAAAAAACTGAAATCCACAGTTAGAAGGCACAAACTGTGTCTCCTCACAGGGTAAGAGTGAGTTGAAGGTAAAAGGAATCAAAGCATTCTCTTAATTAGGTAATTTTCATTAACAAATTATATGTACAAAACATTCCCTAATCTAACCATGTAGTTAATTTTTAAACTTTGTGACAGAATGATGCAATGCTCTTTGTTCAGTTTTGTCATCAATAGCACACAGCTGTTCCAGTATTTCCTAGAAAACAGCATGTTAAAGTTTTGCTTTCAGTACATTAGAGGAAGAAAAATATATTTAAAATACAAACCCTATGGAATCATGAGTCAAAGTAAAGAATATTTGAATGGCTGATTGAAAAATAGTAGGGTGGATAATAGTTTAATTACTGGTACAGTTAGATCAGCCACTGTTAATTAGCTCATGAGACAGCAGTGATTCCCAACCCTAATTTATTACTTTTCAGGATACACCAAGGGAGACCGAAAAGCTTAAGTAGAAGCACCTTTACAGACACATACTGATCCATTAGCAATCAGAAAACCCCAAAACTACAGATATATTCAAACTTGTAGTGTTACCTCCAAGGGCTTGCTGAAATACAAATTCATTCTTTTAATTAAATGCTGAAAGCGCAGCCAAGAAATTGGTTAACGAAGACTAGTAATTTTCAAAAATAAATATTAAAATTAGATGCACAGTTGTGTGCTGAATTTGTTTCATTCCCTTGGCTGCATGTGCAAATAACAAGCAATACCTTTAACTGTTCATGTGGATTTGCAATTAATCAGTTCACACAAGCAGAGACCAACATCTAAGATTCTTCCTCAAAACACGATGTGGAGTCATGCCTTTACACTAGCTTCTGCAACCCAACATGTCACCTCAAAACAAGGGATGGTTATGACCTACTAACTCTCTTCAAACACAGCCTGCATCACTCGCCTGAGAAGCCTTGTTTCAATTCCTGGCAGCAACTGGCAGTTCATACTGGTTTTGCAGAGATGTAAACATACTAGTCATACATAGCTACAGTAGTAGTTTCACTGCGAAGAAATGAAAGATGGTCCCTAACCAGTGAGGAAGTCTCTCTCTTGAGAGTAGTTTATTATCATTGTTCGGTGATCTCAAGTTACTTCTCAATATTTAAGTCTCTACTTCAAAAATCAATAGGAATCCTTCTAAAAAAGCTTGTAACTGAAATCACTTAACAGATTAGTTAGCTTGACTACTAAATAAGATGTGTGGATTTAAAAAAAAAAAAAAAAAAAAAAAAACAAAAAAAAACCAAAAAAACCACACAACCAAGTTTTTTTATGTATTTGCATGATGTACCTAGACATGAAAAAAAGCTTTGTATGCTGAAAAACAACAGAAAAATAAATATTTCAGTTGAGACAGAATACAGTTTCCCCTCTGCCCCACATAGATGGTGGTCTCAAGACCCCAGCTTTATCTTTTCCCTGCACAGGTTTGTTCTGAAGAAATAAGACAGTCACATCAAAACTGAGGACCTTGTATAATGAAGAATCAGCAAAACCTAGTTTATCACAATTTCCTTTCCCCTGTCTTGCCAAATGCATCCTGCTGATTGTCAGCACTTATCCCTGTAAGGCTTTGGTGTTCTGAATCTGGGATTTGTGGTCACATTGGATTGAAAAGCAGATCTGGGTAAGTGTCTGGAGTGTGAGTGGAGCTACCAAGGTCACCTAATGTCATCTCTCCTGTGTGTGAATTTTCATAGATCACCACGAAGCAGCCCAACCCTTCTTTCTTCATTAACTCCATGAACTTTGTATGGTGTGCCGGGATTATTTTTTTCAGGTATTAAGCTGTCCTAAGAGTTTTAACATTCTGTCACTACCTGCCTTTCTGAGGACAGCTGTGCTCACTGCTGATTCTTCTTTTTTTAAAAATAAAAGGAATTACAGACATCCACAATGTTCCTCTCACCTGGGGAGCATCTGCTACCACCAGTCCCTGCTGTCTGCGCAAAAGCACTTCTAAACTTAGTTCAGTACCAGACAGAAATGAACTTGGAAAACTAACAGAGCAGCATTTTCTGACAAGCTCAAACAACCTAGCTCCATTGGACTCTGGACTCCATTAACTCCAAGAAGTGTTTTTTTTTCTTCAGAAAGCTGGAAGAAAGGGTTAATCCATACATCCAATACACTTCTCTTTCCAGAGACTAGGTGCTGACAGCTCTTAAAAGAAAAGCAACATCTCATCTTCTCTTGCTGAAGTCTTAGTTAAGGTTCTGTTGAGCCCCACAGATCCAGGGATTAAGAAAAAGGATTAGAAAATCCCCCTCAACAAAAGAACACTTTATCAACCTCAGTTTTGGTGTAGTTACAGAGAAAGATGTATGATAGGGGAATGGATACATTTTGTCTTAGCCATCTTAGAGACAGGGCAACAACTGGTGGGAGACCACGTTCCTAACACCACAGCTCTTCAGCAAAGATCATCAAGAATGGAAAGAGAAAAGCTCTTCTACAGATTTTTTTTTTCTGCTACAAACCTACTTGGTAAAGACCTCGGGGTGCACAGATGGTTTGAGATACCAGAGAACAGCGGATAGAAATTAAGTGTGAAATAGATACTTTTCCATAAAGAGCAGCACCAGAAGGATAGGCTATTACAACACAGGAAGCAAAGAGGCAAACCAGGAATAGTAGTCAACCCCGAGAAGGATGAATGTTGCATGCTCATAGTTTGCACGTATATAAACTGAAATAATCTTCCAGGCAGAAACAAGCAGCTAAAATCTGGAGCAAATCCTATAATGAAACAGATGCATACCAAGGAAACAAGATAAAAGAAGGGTGAATAATTTCATTAAGTTTGAGATTACAATCAAATCTATTCTTCTTAAAGTACCCAGGAGGGATCTTCAGAAAAAAGCAGCATACTTTTGCCCCTAAAACAGAGGAAAATGCTATTAAACCTTGGGGCAGGTGCCCTTCCTATGCTACCTCTGGAGACCCCTTACAGGGTTATTTCAACACACAGAAGAATTTTAGCAGTCCTCTCCTCACAGGATGTAGAACACGTAACCAAAATACAGGTCAACGTTGTAAATACCTCTGAAGACAGACACCGACTTCTGCATTAAGTTAATACATTGAACATGGTTCACCAACTTTCATAAACACACTAGGGTCATGACACTCCTGTGGCAAATACAAGTGAACAAACAGATGACTATCCCAAAGAAATGGAGAAGTGCATGGCTCACTGGACTGCTAGTGAGCCACAGCATCAAGTCCTGAGCTTCAGGAGGTGACCAGGTTGTTAAATGGCTTTGACAGAAGTATCTGACAGCTCATGGTGGGGCTGAACATCAAGCAGAGCAGTACAAGTTTTGCAGCCACCACCAGAAGACACTTTGCTACCTGCGTATGCTGGAGAACACCCACCTGCGCAAGCAGGGAGAGCTGCCCCTCCGGAGGGCATGTCCCAGCCAGATGAGTCCACCAGGCTGGCAATGCCACTTGGGCCTACCTCCACTGCAACCTGCTCTGTCCTGAGGACAGGACATTCATGTCAAAGAACAATCTCCAAAAGCACATCTGTGCTTTCATACACACTGAAGAGCTACCACAAAGCCCCTCCTGCCTGGTCACACCTTGCCAAAGCACAAGATGTTGCTGCCCCATAGTGTCACTGGTCCTTTCCAAGTAGCTGGGTGAGAGCCCCGGCTGTCATTGAACAAGGAATCAGCTCCTGTTACAGAAATATTCAGCAAGACACAGCACGACAATTAGTGATGTCAGTTGCCCTGAACCATAAACATTTTGAACTATTTTGGTACAATGGAAAGTTGTGGGAGGGAGAAAGAAAAAGAACAGGATAAAAATAGCTGACATGGTTCTGAAGAGCATTTTGCCTATAAGCCCCTTCCCTGCACTCTGCCCTCCCTCCCTTCTCTTCTGCCTGTCCCCAGACTTCTGCATTAATCAGATTAGCTAATGTTAAACAAGGCTCTTTCTAATTAATTTCTAATAGTGTAGGCCAGACTAAATTATTGAAAAATGTTTCTACCTAAGTTAGGATAAAACAGGATTGATTTTTTTAAATACTTGCTTTAGTCCTGTCAATACACACAAGCATCATGGACAACAGCTATCTTCAGCAATGAGTCAAGGCAATGGAGAAGAGGCAGCCACATCAAACACACTCTGCTTCTACCCACCTATGTCCTGTTTCATGAGCATGTTTAAGATGACTTTGCATGATCACTTAAAAAACAGAATCCAATCAAAATTAACCTGGTTTCTTTCTGATCTTGCTATGAATTATTTGAGGAATAGATAAGGAATTTAATTTTTCAAAAATTTGTAAGTGCTGGATGTAAAAATATATAGCACCATCCAGGATGCCAACACAAACTTGCTAATTTACCTGACTGAAGCAATCATCACACTATCACTGAAAACAAATTACTACACTCTTGAAAAGTACCTGTAAAAATTCCACTTTGTTAGTAATGCCAATGGCACACCTACCCAAAAAGAGTGGGGTGGTTGTTTTATTTTTTGGTTAGTATCCAAATCAATCCGTGCACATTGCTGGAAGAAGGGAGGCTCTTAAGAGAAAGAGGAGTTTTAAGTTATCTATTCTCACACTCATCCTGGACTATGTGTATATAAACCATACTGTACTTTATCAGAAGTCATTACACAATGACATCACAACTCTGTAGCCCACATCATTCCTCTTTCCTGACACCGCATCACCGATCGTTAGTCAACTAACCCAAGGGGGACTTGGTTTCACTGGAGGCTTAAAAAGAAACACACTGACTACAAAGCTGCATGAGGTCTAGTCTCTGAAAAATCGCCTGCGCAGGACCCAAAGTGCCACGGCACAGCAAACGCACTGCAGTTCTGAGCCGCACTCCAGTGTCTGAATCAGGATTCAAGCACTGGCACAGGCAGCGAATGCTGTGTCCTGTAGTCATCAGCACACGGCTCTGAAGAATGCTTACGGCCAGCTCAGTTATCCGCTGGGACCAAAGAGGGGAGATCTCTCATGTACCTGAATCTTCCTTCCACTTGTGCTGCCTGAGGCCAGGAAAAAGCACACCTCTGCCAGGAAGCTAACAGTAATCAGCTGCTTCACAAAAAACTTGAACCATTAAATAATGGTAAAAAGTAGAATAATATTCCAAGTTTTTACATTGTACTTTTTTCGCTTTCCCTTCTACCTCTCTCCAGAACCACCAACTTGTAGAAAACAAAACAACAACAAACAGAAAAACTGCATCCATTTTGGTTTTTTCGCTCCCTAACCATGGGCTAAATAATTACACAATTCATTACAGGAGAGGGGAAAAATGAGATTAACATATTTCAAAAACATCTGAAGTGAAACGAAAGCCCTAATTAAACACTGTGCTAAGGAATACACGTAACTTCATCTCAGCTATGCTATGATTAATTTAAAGGGGAGATGACACTTTTCTAATGGTATTTTCATTTTTTTTCTTTTTTAATCATTACAAGTGTGTAGTCTTGGTCCCATCCCTGAAGTGTTAAACACAGTTTACTAACCCATGTCATGAAAGATACAAGCATCTCCAGAGTTCTTCATAGCTGAATCACTAATAATTTAAAGGAGTAATAAACCTAACAGTAGCTTTCATAAAAAATTAATTAGAAAGGCTGAGAGCACAGCTGTTGCTTTTGTTACATTTTTCCTCCTTTCTGGTTCATTTGTCTTTCCCCACGCTCTTTTTAAACTCTTCAGTTCTCAGGGCTGCTGCTTCTTCTCATGAAATCTTTTTGCTTCCTCACATTTCCCTCCTTGGTTCGTCCCTGTATTGATTTTTCCTTCAGCAGCTGTTACTACTAGCATGTGACACAGACGCTGTTTGGCACCCAGCAGCTTGGAGGACTTGGACCTCCTAACTAATAGAAACAACTTGCATGTTAAAAGCTTCAAGAGAGTTAGTTACTTATAAGTACTTACAACTCATGTAAATAATGTACAACAAATTTGCTATGGAGGAAAATATAAAACTGTTCCATACGGATTAAGTATTGTACTGGAACAACTGAGCTTTGTAATTCGCAACCAGGAGAGACAGAAATGGAGGGCAATTTAAAGAGAAGGCAGGCACTCTATCCCTTGTCCACTGTGAATTTCTACAAGTCCTTGTGGAGGGCTGGGAGGGAACAGTGATGATGATGGTTCCCAGTTATACCTGAGAAAAAAAAGCCTAAAATGCAGTAGGCTGTTCATAACACCAGGCTATGCACAAGCAAGATATCCTTTGATCTCATCACCAAGCCATTTGTAGGCCTAATCAACAGAACAAAAATTACTTCACCCGAAGTTTAGTATTGATTCACCTTCTGTATAAACTACAGAAAACTCAATCAGCAGTCTTTCAGGCAGCCAGGCTTAAAAGTGGTATTTGATACCCTTTGTCCTACATTTACTCTGAAATAGATGGTAAACCATTACAGTAATGTAGGATTCATCTCATTTAACTTCATATGACTACAACATAAGTGCTAACAAGTGAGCTGGTCACTCTGTATCAGGGTGGCATTGCACCTCTGCATTCAACCACATCTTTAAGCTCCCTGTTCTTCTCTACCAACAATAAAGCAGACAAAGCTCAGCTGTGGGTGCCTATGTTCAAAGAAATCCCACCATAGCTGTCACCAACAAGCCACCATTTTTGGCCTAAACGAGGTCCCATGTGGTTCCTTCTTTCACCATCACTGAGCTCACACTTTCTGAAGCACTAATACCCAATTTCTGCAATAAGGAAACTTCAATTGGACTTAGTATTTACCTAGGCTCCTAGCTAGTACCTGTGTTCTTAGGCTGTCTGAGCTCTTTGCAGAATAGGATAAGTTTGTTTTACAGAACAAAAACAGAAGAAAAGCAAGATGAAGCAACACACGTAAGGTCAGATAAGGCATCTGAAGTATATTCAAGAAGAGAAATAAGAGAACCAGTCCGGCATCTAAAGAAAGTTTTTATGACTTCACATTTCTCTCTAACTGGCTGCAAAAGGAGATAGCCCAGAATGAAAAGATACACTTAAAAAAACCCTCTACTACAAAATAGTAATCACTCCCATCTAGTAACAGCTTAGCAAATAAAGTTATGCTATTAATTCCCGAGCCCAAAATATTTCATGTACAACAACAACTTTTTCCTGCTTTCACAACAGTTTTATAGTATATGTAGAAAACAAACCTCAGGGAAAAAAGCAAATAAAATTATGCACAATTTCTGCACATACTCCAGGTGCAGGAGAAAGAACAAGGTTGTGTTATACTTTTTCAAAAGTGTGCACTGAAAAAATCATAAAAATATATGTTTCACTGCTAAGTCACAGGAAGTTACCTATACTTTAAAATAAACTGCCATAGATGCTGAACAAAAGGTTTGGCAATTCTTCCCTACAGAGGCATCCATCTATTTACATCTGGGAGTGCTGCCAACAGAACAGCTACCAAAAACTTCAAAAGGTTCACAGCATGAATAGCAAGCCGCTGGCCAAAGGATTTTATTATATGACCAGCTGTGTAACACCATACTGAGTTATAGACACACCACCCCCAAAAAATGCAAAGGGACGTTAAACTTGTTAAAAAGCTGAAAAAGAAACCTGAATTCCTTAAACTAATGTTTTCTACAGGAAAGTATTTTTAACAGAAAAAAAACTAAAAACCAACAAAAAGTACTGCAATACAGGACTTCTTTAAGAGCAACCCTGAGCAGTTGTTCTCACCAAGCCTACTTTAAGCCCAGTGAACTTCTCTGGTTTAAGTTGCAGCCAGAGCTCAGCTGCTTTGTGATCAGACCGCTCTGCTTAATAAATGGCTCCCCTGAACTCGCTTAGGGAGAGAAGAGACATGAGTCAACAGAGGAAGAGGGATAATGTTTCTGTTGACAAACATTTAACAACTGGCAACAGATAGTAGGAAAAAAGGACAAACGAAAGCTTGCCAAATAAAGTTACGCTGGAGGAACAAGGCTCCTTTTTGGAGCAGCAATGCCATTCTTCATAGATCCCAGAAAAATATCTGAACACGCTTAACCAAAATAAAAAGCTGCAGTTGTTGAAGAGCAAGGCTGCTAATCCTAATATTTGTGGTGACGTTTTTCCCTGCAAACCAGAACGGGTCAGAACTCCTCCGAATCAAATTACTGCACATCCTTTGCCAAAGAGTCTGGTTTTGGTCTCAGTAGTCGTACAGGTCTCAGTGTTCACACAAGTCTTTGTGAGCTACATGAGCAATTTTTTCCCCTCGTCTTACGACATTTCTGTAGAAAATGTGCCAAAGCATATGTAGCATCTTGGTCAGACTCCTTATTCAGGAAAGCCAGGACCTTTGCTGCCTGCTTACGTCCTGGAAATTTAGTTCTCGGGGAGCGCAAACAAAATTTGATTGCAGTATTATGGGTGGACAAATGTTTTTCTCCAAGCAGCTACTGCTATTCCAACTTCCACCTTCCTAGATTGCTACACAAGATCCAGAGGGAGCCAAAAGCAGCCTCCCTCCTCCAGACGCGAGGGGGGCTGAGCAGAACAAGGCACCCGGGCCAGATTTTTAACTTAAGCTCGAGCTCCCTTCCCGCCCCTCTCAGGGCCGTACATACATTCCTGGGGGAACCCCCCGGTTCACGCACACGCACTGAGCTCCGCGGGGCAGCCGCCCCGCCCGCCCGCCGCCACCGGTGGACCCGTCCTTACCGCAGCACCTTGCCCACCGCCTGCAGGACCATTTTGCAGCTTAATCCGGGTTTGGGACTCTGGGCGAGGACGGGCCGTTCACCGGGGAGGCTGCAGTGATCCCCAACCATGGTACGGCGGGAGGAGCGCGGCGCAGCCGAGCACAGCGGAGCGGGGAAAGGCCGGGGCGCCGGCTAGCACGGCACGGCCCGGGCTCTCCGCCGCTCTCCCCGGCCAGCAGCCGCCCGCCCCCGCCGAGCACCCCGGCCCGGCCCGGCCCGGCCCCCGCCCGGCGCCGCCAATGGGCAGCGGCGCTGGGGGCGGGCGGCCGCCGCGGCTCCTCCGCCCGGCGCTGCCCCGGGATCGGCCCTTTCAGGCCGGAGAAGGCCGCGGCGTGGGGCCAAGGCACCGCCCCCGGGCTCCGCCGCGCTGCCCCGGACAGGCAGCGAGGCCGCGGCCGGGTGGTACAAGCCTCTGCTCCCTCGGCCCTGGGCGCCGGGCAGGGCTTTGCGATACATTTCAGGAAAGCGCTGCGAGGAGCTGCGGGGCTGTAGCAGGTCTGCCAGCGGCGGGGCGGGAGGGAGGAAGTGCCCCGGCCCTGGCCCTAGAGAAATCACCAAAGCAGCGCTGTCCAACACAAGCACCACAATCAATAACATCCTCTGCCACTTCTCTTGGCAGCCAATAAGTAAGCACGACAAACATTTGCTAGGACGGTGACGCCATGCTGTTGCTGTCTCCAGTACAGGCCCTAATCCGTAACAGGGCCACGCTGGACTCACGATCAGAAATGGGAATAACGATGCCTTTCGCGAGCAAGGCTTTGCCTTGCTCTCTCAGGACCAAGAGCAGAGCTAGATACATTCTGCCAGAAACACTGTTTTACATAGTGACTGTCAGCCCAGCAATGACATCAAGACCTTTATCAGAGGGGTTTAAACAGAGGAAGGGTGAAGAAGAGTAAAACCATAAACAGCAAGAGCCACCTTGCTGTTACGACCAGAGTTAAGAGGAGGCATTTGGTAACAGTCCTCAGAGGACAAGTGATTAAGCAGCATCCCCAAACACGAGGTCCGTTGTGACACACCAGCAGTTTTACACAGAGAAACCACATTGCCCTTCTACGGTCTGTTAGGAAAACTCATGGCACTGTTTGTCCAGCTCCTTCTCCACGCCACGTAACCACCACTTGACACACACCTTTTGGACAGGCAGCTGTGCCCACGTCTTGCTGATGTAGCATTTAGAGCCAAATCATAACAAAAAAATGTGATGGGTGTGGCATAACATGACCTAGAACACAAACCCTGAGGACATCACTTATTCTGATACGCTAAAACCTGACCCGTGATATCTCGCAGAAAACAGTGGTTTTGCCAGTTTAGGTACATCTGCAACACCGGCTGCAGTCAGAAGGGTCAGTTCCCCAGACAGGTATTGCCAAGCACTCCAGTTCGTCTACTAAACAGGCATCTTCCCCTGTAATCAGGAGGCCAACAGACTTGTTGAATTAAACCTAGCACAAACCATGCCATTGCTGCCGTCACCAACCCGGCATCGCTTGGTCAAAGCGGGTGGGAACGTGGCTGCTGTTTGCACAAACCCAAGAAACCGCAGCCACGTGACACAACTTGGAGGAATAATGTGCTACTTCTCAGTCCCAAACCACCTACCCAGGCAGCCCTGTTTGTCAGTTATGCACTGTCTTTTAGTGGCACGTCCAACTTAGGCCTCCACATCCTTGTGAAGCAGGAGGTATTTTTATTCCCACTCTCCAAGCAATCCACTTAAGACAGAGTTTTAATGACTTCACTGATAGCACACAGAAAGCCTGCAGCTGAACACAGCTCAGCTTTCCACTCTGCAGCCCGGCGCTTCATCCAGATTATCCAACCCTTGAAAAACCTGATGCTTGCTCAATCTTTTCCCCAAGTAACAGCGACATGTCACAGTAACATTAAAAAGCAACAGTCCTGGCAAACAGAGCAAGGACACCTGGCAAGAGGGCAGTTGCCCTTGTTTCATTCACCAGTGAAATCTGCACAGAGAGAATTTTATTTGTTAAAAACCACCCTAAAAACAACAAGCCTGTGATATAAAGCAGCTTAAGTTTTATTAAAAGTCTGTCTATCCAAAGTAAATGAAAGAAAAATCCAGGGGTCAAACCAAAATAAATACAGCTCTGTGGTGTTACAGTTGTATTAGGAAAGCTGGCCTCTCCATGACTCTGACGGGTAAACATTTGTTCTTCAGAGATGGAGGGAGCTTCAGTGATCTCACACAGGTTAGGAACTGATGCTCTGCTGTTAAAATTGATAGATGAACTGAAATAAAATTTTTAAACCTAATATCTTTTTACTTTGACCCAGATAAGTGACACACTTTGCTATTCTGTCAGCTTCTGCATCAAACTGGTGCTTTCCTTTCCCTTTCCTCAACCATACATCTCCGCAGCACCCTTTCCCGCCTTTCCTCCACCTATCAGTCTTCCTTCATTCAAGCAGTATCCCCTTTTTGGATCAACTGCATGCTACAGTTTACCTGTAGTACTGGATTTTATGCAATTTGTGGGAAAACCCAGCATCTCAAAGTCAATTTTAAATGCACCAAAATAATAAAAATGAAACAAAGTTATTATAGGAAGCACAACTTAAGCACATACATTTTATTTATATGGCATCAACATAAGTAATTTAAAACACATGTGCATATGGATTCTCACACTTTAACAAGATTTAGAGCACATGTGCAGACACAAATGGTTTTACTTGAAAGCTGCTGCATCCAGAAAGAGCAGTGCTCAATCTAAAAGCAATGTATTTATTTGAATACAGCTACTGGTTGATCTCTATGTATGCATATTCTGAAGGATGCGTATCTGCACTTCCTCAGAGGTGTGTCTTACAGCCATCCGACATCCTGCCTATTTACATCCTTCGGCAGCTTCTTTTTCACTTGCTTCCTCAACACACTCTGCATGTAACAACTGTTGGATCCTGCCTTAGCACAAGTGTGCTTCAGCAGTGGCAAACTGCTTCTCGCATATCCCTTACCCACCAGCCAGGCTTGAAAGATCACGGAGTTGTGTACTGACATTATCACTAAAACGTTAACAGAAGTATCTATGAATGGACCTACCAACAGCTTTATGACTTGTATCGGTCCTACAGACACGTCAGCAAAACAGTAACATCACCAGTGGCACAGAGTAAGGGCACAAAACAGTACGCTGGGAAGAAGGGAGCCCCATTTCCCACCACTTACACATGACTGCATGTGCTTATAGTACACCGATATAAAGTTTTCTACATTGATCCCAACTACCAAGCCAAGGAATGGTATTTATAAATTTTATAAATAATGCTTTGTGTTTATAATGATGTTATAAGCAGCAGTTACACAATTACATATATATTTGCCCCTTTCAGGGTTCCATAAAAATTAAGTGTAAAACAGCCACCACAGGGATGTATACTAGTACCCAGGGGTTTGGCAAAGAAAGCAAGTCATATCAACCCAGACAAGCAAACAATGTCGGGGGGGAAAAAAATCATAATCATTATTTTGATTAAGGTACAATTCAGCATTTATATGTATAGAAATGAGGCCTTGTAACATTAGATTGTAAAGTTCTGTTTTAAATTAAACTGAAGTTTATTGTGTGTCCCTGCCTGATATACAACATTTCAGTTTTGCTAGCTAATTAGCCTTTTGTTTATCTTTAGTGTGCCCTGCTACCACCTAGCCAAGTACCCTTTTTCCAGTTACCTCACAGTGCATGCCCAAGTCTCCGGAACCACTTAAAATCAGCAATGAAAACACTTTATCCTTCAGCTTGCCTCTAAGCAACATGTATACTGAGATGACATTTGCTCTCCATTTTGTCTTTCTCACACAGCAGCAAAGATGGCACAAGCAGCTCTGCTCCATATAGACAGCAAAGGCATGGATTTTGGACAAAAGACAGGCTGAAGTCAAAGTTGTCTCAGTCTCAAAAAGTAGTTTGGAGGTGGTCACAGTGAAGGGGGAGATAAAAGATTTCAAGGGTATACTTTGAGCTCCACTCTTGACATAAGAGCAGGAGAAATTGGTCTTCCTGACCACACAGAGTGTTGTGATACAAGCCTTATCAGTGGCCACACACATTGCAGAAAGTTTGTGCATCAAAGACTGAGCTTAAAAGCAGCACATTTGCGAGTGACAAGGTGCAGACATTTGCTCCTTTATTGAAAGCTCTGGTAACAAGAAGTCAGTGTCTATCCTGCAACCACTACCTTTGGCTTCATCAGTACTGAGGGGGTTTTTTTTCTGCAATAGGCAGAGAGAAAAAATGATATACGATATTCCCACCTAATCCATAACATGAGAAACAAACTATCAATTGCAGCAAGAACAGCAAAATACTTCAAAATACCAGTAAAGCTTCACCAGGAACTCCAAAGAGTTTGTATTACAGCATTTTGGAAAGGATGCACAAAATGAGAAGAACCAAGGGTTCATCAAGTATTACTTTACTAAAAAAAAATACAGAAAAAAGAAAAAGGAAAGTGAGTGCTGCTGTATGTACCAAACAGAGAAATTGTGATCTCAAAGGTACTGTATTTCTGGCATGTGTGTAGGCACATCTATTGTTCTGAAATCCCCTGAAATGTCAAGTTAAGCCAGGTTCATCAAGAAGTGTGTACAGATGAGAGCTGAAGAACATGAATGTGTTGAAGGAAGCAGCAATAGTGGCAGCTCAGCAGGATATATTCAACTGTACCAGCATTGAACAAGTACCTGAGAACTATTAAGAAAGGATGGGATGGTCACACTCAGACTCTACATGGAGAAGTGATGTGAAATAGAGGGCAGAGTTGATTTTTACCACCTGCATTTCAATCAGTCCTCCTGAGTCAGCCCACCTCAAGTGACAGAAGCCCTCTGCAAAACATACACTGTCAGGACACTTGTTTCCTAAGTGGCTGTTCCAGGCAAGTTTGTGGCAAGTAGATTCTGAGTCAATGAATTGCCATGGAGTTGGAGAAAAACATCAGATTCAGACCTTAGTTTGTAGTATCCCTGAAAACTTACCACTGTTATAAAAATAATTTCTGTTTTTAAAAGTTACTATTCTGAATCCCAGGCACGTTCCAAGATTACTGCGTTCTGCTTAAAGTTTCCCCTGCTTTCAACTGAAAAGGTTCTTTGCTTTCTGTACTAAGGTGTTGTATACCATTATATAGCACCCTATTTCAGTGACGGATGAAGTCCTTTCTTACACAGTTCATTCCAAAATAATAAAACATCACAATGACACAGCCTCAGGAGGCAGAGTTTTCCTCTTTCTAGTTTGCAAAACAATATGCTTGGCACTACTATATAAAAGAACAATAAACTGGAAAATATTTGCAAATAAACAGCTCAAATCTATCACCCTCATAAACTGTCTTCCACATAGACAAAGTTTGCTGGGCAAAAGCCTAGCAATAGCTCCAGGTGACAGTGAAGCTCAAGTGACAGGCAACATCTATCTCAGAGAGGACAAAATCCCTTTTTTTCTTTCTGTGAGGGAGGAGGAGAGAACAAAACACAAACAAGTAAAGATGTGCCGGTGAAGCTGATGCATTTATCATTCTGAGTGCCCAAAAGGATATCTTTCAATACATGCATTCACAGATTAAGTCAGAGGAAGAAGTCTCATTAAGCAGAGTACCTGCTGATAGGCTGCATGGGGTGCTCACAGTGTACTGTAAAGACTGAGATGCTTAATTTATACCATTGCAGCCACCGTTAGTTCCTTCCTAGAGATAACACAAGTGAGAACTTCATCTTGCATTTTACCATTCCTTTTTTTTTCTTGCCCTAATTTTGAAGTTTAACTAGGCTGCACTCCAGGGAAGCATTAGTGCAATAATATGCATTTCATACAGAAAAGCTAAAATGAAAGACTCCTGTTATTTTCCTTCCCTCCCCCAAATATACTGGAACTCAAGCTTCATATAAAGAGGTAAAACTTCTAAAACTTGGCTAAGAAGTTCTCCCCGGGGATTGTTTAACATATTCAGAGCTACTTGCTACATATATACAGAACTCTCCCTGTAAGTTTTACAGCACAACTACTGTTTTCACAGACTTAGGTAAATACGGCATGGAAAACAAAACCCTAATTGCAAATTGGCACGAAACTCTAGACTAAGGAGTCAAAGGTATAATCAGCACAGGAAAGGAGGGTATCTGTGTCAGCACTGCTATTGGTCAGGACTATCTACGCTTGGGTGGGAAAGGCACAGAAGGAAAAAGGAGAGATGCTGGGAGTGAACTTGCAGAGGTTTCCCTGCAAGACAGATGGAGAGCCCCTAAGGAAATACAAGTTTCCCTCCTTCTTGGTGCTAGAAATGGCTCCATTTCAGTACAGCAAATTATTTTATCTGGTTACATCATGTTTAGATGACAGCATGAGGGAAAAGCAATTCATGAAATAAGCGTGAAATTTATTCTGGGAGATTTTTCTCCAGGCATGCATTACAAAATATAACACACAGAGCTTACATTATGTAAGATTAAACAGGGGAAACTATTCATTGTAATTCCTGGCACTTACAGAATAATTCCTTAGCTACTACTTCTAAAGAGCAGGACCACAAAATCCAGAAGTCACAAAATTAACTTGATTCGCACCCAGACCAGTGCACATTTGCATTCCACATACAACTCAAAACACACATGCTGCATCCCACCTAATTTGATTTCTTAATACCTCACAGGCCCAGCACAGATCAGAGCGACAGGAGGCCAATAACAGCTTCTGCCATGCAAACGATGCCATAAAGTACCTAACTTAAAACCTGAAATAGTTCAAATTTATGAAACAGATGAAAATATTTCTATCAGTCGTTCAGCTTTGCAAAGCTGTGTGTACTGTTTGCATTGCGGCAGCTCAGCCCAGAGGAGGGGCCACTTCACAACTCTGAAGTAAAACCTGTTTGGTCAGGATGCATGTAAAGGCATGCACTGGAGATGGACACAAGGCTACAGAAAGATACTAAAAAGTAGTTTGTCACAGGGGCTCACCTCTGCTGAAGTTACACGGCTGCATTTCAAACAGTCGTGGAAGTAAAAGCATTAATATCTTGCCTTTGAGGAATCCTCAAACCTAACATACCACTGATTAAGCATTTTGAGCCCTTTGAAAACATTAACAGTTCTTTTTCAGTATGTTAAATAAGAGATTTGTAAATTTACTAAAAAAAAACGCTTCCGATTTTATAGGACAATTCTTCACACTTGGTTATAGTCAAGATGTTACACACAAGAACCCATAATATTCTCACAGCAGCGCTGTCTTGGGTCTTTGCTGCGCTTGCCAGTCTTGCCTGTGTGAGAGCTCAGCTGCATGTGGGACATACACTTATGGAGGCACAGCCACGCAAAACTGTATAGCATAAGTAACTTGCTTGTAATTTTCCTAAAACTTGTTACAAAAATATAGCCAGCTTTCATGCTTTGATTTTCTGATAAAGAAAATGGCTTAAGTGTATTCACTTACCCATTTGATTTGAATCTCACACTTTGATGGTACAAAACTTTGATGGTACAAAACTTTGAGCATCTTACAAAACACAACGTGATCATATGATCTTGACATCAACCCTCTCCCACAAATTCTGGACAGATTTGGACAAAAAGTAACAGGATAATACAATTTAAGGTTAAGACTACCATATACTTTTTTCAGGCACTGCACTAACATATGCTGGAAGCACACTGGTCTAGTTCAATAAGGAACTGGTGAATTAAAAAAGCCTGTATAGATAGAATTGTTGGGTTTGTATCATATTCATTGTTTCTAAATAACAATTCTTCAAAAGCAAGTTAAGTTAGCCATTGAGTGAAATCTTGCTAGTAATAATAATTAAAAAAATCCTCAAAGAACATCCAAAAGAGTAAAATATCACTTCTCTATAGAAAATTAATATAAAACACAACTGCTTGAATTATCTCAAACCATCAGAAGTTTCCTTTTTAGGCTCAGAATATTTGAAAGCAATTGTTTAAAAAGCCCCTCCTGGAAGCATACAGAGGTCATGAGAAGGTCTACTTGTGACATAACTGCCTTCCAAATTATGGCTAGATTATTGCTTTACAGGACACAAGTATTTTTATTACTGTGACATGCTTGCACTGCTGTAAACCCTGGTTAAGAGGCAGTCATGGATTACATCTTGAGAGAGAAACACCATAAAATAAAGGAAACTTCTATGAACCCAAATCTCCTCTGATCAAGGAAAAAGAAAATAAATGGTAGAATGCACAATGGAAGAGTCCTGAGTTTAAGCCAATCATGGAGAAAAAAAGACATGGGTTTAAAAATAACACCATTAAGCACAGATCTGTCTTTGAGCAACACTGCTGTATATAAAGTTTTTGTGATGCTGTCTTGCTTAAAATCTCCATTTTGCCTAGAATTTGTTCTATGGCTAGATTTACACCTTTTCCCCCATAGTCCATTAGAACTCTTAAATGGATGTTTATTTACTAGGAAACAAAGAAAAGCACTGGCTGACAGAAGAGCTTTGCCATTCTGGTTAGACAAGATTGCCATTTGTCATGTTTTAGTAATGCAGTAAGAAAATTAGCCTTGCCTGCTCTCAAGCACAAAACAGTCGCACTTAAGGTACTGGACAGAAACTGAGAAGAGGACACTACTTTGTCTACCCAAGACTATTCTGCATGAATTTTGCTAAATAAGTCTCTACCCCAATTCCACAGATAAAAAAAAAAAAGAAAAAAGAGAAAAAAAAAGAAATTACTATAATCTACATTTTGCATGGCTTGCTTTGCATACTTTTCCTAAACTACTTGCTTTCAGGAGTTTGTCCATATCAATACGTACTGGGACTAGGATCAATGGGTGATAATGTCATACTATCATAATTCCTACTTAGCTACTGAGAAATACCATTACCATGAACATGGCAAAGACATCTTTTTCAAATGCTTGATGAAAATTGCTTCATGACTAGGAAAAGGCCCTGAAGTTGCAGTGTTACTGTGAGGATGCACAGGCAGGTGAGTGCCACAGGAGAGGCAAATACTATGTAATAACAGAAGAGGGGAAGGACAACTCCAGATTTCTCAAAAGTCCAACTCTGCCACTACTTCCCCTGAGGTGTGAGTGCAATTGAGCCCCTCTCTAAAGCAAGATAAATAGATATCAAATTTTATCTAATTCAGTGATACACACTACCTAAAGCATTTTAGCATTTTTCTAGGCTTCTTATTGGGACGGTGAAAGCGAATAATAGAATATGTATTCATCCTGCACCTTGAGCTATTTCTCCACTTTGAAGGTACATTATACGCATCAAGAAAATGTGCTCCAATACACAGTATGTGAACCTTTCTCTTTTGACGTTCTGCTCTAAAAATTATTTGTAACTAGGGAAAATACATTGTGTTCCACTATGCAAATAGCAACTTCCCTGTATAATTATAGTACTTTTTGCTGAGAATTGCATCATGACTAGGATACTACCAAGAGGACAAACATTTAACCACTATTCTTAGTTTGTTAGAAAATTTTTCCCACATTACATAAACATGTATACACCCATACATGGGCAGCACCATCAATCTTTTTGTTGTTTTTACTTTAGTAAAGTAACAGTTATTTTTCATTTCAGTAGCTTTATTTTTGTTAGTGTTATAAAATAGGTATTAAATTTTCTCCTTAGCTTTCTTCACTATTGTTCTTCCCTTGTCTTTACCGCAGTTGCCTTAACTTTCTGTAAAATGAGACCGTAAAACAGGATTAGAAAAATGGGCATGCCGATTCCAAAATATCCTTAAAACTTCAGTAAAACAATTCACTTCTAAATGCATATTCAACAGAAAAGGGGATTGTTGAAGAGTTTCTCCTGATGTTTTCATAAAATGGATAGGTGCACATCTGACAAAAGAAGAAACAGGATGTATTTCTAGTTTGTACACATTAACCAGAAACACCAGGAACAAAACATAGCAGATTATTCAAAATATCATCTAAACTTTACAAGCTCTTCCATAGGTTGGCCAGAAGTATGAACCATGCAAAATTCTTCCGAACAGATGCAGCCTTTTATCATTTTACTTGTACACATATCTATGTCAAAGAGTCAGCCAGCTCAGGGTAACCACACCTGAGCAAGTCACATTATAAGATGACACAGAACAGCTACAAAAGAATTTACCAGCTTCAAAAGAATTTACGTATGTGTTCAAGTGCTATATTAAACTGGAAATTAAAAGGTTGGATCTTAACCTCTTTGAGAATCACGATCAATATGATGCAGCTTCCTCAGAGGGCCAGGGACAAGAGGGAATAAGGGCATGGTATTTTAGCTCTACAGGGTAGAAGAAAATCTTGATTTTCTTCTCAATACAAGCTCTACATTTATACAATGAACACGTGGCCAACTAAATGCAAATTTTGAAAATAATCCTTTTATCATAAAAAGGTACGGTTGTTGCTTTTAATGAGGCAACATTCAAAACACATTGCTATTGCTGTTTCTGAAAGTAATACATTTTTTTATTCCACAAACTACGCTTTGCTTTGTTTGTATATGCAAATGTTCATGCATATTTGGAACCTGACCGCAGCTATGCTGCTAGCACTACTGCTTGTATGCCTGTTGACTAGCAACTCTTGTACAAAGTATCTTTCTGCTTGCCTTTCCCTATGACCAATCTATAAAGAAACTGTCAAAAATCCGCCTAATTGAAGTCAATATCCATCACAATTTGGGTGCATGCCAAAACATAGACATGACACAGAAGTAATACCACTGAGAAGTGAGGCCCTGCTATCAGTCAGGTGAGCAGTGACAGACACCCATTGCCCTGTAATCCCAGGCTTCTCAACAGCCCTTGGCGGTACAGCCCATCAAGTCCTCCTGGTCTGCCTAATGGAGGAGAGAAGGTCTAGAGCAGCGGGGAGCGCTAAACAAAGACTGTTTACTTCCTACACCAAAAGAAAAGGGACAAGAAACTGTGCTTCACTGTCCAAGGATTCAGTAAGTCCTTCAGGAGACAAGCCTCCTGACATAAAACTTTGCCTTTTAAACAGCCAGTTGGAGAAGGAATAAATTGGCATGGATCCAGCTGTTAGCAACATGCAGGTAACATACAGCTCCTCTTATCTTTTGCCTCATATGACTATTTCTTTGTCTTCACCAATAATGGTTTGTTGGGGGACAGTAGTTTTAAACGCAAGACAAAATATGCAATACTTACCACAGCTTAAAATTTACATAGAGACAAGATCTGCCAGGTACGTACAAATCAACATTGCACACCCCTTCCTGGGGTTGACTTAATCAGTTTTAACTTTCTAGAGAAACTAAATAGTTGTGTCCCCACTATGGTTTTCATAGCTTACATATTCTAATTATTTCACAGAATCACAGAATCATATAGGTTGGAAAAGACCTTTAAGATCATAGAGTGGCCAGCAGGACTAGGGAAGTGATCGTGCCCCTGTACTCCAGCACTGGTGAGGCCGCACCTCAAATACTGTGTTCAGTTTTGGGCCCCTCACTACAAGCAAGACATTGAGGTGCTGGAGCGTGTCCAGAGAAGGGCAACGAAGCTGGTGAAGGGTCTAGAGCACAAGTCTTATGAGGAGTGGCTGAGGGAACTGGGGTTGTTTAGCCTTTGTTTAGAGAAAAGGCTAAACTCTCTTTGTTTAGAGAAAAGGAGGCTGAGGGGAGACCTTATTGCTCTCTACAACTACCTGAAAGGAGGTTGTCGAGAGGTGGGGGTCGGTCTCTTCTCCCAGGTAACAAGTGATAGGACGAGAGGAAATGGCCTCAAGTTGCACCAGGGGAGGTTTAGATTGGATATTAGGAAATTTTACTTCACTGAAAGGGTTATCAAGCATTGGAACAGGCTGCCCAGAGAAGTGGTTGAGTCGCCATCCCTGGAGGTATTTCACAATGAATGTGCTTTTTTGATCCGAGAAGATATTTTGCCTACACAAATACAGCATGCTAGCAAAGAGCAGCTGCTACTGTAGACACAGCACTTCCTATGAAACCTGTGCTTTGCGCACGCATTTTAGAAGTCACCCCTCACCCATGCCTGAGCTGTCCAAGTAAAACAAGCTATACTGGTAAAAAACACACTTTGCCTATAACTACACTTGACTTTCTTCCAGCGCAGGTGTACTGTCAAAAACATTCTTCATACCCTGACCAACAACGCCAGAAGACATTTGGAGCAGAGACAAAATGTACACAGGTAAACGCCCAACTTTTCCACCGGGTGATTCACACGTTTCCTCCAGTGGCACTCTAGGCTGGTACACCACAGTACCTACCTGATGCTTCCCTGAAAAGCCTGATTTACTGGGATTACACAAATCAGACACTGCACGTGCAGGGGACGATGCAGTTGCATACCTCCTGCTCAGGAGCCCACAGAAGACGGCAGCCAAGGCAGGGCGGCTGCCCCTGTCCAGAGCTCCTTTCCAGGGGCCCTGGGGGAAGCAGGGACAATTAGGTGCAGACCACAGAATGAGCTACCAGACCCGAGATGCTCGAGTACGCTATATGACAGCACACCACAGTAACCAGAGCGGTAGGGTCTGGGGTCAGAACCAACCTTCAGTTCTTGTCTGCCTTCCATCTAGTTATGCCCATAGTGAACCCAAAGCTTAATTAGCCAAAGCACATCTTCCAGAAACGCATCTGGTTTTAACTTGTATATCTGACAAGAAAGAAAAATCAGTTATTTTGCTAAGTAATTTGTTTCAATGGCTGATCACGTCCACTGTTAAAATGCATATCCTTTGAATATTTGAAACCTCCTAGCTTTAACATCCATTTATGTTTCCAATTATGATTGTTATCCTTTCTCTGTTAGATTATAGCTTTCTTCTTCCCCCCTCTTTTTTTAACTTCATTAGCTAGATATTACATTCACCTCTTGACCTTCTGAGAAACTAAAAAACCCCACCTCCTTATGTCTCATTATTAGAAATATTTTTTCCAGTCTTTAAATACCACAGGTCTTTTCTGCCTTTCTAATTTAGAAGGGATTCAAGTGCCTACTCAAGACAATGTAAGCACAACTGATCAAAAGATCTGGAGCTGTTCTTAAAATCTTAGTAGGGATAAACAAGCATGCAGAACTTTATCTGGATCTTCATTCCCCAACAAATTAAAGGACCATTTTTCATTTAATAATGTTGCAAGTTTAAAATATTTAAGTTTCTAGCATTTAGAAATTCAGAGAATATTTGCATCCTAAGACAACAGAAAGGATGCTAGCAATCATTATTTGAGCAAGGAAAGAAAAATCTATAAAATCATCAATTTATTTACATTTTCCAGACAGAAAAGCTATAAATATAATATAGCCCTTGTTTTATAAATATTTAATCATCTTAGTAACAATTAGGATCATTTCATCCCACACAGGTTACTCTACTTTTGATTAAAAACTTCAAGGAGGAAAAAAAAAAAAAAAAAAAAAGCTTGTTTTTCTTGTAATCCATTTTCTTCGCTTTCTCACTCACAACCATGGGGGGGCAAAAAAGCCACAGCATGATGATCATTCAAAATTAGGTTGTAAGAAACAAATGGAGAGCACATGGCAAAAACGTTATGTCCTCTTCCACATAAAATTAGCTCTTTATCACTGTGTTGCTTCCACTGTAATCCTTGAATACCTTTGAGCAAAGAGCAGTATTGATTCGAGTCAAATTATCAGACCCAAGGGACTGTGCAGAAAGGAGTGGGGGAAGATGATACAGCCTAAAACCTGAATGAGTATGTCTCATCATCCACTAATATGACCATTAGTGTGGAAAGCTGCTCAGTTCCACTTTACTGCCCACTGTCTCCAACGCCTTTCTCATTCTCCCCCGTTATACTCAGAAAGAGCAGATACCTCCTCCCATCCTTTACAAGGAACGTATTCAGAGAGCAGCAATGAAAGACCCCAAAACAAGTTGTGTCCCCCAACTCCCTTAATACTGTCCTTTGTCTCACTTTAACAATGCTACTTTTAATGTACAGAACTCAGAAAATATATCCATCCATACCTGAACTCGCTGAAAAACATTACCCACCCTCACCCTCTCCATAAACACACTCCATATACTTCAAGGATTGTTGGCCTGCCTGATGGATGAGAAACCCAAGGCTTAACAGATTGCCATTATACAAGTCAGAACTTGCAGGCATTTCCCAGCTTCAACATGTTACGCCTCTACTAAAAGTGAAAGCTGCAGTTTACCCTCTTTGGGGCTTCATTTACTGCCTCATTTCTAATTCCAGATAATCAACTTCCAACAAAACTTGAAAGCTCATGCTCTCTCACCATGCAACAAAGGAAGCCAGATTGTCCTCCTGTACTGTACACATCTGCGTTTGTACCACAACTTCTATTAGCAGATTGTTGCTTAAGAAAAACAGACTGGCAATGAGAAACAGATCAGGAGCTTGGTGTTTGTTCTACTTGTGTAACCTTTCCCAAACAGCCTTGCATTTCAATGAAGGCAACAAACATCTGCTCTGTGCAAATACAAACATTAGATAATCCAAAAGCTGCAATGTTGTTCAAAAATTGGCTGAATGGATACAGAGAAACCCAACTAGATTGACATTCAGATACTCTAAAATTTCTAAGTGAAATTTTTCATTTCTAAAAACCCATTTACAAAAACCCTAATATTTAAATAGTGCTTATGCAGTCAACAAATAAAGGCCATCAATCCCTCTCTTAACAGTGTTCTTTAGTAGTCTACCAACACAAAATGCCGCTAGGATCTTCTGAAACCCTCTGAGGGCATCTTTTGGTGACACAGCTAAGCCACTCTATCAGCTAGCTTCTTCAGAGAGGATTATTCCCATTCATTCCTCCCTGCCCAAACCAACTGGAAATGGTGCATTTTCATAGCGTTCATTTTCTGCTAGTTTAACCCTGTGACGCAGCTCACCATGGAGCAACTGCAGAGTCACTGGATACATAAGAGAAACAGCAGAAACCCAGCTAGGGACAGGAAATCCCTTTCAGGCGAGGTTTGCCCACTATAGTGGCTTAGCTGTACTGTTCAACGGCATGCTTATGCTAATAGCTTCACACATGCGCTTGCAGAGAACAATGCCCAATGTGTGTAAGTACATCGTTTCCCGTATACAGAGGAAAATTACACTTGCTCCATTGTTCCACGCTGCCAGCATGTGGTGTTAAATACCGCTGCAGTAGGAAGTCAGAAGTGCTCCAGAACACAGGAAAACACTTGGAGAAATAGGGGACTCGGACTTGAGACTGGAGAGGGGCAATCCAAGTGGAGCTGTTCAGTGCACACTCACGTGTCAGAAAACAGTTCAGGGACCACAGTCATAGGTTACCAGAAGACAACAATCTCCTGTCAGTCTTGCAATTTTCTGACCACCCTTTGAAGGATCACTCTAAGCAATAACAATAAAGAAAATCAAGCCTGAGCATTATGTCTGAATCTTGAGGTGTGTATGAAGCTTGAAGTATGTATTTTGGACAAATAGGGAATTACTCTCCTAAGGATGAGATGAAGCATGCTCTTAAAGAAACACTTTGTTTATAAATATTTTTTTAATCCTCAGAGATGGATCTATTTTGAAATTGCATTGCCATATTCCAACATGTACTTACAGGGGAACAGAAAACTGCAACTGATTTTCAGGAACATGACAATGAAAATATTTAACCTGTATTGCAATATAGTTTGCAACACAGAAACTGCCTCATCATTATCATACTTACTCATGCTATAGAGCAGATTTATCATGATAAACTCTCCTGCGCATACACAGAAGTGGAAATTCACACTTCTTATTTCCTGTTGACAGTGTCATGGCAGTGAAATTCAAGACTTATTAATCTATCTAGATTTTCAATACATGTAAAATATCAAAAGCTCAATTTATTTATTCAGTCCACTAAATTTCTCCAAAACAGTAAGAAACTCTCTCCCTCCCACCAAATGCCCTTCAGAACCACTATAGTCAGAGTGCGAGCTGATGGACAGAGCAAAAGCAGCAAACTTACACACAACATAACTCCTTTCTGGAGTATAATAGAGAAAAGGGAACTGAGAATTCCACAACGGTTTACTGAAAAACCCAAAACCTTGCTTTTCGTTCCTGAACCATTTTTTAAGGAGAGCTGTTACTTATTGATAGACCTCTCTAATACACAGTGATGCACTACCACTTGTCCTGTATCTGAGCATTGCGATTCCGCTATTGATCACGTCCTGCGTTATTGACTGCAAAATTCTCCCAGAGAGCAAGAGTATGGTGTTTTTTCCTTAAAAGGACAGCATAAAAAGGAAACATGAACTCTAACTTGTTTGAAGCCGCCTCTATGAAAGTAAAATTTATTTTTGTAATCTGTACCAGTGGAGTTGACTTTAAAACACAGCAGTTCCAATTTACTTATATTTTAAATCAGGATGCACAAATATGAATAATGTTCAAAATTTAAGGTGGGAAAAGGCTAGGGCTACTCTTGTTCACATAATATGGGACAGAATTGGAAGAGCCGTTAAAATCTAAATTAATAGACTTGGGTCTCAGAGAAACAGAGCTGCCACACCTATACTGATATCCCTCTAAGTCAAAAGAAAAAGAAAAATCATTCTGTTCTTCTTATCCTGTGCTTTTTTACTGTTGTTACAAATTGATTAGCATTGCACTTGGAAAGGGCTACAATTACTTTGGGAGTGGCTTAAGCACGCACTCCCTCCCTGCCACTGTATCCCCTGTTCCTTGCAAAACTCACTCTTCAGAGCTTAATAATCTGTGACAAAAACTAAACGGTAAAAAAAAAAAGGGGGGGGGGCGGGGGAGGAGCCTGAAAACAAGGGGTTTGGGAAGAAATCCTGCAAGGAAAGGGGGAAGATACTGACAATTTTTCCATGCTTCAAAGATTGGGTCCAAGTGACATAACAACAACTACACGTCCAGCTCTTTTTATCACCTTTTGGACAGTTTCTCTCTCTCATAAAGCTTTGAGGGTAAGTCCCGATGAGATAGACTGCAGTAGCAACATGCCATTTTGCCAAGGGCAGAACTAAGGAACTCGCTGTAGCCTTCAGCTCTTTGCACGCTCACGTTTAGGCTAGCAACTGATGCGGGTATGTAGTCACTGCCTGTCTTTTGTTTTTCAGAACAAGGAGAAAACACATTTTTCCCCTCCCTTGTCTGGGAAACAGGAAATACATTCTTATAAAAACTCTCCCACATACAGACTGGGCAGGAAAAAGGTGGAGTTTGGCAACATTAAGGTTTGTTCTTCAAATGCAGACCAGTAATAATTATTCTAAGGTAAGCAACAGGATGGCTGGGCTTAGTAATGTTTACTCACCCTGGTGCTGCTGTTTTCAAATGTATTTATATTTCATGCAGACTTACCCATCAATGTAAAAATCAGTTATTTTTACCTGAGTTTTCAGGTGGTTAGACCCTTCTATAGACTTTATTTACCTTTAAATAAAGGCAACAAATGCAAAGAAATACACCTTTTTAAATAACTGTACAAGTTAATTAGTTCTTAAGCTCCTTATAAAGTGGCTAGATATTTTTATCCCTATTTTATAAATGAGACTATACTGTTTCAAGTGCAGAATATAGCTCCCCAGAGCACACAAAAAGTTCTACATCTCCACTTCAGAAACCATAAGCTAGTAGCAATACTGTCTTTAGCTCGGGGGGGGAGGGGGGGGATCATTAGGACAGAAAAGTATGTGTGTTTTCTACAAATGTCAGTCACTTGATAACTGTAACTTGTATGTCTGGAAGGACAGATCTTCTTGTTCATTGTATGCATTCCAGGAACTTATATTAAAAACTAGTAACAAGGAAAAAATTAGCATGAACACAAAGAAGGCTCTCCACTGGAAAAAATCCTGAGATGCTGGTTTGAAACTACCTGTGTATGAGCTACCCGAAAAAAATCCTGAAATAACTTACTAAATCCAAAAGTTAAGTATCTATCTGACCGTCTTTTTTTCAGTAGCCAGAGTCTGGTGTAGACCACCTACATCAGAAATCCAGAACCTATTTTATATAAGTATCGTAGAAGGCCTTTCTAGCCATTGTTCATGGGGGAAAAAAAAAACCCAACCTTAGGAAAAAATTTGAAAAGTTGAACCATGGGAGCAGCTGTGGATGACACAGAAGACACTGAAGGAATACAATCATGATTGCCTATCCTCAGTGGGTACCCAAGAACATATATATAGTTCGCCTTTTGTTTTTATATGGGGTGTCCTAGCCTACTTTTAAAATGCAAAATTTTACATGAGATTACTCTTTGTAGCATGCTCTAAATTCATGAGATTACTCTTTGTAACCTGTTCCAAAATCATTCTAGGCTTAGAGCTTTTTAAAATCTTTTCATCACACAGGGATGGCACAATTTGGTAAAGACATTAACTCTTATCTAATTTAGATCCCAAATTGGTTATCCGGCAGAAAAAAAACCTGGAATGTGCTCAGTATCCAGTTCTTTCAGAGTTTATGCTGCCTATATTAAGAAAAGCTCTAACATTCATGGAGTGCTATTAATCAGCAGCTCTCACAATGGTTTAAATCACATTTTTCTTTTCTGTAGCATGTGCCTCCAACATAAATTTGCATAATATGCCTGTGTCACATATTACTGCATCATAGCATACATACCACGACTTCCAGCTCATGCAAGTGCAGTTCATGCACGTACCCTGACACATCCACTCTGTCAGTCCCCCTCCCTTCCCCACATGCCAAAATCCCCAGCTCTCTACCCATTCCAGGAGTCTCCAAGCATGAAAATACAACCCAGCTAGTTTTCCAGCTTGTTGGCCAGAGACAACAGGCTCTCCTGTCTTGCTCTTTGCCATAGCTGCCTACCTTTTCTTCTCTATCTCCTGAGCCTTGGATCCAGTTGCAAGGACAGTGGCAAGGAGCACACCATGCAGTTGGCTCCCATGCTAGAAAGGGGACCAGTCAGGCATTCGGGGCAGGCAAGCTCTGCGAAGAAACAAACCACTCCCAGCACAGACAACCTCCTCTGGCATTACGGCGCAGGGTCCTGTGCATAACAGCTCTTACTGCACTGCTCCAATGCTCCTGGCTTCCAGGTCACCTCGGAAAGGTATCAGCATTGGTTCCAGAGTTCGAGGCACTCCCCAGAAGGCATTTCATACCTTGTGGCTTGGAAATGGCTACAAAAAGCTATTAAAAGATAATTTTCTGATCGCAAAGCCTTCTCCAAAACAACAATCAGCCCCTACACAAATCTGCCTGGTCCCTTCTATGTCAGACAACAGGAGGGAAACCAAAGAGAACGCAGAGTACTCTTCCATGAAAAGAGGTGTTACAGACCTAGAAAAATAATGTTTTGAAAACAGCATTTTTGCTTAAACCATATTCCAGAACACAAAAAGAAAGGTCCCTCATGACACGAATGGTCAGTACAACCAGCACAAATAAAAAAGAAATGCTCCTTTAGCAACATGGTTGATTTTGTGTAAAAATCTAAGTTGCACAGTAAATGCTTGGGTAACTCTAGAGACCCCCAGTATCCCCTGGCGTTGTGCAAGCTAAGATGCAGCACAGAGCTCCAACTGGCCTCCTCCAAAGTGATCTTTCCCCGCTTGATGGCATCACACACTAAGTTTGGTATGTTATCCACCTTCACAGAAAGCATCTAACATCCAAACTGCTTAGTATTAGAGCGCTAAACTGGGTGGGAGTCAATCTATCTCAAAAAGCCATATTCCAACCACTGCGAAATCAAATTATTTTAGAGAAAAGATGGCACGAACCTGCAAAAAATCTGATTTCTTTCAGTTCCTGAATAGCTACCTTAATTTGTGCTTGTTGAGGTCAGACTGAACAGTCTTTTAGAGGTGAAAAAAATGATTTTTTAATAATCTTAAGTGCAGTGAGAGTCCTGAGCATATAACAAAACACAGCATTTAACCCCATAAAAATATTTAAATATGTAGTCAATGTAGTTCCTCTTCAGAATGTTCTATGAGCCATCATTCATTACAAAAATCCTGACAAGCTCCATGAAATCAAATTATTATGAAAAAAATTATTAAATTCCCCTCAGAAAAATGCCATGTTACTGTATCAAGAATATACTCATAATTAAAACTGACTGGGAAAGCAAAGATTTGTCTTCGAAAAGAATAGGTTCAACACCTCTGAGTAATGTAGCTGCACAACTGCCATGAAATAAAGCTCCAAGCCAATAAAACCTGACATGCACATAAAGTCAGCGTGGTGCTGTCAGCTACCTAACATTCAGCATTAGAGTCTTTCCTGCCAATGCACAATGCTTCGTTATCTTTAGCATCCATGAGCATTGCTCCTGTTCTCTCCCACACAGAATTAAGTTAAAGAACTCGCCTTTTTTTTTTTTTTAGCTGGGCTAGCAGCACCAAGCAAAATGCTGGTTCATCCTGCATCATTGGCAGGACAAAGCTTTGGGAATTGAAGATCTTTTAAAAAATCATTAACAGGTTTTGCTTTATTTTTCTTTCTTAGCTTTAGAACAGACCATAATCAAGAGTCCCCTCAATACAGCTACGAGGAAAGAAACCTCAATTTACATCATCATTATTGTAGGTATGGTTTGACAGTGAGTAAGGGAAGGAAACAAGCTCCCAATCTACTTTAATGGAAAGCTTGAATTCACTGAAAAAAAGCTTTTAAAAAGGCTGTATTTAATGTATTTGTTCATTATGCTTTCACAATAATAACCAATTAAAAAAGCTCTAGTCCTCAGAGCATCTTAGGAGGAAGAAGCAGAAATAAACTGTCCATTGCATATCAAGCTACTGAATCTGCAATTCACCATAACTGGTGTAAAAGTTTAGAGTTAATTTACTGCCCCTAATTATTATGAATGAACTATAAATTGGGATGATAAATTAGTTCTGGTGTACAACAGATAAATTATATGTCTACTTTTAGTGGACGCTTCTTACCCTGAATATATACTACCTTCATTATAAGCCCTGACTATGCTACATACTCCACAAAGCAGTTTACCTGGGGGGAGGGAGGTGGCATAGAAGGTACCAAAAAAAAAAAAAAAGTTAAGTGTCTGAAGTGTTTTGTTATTCCCTGTTCTGGCCCCAGGTTGTTAATGGAACATCTCCATAACATTCAAATCTTAATGGGAGCATTTATCACCGCCTGAGATTCCGTATAAGAGCAAGGATGACAGTTTCCTTTAATTTGTGCCACAATATTGTTTTATATCAAGAGGTGAGATGTTTCCAGTAAGTAAATAAATATGGGGATGGGGCTGCGGCGCATATTCTAGAGGAGTTCTGCATTAAATCTTTGCTTCTGGTAGAGCCTAATAAAATATTTGTGAAGAGTTACTGTTAGCTGCACAAAGATAAGCTATATTCCTATAGGTTATTCTTTGATTTAAATATTTCCAAAGGGTAGGAGACTGATTAGGCCAGTTTTAAGAGTATGCATTAAAATTAGCATCTTTCTATGTCACAGCCTGAGATTTTTATTTCTTAACCACTTTTTCACATAAAAACAACAAAGATTTTTCTGACTAAAATATCATCTGGCATAAAGTACTACAGTTTCAGAATTACGAGATTATTCTACACTATATGCTCCACTGATCTGAATAACTGGCTGATCAAGAGGTTACCCCCCCAAAAAACCATTTTATATTTAAATATTTATTTTCTCAAAGTCATCTACAACATTCACCATGAAAAAGGCCCAGTTCCAAATCCATATTTGGAACAGCTCTATTAATATAACAACAATGACTCACAGTGCGAGTTCTAATGAAATCTTCTATTTAGAAGCATTATAATACTTTCCCCGTATAAGGCTTACAGTTTAAATCTTTACGCATACATTGTTAATGAACATAAAAATACTTAAACTACTTTTGCCTGCTCACACATGCAAAAAAACCCCAAAGAAAACACATGTGAGATCATAAATTTTGTGTTGTAGGACACATGTTACCAGAACAGCCAGGCTGAATATAGAGGACAACAGTTACAAAAATAATACCCACAATCTCTATAAAAGAAACACCATTCCTGAAGGTGATGATTAACTCAAAAGATTCAGAATTACAATTCAATTCCAGAAGGGGTTCAGTATTTTGCACCAAATTTCCATCTCCCTCTACTTGGCAAATGTACTGTCACCTTCTCATGTAAGGTGGACAGTAGCAGGACTGCCCAGGATACATAAATAATGCCAAAATGTGGTGGAATTGCTGCAAATGGTAAGTTCTTGACACCAGATGGTGACAGTGAGACTACTGTCAACCCTGCTGCTTGCTTTCAAAACCCTTGCTTTCATCATTTTGCTGGTTTTGACTGGGATAGAGTTAACTTTCTTCACAGTATGGTGCTATGTTTTGGATTTGTAACGAAAACAGCATTGATAATACAGGGATGTTTTCGTTACCTCTGAGCAGTGCTTACACAAGTCAAGGCCTTTTCTGCTTCTCGCACCACACCACCCCGCCAGCGAGTACGATGGGGGTGCACAAGTTGGGAGGGGACACAGCTGGGACAGCTGACCCCAACTGACCAAAGGGATATTGCATACCGTATGACATCATGCTCAGCATATAAATTTGGGGTAAGAAGAAGGAAAGGGGGGACGTTCAGAGTTATGGCGCTTGTCTTCCCAAGTAACCATTACGCGTGACAGAGCCCTGCTTTCCTGGAGATGGCTGAACACCTGCCTGCCGATGGGAAGGAGTGAATGAATTCCTTGTTTTGCTTTGCTTGCGTGCACGGCTTTTGCTTTCCCTGTTAAACTGTCTTTATCTCAACCCACGAGTTTTCTCACTTTTAGTCTTCCGATTCTCTCCCCCATCCCACCCAGGGGGGAGCGAGCGAGTGGCTGTGTGGTGCTCGGTTGCTGGCTGGGGTTAAACCACAACAATCATCACTCTCCTTCTCCAGCTTTTGACAGCTCCATACCCCTCACCACAGTTCCTACAGCAGAGCCAACGGTAAGGTAAGACGAGTCTTTCTCGGGCAGAGCACTGGGAAGAGCACAGCAATGGGAATCCATACTAACGAACCTCCGAGGCATAGAGCATGCAGCAGCGGTCAGGAACAGCTAGCAGCCCTTTTTGGCTCCACTGCTTGTTGTGTTTGGGGAAAAGGTGCTAGACTGAAATCCTGTCCTAATCATTTGGCTATGTCACCAAGCAGTAATGTGACGGCAAACATGGGATGCAGGGGAGTGGAGTGGGAGCCTTGGGACAAAGTATGTTATAGAGGAAAATTCTGCTGTTTGTGAATGAGAACATTTGCCACCTTTTGCTTGTCCTCAGAGGCTGTTCTCCCTCTATACACACCCAGCAGTTAGAATGTCTGCAGATCTCAGTCTACATCCAAATGCACTACTGAAATATCATCCCTGCATACACGGCAGTAACCCTCCTCCTCCAAAAAAGAACCAAATAAGGGGCATTTTAATGACACATGAGAAGCCACCTCACTTTGTAACTGAAGCATACTGAATGAAAATCACTGTCAGCTTCAGAAAATGGAAGAGCAAACCTGTAACTAAGTTAAAGATGAGCACAAAGGGCCAAGAAAGTACTAAGATCACCTCCAGTCAGGCAGAGTTCAGTCAGCAGTGCTGGCATACTGCATCTTGGCTTACATTTTTTTTTTGAGACCGTAAAGCATTCTGAAGAAGACTCTCCAAAAATAGATTCCCAAACCAACAAAAACTGAAATGGACAATCTACATTTTTTTGCCTTAATCTGATAAATCTGTGCTATGCTTTCCAAGGATAACAGTCTGTACTGCTACCCTTAGATTTTCCCTTTTTTCATGATAGAAACTGTGGTAATTTGGGAGGACTGTAAAGCAGTTCAAACAGCTGCTTCTCCTCAGATAAGATATTTGGGTGTTCATACTACTTCTGTCTGCCAGATGAGCTATTTCAACAGGCTTTCATGAGCTGTTTTCTGTTTGTCACATCCTTTAATGCTATTTTTCCTGCAGTTGCAATGATACTTAATAAAAAAGCCTTCTGAAGCAGACTTAGTATGCTCTTTCTGATTTCTACTTTTTTGGGCAAAACTAACATAAGATATTACTTTTTCTCCTTGGCTTGCTTTGCATCAGTACAAGATGGAAACACACAAGAAAAAGAAATTCTTTTTCAATTTCAGTGCTTGGCTCAAAATCAAGACTCATTAGTTTAAAGCAGTGGCTCGGAACAGAGGAAACAGATCTTGGGGCCAACAATATTTTATCAGAGTCAGTTGAGCTTCCATTAATCATTAAGATACTCCTAAGTATTTTGTCCCCATCCAACTTGAATTTGTTTCAAGGCATGGGTTACTTCTGCCTTTGATTATATATAATCACCTTCATGTACACACATTTCTGAGATGAGCAGGGGAAAAAAAAAAAAAAGAAAAAAAAAGCATCTCCATGCAGGGTAGAACCCAAAGAGCATTTTCAGAAGGAACTAGGGCAGCACTGGGCAGGAGAAGGGAGATGTCAAACTATTTGAATTCTCAGTTGAAACACCGACATCACAAGTTAAGCACAAACTTTTCAAGAAGGTTGAGCAAGTGCTCCTCAGCAGCACAGGCACCGACTGAGATGCTAGCTGCAAACACTGCATTTTCAAAGCTTTCACCCATGCCAGATTTCTGAATGCATGACCCAGCTACATTCCTTTGGCACTTAAAAACATCCCAGGAAAACTTGCCACACAGCAGTTATTCAGCAGTGCAGTCAGGTACAGTAATGATGAGAAGATAAAAGTTATTTAATTAACATTTAACCATTTTACTTTGTGCTACATATTTGTTTCAACAAATAACCTCTTGTACATGCTGTTCAGTTTCCATTACCATGAGTTTGGGATGGCTGCTATGCAGGAGTTGCAGAGATCATTGCTTAGTTTTAACAGTCATCTTCAGACAGTTGTCAAGTTTCTAAAGCTGCACTAATTTAGAAAATATTGCAGACCAAGCGTACGCTGCATGGCCTTGTCAAAATTGCCATGCCAAGCACAAGAGAGCAATGAGGCATCATGTGGCTCACTGACCAGGGCCATCAGAAATCCCAATTCAGGTGCAATTTCACCTAGTAGACTGTTTATCAGTATATCCTATAATATTTGAAACAAGGTCGGCAAGTTCCCAGCTGCCCAAAGGAGCTCTTCACTTCTACAATTGCACAATCTACTTAACACTGCAACAAAGCTTTCCTACGAGTGGGCATGGCCATTGTGAAGGCAAACCAGCATGGGCACAGCTCTGTCTGCACCGCTACAAAGGTTATAGGAATGCATAGGCCCATACACTATGATTTTAAAAGGCACAGGAAGCTTAGATCACACCACCAAAGTTCAAGCTGCGTATTTGTTTTGGGTGGGTTAAGGTCATATCTTGTGAAATGCATGCTCGGATTTACACCCTTCCTTAAACTTAAGTCATTAGGAGAAAAAGAGGAAATAGATGTGTAATAAACAATATTCATTATTTGACACCTTACCAATGTGCAAAGACTTACAGTGACTATCAGTAATTCCAAATGCTAAAGGGACAAGAGAAGACCAAAAAAAACCAGCATTTGCAAAGAGAAAAAATGATGCTGAAATGATTACAGTGCCACTGCATTTTCCACTGTCAATAAACACAGCACCAAACAAAGGGATATCTCCCAAGTTAAGATGACCTTCAAAAGAGATCGTTTATAAAAAGAAACTTTGCAATGCAAAGAAATATAATCAGCACACTGCATGTTAGCACATAACAGCAAAGCTGACTTAACAACATTGTCGAAGAGATGCTGGCAGGTAAGATTTCTACCTCAGTCTCAGCAAGATAAGGTAGGTCTCCTAACTCAGTGTCCTCTGATGAATCTCAGCACCAGATCCATCTCCACAAACACGTGTAACCATTACCCACTTCAAAAAGCAAGAACAAACATGCCCATGTCCAGTGCGACCTGCTCAAAGAATACCTATAAATCACTGTTTCTAAGTGAAACTCTGGATTTTACATGTGTTTCCAGTATGTATGCGTACAGTTCTTACACTAGTGTCAACTGAGGTACAATGGAACAGGAGAAAGGCTAGGCAGGGGGAGCTTTTTGCTGGTATTAGGTTTTGAAAACATTTTCAAGTATCTTAGCTCCCCTTGCAGTCTTCCTCCTCCTTTATGAGTTTACAAGTGCAATCAGAGCCTGACCAAACCATACCCAAAGAAAAAACTAATTATTGTGATGACTCTTGCTACAGTTCCTTGTTTACAAGCAAAATTAAAAACAAGAATCAAGATTTTCCTGAAAACTGGATCAATTATCTGCAGTTTTGGGGAGTACCTTATGATGTCAAAGACAGAACTATTAAAAGGAAAAGTGAGTATCTTTATGCAAAAGATGTACGGGTCTTCACATAACCCCTGTATCCTAAAGATTGGGCTTCTCCAATCACCCTTCTTGGTTGCCTCATCCAAGATACCAGCATCATCTAAAACAAAAACACTATCTAGAGCTTGATAAACAAATCTGCAAGAACTTAATGAGTTAGGCATGGTTTATTTACTTTAAGAACATCTGGATACAGTACATAAGGAGAACAAGAAGTTGCACTTCTGTTTTAACAGTTGAGGGTTTAAACAGAATTCTTGTTCTCCCTCACAAATGCTAAGTTACACCCTTTAACGTGAACTTCCTGCAAATTCAACAGCTCCAGTTTACAAAATATGATTTGATACAGTAGGAAGGTGCCAAACATAGTGACTCTTGATGTAAAGAATTCCCTCCTATTGCTCTTGATGCACAACTTTTTATGTTTTAATATTATTAAACATTTAGCACAACACCACCTTGTCTGATTCAGAGTATACTTGGGAAGTTTATCACTATACTGTGCAGTTACGTCTCTGAACACGCTGATTATCTTGAGGTACTCACATTTGGCTGTACAAACCACCTGCCTTTTTTTTTTTTTTTTTTTGGAAAAAGAAAAAAAAAAAAAAGAGAGAAGCTCAGTTTCATGCACTACACTGTAAACAGTAATCCCACAGTAACTATGTCCTCACCATGTGCAGGTACCTGCTGCAGCAGTGTTTGTATTTGTCCTACAACATTCCACCCCAATGAGCTCCTCTCTCCCGAAGTGACCTGTGCTACAGGGTGCCGTTCCACCTGACAAGTGGAACACACTGGCCCAAACAAAAACCCCTAAAGATCAAAACAAGCCTTTCTGCTGACACGCCAAAAGTTTAGGCTAAACAGGAAAACACACTCGAAGCTCTTTTTCCATTACCTTGCATTATTAAACCATCTAGGCAAGAGATAAACATAAAAGGAATTTCTTTAATTAGATAAATTCACTCCTCAGCATCTGTTGTTTAATAGAGCAAAGCACATCAGCATGTTCGAATCAGATAATATTGGAGTCTCCCACAAACTCACAGTTGAAGCTTCTTTTTCATGCAAGCATTTGGGTGCCCCTCGTTTTACTCACTGTAATACAACACTTCCAGTTAAATGCTTGCCATAAAATGTAATGCCAGGTATGCACTGGGCCACAACAAGTGAAATTCCTTAAAATGATTATGCAGCATCTTGCAAGTTAGAACAAGGCAGAACAGATGCACAGGGTGATCTTGCACAACTTAAGGGAAATAAGTTCTATACCATGCATTAATTTTTAATAAACCTCAAATCAATTAAAGATTGTGCTTCCCATAACTAAAATCTAAAATATTCCTTTAACATAAGCAATATCCATTATATTTTGCATTTCAGCACCATTTCTTAATTGACTCTAAATTAAGATCATCTCTCAAAGGGTCAAAAACCTCTGCCAAAAAAACCAAGTTAATGCTAATATATTCTTAAGCTCTATCTACTACAAACTCAATCCCATTGAGTGACAAACTCATCTTACAGCTTAGAACCAAATACTGTAAGGTAGTAACTTTCAATTATGTTTGATTTTGTATGCAGTCAGATAATGGAATTTTTATTACAGTTATAAAGAAAATTTAGGGATAAGCCAGGAAGATGTTAGCATCCATCTACTTTGCCATTAAAAAAACCCTAATCCAAATCTAACCTAAAAATTGTTTTAAAATCAAATTTAAACATATATTGGCAAAACAAAGGTCCCTTCTAAGTGGCATTGTGCAAGCCAGTGCAGGCAAAAACAGTGCAGACCAGCTGAAGAACATTGCCAAAGTATTTCCTATCTGATCTGCTTGCACTGCTATATGCCTCTCTTGTGCAGAGATTGCCCATCAAGTTTGCAATGGACCAGCAACTAGGCAGTTTTGAGCTAGTCTGCACACTGGTACTCTGAAATATATCTGGGCTTTTTCAGGAATGCAGCACTAAGCCAACTGCACCATGAAGCACTTATCACAATGCTTACTCAGTACAGAAGGTTAAAAGCAGCAGCAAAGTAAAATGACACTCCAAGACTAACAACTTTCTTCATTTCTCAAGTCACCTGCCAGGTACTAATAAACAGTTAACACAGTGCCATGGAAGTACAAGTCCTCTTCAGGTATGCTGTGCTGAGAAATAAAATTTATATCGTATGAAGACATAGAAGAATCTGCTTTAGTGAAATCAAATGCAATTATTAAAAAAAACCCCACTTTCACCTGAAAACTCTCTTATTTTCAATTATTACAAAAAGATTCCTTACACAAGGAACATCTAGTTAGTTATCTTCTTTACAGTAATGGTATATTGTCTGTTACTGAGGAGGATTTAACAGTAATCAGAGAGAAAAAAAAACACACCAGTATTTTTAAACCCACAAAACTAGTGAAGTAACTCAGAGGAGTTTTAAGCACTTCAAACTAAACTAATTTTTTAGACTGACTGAATTTAAAGTAATTTGTATTCCCTATCAGGGAGCATCACATTTAATGAGTTTAGCTCTTGTTCATATCAAAAGCATGAGGTGCTTGCTGGCAAATGCTTAAAATAATTAACACAGGCATCTCTTCGGGAATCACACAGTTCCTAATGCTTTGGTGGTTTTACTCAGCAGATCCACCTCATTTTAACACACAGACAACTCTAACCTGCCCCCACCAAATGCACACACTTTAAAAGCAAATCTAACAAAACGTAGAAGAAAGCAAGCTAAATAAACTGCGTATTTCATATGCTGCAATCCTCCACTCTTTTTGAGACAAAAGACTTGGTCATTATTTCATGTACCCCGTCATTAGAAAGAAAAATAAAGGCTTCCGTTTTCACGCGGTTTTAATGATGAAGATTCAAAAGAGGATACAGGCTCTTTCTTACCCGTTCAGCGTGTATGAACCATTCCTCTTGAGTCTCATACTTGCAGATAAGAATCTTAGGAAAAAATCCAGAATGAGGTGGTTTGTCTTCTGCTAGACCAGAATACAGGCACCTGTTCGGTGGTTGTGCTTTTTGTTCACCAGGGGATCTCTTTCCTGTTTCTCTGAGTCATCAGTGAGGAACAATGCAAAACCACCACCAGAGCCACTTAGCAGGAAGCCCAGAGGAAACTGCCTGCAGCCAAACAAGAGTCCGGAGGTGTAAAATCTCCCCAACACACCTCCAACAAAATCTTGGAGCTCACCAAGGAAAAAAAGTAGCAAAAATTCATGGAGAAGGGTTTTAAAAACCCTTAACTGGTCCCTGCATGTGCAAGAATAAATCTTGCAGAAAGCTGTGTTTTATTGGTGAGCTGCTCTTCTTCCAATTAGTCTGAAAGCAGCTTTAGATCTATTCCCTCCTTTTCAGGAGCCCTGCTGTGACTATCACTCAAGTATTCAGCACTACTCTCAGAGCACAAGGCAACTAAACAATAAGCCCTAAATAATAAATACTCGGACTTTTTCGTGTTTTTTCTCACCCTAATATCAAGTTGGAAACTACACATGTGGAAAGGGATACACAATTAGTGGTTAAGAGGTTTATTTTCCTTGTAGAAAGTTAAAAACAGGCAGATCTAAAGTCACAGTCGAATGCTACAGAGAAAGATATCCTCTAGCAGTCCAGTCCTGGGCAGGCTGCCCTGCATAAATCACACGATCACACTGTCTCTGATGAGGCTGTTTTCCTTCCCTTTCTGTTCACCATACCATTCCCTGATAGCTGTGAACTAAGCAGCTGCACAGCTTAACGTCTAGACCAGAGGGGTGAATCTACCACACAAAGCAAAAATTACTCCAAATAATTGCTGATCGTTTACTGCCTGTGAGCAAATCGACACTGACTCAAGTAATAAATCACATGAAAAACATTTTTAACAATGAATGTTGAAATCACTGTCACTTGTGGCCTAGGTGAAACTACTGTAGGATACTGGGAAAACTGCACGATAGCCAAATATAAAGATTAAATATTTACTACCTAAACAGAGGGAAGCAATGGGTAGGGTCCCACAGAACTCTGGCTTGAGTAAAACATTATTCTGTATTTTAATGGCCCAAATGTCTAAGGACAATATGTTTGTCAAGCTGAATTTTCATCTTGATCCCATCTTTGCATTGTTCTTTCAGATTTATCATCTGAAAATTTAACAGTTATAGAAAAACAGCCTAAAAAATAGGAGAATTGTTTATTTTCTTTCTAGGTGCCTGAGTTTATAGAGTTAGGTGTAATCAAGTATACCTGCATAGGCACTGATCAGATCACAAATGTTGAGGAAAAAAAAGGTTACAATGAATTACAGGCTGAAGAAATCAACAACGTTGTACTGTTGATAAAAGGCAATGAGACTGAGCTGTACAAATATGCTCCGTCTGCAAGATGGAAAGTAATTCTCAGCATCTATCAGGCCTCATCTGGAGTACCATGCCCAGCCCTCGGCACCCTACTTGAAGACAGATGTAGAATTAGCTGGAGCCCAGGGAGCAGCAAGAAGAATATTGTCTCTCTCACAGAGGAGAAAACTGAGGGAGGAAAACAACATAACACTTTCCAAGAATGTAGAACACTGCTGTAAAGAGAAAGGAAACATAACATTCTTCCTGCTCTATCCATCACAAAGGGACTTGAATTAAGCAAGAAATAAACCAGGTTTGTATCAGATTTTTTTGTTTGAGGGGGTTTTTTTGTTGGTAGGGTTTTGTTTGTTTGTTTGTTTTATAAGTACAGGAACAGCTTACAGAGTCTCCATTATTGCAGACCTTTGAGACAATCTTGTTCCAGGGCTGGGGACTGACTAGGTGACCTCTACAGGTGCGTCTCATCCCCAGCTTTTTATGATTTGCTTCCATTGCTAGCTGGAAGAAAGAATGAAAATTGTGCTGTGTAACCACATGAGGGAAACTAGCTCAAGTCAAACCAGACTAGAGCATGCTTTAGATTTTTTTCCTCAGAATAAATTATACTGGCCAGGACTGCAAATAGGTCCAATACATTACCACCACAGTGGTAGCAGCACTCTGCTTTTATCATATACATCATGGGAGAGAATTACACTTCATGTGCTTCTCAACCATCAACTTTGCAAAGATCCTGCCTACCTGCTGGCTGGCACCAGGGCCTGATTCTTCCAGTTGCTATGGTCAGGCACTGCTGTCCCTCAGGAGTGACTGAAGATTCACTATGGCCACAGAAGAACTAGAAGTTAGGTCCCTGCTAGCAGCTACCTGCCAGCACTGGATAAAGCAGAGACACATTCTTGGAAGCTTATCAAAGAAAACTAGGACTATTTATTTGGTTAATAATTTAGAGAAGAAAAAATAGTTAAAGCTAATAAATAAAAAATTTTATGTAAAGATAATTTCTAAACACTCTGCAAACCCAGAATCAAATGAAAACTTGAACTCAGTTTTCTTCTTGGAAGCACAGATTTCTGGGGAAAAGTTTCTGGAAAGGTGGTCTTAAACCCAGGCTCAGAGTAAATCTGTTATGTCTTCAGTTTTAATTGAAATAAATCATGCCCCACTGAAAAGATGCATCTGACAGTATAATTAAAGCACATATGACACTGAGGTTTTTTGAGTATCTACTAATTTGCATTGGAAGTGCACCAGCAATATGGAACACAAGAGCTATCATGAGGTGGTGTCTGATGACTAATACTTAATAGCAATTGAGTAGTACTGTAAACTGGAGAATCGCCATTTTTGTAATTTAAAAAAAGCAGACCTTTCCACAGCTTTTTTAAGCTCCTTTCTCAATGCAAAATGTAAGCAATGTACCCACAGATTTTCTGAGCATTTTGTTTTTATTGGCTACCTAATTTCTTAAAAATAAGTTTCTGCATTCTGTTGCTGCAAGCAGCTGCTGTTTTATCCAAACTCTACTTCTGCCAAATGACATCAATGCTTTTTTTTTTTCACTTCCCCATGCTCTTTCAGGGATTACAGCAGCACAAGGGTATGTGTTCTTTAACATCTCCATCTGAAAACTATTATAGGAAACCAGCAACTAAATATAAACTGCCCAATTGGAGCCAGAGCCAGCCACATTGATGCTGGGATCCCAAAATGCTATCATGGACAAAAGAGCTTACCACAGAAACACAGTGAAAGCCTACTTGCCAACAGAACTGCTTCAGAAACAATGAATTCCTGCTTCAGAGAGGTCTTCTGGAGAAATGTGTTTGGTTAACAAAGATAAAAAACCCTTATTTTTAGTCAACATGAAAATAAAGACGATAAACTCACTGCAGTAGGCAACTCTATGGTGAGGCAATACGCTATACACATTATCTCCTACAGTCTTTTCAATTAGCTGCACTTAAAGAAAACCTTTTCTCCCCTCTCTCCCTACATGTACACATTCCAGAGAGCATACACAAGCTGAATCATCATTACTGTGGTGAAAACACATGGGAGGAGGGAAAACATCTTTATGTCTCCTTATGATCCCTTCTGACAAATAAAACATTCTTACAGCCCACTTCTCTTTCATTCCTTTCCCCAAGCAGAATTCTTAAACTTTAGCACGGATTGTTTGTTCCCAGGCTAAACATTCATCCAATTGCTGCTCTGCTTCTGAGGGGAATTTCAACAGGACCATTTGGCCCAATTATTCTGGACATTAGTTCAAAGTACAGTTCTTTAGATAACAGAAATTAGTATGGATGATTTACCATTTTCAACCATCTCCCTGCCACTTTGTGCTTTGAAAACAGCATTAAAAGATCTCTGTTTCAATTACTATTAAAAAACCAATTCTCCATTTAATAAGGAAACGTACATGTCAAGTAAAAAGCCGGGTACAGAAGAGAATAGCTAGTCCTCTACTACTTGGAAAGACTTATAGTACACTCAGAGCTTAATTATTCATCCAGGGGGAGTTTTGCATATGAATGAAACATCTTTCTACATCTAAAAAGAAACACTCACTAGCAACCTCAGTTCTCCACATCTGGCCAGGAAAAAGAGGAGACAGTGTGCCCATATGTACCCTATTTTCCAGAGCCATGGCTTTTTCACAAGCATTAAAGTTACTTCTACAGCATTTAGTGTTATTTTATACATGTATCCTTGACCCATTCCCTCCAATGTTTTTGAAAAATCTATTTGAATTTGTCCCAGTATTGAAGAGAACAATTTACTCCCTTTCTTCTGGAAAATATCCACTAACCTAATGCTTAACCTTGTTTTCTACTCTCTTGCATCATAACTTGCACTTAAGGGCTGGCCAAGTTAATTCCTGAGATAATCAGTGAAACACTGAATTGTTACAAGAAACAAATTTGAGTCTACTTTTCTGGTCTGTATACACTTACAGCACTTTGTATTAGTTCATATATCACACAAGGCTCCAAACAGCAGGTCCGTCAGGTTCACTTTACTTCTACTTAACTACTTAGCTAATTCAGGCTTAATTTAAACACTGATATTAGAGAAACAAGGAGCTTACAGGTCAACATCAATTGTTGATGGATAGGGAATGAAAAAGTAGTAGAAGAAGAGAGCAGGACAATTTACTCTGAGACATAGCTGGAAATAAATGTTTTCCCCAAATTCTGCTAATTCATTCTGCACATGAAGATAGTGCTGCCTCAGCTTCAGAGCTGAAGGGATTTCTTTGCCAAAGCTGTAAAGAAATCCCATTTCAGTAGGGTTTTTGGCTTAGTATTGAGAAGAATAAAAAAAAACTGTGGGGATACTACAATGGTCGATATACAAATGAAAGCTGTATCACATTCCCTATATACAAACAGAAAGCCGTAACACATGAGAAGTCTTTAATTTGTTTTTAATGAGAAGATTATTTTTTTTAAATGAATACAACAGCCAGTCCTGATTTAAGGCAAAGATGACAGCAGCACTGAAAGGGTTATTGCAAGCACTTCATAATAAGCAAAACAGGACAGTGTTGGAGAAAGTTACAGAACTGAAATAACAGAAAAGCAATCCGCCTGGAAACGGAAAAGGGTGGGTGAGCAGTCTCTACCGGACGAGGGCAAAAGCCAGGGTTTATAAATTTAGAAAAAAATACATACCCACACAAAACTTCTCAAGTAAGAGGCTAGGAAGAAAAAAGAAAAAAAAAAACAAAACCACACAACATTTTACAAGGCCTTTATATAAATTTTGCCTGATCATTCTTAATGGACATCTGCCCATGGCTTAGTACAGGAAAGGCCAAGCTTTCAGTGTGTGCCAGACTGTCTGAAACACAAACCTTTGGTACACTGCCTGCTTTGATCCCCGACTTTTTGGTTTTGCAGTTTCCTGGACGTAGGTTTGGAGCGAATGAACATGGACAGATTGCTCTTTGGAAGGGCTGTCCAAAAGAGTTAATGTAATGCAAGTTTGGTATCAGACTTCACAGTCCTTGATTGCATTATTTTTAACTTATCTTAAATGATTTCTAGGTTTTAAAAACAGAAGCAACTACACAGAATTTAATAATTAGTTTCAGTGTTAAATAGAGGTCCTTACACAGGGTTGACAAAGTACTGTGGCAAAATACATTTTTCAGTGAGGTGGAAGTTGTCCTGCTTCATGCAGATGGGCATTAAGACCAGCCACGTGGACAACAGTTATATAAATAACTGTGGTAAATGGCTGTAGAGCATGAAGACCCCCCTTCAGATCAGCCCTCAAAACTTTGTCCATCTCAAAGGAAGGCTCATAAAGTAACATAATAAATAGTAAGAGAAGATTGATGTTCTTGGCAAGAGCAGCAAGCAGGTAATTTAGAGCAGGCACTGCCCTTCAGTCCAAGAACAGGAAACAACCGTATGACTTAACCAAAATGCCCCACCCAAGAAGTCCCAGTCGGTATAAAAGTCTCTGCTGCAAAATTTAGCTAATGATACAATCCAGGAGAAGTGTGTAAGTACCACCGAGGGAGAACAGGAGAGAAATTTCTGAGAGACTTTAGCTAAAATTAACTACACACAATCAGGCACGTACGAATCCCTGAAGCCTATAAAACAAGCAGAAAGAAAAAGTAGTTAAGTTTTCTACTGCATGACTTGCTGCTTTTCTTTTACCCCTTTTTAAAAATTTAGCTAAGTGGTCTCACACTAAGGTGCTAAAAGATACAAGCAATTCTTCTACTAAAAAAAGTTTAAAACTAGATTGGTTTTGTTAATAATGCAAATGTACCCAGATTCCAATACAGAAAGCTGGTATTCCACAAGTAAAACTTTTGTTTCCTTTAACAAAGGAAAGGAAGAAAAATTCTTTAAATATTAAAAAGGGCTGTAATTTTGGTCAAATACAGAACAAATAATTAAAAACAAGAGGTATCAGGAAAAACAATTGGATAATAAGGGTATAGATTTTACAAGACAGACTGCATGCCATATATAGGTTAGTGAGTACAACAGGTAGTAAGATATACAACTACTATGTGCTTGGTCATTAAAATATTTTTAATCTGAAAAAAATGAAAAGTGTCAGGCCCTTACTCTGAATCTCCTTTTAAACTTGATTATGAGCTTGCCCTTACACATCCTCCTCAGTGTCCTCAAAGATACATTCATCTCTTCCATTACTATCCTTGCCACTGCATGGACTGATGGGACTCTAGAATGCTACTCTTGCACTAGGGTAAAGGAATTTCATTTAAGTCCCAAGTTCAGACTGCAGATGCAGATTCTTATTGCTAAATATTATAAATTTAAGAAAGTTATTTGCTTAAGAAGTGTAACATTTACACCTGCAAAAGAAGAAAAATCTGCCAGCCACTAAGTTGTTTTTTTGCAGTTCCTAATTCAGATGGGTCCGAAAGATCTGTGCAAAAATGCTTACTTGGGAAGGGAAACACTGATCAACTCTCTGCAATTCAGTACCCAGTACAAATCTAAACAAGCACACACTTCTGCACCCATGGAATATAGCTGGCTTTGACCAAAGGGATTATGTGTGGGAAATGAGGCTTGTAAGTACTGGGGATGAGGGGGTGCGACACCAAAGGTTAAACATGTAAAAAAAAAACCATGTAAAGCCAGATACATGTATTACAGGAAGACAACTATAATGAGAAACTTTAAACTAATATATCAGTTGCTGACTGGTATAAAAAGAGGAGAAAAGTGGAAAATTGAACATTTCAGAATAAATTATGATCATGAAAATTATCATCCTGCATTTGTAGAGTCACTTATCAGTCATGCTTTATATGATATACCTTCAGAGAGAAGACAATTAATTTACTATCTCAAAACAAATAATTGTTTTTGCAGATTATTCTGTACTTCTAAATTAACGCACATAATGAAACAACTTCTCTGAAATTAAGTGCAGAGTGAAAAATACCGTGCATGTCAATGGCAAAGGCAGCAACATAAATCATGTGAACACTGGCTTTTTAGGTGATCCTAACAAAGCCCTTGCCAAATTGGACTTCAGCTGCTGCTACTCAGGTTTTTGCATGACCCAAAATGTACAACAAAAAAAAGTCCCTCTAGACAAATCCCTGGCTTAACCCTAGTCAACTATCCTTCAAAGAAAGGCAAGAATACTTCCCCCCAGTCAGAGTCTGGACCTCCTATCTGAGGACATCAGAACATTAACTAACATTTATATAGCACTTTCGGAAATTCTTACAGCGCTTTGGAAAAAAGCCCTCAATACCTGCAACCTGTGTCATCTCAGTGATTGTTACAGTCATTAGTTGGAAGAACCCAGGATGAAATGACTATAAAAGCAGAGCAGATAAAAGGAAACACGGTTTGGAAACAGAATCAAAATCTCACTGCTGTTTCTGTCTTTCTACATAATCGAGGATAAGACATGCAGGGTACCATCTGTACTGTGTATTTTCATTGTATTAGCTAAGGCTTAGCAGTGAATGTGACGTAAAACTCTAGTAAGGCCAGAATACTGGACTTTCAATATCAGATAGCTGGTAGCTATAAATGCTGGACTCCCCAATACTTAAACGGTTTAAGGCCAGGAATGAGGAATCTGCTACATCTACCCGTTAGCTCATGTCTTCCGCTTTGGTATCTCCTTTTCCCAAAGTGTAAAATGGCAATAATGACACTTCGGGAAGCACTTGGACAGCCAGAAACTGAGAATATACAAAGTCTAGGGTTTTATGAGTTGAAGTGACTCATGTAAAGCCAAGCACCAAATGAAAGAATAACATAATTTGGAAGTCCTCAGCTCTCAATTCAAACCTCACTGCTTACACCTCATGCCCTTCAAAATAGGTCTTACATGACAGAAGCTGCATTTCAGATCTGAATAACTGCCCTTCATTCTCTCATCTTGCACACACACATACTTTCTCTAAAGATTTTTGTTGAACAGGGAGCTCAGCTCTGAATGCAAAATTGTAGGCAAAGCCTAATTACAAGATTCTTACTTTATATGCTACCATTCTCAAGTCAGAAAATAAAATTTTAAAACTGTACACCCACCACTAGATTTCACTCAAACTTTGCACAACTGCTGCCTGGCCACATTTCTGGTTTATTCAGAAGTAGTCCATCTAGCTTATGCAATGGGAAAACCTACAATCCAAGGCAACCCCTAACTCCTCACTTACATAATTTATCCCATCCCTATATGCAGTCTTATGTCCTAAAAGCGTTTAGCCTAGAAAGCTGATCTTAAATGCCTTCAGAGATATGGTAATATAGTTCTTCAGTAGCCAACAGGTGATCTGGGAGAACAAATCTTGCTGCGAAGACCCAGGTTAGATGAGAACACCAGTTTTTGGCTGAAAACTCTGAATAACCAAGGATCAACTTGGTTTAAATTTGAAAAACTGACTGCCAAATTAATGAAGTCACAAAACTTCATATGACAGGTTAGAGTTGCCTCAAATCACGTTTTTCAGGTGGTATCACCCTTTCATTTGAAAGGCTCTTGAGTGTTCCTGGAAAATTTTAACCATCATCAGTTTAGCCCCACATACACCCTCACATGCGCACATGACGGTCAAATACTTTTTTTCTTCAAGCATATCTAAGGGTACATATCTCATATAGCCCACTCTTTCCTCACAACAAGTCTCTTCTACCAACTTATCCAGCTTACTTAAGATTGCACTTGTGTTATGTTTCCATTCTTTATGGATTCCATCTTTACTTCTTCCAGGATTTAAAAGGAATACTAAGACTACAGTCATATGTTTTAACCTGTCTAGTTGTATTTACCCATATACTTCCACTAGAGCACAGCTTCATTAACTTCGATGGGTGAAACACAGGCCTGGCAATCACAGAGGTTGGGAACTTATTTTCAAGAGGAGATTGGGTACCTGTTTGAGCCGCTCCTTCTATACACATACACTTTTACAGAATTTCAACTTACACACTGGGGATCTAACCTAAATCTTGGATGTGCTTTATAAGCACACATCCAAGTGCTTTATAAGCACACTGTTTAGGGTCACAATCACAGAGTTGTTAGTTTGCATTCATGATTCAGAAGAATTAATTCAAAAGCCAATTATTAGACCTACTCTAAACATAATTTTAGATTCCCGACAGATGGGCTGAAGAGGGCAAAAGAAAGCCTGTACAGCAAATTGAGAAGGGGATTCTCCTTACATGCTATTCTGGAACATCTACTATTTATCTACTGCTTTATTATTGTTGTTGTTGTTTTTTTTTTTTTTGCTTGGATTTTGAATCCAAGTTAATGTGCTTTTGCTTAAAGTTACTAAACTACAGTAATAAAAGCAGTCTTGCCTACAGTGCTGTGAACAGGACGCAAGCAAAAACTATACTAATTAGCATACAATTTTCAAAAGTCAATTATCACATCAATTATCACAGCCATTGACATCTCTGCAATGTGGAGTATTCTCCAATTTTAGACAGTGAAATGGGACAAAAATGGATTAAATTGCTTAGGGTCAAATAGTACAGTGTGATGCTGAGTAAGAGTTTAAACTCTCCAGTAGCTTGAGTAGCTCATAATGGGCCATTTTCACACTATACCCTTGTCCAGCTGACACCATCTTCTGTCAGATGTTTAAAGAGATAGAGCAGGCTTATCTACCAAGAAATGTTAACATTCACTTACACTGTGAGTAAATCTCATTTCTTTACCTTAAAAAAAAAATGTTACGGACCAATTAGTAAAAAATGTCTGTCTGTATCTTCGCAGTCACATAAATTAAAAGTAAGTAAAAGCATAAAGAATAATCAGCACCTATACCCGTCTTGTCTAGAAGCAAATCCAAAAAATACTAAGACGCAGTACAGGTTGTCCTAAAATTGCTTCCAGTTCAATAATCAAAACTTTAAAAAGTATATAGTCAGAACAATTTTTAAGGGATCTCCCCAGTGTAATAAGTAAGGGTTTTTTTCCCTGGATTTTAGCTGCATGGTACATACCCAAAAAGATGTATGTTAAAGCAATTTTGGGCATGCAATGTCAAGCAACTCAAGTTTCAAAATGCAACAGTTAAAGATTGCAGGCCTTGTTGCACATATGGATTGTAAACCATTTTTTCCAGTGATAATTATTATACTATTCTCTTCCCTCCAAAAAAGAAGAGATTTCATATACTGTTGCCTATTAAACACATTGGAAAGTAATTTCTATATTGCAAAACTCTATCACCTTCAAATCCTGGAAGTGTATAAAAATATGCAATTCTGGATCCATGGCAGACCTCTGCCTCGTGAGCAGGCACTGCTACCATGCTCAGTTTCAGTACGATATGTGAGCATCTTTACAATGGCATTTGCTCTGCTAGCCTAGACAAGCAAGCTAGGCAGAGGACTGATGGGTTCAGCTCCAGGTGATGAAAGAAGGAAACCTCTAATAACTGGAAACCTTTCTGCCTCCAGCAGAGCTGGCATTTCTTCCCCTACCTATCCAGCTTTCTCCTTATCTGTAATTTGCACCCATAGTCACTCTATGATTGCATTTAACCTTTATATTGTACTATCCTTTACATCTACGCTTCAAGCTCCTGCGCCAGCACAGCATCCTTCAGTTTTTCAGGTGCCCATCTGACAGCTGAAAGGGCCTATGAAGAAGTAGTGCAAAGCAAACTTAACCATGCATGGCTTCATCAGCTTTGATCTGCCTTTTGCTCCAACCTGCAACCCTCATCTCTTTCTTCCAGCTACTCCAAATTTCTTAAGGAAAATCTTTAAAAAGGTTAGCAGAGCTCTCCATTTCCGATTAAAGTCAGACTCAGGGAGTCACCAGAACAGATGCTGAACTGATTGCTGTATTCCCAGAACACCTGTTTACATTCATATTGAGAGCATCAAATGAGCATCGTGCTTTAACCCCACACATTATTTACAAACCACCTTGCACACCAACAGCTGAAACCCCATTTCTTATTTTAAAACTTGGGCTAGATCATCATTCAGAAAAATCATTCCTGTTCTATTTTTTCTTTCTGACAAGTAATTCAATGAAAAATTATACTCTGTTGATATAAACCACCAGACTCTCCACATCCTAGTACAATAATGGATTATCTGCTTGTTTTAGAAACAAGAAAACCTCACTACATTGCCATAAAATAACATAAAGCTCAGCTCAGAGCAGTGAAAGCTAGAAAGGGATATTATTGTACTTTTGCTGTTAACCTATAAAAACATACTCATTTCAAGTTTAAGTGATGAAAAGTTTTATTCTTCCTAAGTGGTAAAAAAACGAGGCTCTCCAGTTTTCTATGAATCATTACCAGGGCACAAGCCAGTTTTGGTCCTATACCAGACATAATAGTTCTTATAAAGCTTTGTTGCAGGTTGTCAGCATTTTTTTTTTTTACAGCATTTAATTTTCCTCATACACTGCACTTAAGTAACAATATATACCGAAGAATTTGGATAATCAAGTGAGATGCCTTATCTCTACCTCTGAAGTTGCAAGTGCCAAAGAAACAATTATACAAGCACCTACAAAACCCAGGGCCAGAGTCCTTGCCTCACCCCTTTAATGTCTGCCTCTTCCAGTTTCCCCTACCTCCCAAAGAGTGATTTATATTTTATACTCATGACCAGATTTAGGGAATGTCACTGCAACACTTGGACATTTGTTAATACAGGTCACCATTTTTGATTAAATTACTGACCAAGATAATTTCAAGTCCACATACTACAAAGTTTTCCACACACACACACACTAGAATCAAGCTTATTTTCAAGGCCATCTTTTCCTTCTCTTCCACATATTTTGGCGCAATCACACAAAAACCCAATTGCTTCCCTTAAGTGTATCACTGACCAGCAACCCTGCTATTGCAGAGTATTCATGACAACAAAGAGACAGTTCATCCTACAGGTCAGGCATAAAGCAATAATGTGCTATAAGGAAAACATATGCATGTGGTTTTGCATGAATCTTTTTACATAAAATTCCACCTTTCACCTGCAGGTATTTTAACAAAACCCCATAATTTTGCTCCTCAAAAACTCTATGACAAATTTCACAAGCTCCACGAAAGCATACATGTGCTCAAACAGGAAAAGCGACTGTAGTAAGTTTTGACTAAGTGTATTAGAAACACTTAAGTGTCATAATCTTTAAGCTATGTTTTGTCCTTCTCTATAGACAGTGCAAAAAGATTCAGTTTAGAAGGTCTTTTCCATATATTTTCTCATGACAGAAAGGTGAAAAACACTGCCATGAACTCAAGCAGCTTCTTGAGAAGATGCTTGAGTATAGGTGCTTCTTTTTCAAGTCTGGCTCAAAATTGTACTAAATCACTTCCTGTGCTCTTTCCTCGTATCTAAAGAAAAATATGCCCTCTCTATGTTGTCATATTGCACTGTGATCCAATTACACTACAAATCAAGAAAGGTTACAAAATTTCTGAAGTTACTGCTGCAGAAGCGACAGCAACCTAAAATCCTAGCATTTACAAAAACAACAAAAGACATGCACAATAGGAAAAACCACTACTTACTTTCAGCAAAGAATCGGTGATGACTCATTTAAACGCTGACAAACTACTGAAATTCCTTTTCTGGCAAGCTACTGCTCTATGAAAGGACTAATGAAATTCAGGGAAAAAGCTTGCAAAAGAAAAGAACATGTCACACTCACCATAAACTTATCAAAGAATCCATCTTACCACTACTCAATCCTAAAACATTTAAGTATTCCGCCCCCCCCCAACAACCACGTGTAAGGTAATGAGCTGGCACAGAGATCAATGTTATCCATTATTTATTTCTCCCTCAACAGCAAGATGCATTTAAACCTGTAAATTGGTATCTCACTTTGCAACACTATGTAGCTATACTCTGTGCTATGGAGTTTGAAATACATACTGCAGCTGGAGAACAATTTAACCTGAGCACAGATAACCTGCACTTCCCGTAATTACAGATTCAAATGGTAGCTGTGTGCAAAACCTCTGAAATAATTACAGTCCTTACTGATACACTGTAAGTGATGATATATTGAGTCATTTAGAGGGAAATGACAACAAGACAAACCTTTCAGCAGTAAAGATGTTGCTGTGGAAGGATCTACTTTTTCCATTACAAGAAGTTTATAATATTCATATGGTTTTCAAATTCAGAGTTATTGATCAACATGTAAATTAGAATTTCTAGATTAAGATTTCTGTCGGTTAGATATATAGTCTTTCAGCTATGTAATCCTACCAGGGAACTGTATGAAAACATTAGGCTAATGTACCAAACAAGTACAGTGAGGAACCTGAAAATTACTGTTACTTTATTGACATGATCCTCATTCCAAACTTGAGCCTTCTACTCTTAGGTATCATGCCCTCATTACCCCATTAAGTTTTAATCAAACCATAAGCTATCTGTGGTGATCTCACCAAGAAAGCTGCCAGTGCACGTACCTGATAAAACAATTGCTCTGGAAATGTCCTCTCTTACCAGAAAAGACCTGCTACCACTCAGTTCTACTAGGCCTGTGAGTGCTGCCACTTAATGCACACTCCACTTCCAAGGTCAGTAATAAGAAATGTACCACCACCTTTATACGGAATATGCAGTAAACATTTCAGGATACTCTTATTTTTCATTTTCATTTTTTTCAGAAGCAGTAAGTGAAGGAAAATAGCTCAGTTGTGCATAGAGTCTAACTTTCTCTAGAATCAATGTCTTGGCCTTCTAAAGAGCATTCTTTAGATGATAATGGCCATGAAATCTTGCGAGGAGTCATTTATTGTGTGCATTGAAAAGCTCACTAATAGGAAGGAACTGCTTCATGACCACATTCTTTGAAATATCTTGAGAAATTAAGTTGAAACCAGGTAAGTTTTCATACTTACAGGACAGCACACAAAGCAAAAACATTCACCATTATCTGGCTGGTTATCCTTAAAAATGCACAACAGGTGATGCAAAGAATTTTTACTGTAAGGTTTCTCTGGAGGTATAAGAGGCTCTTATAGGAAGAAAAGATGGGTGGTGTGATTAGCTGACATTTCCATTCTGAGAAGAGTACAAAGACCGTGCCATCCTCGTAATCCAGAAAGGAAGAATACTGTTCTCCAGTATTATAACACTTACTAAAGCCCACTAAAAGAATAAAATATCCCATCTCATTGGCTTTACTAAGTGAGAGAAGTCACTGAGGGCAGCATAGTCCACTCATAACATCATCTGACCTGACTGCAACAGACTCCACCAAACACCATGCTGAAGTAACACACAGCTTTGTTACAATGTAAACACGGCAGCATCAAGATAAAATTTAAGACCAGCTGGCACCATTCTTTCTATAAACCTTTTCTATTTCAAAATCCCTAGTATGCCAAGAGCTACAAATTTAAGCACCTCTTCCTACCAGGGGAAAAAATCCAAATCACTCAGATGAACCCCTGTAACAACCAACTAAAATGCCCTCACACATATAAAGCAGTAAATGGAAGGGGGCTTAGGCCTCGGACGAAAGGCTGTGCACCTCCGAGTGCAGCACAGAGGCTCTCCTTATCTGCCTCTCATCCTTAGCAGTACTGTGACCTACAGAGCAGTGATGCTAAGCAGCTCCCCTCCTCCAACCCTCCTACGTCTCAGACATTTCCTGTCTCCACTGGCATTTATTTTCAGCCCTCAAGATTCCTTTCTATATGTTCCAGGAACCCTCTAGCCATCCTCTGTCCAGATGGCAGACTTCAGATGAAGGGAACAGGGTCCTGGAGAGTCTTTCCTTGGCCTGCTTCTCAGCAGCCTGCTGGAACTTAGAGGCAGGCTGAATCTTGCACAGACAAGGCTCTGTTGCACTGCAAAAGCCCTTCTATCCCTCTCCACATTATTCCTCAATGCCCTCTTTGTCTTCAAACAAATTTGTCTTAAATCTTTTAACAGCCTCTGCTTTCCAGGGGCATGCTTTATACAATCTACTCCCTACAAAGCTGCAGAAGGCCAATAAAGGGGCAAAGGAAAGGGGTCGAAAACAACACTATAACAGACAACCCGAGCCTCAGTTATTACTACGTACAAAGCAGATGCTATTTTGACAAGCAGATGCAGAAGAAAAAGGTAGGCGATAGATTTCAGTCCTGTTGATCCCTGTCATCTCCAAGAGAATTCTGAAACATGACAGAAACACAGTAGTTTACGTACTCAAATTCAATTAGGTCCATCATCCTACAGTGAACCATTTTCAAACTATGACTCTCCTGGATAACTGGTCCTTCTTAAAGGCCTACACGGTGTTATCACCGACACCATATATTCACATACAAGTTTCAGAGAATGACTTCTATCCGTTTGGTTTGCGGAAGTCAAAGTTTTGCCAAAATAAGCAGAAAAATGCAAAAAAATTTTTGTTTCCAACTGAAGCTTCACTGAACAACGGTTTCATAAGTTTTAGTAAGATTTATTCAGGATTCCTTTAACTCTATTCATATCAAAGGCTATGACATTACTTGATTTATTATACATATAAATGAAACAATACTTCCAAGAGCCAAGAGGGTTTAAATGTGAAATAAAGCTGGATGCTTTAGAGTAGAATATATTTAGGCATAAACTGTTCTGAAACCAAATGCAGTAAGCAAGGACCATTCCCCATTTAAAGACTAGAGCTATCAGGAAGATTCTCATATAGCTCTTGGCTAGAAAGATTAATTTAGGAAATGAACTGCAAGAGAAAAGCTGAATTGCAGAACTTCAGTAAAACCCAACTGGGGCAGGAAAGGAGAAGTTACAGAGAAGCTGCAGCAGCACAGAAAACTTACCAATTTCAGGTAGAACTTTAAAAATCCAGCATCTCAAAGGAAATTATCAGAACAGTGAAGTGATGGGAAAACTAAGCAAAACATGGCCTTGTCCTCTGATGGTTAATTTAAAAAAAAAAAAAAAAAAAAAAAGCATCTTCCTTGGTGGGAAAAGCAACACAAACTAGAGGCAATATTACGCATTGCAGTGCCACTATCACACTTGCAATGGTGTTTTTTCAGTCAAATTCTTGTTCTTTAGGTTTACCATTTATTTTAAACATTAAGTCAACTATCTCCTTCTGTCCCTTTTATCATTTACATTTGTCATAACACTGCCTATAAGAGGATATCTTCAGTCTCATTTTGACCAAAAATCATACAAGAAATATCTTGCAGAAAATTCACCACTGCTTTATGGGATAGTTTGAAAACCAAATGCTATAAATAAGCTATATTCAGTACCCTGGCCAGATTTTTATCATGCATACTATATTTTTTCTTTTCCTTAACATTTGTACATTGTTAGAAACCAGTCTTTTTCAGAGATGCATAAGAGATTCATAAGTAATTTCACATAGTTCAAACCCTTTTCAGGTAACTCCTTTCATTTAAGGGGTGTGATCTATTTGCTCGTTATGGTAATATACTAACTGCATGATGATAGCCATAGCTCCTCCCAGAAACACTTGGGATTGTCTAATTGAGATTTATCTGCTCTTATGAAACATCCATTGTGTGATTTACAGTCATTTACTGTGTAATAGCTGTAGCTGATGAACTGGTTTTTAAGTTCCTGTTTTATCTCCTCCCTTCTTTAGTTTCTCAACAGATTAAAAAAGGTGTAGCTTCATCAGGAATTATTTAAATTCAATTTATACATCCACAACCACAACCAATGGCTGGCTACTACTAGAACATCACCTAATTCCATGAACTGAAAATCTGATCCAGAAATTATGTATATTTCAGGAAATTATGTATACTTCAGTTAAAACTGAAATCAGTTATAGACCACCTATAAACCTTAGCTAATGTGAGCTAGCTAATAAAACATAGGTGGAGTAAGCCAGCTACTAAAATCATAGAAAATTAAGTCCATCAGCTATAGAGTCAATGCAACATAAGGAGACGCAGTAAACCATCCCATTATGATCCGAGACATCCATCCCTTACCACTAGAAAGATGGACTGTCTTTACTTAAGTCCATGGTTTACTAACCAGACACTTAGACAAAAGCTAGAGACTTGTGAGGGTGGTTCACAGAAAGTAGACTGAAATCCAGCAAGTATTGTGCGAGACATTTGGCCTCTGATCTGAAGCCATGCCATCCGATAATACCCTTGGCACTGAGCTTTCATACTGACCTTTCCCTGATTGGCTCCCTAGCCAGCAGGTGTCTGAAAAACTTTCTAAGACTGGGGGGGGGGGGGAAGATACAATAATGCTTTTAAAACTCATGCAATTAGTCATGCTTTAGAAAACCTAGCAAACATTCAGAATTTAAGTACACAAAGAAGGCCAAGGGAGCAAACTGACTGAGGAAAAGTGGAGGGGAAAAGACAATGACTGCAGTAATACTTGAAAAGACACTTAATCATCTATCAGGATATGCTAACAGAGCAAAAGAACAAATATGAATGAACACGTATTATGATTAATGGAGATGACGACTGCTTTATCTGTTAAATTCTACATGTTGTTGCTTTTAAAGTAGGATGGGAAGTGCACATGCTTGGTCCAGCAGTTACAGCTAAGCTGTAATAGACTTAGGAGTGAGTGAATAGACAAATAATTTTGCACTGACTATTTTTGGCACAGTAGTGGCACACAAGAGGTTGCTGCATTGGAACTTAAGCATTACTTCCACATACCTGTTTTCAATTCTGGTTTTAAATCTAAGATCAGTCTAGTGCTTAATGTGTAATGACCATTCTCCTTGCATCACAGCAAAGAGTTATCTTGGAATTCAGCACAAACAACTCTAATAGCAACTGTATCACAGCCCAGGACAAGAGCACACTAAGAGCAGGAACAAAAGGGTAGTTTATATTGCAAGTCTCTCAGTTTTATGAGCATCTAGGTCTACCAGCAACAAGAAAAATAATGCAAGATAATCATACAGAAGATGGGACAGTAATCCTATAGAATAGTAAACTCGAAAAAAGCAGATGCTGAAGCCACAGGCAGGTTTATTATAGCCAGCATCTATCTTCCCAGTCATGACATTTTCCACATCCTAAAAACTCACTGTATTCACCCTTCTCTTTCTGTAAGCTGCACAGGATTTTTCACACTGATTTGAAGCTAAATAAATGGCTATGCTGCATTTCTTTCGCATTCTATTCTGAAAATAGGACTTGCAGAGAAAAAGGACCATCAGGGAATCCAGCTAAATAGTCACCAACTGCCTATTCCATTCTCTAAGGGTGGTTAGGCTACACTTAGCCCCTTTCCATGTGTATTCCCCGGAAGCATCTGGTTTAGGTTGCTATTTTGATATCTTCACAACAAAGTTTGTTTAAATAAAGCAACTATGATATTTTGGCTAATTTTGGTATTTTGGCTAAATTTGGCTAATTGGTAATTTGGCTAATTTTGATATTTTGGCTAACAAAATCTTTGCTCCAAGACAGCCGTATTCTGTTACCAACAGAGGAATGCCTCTGAACTGTCTGCTGAGGGTGTTTTTGTCAATAGGGCATTGGCCTGTGTAATATAAAAAATAAATATTTACCCCTAGAAAATATACCCTCAATATCCTTAGCTTCATTATCTCCACTCACCCTGAAACTCCCTGTCAAAAATCACTGTTTCTGTAAAGCTGTGTGGGAAATTAGTAATTCTTTATCCAACTCTACAGACAGTCATTGGAGTTTGGAACTGACTGCTATAGAACCGCTCACTGTTACAAAACCTAAGGATTATGCAAACGCTTGCATCTACAATATTTTTAAGTAAGTGATACTGCTATTGTTTTCAGAAAAGAAAGGTTATTTTCTGCTAGTGCTAGGAAACAGAAGGGGTGGAGTACTTTGAGAGTCTTTGGAAACTGGACATCCACGTTTGCAGAAGCAGTGGGAGGGAAGGGCAAGAATTCTTGCCCATAGACAACCACATGTCCCACAAGACCTGGGCAAAAAAAAATCCCATGATTTCAAGCTCGCTCCAACACCCTGCTCATATTACTTTTTTTTTTTGCAAGTCAAATATCTGTTCTGAGATTGTGGTTCAGAAGTCTAACCTAACGTTATATTACAGGGAAGGGCTCTTCATAAAACTGTCCAAATGGCTACCACATCTTCCATACCAACAGATGTATCTACTCAGCTTGTAACGATCTGATACTTAAACATATTGCACAACAAGAATACCTGAAAAAAACAAGAAGTAGAACCAAAAGAAAAATAAATTTACACAGTTCTTAACATGTCAAGACTGTGATAGCATCTGAGGGAAACTGAAGTTTAAAGAAGAGTTCTTAACTTGGATCTGCAGCAAATCCAGTAAGATGCAGAAGCATTACAGACTGGTTCAGCCACTGGCCTACATGAAGCCTAAAAATCAGTAGTAGTCAGTCTGTGCAGAGAGACTCTTAACTCATTGTAATTAGGCATAAAGAACTCCTGCTTTTTATTGCATTTGCCATATGCTATTTTCTGTTCCTAAAACTGGGAGAGGATCATCAGACGGGGGGTAGCAACATCAGAAAAGGGAGAAAGTGCGTTTCTGATACGCAGTTTCTGTTCCAAGTTCTTAAGGTCCTACTTGTTAACCTAGGGAGACTCCTGAATCACAAAATGAAAAATCATAACCAATTTCTTATCTCTTGCTTACTAGCAGACCACCTGCAAAGCATGAAAGAAATAAACACAAATAATTTACTTTGAGAAAATGTTTCACAACCTTCAACTGCAACTCCTCAAGTCAAGCATGAAGTGACAGCATAGACCCTGCAGAAAGTACTAATAAAGTCTCTTGGTCTACACATATTGAGAGTAACATAGGAGTTTACTGAAGAAAGGGGAGAGGGAAAAAGTACTCCTAGAGAGTCACCAGTAAACTGCTTCTATCCTCAAGTTTTGTTTCATACAAAGAGATACAGCAAACATACATTACTAACATTTGTTATGATCAGAAAAGGCTAGCTTGAGGCAGAAAAGCTGGACAGGAAAGACACTCAAGACTTTGGTTTCTCCCTCCCTGCTGCTACCCCCCATCGGGTCCTTCTTCCCCCTCTCCATCCAGCTAAGCTCTTTCTTTGCCTGCACAGTACCAGCTCATGTCCACACATGTCTGTGCTCGTTAATGTATTAAATTGTCTTACCAGCAGCAGCCCAGTGAGCAGATGATGAATTCCATTCCAATAAAATTAACACTAGGGGATTTCCTACAAGATGGCAATAGAGTAAAACACAGTTCAGATATTCAAAGAAACATGGGAAGCTCAAGATAACTGATTGCTGAAACACAGCCTGAAATATTGGTAGCACTTTTCCAGGATTCAGCAAGATGCAACCTCTGGCAGGCAGAGTGAAAAACAGAAAAAAGTTCTCTTCTAGAGAAAGGGTATACATAGCTCAATTCTTGAAAAGACAGCTGCGCAAAAGAAAGGAAAATGCTTTCTGCCTTTCTTTTATCTATCTGAATAGCTGTTATCTAAAGTTTCCTCCTCTTCTTTTAGGGTAGGACTGTTTAAAAAAAAACAAAAAAAACCTCCTCCCAATAAATGAAGATTTAGCAAGCATTCTGATGATGGTTTTCGCTATCTAGTTCTGCCTACCTTTGAAGTCGGTTTGGAAGCAAAGAAAGAGTAATTCCAAAGAATAAATAAGTAATGAGGACTATTTTTTCCAATCCTCCCTTTCCTCTTTTACATTAATTCCAGTGACTCAGACATATTAGAGAGTCCAAAATATCTGTTGAGTCTGTTGTTTTTTCTAAAACCCACCCACTTTCTTGAAAAGCATTGAGATGGTCGTTTTATACCTGTTTTAAGAGATTTCATAAACTCCATTCATCTTTCTGCTTATTAGTCAAGAGGGAAGAATTCCCAGCTGCAGAGCCTTAAAGCTCCACCTTGTGGAAGATGCCTATAATATACAAACAGGCTGCAGAGGGAAAAGGCTTTAAACAGAGCTTACAATTAATGTGTTTGACATTTACACTTTGCATCAGTCATACAGTAAGACAGCCTCTTAAATGCATCCTACCCCAGTAGAAAAACAAGCAGTGGGGGATTACCAATAAAATTAAAAGCTGGTTTTATTTTGTGGCAATAGGATAGTCATCCTGCTTTGAACCAGCAGATAGCACCCACAGCAGTCCTGAGCAGGTCTTGCTTTCACCGTATTTGCTGGCTCCTGTACACTGGACTTACTCTATTTGTACGCAGGAAAACAGGGAATTACAGACAGATTTATCAGGCCAAGGGGCAGACAACCAAAGAATATAGCAACCCTGCCATTAAGAATAGATAAATGACTAACAGAACTTCATCTTGTGATACTAGATTGACCATAATTTTACATAGGTATTCTGAAAGCTATTCACAATCCTCCTCCAGCCATCTATTACAAACTCAACTCAATGTCTGCATTCAACCATTCCTAAAAGCTTGTATTGAGAACAGCATAGCACAACTGTATGCTGCCTATGACTACGCATCTAGTGGACTTTAAAAGAAGCTTGAACCAGTACTGCCCTCTACTGCAAGAAGAGCCTGCACATGAAAATTGTAGCAACTCTTATAGCATTCTGTTTTTCTGCTTCATTTATGTACCTCGTTTTTCCTTGTTTTTCCTTTTTCTCTGTAAGCCTTTAAAATATTCAGGGTTCTGCTTTACCATGTTTTTTTCCTGCTTCCTCTTCCCCAGGAGGGCTACAAAGGCATCAGATAGGTTTCTAAGTTTACATACTATAATGCCATGCCAGCACATATAGACTCCAGAAATCAAAGAATTGCTGCACTAAAGCACTGCAGACACAGCTCATGTTTTTAGCAATGGAAGAGCAGATAAACAAATAAAAAAGAACAAAGTGAGGTGTTCAAAAATAACCCCAGAAAAATTAATTCAAAATTTTCCTTTGTCATCTGCAGTACACCAGTCATACGACAGCGTCATGTGATGTTCTTCTGTAGTAAACACAAGATACTTAAAGAACGTATATCCATATTGATTCAATACTTTGAATTGTCATAAGTAGTAATTGATTACTAACAGTAATCACATTACTTTCTCCAATACAAATCTTGCAGTGTTTCTGTTTTCAATCAGTTGCTCCACTTTGATATTTAGATATTTCTAACAACCTGAAACTCTGAATAACTTAAGGATTGAAATATTGTACAAAATCTGGAAGTGGCGGACTTTTAGCAACATAAATATAATTTGGCTGAACAAAATGTTGGCTTGGAACATTAAGGAGCACAAAGTTTGCACTGGTTGAATGCAGTGTCTCTGAACCTGTAGAAAAGATGTAAGCATGCCACTCAGAACAGAGGAAAAGTACATCACTTCAGAAGCATGTCAGTTTTCTGATGCCCAGGAGCTGGGAAAGCCTGTACCTCAGCCCCGAATCCCCAACGGGCAGCAGCCACCAGAAGCTTTTCAAAGTCGCTGTGAGGACATTGCATGCACTTCAGCAAGTTTCCACAGCTGGAGGCTGACTCCATTCCCTCAAAATCATCCCAAATACCCCAACCTCACCACAGTGCACCGACCTCCACAGGAGCGCTGGCATCAGCTGGCTGCAGAGGGAGCCCGCTGCCCGCACGCCTTGCGAGGCTGGCCCTCAGGTCCCCTTCCTCGAAAAGGCAGTGACCCTCACGTCACACGCAGTAATCCATAGTCCAGTCTCGCTTTCACTTTTCAGCAGTGATCGCACCGGAAAAAAATAAAGAGCGATTACTCAGCCGGCAAGGAGAAGAGGGCCTGAGCCGGTGCTGCATAGTACCCTAACCTTCGAATATATTTATCAGAGTGCATGTTAAACTCCACATATTAAAAGAAGCGCTTGTTTTAAATAACACTGAATATTTTGTTCTTCCTGTTCTCTGAGCTATACTAGCTCCAACTCTGAATGGCCTCTCACTTCACACAATGCTTCTGTGGGAAGAATACACTTTCTCTTTTAAAGAAAATAATTGAACACATCCTGGGTTGTTCAAGGCAGATCCTGGTTGCCCCTTTTAGTACCAAAACCAAAAAAAACCAACCAAACCAAACCAAACCAAACAAAAAAAAAGGCAGCCTTTCACTCTGGGGTGGGGAGGGAGTTCATGGCCTCTATGAAGTCCTCTATACCTTTTCACTGTTGGTGGCTGCTACCCAAAAAAGAGCCCAGATACAGTAGAACAAAACAACATTAAATTTATTCATAGATTTTAAAACCAACAGAAGAGATTAAATATATCCCACTACATAACCTGAACCAATTGACCTCACCTTTCCACACTGTGGTCTTTAAGATGAAACTATCATGTCTTTATTTAAAAAAAAAAAAAAATCTCACTCAAACAGCCTTTATTCCAACACATAGAAGCATATCTTAATTTTTATAGTTCATGGAGCAGGACCAAAATCACCGATAACAAAAACACTATGTATGGATGGGAGGCCAAAAGCCCATTTGTGTATTAACAACAACTAAGCAAAGACCTTAAAAAAATGGCATGCCAAAGCAAAAGTATCTGCCATCACTGGCATGTGAAAATCCCTTGTTTAAATTCAGCTGTGGTAATTCCTCTCCATGAAATCAAAGCTTCAGTCTAAAAATGACATCCAATACATAAAAGTTTCAAAGTCACTGTTCTTGTAGTCTAACAGGAGCTGGTGGAAGGCCAGGGCTTATGTAAAGTTGATAAGGGGGATTCAGGCTGGAAAGCGGAACATCTAAACAAGAATTACTGTCCTTGGGAGTAAAGGACATCCTGAAGAAATATGTAAGCTAATTAAAATGTTTTGGCAACCATCTGAAACAACTACTAGAAGTGTGATAAGAAGCACTCTCATGCAAACTATCCTCATTATAATACTAAAAGTCACACCCCTCGAGCTGGAGACCCCGGCCCAAGCAGAGACCCCTCACCTCTGAGTGTGTGCAGAATATTAAAGTAGTACTGTAGCTTTAAACTGAAATAAGAGAAATGTAGAACAATAGAAGACTGCTTGGTGTAATTACTTATGCATATGCATAACTAGACTGTATAAATACTGTACCCGTATGACCAAACTTTGTGCTAGCTTTGTGGAGCTACCACCTAGCACTCATCTCTGCGCAGACATGAAATAAAAATACCTCTGCCCTGTGTGTATATTGGTGTCTCGCACACTGGGTAAAGGACCTCACACTTGTGGGATAACATTCTCACTCTGACCCGCATATGAACCTGCCAAAAAGGCTACTCATCTTGAACTATCATATTTTACGGAATAATCTCCTTTTGCTGCCTACCTTGCTTCAGCTATGCTTGTGTGGAAAAGTCAGGTGTGGTGGTTCAGATTGGTTTACTCGCAGCACTAATCACTGCATTCAAGAATCGACAGACCACCTTTCACTTATGGAAAGGTATACTTCATTACCGCAGAACTGAAGGAACACACTGAAGCTGAGAAAAGAAGGGCCTTTTGTAAATTTTTTTTTTCTTTGTTTTTAGGAAAGGCTATATATAGCACTTTAAAAAACAGATGCAGCCAAATTGTTCCTGTAACAGTAGAAGCAACAACACACCTAGCCTAGTCCAAGTCAGTCTTGTTGAGATAAAACTGCATCGTGTTTCTAGCAATTTCTTCCTTAGAAATCAAAAGCGTTGCAGCTAGATTATCTCTCTGAAAGCCCTGAGTGCTGCCACATGCTTTGTCACTATAGAATTATCTTTCTGCTTGGCAGCGTCATCATGCTTTATCACTCTTTTACTTCAGCTGCCATATGCTTAGTTTCTTTGGCTGGGAGATACTATGCCTGCTGAACCACTTAGTCTGCAAGCATAAGAAAAGCATCCATCGCATGAAAGTGCTAGCAGGAACTGATATATAACTTTTAAAATCCACAACTTCAATTAGATTTACCATCCTACAGAATAAAAATTCATTAAATTCCAAAGATCACTCCAAGGAACCACAGGAGAGACCTGTCTGTCAACAGAAGCATATTCTAAATCCACTTTTCAGCACATCATCTCCATCATGAATAGTTAAAACACCAAAACTTCATAAAAATAAGGCTGGATTCAGGCTGCCAGGCTGTACAGAGGACTACATGCAAATGGTATGATTACAAGAAGAGTGTTCCAGATAATTCACCCAGAGTACGAGAACTGGGCCGAAAGATCGGAACCACAAGAAATTCATGCCCGTTTCACCTTACAATAATAAAACGAAACAAGTTTATTCATCTCCACCTTTCATAGAAATTACAGACCATAGAGACTGGGGACATGGAACAAAATGCATCAATTTGCCATAATGATGCACTCTGACAGCAATACACATACCGTGACCTTTAATCCATGTAGGCCTCTTCTGTATGTTTAAAAGGAAGTCAGGTTAGAAGCGTGGACTGTAATGGCAGATTACATGAGCCTCACTGACAAGTCTTTTTATATGTTATATCAGTTTCATATATTTAGTAACCGAAAACATCGAATAATTCTGTTGCTGGTATCCTGACTGATACTCCTTGCCCGAGATTTCATGCAAAGTGCAGTTATGCTTATGGTGTCTGCAGTTCTCAACTACAAAAAAGGAGGAAGACGGGAACCAAACACCATGCCGTCAAAGGAGGTTAAGCAGTTAAAAAAAAAAAACAAACCCTTGTTTGCAATACTGTGATAAAATTTGACCACTACAATTTAAAACAGCCAATCAGAACAAGCTTACCAAAGAAAACCATCTGGGGAAAATACTAAATGGTAGTTTCAGTCACTTCCTTGGAAAGTACTATTGATGCAATAAAGAGAAATTATAATAAAAGTAATGGAAAGTATTTCTGAATTTACTACTGATATATGAAAGTACGGAATGAAAGCGTTTTTCTCCTTAATTAGCACGCTCACTCTATCTGACCTTTGAGATCTTTCTTATGAAGCTTGAGAAGACTGACATATTCTGGAACCTTGTCCTTGTCCAATGCTAGAGAAAAATTGTTAACACATGCAGTTGAACAGGCAGACTAGTCCACGTTTTGAACTTTCACACCTACATAGATAAAAACTAAAACCTTAAAGCCAGCCAAAGAAGAACTGATAGCAGCAAACAGCTTTCCCACCTGATACAGCCTGTGGGGAAGGGTCAACTCCTGAACGGGCCTCTTAAAGAAAAGGAAATCTATGTTTTGATTTTCTGGGTAAAACTGTTGAGAAAGACATCAACACACACACAAAAAGGTAAACATATGTGGCCTGCAATGAATATGAAAAACATAAAGTGCCCAGCCTTTTTATGCACTAGGAAAATTTAAGCGTTCTTTTGAATGCACATTTATATTAATGATTTCCTGCATTATCTACAGCATTGCACACAGGGAAGCAGCTGGACTCTGGAAATTCAGCTTCTCCCTGCTGCTTTTCATCCTAATCTTACATAATGGACCAGCTTTTATAATGTGACTGCCATCCTTGTCTTTGGACTCTGCTTTTAAAGAGTTTTCTGGGTTTTTTTACAGTAACCTAAAACACAAGGTCAGTATCTCATCATAAAATCTTTTGTGTCTGGCTAATTGGCAATGTCAGCATTACATCCTTAACAGAAAATGACCTAATATCCATCTTATTCTGCATTGAAAGTAGAGGACTCCTCAATTGTCTTCAAATATGTGATATTAAACATACTGCACTTATCCCAGGCAAACAAACAGCCTTTGGGTTGCTGGGAACCAGTACTGTTCTAGTTTGCCTGGTTTAATACAGGATATCCACACCTGCAGTAGAGCGCAGTAGAGCACAATGACAGGAAAATCAAGTTGATTTTCAGAAGGTATTCTTTTCTCTGATAAAAAATACCCAGAAGCAACAAGACATTTTCACTATGGTTTTTTTTTTCCCCTAACATGGCTACAGTATATTTGATTCTGTAAATTATTTCATTTGAGTGATCATTATGACCCCTCAAAAAAAAAAAAAAAATTGTGTCAGACAGCAAGGCTGAGCTAATTAAATCCGGCATGCTTTACTGTTTCTGAAAAGCTCTGACCAGCTGACCAGCACAGTAATACTTCTCATCCACAGATATAAAAAAAAGCACTTTCCAAAACCTGTACTTTCCAAAGCACTTCCCCTGCTATTTACAGGGTACAAAAGCACACCCCCACAAAAGCACAGATGTCAAAGGCAGAAGAGACATAGTCTTCATTTCTCCTTACACCTTACACCATTTCTCCTCAAAATAAATGTCTTGCATACTGGCCTCAAAAATCACCCTTCAACCCTATAGTAAAGTTCATCAAGGTCCCAGGCCTTAATAATAAAAGTTATACAGGCAAACTTACAAGTTGAAAAAGAAACTAACACTAAGTTGAGTAAATAGAAAAACACTCACTAAAGCCACTGTAAAGATATTGTAAAACAAAATATTGAACAGATAAAAATGATTAACACTTTAATAGTCATCACTACAAAACCAATAAAATACGTTTAGTAACATTTTATCTATTCAGTTTATAAACTCATAGTGCAGGAGTCAAATACAATCATTAATCAGGTAGTCTCATCCAGCACAGCATTAAGTGCAGTCCAAAATCTAGAAATCAGATAAAAGTAGTTTGGATGTTTCAGAAAGGAGTTTAAGTAACTATCTCGCCTCTAGCATACCACATATATCCTGAGCTTATCCCAAATAAAATGAATCCTTTCCCATTTACTATTTCTCCCTTTCTTGTCCACAGACCACTAAGGGGGATATTTCACCACTATGTTAAAGGCCCCCCATTACCCTTTTCTTTCTCCCACCTTACGCAGACCCTTTACTCACATGCTAAGTACTTAGTTTACTGTGGAAGCTTTTCCCAAAGGGGTGAATCGTATTTTAAGGACATAGTCTAGCACTAATACATTTCATGGGAAAGTAATAGACTTAAGGTAAAACACAGAGACAAGTAGCACACTCAGTCATTATTACTGTTGTTCTGACTTCCAGGTTAATGAAACTTTAACCATCATGCATGCAGCACAAAAAGGTATATTAGTTCACATCTCAAGAGACTTATCCGAGCCTAACATAACTTTTATCGGTTGTGCAACACAGCTGCAATTTAGAGAGCCCCTTCACACAGCCACAAAAACTAATGCAGGAAGTCCTCCGCTTCCTCTTATTCTCATTACACTTCCAGAATTATACTTGCAAGAGAAGCGGCAGCATCCTTCACGTAAACATGTATCTTCTCGATTTGCTTGAGGCTGCACAATGTTCCTTTGAAAATACGTCACTAAGAGACCCAAAGCACAACACTCTCCATCTTCTCTATGCATGCCTGGGAAACACAATATTCACCTCCGAAGGTCGTTATGAGGAATACCATTTATAACTTGCTAAGCTTAAGAAGCTATACAGCTCTGCATAGCTGTCAATTTAGGGCAGCAGCTTAAAGACAGGGCAGCAGCAAAGCAAAAGGTGAGAGAAGAGTTTCCCCTTCATAAAGTTCTCAGTTCTCTTACAGAAATCTCACAGTCTAATGAGATGCATCTCATACATCAGGCAGTATTCTTAGTTGACAAGCAGAAAGATGGCTTTAAATTAAAAAACTGAAGCACAATTCATCTATAAGTCAGGAAGAGATTAATGAATATTTCAGATCCTTAATATTAGTGGTGGTCGTCTTCTTTAAGAAAGTTCTCAGCCCGAAATCACTTTCCTTTCTGAAGGAAACCACTTCTTTAGATACTGGAATCTTTCAAAGAATTACCTTCTCGGGGACTGCAAAAAATGTTTGTGAAGATGCAGTCGTCCACAGCAGAGGGAAATCACCCTTGAAAACCCTGAGTATGTACAATACATTTAAATAATGTATTATCTAACAGGCAAATGCATTACAGATTTAAAAGTTGATAGTGAAGATGTTTTTTTTAAATGAAAGTCAGGGTACTACGTTTTCCAAAGATAACTAAACACAAAAGACTTAAACTAATTTTAAATATGGTATTTGCTGTTATACTCCTCTTGTCAGACAAACATGTCCCAGACCACTGTGGAAAAATTATTAGTGAAAAATGTGTTCATAGTTATCATGTTACCAGTAAAGCAACAATAAGAAACTCAAAGCCTGAGCAACAACGTAGACGGAAATCTAAGTTGAAGTCACAGGACCTGAAAGTGTCACATTTCCTTCCCTCTGACTCAGGCCTGGAGACATTCTAGGCAAAAAAACCATCCAGGATGGTAAAGTATGCCTCTTTGACAAACCTGCTGCATCACTGTCTTTTTCAGAGGCTCCCTTGAAAATGTGGTGCAAGGAGGACATTTATCTACCCTGAAAAGTGAAGTGCTCAAAACACTGTTTAGAGCTTTCAACTGTAAATGCTGCCAGAACTCATCCAGCTTATTGTAATGCCAGATGTATCTTAAATTCCTGGTAGTGTTTCACAGATAACCTAGAAACAAAATACAACAGTATCTCTATTGCCAGCTCTTGCTTATTTTTTTAAATCTACAAACAAGCCAAGCTGAATTGAAATCATTATGTTTCAAAACATCATCCTCACTATCACTTATTTCATGGGCTACAACAGTACAATTATTTCTTATTATCCAGTTAATCAAAATATAAGCGTTTTTGACAGTGTGGCTTAGGAAAAAAGTCAGATTTTTGCTATTTCAGGGAAAAAATTCCATTTATAAAGTATAATTTTCCAGAAACCCACATAAATACATCTGTACAGCTTGTTTCTTCAAATGTTTGCTGTTAATTTTTCCATTTAGCTGGAATCCAAGAGTGCTTGGATTCTTCACTACTGTATACAATATTGCTTCTGCAAATTAGGCTATTACCCAAGCAAAAATTTCCTTGTTAGACTGAAGAGTACAAAATGTACACAGAATAGCCACTTTTAAAACATACTTTTGATGTGATTTGCAAGATTCTTTCTAGCAGCTGAAAACTAAGTTATTCTTCTGACTACTGCTCCTTCTTCGGTCCTACGACAGTGCTGCTACAACAGTAAATGTAGGTTATTACCCATAACTTAGGTGGTGTGCTAGCAATCTCTGTAGAACCAACACCCACAAAGTTTCTCCAAAATCAACAGGTGAGAACAAAGCTCGTATGGATAACTATATCCATACCGACCCATTGAAAATAAACTGCAGCCTATGTAGCCCAGTCTTACACTGGGGAGGGAAGACACACAGTATGAAATTCAACCACGGTCTGGAGTTACTGGTGGCATCAATTTCCTAATATTAAAGTGTGCTGCATTTTCTGATACCACAGTCTGTGTTAATACAAAAGTTATCCTGGGGGGAAAAAAAAGAAAAAAGCTCGTTTGTTCCTCTGCTTATCTAGATATTTATCATACCTACCAATGTTCCAGCCCTCTTACCAGCTTAATAAGATGCAGACTAAATATCTCAAGGATTTATATCCATATTCAAGTCTTTTAAAACTCATTTTATCAGCAGATCTCAATGACTTACCTGGGAGTTAACCACTTTAGAGATGGGAAATGAAAGACAAAAAGGAACTGGAGAGCCATGTCTGTAGTCACCTAGCATGCTCATGGCCAAATTCAAAATAAAAATCCAGATCTCAAAGTCCTAAACTAGCACTCTGTAGCCACAGCAAGAAAACCTGAAATCCAGTTAGTTACAACAAGAGCAGTTCTGCTTCTGAAGAGAGTATTTTGTTCCATGTTCACCAACATTTCTTAGTAAATTCTCCTAACAAATACTTATAACAATATGGACACAGCAGAATTCTGTTCCTCCCTCTCTCTGGAAATGTAAGGAAATTTACTTGCAAGGAACAAGTTTAGAAGTATTTTATCATCCTCATCAGAAATGGCTCTTCAAGGATTCAGTGAGGGTAGAGATCTAGATAACTTTTCACATTCATTTCTCTGTGATAGGTCCATAGTACATGTTCAGCATAACCAAATGCAGACTGCATTTTCTGCCACCTATGCGATACCTGCTTTGTACCTGATTCAGGCTCTACAACAATGAATTCAACAACTTCCAGGAACACCAATGTTTGTTGGGTTTTTTTAGTTATGCTGAACAAAGTAGTTAAATACTACCCAATATTCTACAAAATACTTCATTACTTTTCCTTATTCAATATTTCCCCAACAACAGATATGCCACAGATTGATGGAGTCCTGTCTGCATGTGTTTCCTACTCTGCAAATCACCAGTTACCTGCGGTCAGAGAGCACTCTGGCACCAACAGTGCCCATTTCTCTTTCATAGTGCTCTCTGGTCCTGATGCATTACAATGCCTAAGGGCAACCAGATAGCTACTGGGGATGGGGGGCTAGAAGAACAGACATTAGAGGCTGTGGGGAAAAAAAAAAAAAGCCATCCTTCTCTTTTAGCAATATTACTCCATGTCTCACCTTCTCATTTCTTTATCTGAGGATCTAGCAGCTTTGGAAATGACTCTGGAGATTGTGTATGTTTTGAATATGAACTATTTCTCCGGGATTTTTATTTTCAGTTATTTAAGAACAGGGTTGAAAGAGGGAACCTGCACTTAAGAACTAAAAATAGCCAAACCCAAACCTTTCATATTTGAGGTTACTTTGTTACTTCTTATTTTACAAATTTTTAACAAAACCCTGATGGAAATACTGTTGTGAAATACTTCCTCTTTCATTTATTCACACCGGCAAGTTATTTCAAGAACTTAGACCATTAGTTTGTCAAGAAAATGAACTGGTAAATTTTATTATGCAAGACATTATTGAAAACTACGGCATATTTCGGAGCAGCCTACTTTGGAGTTTTCTCAAATACATGTGCACACTTGTGCACAAACCCCTCCTAGCCCTTAACTGAATGGAATACCATACGTCCTCATACACATGCTCTTCTTTTCTAGTAACTGCTGCAGTGTATGTTGTTACATTTGTGTTTATGGATAGTATGTTTCTCTATTTCTTTTACCCTTAAAAAGCAAAGTTTAGAGATTTGCCTGTGCTGAAAAACACCAGCTAACACTTGCTAAATTGTCACACAAAAAGCTGAAAAATCTCTACTCCTTGCGGATACCCTTGAAGTAATCAGACAGCCCCACTACCACTGGTCTTCCATGGCCTGCCAGATGAAGCTTGCACTGGTAGCAGCAACTTCATCTGCTCAGTGGGTGTCACCCCGGTTTGAAGCTGTCAGCTACCATGCCCACAGTTATCAGGTCCTGCCCAAAGAAGAGAGCTCAGAGACTAGTTTCTCCTGAAGGGCCTTAGTGGCGTAGGCACGCAGATGTTCCTCCAAGCAGCTTGGGCAAGAAATAAATTGATTCATCATCAAGAAGAATAACTAAACTAAACAGAACCAAAAATTCATTAGTTAACAGAATTCACAGCACCATAATTATAAATCCTGGTGAAGAATGCTGGCTAATGAAGAAACAGTAATTCACAACACAATGCATAGTGTACTTTCAGGCTTCTCTCTTGAGCTTGACCAAGCAGGCAAAGAGACCGAGAGACCGAGAACAGTGGAAAAAGCTATATGGCTTGTTAAAACAGAGATTGCTGCCCTTTTCAAGTGACTAATGTAATTTTTTCCCCCCTAATTGTAGTTAGAAGGAAGGTGATATTAGAATAAGCAGCTCCAGGCAGTACATTTCTCTTACAATTATCCAGCATTGATTTGTTTTTGGTAATTGCCTTTGGACATTTTAGAAACAACAGACATTATGAAATATACACATAGGAAAAAAAATTAAAAAGATAGTTTTTCATCAGACAGCCAAGTACACATTTATCTGGTACTGCAAGTAATTTGTCCTCTTGTTTGTATCTGAAAGCAATGTTAAACTGAGGAAAAAACATTTCATAGTAAATTAGAGGCCTAGTGTAGTCATAGCTAACATTAGCATGAAACTTGTACAATTAAACCATGTTTATGTAAAAGCAAAGCAAACCGATCCATACAACAGTTAGTCTTGTGAAGGTTTGTAAAATGTTTTCAGTAAGAATTTAAGAGCTGCAGGTTAAAGTACAAATATTGGAAAAGCAACACACCAAATCTTATAACGTACTGCTGTTTTTGGAGCTGGTTTTTTGCATTTTCATTTTCAATGTGAAAATAATGCAGCAGTAACCACCATGCACTCACCTGCACATACAAATGCCCCAGTGCAACACAAAGTTTTCAAACAGGTCCATGTTGTGATACTCAAACTTGTATCAAACTCTGGTAGGGCAACAAAAGTTGTTGGCTGTTTTCATCACAAGGAAATACCTCCAGTTTACAGTTATGTTCTTTCACAGATGCACAGTCCCCATGAACCAATACATCAGGCCACAGTGCATCTTGCAAGCCAAAGAACATTGAAGAGTTTCACCTTTCCCTCTGCGTTCTTGCACTGGGGGCATGCAGATGGTAGGTATCCACACACTGGGTGCATCCCTGTTTCACAAGGCTTTCAATGACTGTCTAGGTAGCATTGGCCTTAAACTGCCATTGGCCTCTAGCAAGACAATCTGATTTGCACTTTGTTATTCTAATATATGGATTGGCATAGCATTCCTGAAATATTTTGCTGGAAACAGACTACTTGCACTTAGTTTTCTATACAGCGCTGTCATCCCAGTCATTAAACGCTTAGTGGAAGCCATACCCCAGCTTTTATACTTCCATCAGCTGTGAGGAACAATTTCTTATGAAACATCAGGAAGCACTGAACTACCAGCCTATGTTTCACAGTGTAAAGACTGCACTGTAGAATTAGGCGAAGTAATTTTCCATGTTCTTCTTAAAATTATTTCATCCCACAAACATTAGCTACTCCTTGTCCAGATTCTAAAACAATACGTGACACTAATCACAGATTTTGCCTACTAAACAGCTACAAAGCATCGTTATCATATCCTTCAATTAAGGACAGGGTGTTCTACTTCCTTAATGGTGTCAGATTTTGCCTGCTAAATAACTACAAAACATTATTATTGTATCCTTCAATTAAGGTTACAGTGGTTTGCTTCCTTAATGGTCACTGACCAAACAATATGTAAGCTACAGGAAAAGAGCACCATTCCTCTCTCATGCTACCTGCAGATTTGATTGATGGTAAGAAGCTGTTATTGTAGTCAGTGCTATAGACAGCAAAATGCAAGATAAGCTCAGATGAGTACCTGGTCTTGCAAGAACCACCACATTTCTTCTGCAGTCAATCTTAATACATAAAATACTCAGACCCCAGTTCAGAGTTTGTAAGTGCAAGTTTCTGCAAAAGTACTACAAGGTGTATTCACTTTTGTTTTATCAGAAGTTAGTACAGGTCATCACAACTATATATATATAAATCAGTCTGGAAGTACAACCAGCTGTCCCAAATGCTCCTGAGCAACAGCACTGATATTTGCTAGACGGGAAGCATTATTTCACCATTCTTGAAAGCAGAACACCAATATTTTGCTGAGAACCAGAAGAGGTGACTACAGAAAAATTACTCTCTTCAGGTTATGCCTGTGCTCTCTTCAGATGGGGATACTGGGACTTTGCTAGCAGCAAGGCAGCCCAAAAAGGAAAGATGTTATCCTTAAGATAAAGATCCCACTAACGTTTGTCCGATGGAAGAATGCAGCTTCTCCTGAGCAAACAAGAGGACCAAAACTGTTGTGTAATTTTTGGAAACACAGAAAAACAGTTTTAACTGATGATGCGCTACTTTTTAAAGTTAGCTTCAGTTCCAATTAAATCACAAGTGGCATGGCTGAGACTGTGGTATTTTCTGCTCTGCTGGAGTGGCCGGGGTCCAGGCCATCTGCGTGGAATGCACAGCAGGACATTGCACCCTTCCGCCAGCATAGCCAGCGGTGCCAGCCGCTCCTGCAACCCGCCGAGGGGACAGGGAGGGATCTTCTTTTGTGTTCCTTATTTGTTTATTTGCTTTACTCTGGCAGCAGGCAAAGGGCTCTTCTCTTGCCAAGTTCATTACCATTGTAAAATGTTCCCAATTGCACTGAGTAGAGTGTCTACAGTGAGGAGGAAAAAAACCTGTAAAGTTTACAATGAAACTACAGGACTTTATAAGCCTTGATTTTGAGAAACAGGTGAGAGCTGGATATAGCACATCGCTCCTAAGTGCTCAAATCCACACAGATCACTCGTTCAAAATATTTCTTCCAAATTTTTCAATGAAGTTTTTTGTTAAATTAAAGAATCACCCAAGTGCTATCAGCCTCTTCATTTAGTGTTCCTCTACAAACCCCTTCCAAACAGCTTCCAAAACTTTACAGTTTTATGTTTATATCTGGGACTATTCAGTCATAGCAGATTTATTAATTACCATTTTCTACAAATGACCATCAGTTTGTTACTAACAAGATTAAAAGGCATGCCTGTATCTCTTTGCCACCTATTAACTCTCTCCCTCATCCCACAAAGTTTTTGTCCCCCACTCAGTGAGTGCAGACACAAATTGTTGTGCAGCATCTCACAGTTTCCTAAAGATGACAAACTAACCAAGCAGCAATATTCTGCTAGTGGCAGAACTGATTCAGGAAAATCCCATCCTCCTTTTCCTCAGTGGCACCACAGCCTAAATCATCCTTTTTGCATGACTGCTCTGAGGGAGTGAAAAATGCTACTTAAAAGCATTTTCAAGCAAGCACCCATTATGCTTAAAAGACAAGATTAAGAACTTCAGTTCTATCACTTGCAAAACTCTGGACACCAAGTTGACTGTGATGGCCATACAGAGTATATGCACAGGACAGGTTCTTACTCATTTACAACACAGAGTTGTTCTATGTCTACTGTGCAATTCAAACATTGCATGTTTCCCCTGAAGAGATTGTATTTGCTGACTCGCCTCTTCTGTCTAACTTATGGTCCCAAAATATGTCTATCATTCTCCCACTTCTCAGATCAGCCAGTGCTATATCAGCAGGGTCTAAACTGCAAAAGACAGGAGACCTTCCTCTCCGAGAAAGAGGAATCCATTCCTATGTAGTAACTAGAAGTTCTCCAAGCACAGCAGGAGACAGTACACAACTACAATCTGACATGCAGGAGCAAAGTTGTCCCTTCCAAGATCAAGATAATCAACGAAAATATGGTACTTGTTTGAAAGGCATTATCCTCAAGTCCCTTCTGCTCAGTTGGAGAGCAAAGCGTTTGCTTCATATGTTAAGAAACTGATAAAAGACCTGAGCATAGTAATAACTCTATAATAGACTACAAGAGTGCTGAAGATCCCACAAAACCCATATCACTTTCTCCAAATACATGAGGTTCCAACAGCCAAGAATTAAACCCAGAAATCTTTCATTGCTCTTTCACTATGGAAAGATTTCACAGTTACCCTTTAATATAAAAGGAAGCAGTAAGCTGAATGAATGCCTACTGTCAACCCTTAACCAGCATAAGCTTAGGAAAAAGGACAAGAGGAGAAGCAGGAGAGTAGGAATAGCATCAAAAGCAAGCACTCACTCACCACTTCTTGAAGTTAAACAAAAGGCACAGAAACTAATCAAGCTGTAGGTCCTCCGCCCAGCACATACCTGCCATGCAGCTTCTGCCCGCCAAACACCACAACACCTGACATGAACATTTTGAAGACTGAACATTACCCTTTCATGAAATGTTCCCACATTTCTCAGCAGAAAAGGAACAAAAAAATGGACTGCTGTCTAAATCAGTTTACCTAAAATAAGCCATCCCTTCTTTGACACTCCCTCCCTACCCCGAGGGATTTAAGAAGCATGCATTGCCATGATCTGACAAGAGGTAATCCAATAAACCAGAGAGCCTCCCTCTTGCCTGCACAAGGACACAGCTGCTCTGACTCTTCATCTAGGCCCTGTATGTCCAAATGTCTGTAACAGCTCAGCCAGATCTTTACTGAAGTAGGAAGTGTTAGGCACTCCTCTAATCAAGGCTGCAATTAGACCCACATGCAGATAACCAAATCCTGAAGGCTTCTTCTGACACAAAAAGATTAGTAGAGCTTGTGGGTTTTTTCACCATCCCTTTTCACCTCCTATCCCTGTTACAGTAGCTCTGCTAAAACTTCATAAACTTCCCAAGCAAAACTGCCACCAGCTAATCTCTAAAAGCCACCAGTGCCTTCTCTCTCCCCCCTCCCCTCCAGATGGATCCGTCCACAGAACAAAAACAGCTGCTCCTGATAAACCTACTGGCTGCATTTCACAATACACTGGAGACCGCTAAAGCACTGCGTCTGAGCATAGCATGCTTGGTCCTGTAACAAGTGTATTGACACACTGCCCCTTGCATCCTGGAAGCGCAAATATTACTGGAAAAAAGTCCACAAAATCAGAAATTTTAAGAGTTAACTGAGTCACAAGAATGAATGTACTCTGAACAGCAGCTAGGTAACTTCAGGTTGAACAAAATTACAGTAATCTTCAGTGAGTCACACACAAAACAAAGTACAACTTGCAAAGAAAGCAAATTAAGAAAGTTCTGTTATAATTTATTTTAGTTGAGAACTTCATGTCATTTCATATTAAAGTGTGGGGTTTTTTTTGGAAGTTACATGCTGGATTTTCACATCACAAAACATCTGGCTGGGAGCATGTGGCAATAGTAGGATATGTGATGCACATCCTACTTCCTAACTTCTCTTTGGTCCCCTGACCAGCATGAGTTTGCCATCTGTGGCACTAAGAGAGAGGGAGGACATTTATCATTATTCTTCTATAATCACATATTCAATAAACAGGATTTCATACATAACAGCTGCATCCAGCAATGGGCAATATGTTTTCAAAGTCAGTCCTTTATCAAAAGATTACATCTGACTACCCACAAAGGGTATCCAATTCCTGTCCCCAAGATACACAGCATCCCAGTTAGGGAGTGTTATGTCAGCAGAAAAAACTAGCAAGAGAGAGATATAACTTGGAGCTGAGCTTTTTGCTGGCTATTACCATAGAGGGTGACAGAACACAAAAGAAATGATACAGAATTAGTCTGATTTGCATTCACTTTGCTGTATCAAAGCAACTTGAATATAAAAGAGAGCTAGTCTAATTTTAGCAGAAAATAAGCTGACGTACAAACTATTCTTCCAACAATGATAATCAAGTTACAAAGGCTAAATCTCAGCTAAAAACTACATTTATGGAAAGTATCCTAAAGCATCTGTTAAAACATATCAACCTAATTAGCATTTTCCAAAAAAAATTCACACATGCATGTACAAACCATCACCACAAACCCTCACGAGATCTGCAGTAATCAAACAGGATACCTGGTAAGCTGACATGCAGCTTGTTTCTGCAATTGCTCTGGCCCTCTACTCTTCTGTTTACCAGGGTAGCCTGATTTTGCCATCCTGACTGATTACACTTTGTCATCAGATTTGAACTTACTTCTCTTCCTCCAGACAGAAGCATACTCTGTCACAGTGACATTTCTGGATCCATGGTTGTAGCAAACGAGAGGAACAACTTTATAGACAGTTGAACAATTATTTACTTAGGACATATTACTTAACTGAAAATGAATTATTTTAGCCTGTTTTATAGGGAAAAAATGCACTAATCAAGATGAAACACATAACGAGTTTCTGAGAGAGACCATAGCACCTAATGTCACAGTTCCCACAAATACATTAAGCCAGCAAACTGTCACTACCACCATTAGAGTTGATCCCACTCCCTCTCTATCATTCCTGGTCTCTCAGTCTTCCCTCTGTGCCTCTCCCATGCAAAGGTATTTCTGTGGTGGTAAAGTGAATTGGATGAGGAACTGATCCCAGTTAAACCAAAAAGCTGTTTTCTTTCCATTAGTTTTAACCTGCATCACTAGCAGGATCCAATTCCTAACGAGATCCCTCAAGCACCTGAGCTGGCAAAGAGAGGGGAATAAACAGCTGGGGTAGTGAAAGAGAGCACTTCTCATGGCAGTCCAGTTGGTCCAAAGTGCTCAGGGAACTATAGCATAAAATACATAGTCTTTGTGTGATACCAAGATTTTTGTTATAGGATACTGTGGTGCTTTTTATAAAGACCTGTTACTCCTTGTAAATCTGTATATTTAAAGGTCAGTTCCATAGAAAAGTCTTCAAAGTTGCCTTTACATATCCTTCAGTTGTTGCTAAAACCCTCTTCTGGAGGGGAAGTAAAGTATATGTATTAGGAAATTAAAAAAATTTAAAATCAAGAGATGTAGTACTTAGTGAGCAGAACAAGGTACCAAACACGAGATATTTATGCCAAGTCTAACAAAATTAGGAAGTTCCACAGCAGACAATACCTCTCTTCTCACCTTCTCCAGAAGAGGAGTTTTTAAAAACAGAGGAAGCATCACGGTAGAAGTGATTGGGCACAACTCCTAATGTAGCCAGAGCTCACTGATGCTGAGGCCTGCTCTTCTAGCCCTATGGTTGTGGTTATTACAGACATAGTGGGACCAACATTTATGTTGGGTGGCACATTATTGCAACCAGCAAAACAAATACGTGCTTGTTTTGCCTCAAGAGGAAAATTCTCCTCCTCCCCAAAGTGATCCACCCCATTTCCTCCCTCTCAATACTATAAAAGCACTTTAATGTTTTTACATTTTCAACTCCACATTCATAATTCCACATTTACCTTCTCCAGTCTCAGTCATAAAGAGTAGCAACACATTTGTTATATTGCTCTTTTTTTGCCCAGCTGCATGGATGCTAGTATAGGAAAAGCCGTGTGTAAGACAGATTTTTATTGATGTTGATTTTATGCCATAATTTTATAGTTTTCCTACTTCAATGTGCTAATGTTTTGTTCAAAATAAATCAAAATGATATAAAATTATGAGCTAAACCTAGCATTTAATTTTCCAAGCAGTACTTGCATATTCTGCATTTTGATACATATGCTAATACCTACTAATTAGAACCATAACAAAGACTTTAAAGATAAGAATTAGGGAGAGGAACTTTCCAAACCAGATTTATTCATTATATGACAAAACAAAAATTAGCACCATTTCTCCTGTATAATGATGCAAAATATTCTCTATAGGAGAAATGGGGGTGGGGGATTCTAATAGGAAAAAAAATTAAGAAAATTAAACAAAAAACTATACATTATAAATTTGCCATTTCATTCAGTATGTCCAGCCTCAAACACTGCTGAAATAAAAAATTATCATCTAAATTTTAGCATAGCTCAAAAACAAGAGATACCACAGTTTCTAGGTGGTACAATACAAATTCTAGGTACAGTATTAGAAATGAGTGACATAAACACCATGGAAGGGCTGAATGATGAAATCCATACTGCAGTATTATGGTTAAATTCTCTGTATCCATAGCAAAAAATAGTCTAATTGTTTTAGAGCACTTAAAGGACCAGGAAAGCTTCTACGCTCATATGCTTTTTTACAGAGGTGAAGGCATATTTTACTTTTTATCAACACTGTAACTACATTAGGGTAAGAGGTTGTTTTGCAGTAGCCTACAAAAGAAGACAAAGCAATACGATTTCACTGAATAGGAAGATCCTAATCAGTACCTTGTATTAGCAATTTAATACCAAAACCCACTGAGACAGGGCTAGGGGTTAATATCAGTCATCTTCCTAGTAAAACTCCTTTGATACATTCTAAAAGCTCCTCCTTCTGTAATACTTAATTTCCATCAATCATTCTCCTTTTGTATTAAACCGTAAGCAAAACCATATACTTCCAGTGAGCATATGTTGAAATCCTCAAAAGTGTTTCAGCATGTTAGGAATAGGCTGTTACACTATTAGAATTGCAAATTATGTCACCTTTTAGCAAGTGACCAGCAACAGGCCACTCAGAAGTGCTTGGTAATGGAAGAAGGCTTGTTTTCACAGTAGTTAACGGTTACTTTACAGCTAACCGGTTACATTACAGCTAACCCATCTCAACTTTGCAGGCTTGCTTACCTCAGCAATCTGCACATTTGAAATAAATAAAGCAGTAGGAAGGAAGAAGTTTATATTTCTGTTCCTGGTGCTGCTTTCAGTATTTGTGCAAGTTCATCTGTGGTTACACTGTTCCATAAAGACACCATGAATATTCAAACTGCTACCAGACTACTTTTTTCTTAATACATGCCCTGAGAAAAAAAAAAACAAACCACAATTTAGACTACTTAGATATCTGTATCATCACAAAACACTTCTAAAAAAGCTACAAATCCATCCATTAGTTAAAACAACCTTGCTGGTTGTTCAACTCTTACACCATTTATGAACATATGCACTTCTACCCTTAGCATTCACCAACTTTGTCAGATGCAAGCACAAGACATCCTTGAAACCATATTCTCAGTAGGAGTGCAAGACTGAAGGAAAGAACACAATTTGAAAACAGGATGTGCACAAGAGATCTTTTGCATGCACATTCCCAACTTACATCTTCAAGGAAGATTTGGGCAAGGAAAGAACAGATTCAAGCCCTGAGCTTTACATAACTGGCAAAACAAATAAACAGCTATAAGAGGACAGAACAACAAGATTATGCTCCGAATGCTGTTGTCTAACCGGAAGGCAAAGCCAAGAAGCCCTGCAGGAAACACAGGCTAGAAGCAAACTGTCTTATTTCCTATTGCTTCTGTGTTTAAAAACATCCCCAGTATGCATAAATCAAGATGTCATTTGCAGTGAAAACAGAAGCCCAGCTTAACTCCATAGCTACAAGGCTCTGTTAATCCCTCTCTAACATTCTCACTAGGGTCCCTAGCTTTCTTTTGTTCTCGTAATAGCAAACTATGACAAAGAAGCTATGACAATGACACACATGAAGGAAATTTGTATTCACTTGTCAGATACTGGGTAAAAATATCTCCCTCATAGGTACAGTAAAGAAAACTAAAGCAAGCAGAGGCTACTGTGGCATATGGATAATCATTCCAATTTTTGAACAGAAATCTATTTACTGCAGCACCCAAAACACTGAGAAGACTCACAGCTGTAGTCTAACACAGATCAACATAAAATACCAATGTTATTACTTGTTTTTTTAAGATAATCAGTCTTCAGAAACATTCCTAGTTCATGCATACATCAGCTCTGTTTTTTAATATTGCAAGGTGTCGCAAGAAAATGCTGTCCTCAGTAAACTTACTGGAGGGAGAAACTGGAGCAATAGAAAGCAATAGTTAGCAATAGCTCTCCCCTATAAAAAGGGAATCTCCCGCTTTGACACAGCCATGCTAAAAATCCAGATAGCTTTTCTGTTGACAAGATGTATCATACTGAAGTCTATCATGGAGGTTATAAACATGTTGCTGCCACAGTGCATCTGAGGAAGCAGGCACTGTATTTTTAATTTTTCTTTGTTTCCCTTCCACTCCCATATGTGAACTTTTTTCAAAATTATCCAAATAATTTATTAGCAATTTCTTCATTAACTTGTTTTGGTAAAAGGTATACCTTCTGGAGGAAAAAGGATGAAGGAGACACAGCATTTATAAAATCTGCACACCTTTTCATAATAAAGGCTCATAAGAGTTGCTACAGCCTCATTTGCTCCCTTGGCATATGATTAGGTCACCCTTTAGATGATAAAGCATTTAATCTTCTCCAAGACATTTTGGAGAATGTAATACTTGAACAAGTCAAGCTCTACTGTATTTTTAAGGAAATGGAATCTCACCAGGAAGAGCTGAGGTACAAGACTGAAATGTTGGATGCTGTCATACTTTAGTTATCTTTTGAACTGTGTTAGCTAAACCAACGCAAATTCTCATAAAATCTACGTGGACAAGAACGTGTAAACAATGGTTTTGTAACAATTTGATTTAAAACCTACTAAAGAACAAAGCCAGGGAAGAGAAGTGGGTTTCCAAAAGCCTAAAGTGAAAACAGTTCCAAGGAATATAAAAAGGTCATTTCCAGTCACTACACAAACCTGATTTATTCTCAGCATGATACCAACAAATCAGAGGTAGCATTCAACTGATCAGCTGTTCGAACTGGCTTGGTTATATACTACTCCTTGCAGCACCCAACAGAATCATATTTTCTTCATCTACATACTTAGATACTATTTATGTGTCTCCTGATCAAGACTTTCCCCTGTATTTATACTACATAAAAAAAATAAAGCTAGGATTATTAAGCTAGCGTGTTACTAACCATAAAACTTTAAAAATACAAAGTGTATTTAGATCACATGCTGAGATCTCTCTTGTACATATGCAAAAAAACCCACACAACAAAAAAACCCAAACAAACAAACAAAAAAATAAAAACACCAACAAGTAAAGCACTCACCTAATGAGACAAAAGTAATTATCATTCTTTTCTATCAAGGATCCTCACTGTTAGCATTTTGGGGGACAGAAAATTCATTTTAGCATCTACATAATTTTAAGTGGCAATTACATTTAGGGAAAGCACCTTCAATCCATGACCTTTTTGTTTCGTATTTCCAGATGCTAAAGTAATTCCTACTGAAGAATCGTAATTAGCAAACTGTGCTTAAACGTTAACATTATATTGGAATTTTTTTTTTAAACACAAAAATTTACCATAGACTGAAACCAACCCTTCAGATTCTGACAAAAGTTTATTAAAACTTCAGAAGCTTCAGCTCAGAATCACCAAGAGGAGTATGCAAGTTTTAAGTATTTAAACTGTCCAGGAAGCACTGCAGATTCAAGAAGACCAAGGCCAATGTACCATCTGGCATCTCTGAAAACACATCCCTGATCCAAGTAGATATTTAAGAAAAAGCTATAATAAAAAAACAAGCAAGTACAGATTAGAAAAACTACAGTAGATCAATAATACAACTCATATATATAATCAAGTGGTCCTGTTTCCAAATTTACATTCTATTCTTGCTGATGTTAAAATAGACTCCATCTTAATTCTTACTTCTTTCCGGGGAAGGAAGAAAAAAGCTGGTGTATTTTCACCTCTAGAAAACTAGTAATAAAGGAAGAGCACCACATGATTCAATATTAACATCCTGGGATACTTTTAATTCCATGGAATTTCAAATCTTCTTCCCCAAGAACCAATTTCGTCTTTTTCCCTCATTCTTATTGCATTATCAATATCATTAAAAGTTACTACAAGGATTAACATATGTCTAATGACAGTCATAGTCCCAAAGGTGACACTTCAACAATAGGGAACAGTAAATGCCAGAATAAGAGTGACTTCGTCATCCTTAGGAACCAGATGCTGTAATTCAGGGCCTCTAAACAAATGCAAGAATGAAATATGCTAACAAGACAGCTGAGAATTAATAATAAATCTGAAAAAGTTGAACTTAGTCCAAAAAGTATTAATTTAAAACAAGGAAGAAGAGATATAAATTTCTTAATCTTTCTGTAAGACACATCACGGAGGTGCAAATGCACAAATGACTTAAAAATCAGGAGGAAAAGCATTCCATTAGTACTTCTTAAAGTTTTCCAAACTTAAAATCAAATCACCAACTAATACATTTAGTACTTTTGTAAGAAGAAACAGATACTGGAAATGAGTGTTAGAAAAGTTATTTTAGAAGAAAGTTATATTTTTGTTCCTCTATAACAATCAGATTTTTATGAAGTATTTCAACTTCCTGTATGTTGACAGGGGAGGTATTTGCAAAAAGAAGAAAAGATTAAGCTTTACTGTGCTGTTACGTAAATATATTCTGGATATCTACCTCCACATCACAGGACTATGTATAATGCAAAACAACAGCCTATCAAGCCCAATATTCAATTTCTGACAATGGCCAACACTGAAGCGATTCAGAAGACTCCATAAATCTCTGGAAATGCAGCTAATTGCCCAACACCATATCCCAAGAGAAATTTCTTCCTGGATCTGACTGCTTGGCTTTGATGCATGGACTGAAAACCAGTATTATCCTAGCTAGTACTCTTGCTAATGTGGTTATTCTTTACAAAACTGTATTACTTACCTTAGTGAATCATACCATTTAAACCCCATAGCTCAACTATGGGCTGTATACAAAAATTCTTCCTATTTATTAGTATTCCAACCTTCTATTGTTATGCAAGATGCCAAAATTGACTTTATTGTAAAAGCATGCTGGCAAGTCAATTGTCTTTAAACCCACTTTTGCATTATTCTCCCCCCATTTTTGAACTTGCTGTTGCTTTTCCACATCATGAAGCAGAACAAGTATTTATTGAAACCTAGTTAATCTGAAGTTCTGGATTTGATTTTGTAACAAGAGCATGTTGGAGAATTCATTCTTTCTTTGGAGGTCTGAGGCAGTGCCCACTGTGATACTCACATTGTCATTTTACTACTAAACTCCAAAAAACTGGTGCAAAGTAGCAAATCCAAAATGAGATTAAAAAGTAACAGTTTCATGTTAGTAGCTAGCTGTCACACCAGAATAACACTTGTTGTAGCAACCCCAAGTTAATGAGTAGCCCGTGGCTATATGATAACCATTGTCCTCCTTGGAGATTAGACTCCTTTTTGGACAGGTTTATCTCAATATTTTTACTTCATGTCCTGTGCACTCCACCCACATCGCTAGTCTCCAGGGATCTTAGGGAAACAAGCCACAGGAATAGTTCCTGTAAGCAGCCACATTATTACTTTCAGTGGGAACATGGATCCAATTTGGATTAGCTGTCCCCACAGCTGTTTGGTCCTGCCTCAGGTTTTTTTTGCATGTAAAAAGTCCATATACTTGGGCATATACTAGCAAAAGGATAAGGGGACAGTCAATTTCAGTTAGACTCTTTGAGAAACTTCATCTTGGCAACATCCTTTCGTAATGATGCGATATTTTTCATCCAAAACATACTAAAGCTAGGATGCATTATCCCTCTTATTTTAGCTAATGCAGACCAGATCTGCTTCATTGTTTGGTCAGCAATACCAAACAGGTGAAATTAACTCTCCCAACACCTAGCTAGTAGAACTTTTTGTGCCGTTTTTAAAAAGTATAAGATTTAGGACAGTGGATCGCAGAATTAAGAGGAATAGGGAAAAAGAAGTACACCTTCACATTTCACTTTGCTAGGAACAAAAAGATCTGGGTGGATTTGGTTTGCATGTGTAGTCTGGCTCCCCATTACAATAGCCTTTGACCTCCTCCAAGCCTCCTGTACTTTTTCATAGCTCATTTAACAGATGTCTGGTTTGACTTCTAGAGTACTTGATCAACATAATAAGAGCAGCAAACATGCAGCAGTTACCAAACTTTAGTTTCAAAGGAAATGGCAGAGGACACAATTTTGCACAAAGTGGCACATTTCAGCCCAATCATATTTCCTTTTCCATTGCACTATCAAATCAAGCCCTCTAGAAAGCAAAGGTTCTTTCCCACTCAGGTACTGTGTAGTCCACAAAGGGCGCACTGATCTCGTAGTTAGATGCCCTCAAGTTCAAATCTCACATCATTCAGAAGACATTAGTGTTTCTCCATCTTAGCCCTTGAGACTGATCAGTAGTATCTTTTGGCCTGACTTGTGATACCATAAAATTGCATACACTGATTTTTGGCATAACTAGGACTGGAACCTTTGTCTGTGAAGTCACAGACCCAAACCAACCACATCCACACCTTATAATAAAAGTGTGCTAACTCCACAAGTAGAAGAAAATATTACATACAAACCATCGGACAAGAACTACTGGCCTAGGGATTAAAGGGCAGGCAATAATTTTCGCAGCCACAGGCAACTGAAAAGTCACAACAGACAGCAACACAGACAGCATACTGTGATACATGGGTAGCATGTTGCAGGCGTATATTTGCAAAATGTACACGTGTGACGAATCAGGCCACAGACGTTTATCTGGATGAACGATAAATTACTCCTTTAGGTCAGGCATGTACTGGAATTCCCCGGATCCAAGTTCTTCGAGCATTTGTTTTGACAGCTACAGTTGAATTACAAACAGTGATTCTACATAAGATACTATTGTGTGCAGTATTTTATAAAAATATCAAGGTCTTAGTAATAATGGAAAATAATTATTATTCCTTTATTATACCCAGACAGGAAATTATGATGTATGTGCTAGCAAAGTTTTATTACATGTATAAGCACCTTCCTTCTTCCTATATTTGCTTCCTCTTCGCTCAAATTCTATCTGCTTACTTTAACAGCAATGGCTGTTCTTAACACTGGGGACCATCAGCCTGGTGATCCCTCTCATGCACAAAGTTTTTTTTGTTTTTTTGGTTTGTTCTTTTTTTTTCTGTTTGCCATTGCAAGAGTGCTTTTCCACACAGGAAGTCAAATCAAGTTAAAAGAGTGAATTTGAATTGTATCTGTTAAAACACATTAAAATCTTCATGGAAGTTGTCATTCAGAAGTTAAGCAACCTTCATGTTAGTTTAATTCATTATGCACACAGAAATATTTAACACCCTTTTATTTTACATTTTTGGCTTGGCTCAGAAATAGTGCAGATACCTGACACACCCTAGAATCAATGTGTTGAAATGAGCCTGCCTTTATTATAAAGTTATTTCCTTCTCAAGAAATTTTTGTCAACTAGAAAATTTAAAAAGCCCATTTTTCAGAATAAAATGTTTAAACATGGGAATTTAATAGATCTACTAAGCAAGAATATTTCTTATCTTATTTACTTAGAAAAAGGACTACATACATTTCTACTGAAAAAACAAACCAAAAAAACCCCAAAGTGATTTTGTCCTGCAAGGTAGTGGATAATTATACTGTGTGTTTTTCATGAACTGCAGAAAATATTTCTCCATTAACAAGATTACTATCTTCAAGTATTCCCAACCAGTCAACCTAGTAAGTTTTCACTCTACCTAAAACCAAGATGAACTTGATTTAAACAAAAGCATTGATTCTATTAACAATAATGAGAAAATGCAAGTCTGTGAAGATGTAAATAATATTTTGCTGACCTGGAAAGCTATACCACATATAGCAACAGCTGCCTACATTTTAGTGGATAACTGGGCATATCCTGCCTGAAACAAGCCTAGAAAACACTTATAAACACTTTAAAAAAAAACAAAACAAAACCCACCACCTTATAGTACTGTGTGAAAACAGGAAGGCCACCCTTTAAAAAGTAAACCAACCACATTGCCTATAAACTTGCAGCTAAATACCTATCTTTGCATTACAAGCATTAACACAGAATCTCCCCTTTCACAGATGAGTTTTCATAGCACTTTACTCCACCAGCTCAAGCCTCAACATGCTGAAGTGCCTCAGGCCAGTACCTTCATATTCAGCAGGGTGGGGCAAAAGAGACAACCTCACTACAGGCACTCTGGGGTTATAAGAATGCAAATCACCCAAATTCAGCGTTTTGAATAGCACCCATAACTCAAAGCTAAAACTTGTGCTGTGTCAGACAACATGGTAAAAGCCCATCATATGCCTAATAAGAAACATTAATAAATACATCCAAAAAAATTGAAATTTCAGGTTAGTCCTCAAAAATTGCTCATAACCAACAGCACCACAATAATCAAGTGAGGAAGGGACACAATAAGAACAACTACTGTTAGATGCACATCCAAGAATACAGTATTCCTTAATGTCTGAAAAATCAAGCAGCAGAGGGGCCCATCCAACAGACCCTCTACTTTACAAGATTAAGACTAGAATTGAACAAAAAAACCAGCTATAGTCATTAGACTGAAGTATCCCTTCGCTATTTCTTCTGTTCATCTCTTACCAGTCAGACTTCTTCCAAACCTCAAAAATCAGCTAATTCAAAAAATGGCACTATCTGGCTACAACAAAAAGGAGACACAGGTGAGACCCGTAAATATGTTGGAACTGCATGTTAGCACACGCACCCCAACCAGAAATTACAAATGAACCAAGAAAGGCTGGCTCACGGAACAAAAGAAAATATTACTTTGGAGGGGATTAGGTGTATCTGAGGATCTGGATACCTTAGACCAGAACCAGCAATACTCTCATTTCTAATCTCTTTCCTTTCCTAGAAGAGATTCAGATAACCTTAAATAGCAAGACCAGTGCCCACCTGTGGCTTTTTGAATGTAGGCTGGTCAGCTCCTTAAAAAGATACCAGCCCCCTGCTAAATCAGCAGGTGAGATTTATCCAGCTGACATGGAGCTGTAGTACTAACATGGTTTTGTTCAAGACAGTCTATTAACATAAACAAGAGATACAAGTATACCCAGAAGCTTTCTCTTTCTTTTCCAAGTACATCTGTTGGTCTAATAAAAGTTATTAGCCCTCACTACAAACTCAGTCCCTTTTATATCTGATGGAAAGCAATCACACACTAACACTTTATGAGACATGACAATCATTTAAGGTTACAGACTGGAGTTCCAGCAACACCTGGATATCATTAGAGAGAAGACTGACTGAAAAGAAAGCTATTTATCACTTATCACACCTGACACAAACTTGAAACCACAGAGTTAACTCTGTAACTTGAGCCCATCCACAAAGTAGACACAAAACACCTCGTAAAAAAAACATCTCCATCCAGTTTTGCATAATCTGTTGCATACACTGTATGGAAAAAAGCCTTTCCTGAACAACTCCCTGCTGTTTTATGAAGAACTGTACCAAAGAAAGAAGTTCTCTAAATTAGGAAATTCTAGACTGCAGGAACATTAAGGTTGTAAAATGAAGCACTTAAAAAAAAAAAAAACAGTCTCAAGGTCACCTTTATGCAACCTGTTTCACACAAATTCTGTGCTTTATGTATAAATACTAGGAAATTTCTCAGGTAAAAGTCCCAACTATTTACACATTTCAGTGTAGAGAAGGGGCAGCAGTGATCCAGTCACTGAACACTAATGATAAAAATATTCAACGAACACCTTTCTAACCTGAACAGTGAAGAAAAAGAAAAAAAAAAAAAAGGCATGCAGATATATTCTGAAGAGCTCGAGTTACTGGACCTGGATCATTTTTACTTTGCCCCCTAACCACCAAAGCCCATAAGATGCTTGTTAAAAATACAGTTTTCTGCATGCTTACATTATAGCTTAATGGATTTACTCTTCGAATGTTCAGAGTAAGAAGGAATTTGATCTGATAGTCATTCCTGTCTTGATTCCAGTTTTATTTCTGACATTCTTCAGGGCCTTGAAAATTGTATCTAAATTCTGATTTTTATTTTTTTTAAATGTGTGTTCAATTCTCTTTTTCCACAGTCAGAAACAGAGCTTTGTGGATTGTGTGAAGAACTTGCACCCTGACCAGTTTCTCTTGGCTGGCAGAATAAAAGGAAACTAACTTCACACAAAACTGCCATTTTTTACTCTCCAAATACTAAAATTATAGTACTGCTGTTCAGCCATTTACAGTTATACTCATCATTCTAACTCCAAAATTAAATTATTTAAAATTATTGCACTATTATTGTCTCAGGAGGAGGGAAGCTCCTAGAGTGCAACTGTTTGAAATGCTGAAACAAAGTCATGAAGCAACAGTTCTTCCTTAAGTAGTCTCACTGATATAGCAGTCTCCAGTAATATTATAAACAAGATTGCAAAAATAAATTTTAAAAAATCACGTTTATTCATTATAAAGCTTAGTACAGTGAAGGACACTGTCTAATTTTTTTTTGTAATTGCATAATAAGATGGGTGGAAAAATTGCTAAGGAGGGCATTTAGAAAATGAACCTAGCAAGTAAGATTCCCAACCTTATCACTGATTGTAGAAGGCTAAACATGGGTTAAAAATGATACAGAGGATTACTTCAATAGCATTCCACTAAGCAGACACACATTAAAGTTGTTTAATAGGTCAGCAATGATTGCAGAATATGCAGATCTGACAACACCGAGTTCAAACTTGTATACGCAGCTATCTAAAAATTGCAGTCTCTTATTAATTTTACTCTTTCAAGTATGCTTGCTCTGGGCCCACATCCAGTAGATGTAACAGATGGAAACTGCCAGTGAAATATGGCACAGCTATGTAGGCTATCATGCGTGAACCAAGCTTCCTGAAAACTCTCTTGAATCAGACTGCTGGATTTAGTGAGGCATCCAAAATACCATCTACCTTCACATTCACACCATGACAGAGCCAGCACTTTTCTCAGGTAGATGAAACCTGATTTAGGGCAAATTACAAATTCGGAGTTATTAATAAATATACAGTTCACTATATTTACAGTTTAGCCATAAACTGAATGTAACAGTAGGATAGCAACTCTGACAGCGCTCTGAGGCCTCGACCTGCTCCAAGATACCAGCCTAGTCATAGCATCTCCTATTTTCAGATATTCTACAGCTCTTCCAAACAGTTCAAACCAAAGGATACATCAACGGAAAATCGCTAATTATTTGCAGAGTAATTAGCACCAATAATTACATTACTACATGATTACATTCAATTGATTTAAGTCCTTGCTGCCACAAAAAAATAGTGTTCCCTAAGCTTTATGTTCTCACCAGCTCCATAGTGCTATTAACATTATTCATGTAGCTACACAAACAGGCTGCAGGAACTCATTTAGCTGGAAACTAACCTTAGGAGAGGGAAAAAAAAAGGGGGGGGGGGGGGGGCGCACAGGAGATTAGTTTTCAGTCAGATGAGCATCTTAAACTATCAGCCTTCCTGAATACTGAAGCTAGCACAAAGGAGAAGAGGGTAACATGCAGAGACACGAAGGAGTATTTCTACACTTTTAGAATGCTCAACTCTTTTTCTAAGGAAAGTAATAGTTCATTTTACTTTAGGGACCTTGAGATTGATCTACTCTTCTCAATAAATAGGAATAAATAGCCTCAATAAAAAGGAAGTTGGAAAAAGAACACTCTCATAAGAGCAAACCAGTATTCACATGCATTTTACTGACCAAAGGAAAGTAACTGCCTAACTGATAGAAATTCTGTGGTTTGCTAAAGTAACACAGGTTTCAAAATGCAGGATTTATTTGGCATTTTCTCTAAGAAATCATTAACTATACCAGGACACTTCAGGGAGCAAGGCTCTGCAGTTATTTTTTATTTGTTTTGCATTACAGCAGAAAAGTCGTAACAGTGATAACCTCAGTAATATAACTGAGCACTTTCAGAACCAGAGACACATAAGGGAACAACATGCCTGAAAAGTTTAAATTGCTCTCATCCAGTCCTGAATCCATTTTTACAACTATGATAGCCCTGGAAACTCACATTTCAAACTAACAGCACCCTTCCACTACTATACTAATGAATATTACAAGTTAATATTTAATTGAGATATTCTTTTACCGGTGAACTATGTTATACTAGTTGTTTTCACAGCTAACTTCTGGTTTAACAGAGGTACTGCTCATGTCTGATATGAAATAATATTGAAGTCTCATAAGTAAGCAGTGAACTGAGTGCAAGTGGCTCACAGACAGACCTAGATTTATCTGGGGAGAAAAGCTTGGAACCCCATAGGTAATGTTACACCTATAAATAGAAGTAAATAAGGAACATGTGAATATTTCCCTGCCCGATGGGACTAGACATGTCTGGTTTACCGATTCTGAGTTATTTTCAGCTCCCTCAAAGTAGGAAAAATGGCCTGTGAAGCCAAGAATTTGCAGGGAATGTAATGCAAGGGAAACACCTGTTGTGAGGTCAGTTAAAAAACAGAATGAATGTATGCACCATGCAAGCTGTGAAAGGTGAGAGGTTGCAGTAGAGTTTCTAGAGGGAAGACTGCCTTATAAAGGCAGGAGACTTTCTTCACTGAAGATGACTGAAAGGAAGAAAGGGGAAAGCATTCTTTATGGTTACAACAGTTGAAGAACTTCCAGTGTTCTTCCTTTCTTCCTTTTTATAGAAATATTTGCTAGAATTAGGAAGTTTCAAATAGTACCTAGAATAAAAATCATTAGCTACCTTTTTATATAAAAGTCTGCTAGGCAAACACAGCAGTAGTCTTCTTGGTTCAACTGTATTATGTACCAGCCAAGCTGACAGCTAAGTATGCTGCATGATTTCTCACTGTTCCCACTACAAGATGCATTCCTTGTGATTAATGGACTTGATGATCCTTATGGGTCCCTTTCAACTTGAGATATTCTATGATAATGCATTCCGTTCAAAAGCAACAAAGATTTAGTCTAACAGCTGAAAAATTAGCATATTGGATTTTTACTGACTCAGAACTAGAACACTAGTGTGCTTTTTTCACATCTAGTCCTTAGCTGTTCTAGCTCAAGGCTAGGACTTCTCTGCATAACAATATTACTCATATTTCACCATAGTGTATCTTGAACTGGACAGTGTCTTAAGGCTTTATGAGGAAATTTCTTAAAGACACTTCCATAAAGGCAGAATAGAAGACAACAAAACAGCAGTATGTGTTACTTTTCTTCCAGCCTTCAAAATCACCGCTAGCATAATGTGGTAAAATCCTATATCCAAAACAAGCGGAAAAGCCACTAGCTTTATTTTAAGCCCCTGACAGTTATAGCTAAATAAAATAAATGCATGACACACAGGCCTTCTGTACTAGACATATCTAGCAGTGTGCAGACCTAGAGAAGTCCTCTTGGCACTGTTTGTTAAAAATCATCAGTACAGCATATACTCAAAAAGACTGCATTTGCATAGTTACAGTGCTGTCTTCATACAACATACTTTCCAACTACCTATCCTGGTCAGATGAAGACTATGCAAGGCAGCATATATATGTGGTGTTTATAATGGATTAATTGACATTACAAAATAAAACTTGCAAGTGTGAAGGCTATATTACATTGGATTAGACATTCTTCAGTTTACAGCTGTAGCCACTTGCTCTATCTTGCAGATCACAGAGCACCTGAGTAGACCGAACCTGTCTGTGTTGTCTTCAGGCACAAGGGTTCTGATCAGTTTACTTCTTTCTTCTGCCATCTGTATTTTCCTGGTCTTTCTAGGCCATTGCTTTTCTAACTGTCCTCAAAGCTGAAGATGTGGGATATGAGAAAAGGATAGCCTTCAATTATTTTTAGGCCCTCCTTTCCAAGTCACCAGGGCAACATATGAAAGAACAGATAATTGAGCAGTGGATGGTATGACAGTATGGATAGCAAGACCTACAACTTAAAAACTAAAGACAGGAGGAATCCCTATTGCACACAGTCTCTTCTCTTTTACTCCACTTACTCTCTAAGTCTGGGAGAAGGAGCTGTGAATCTTTGTCAAGTCACCATAAAGCACAGAAAGGCAGAGAGATAATAAACTTGTGTGAAGTTAGCATGCTCCCACAACTTATTTCTTACTGTCATAAATCCCCCCAAGAGCTAGACATCCTGCTGTCCAGAAGAAAAAAGTTTTATTACACAACAGAAGTTTTGCATCTAAAATTTTATTTTTAACAAGCCACTACATGCTGCAGTCTTCCCTTGGGGGAAAAAAAAAAAAAAAAAAAAAGAGTCCTTAGTACCACAGTGAAACCAAGCCACATGGATGAGGGCACTGACATTTTACTGGTACCAGAAGTGCCTGTGAAAGGAGTGGACACAGCAGCTCACAAGTACGAGAGATGCTTACACTGATCCTGGAATAACACAGTCCTCTGATGCAGAGAAAATATTGATACACATTCAACAGAAAATAATCTTCATTGAAGAGTTCAGAGGTAGTATTTCACTTCTTGAGGATGCAGAAGATTTTTTGTGCTCAGAGGCATTCAAGTAAGAGTCAAGAGGGAATGCCATTAGTTTATGGAAACAGAAGCTTTCCTGCAAAAAAAAAAAATGAAATATCTCCTCCGCAGGCCCATTTCCTTCACTAAGAGTCCCTTTTTATAGGGCTGGTCTACATGCTGAAGGCTTTTCAGGTAGCCTATACATAGCTCTCCAGCTTATTTCTGCAGAGGTAGGTTTTTTCCCCAGTTTAAGATGCATCTACAGAGGTGTTTTGCCATCAAAACTATGTTAAACTGTTGCAGTTTTCTTAGTTGCAATCAACAGTCTATTAACCTGCTAAACTACATAATTTACAGTACAGATGTAGCCCCAGATTATGTTTTGTGTTTAACAGGTAATTGTTGGTAAAATAGTTTGTTTCACTCTACCCATTTTATATAACAGTTCACAATCCTCCTCTATTAGGAAAAAAATGTATTACAGCATCAGAGATCACAGCTGAAGATTAAAAATAACTGACAACACTGTGTCACGTTTACGAGTACCATTAATATGTTTTAATCCTTTTTAGTTATGAATTTTACAACATATTAAAAAGCAAGTTTCATAACTGAAGGAACAATGCCTGTCTTTGTTGCTACCTTGAACTTCAAGAGCAGATCAATGCTATTTGTAACACAAAAGTTTGTAATCTTTTCCAAAGAGGGTAATGTAGATCTGTCAGATGTTGGTGAGCAAAGCAATGAAGCAGCACTGGTCTCCAGTCAAAACTGCACTGAAAATATATCCTATGTACAACAAAAAAGCTCAAAACGGTCTTTTTTTTTTTTTTAATTGAGAGAATGCACTGAAGAACCCATAGTCTTTTACCAATATCAGTATTAAGGCTACATTCAGTAGAAGGGTAAAAGATACCAACCAACCACAGAAAAGACTTTGGGTTTATTTTGGTGCTAAACTGAGCACTGTAACATGCCAGCAGCTCATTTTTTTCAGCTTTCTTCCCTAGGACTTGACCGGATTTTGAAGCACTTGACTGAACAGAAGGCAGCACCCAGAGAAGTTTTGCTGTGTGACCATGTAAGTCTATAGCTGTTTGTTAATCCGTAATAAACTCGCTATTGTTTATAAGCTTCAGCTTCCTTTTTTTGTATATTAAGCACTCTGAGGTGATCAGAGACACTGGGGCTGCTGCCCTTTGTGGTATGATTAGAACTTACCCTTCCCCCACTTTCCAAGAGACCACAAGTGAAGGGGAGGACCAGCAAGGAATAAAGCAGATCTCACTCTAAATAGTCTATCAGATAAATGTGACACGAGCTTGAACGGTAGAGATCTAGAACAGAAGCAACTGTTACTGCTGCCTAATTTAACACACTTGCACTTGAAGGTTAATTTCTCAGGAATACAAAGTTAAAACACAGAGGGTGTTTCTCATACTAAAACATTAAGAAAGCACAACTGATAATATGAGACATACAAGAAGGGTTCTTGTGAGCAAGCACATGGAAAACTGTAACTGCAAACCAGCAGGTTACCAAAGCTGTTAAGGATAAGAAAGATCATAGTACTTTTACTAGTGGTGACACTCATTCGGGAAAGAGTGACAACATTAAGAAGCAGACCAGTATAATTTGCTCTCCAGAGGCAAAAAACATTGACACAAACTGATGGGTTACTCGGAGTGACCTGTTTTCCGACTATTTCTGCAGGTTTTTCTGCAGCCCTTCCCTTCTCACACTAGAGACCCAAACAGCTGAAGTTTTCACTGAAAGAAAGGCTGAGCAAGTGACATTACCCAAAATTCTGCCCTGGCAGACGAATGTCCTCAAGTTTCTTCCTCAACAAACAGCAAGAAGGATGTTTTCACTTATACACATAGTTGCTAACAGCAGCCATAACTTGGATAGAGTAAGAAAGGGTCCCTCAGGCCTTCTACCCCTTCCCCCTTCAAAATACCAATGCTCTCTCTTCTTGCCACAACCCTCCCCAAAATTCAGACAAATAGAACTTGCAGAAGTTTTAAAGGAGAAAACATTAAGAGCATCAGTGGGACAATACTGGGTTTGGTCAGACAAGAAACTTATCAGGAAATAGCTGAGAACAAGCGAGTAACACACAAATGACTCGGGATCCATTGCCATTACAATGGGGGAAACAGGCAAGTCTTTTTCCACACATGGACAGATGCACCCACTCCGGGTAAAAAAAAGTACAGAAAAAATGCCAATTTTTTCATAGTAACTTCAAAAAGCACAAAATATTTTTCACAAGAAAACCAGCATTTTAACATACTGAGAGTTTGGCTAAACTAAACCTTTATTCTTTTCTAGTTTACAACATAATTCACACAAAATAAGTACAACTGAGTAAGTGAGGCATTTTGAGTCATCCAAATGTCTTGCATAAGTCCTGGGTTTGACTTTTTTTGTAATTGCAGTGGCACTTTGACACTTCAGCTTTTACTTTTACAACGTGCATATAACAGACCACCTGTGCTTTGTGGTTGTTGTGAAACAAACCAAAACAAGCGTGTCATTTATATTTTCATTAAGACCATGTAACAATGGAGTGCAGCCCTCTGACTTACAAGACACAAGTGTTGCAGTACATGGCACATAGACCCCTTCACATGTCACAAATACTGCATTTCCACTGCTCAGGCTGCTGGAGGAAAATCCAGCCATCAGTATCTAGCCCACAGATATTCAGTACTCACTCCATCAGACTGAGGGCTCAAACTTACAGTAAAACATAACTGGTAATTGACAACTGGCTCTAGAGTTGGCCACATCTAGTTTGAAGATAAGTAACAAGTGCCGTACTTTCACTAGCAAACAGTTCAGCTGCAGACAAAAGGCAACACACACACGAGTGATCTTTCTAATACACCGTATCTAGTAACTGCGACAGAATAGTTTATTTTGTATTCTAGGCACATCACATTAGAAAACGAGGCAACCTAGATGGTAAAGATCACATTCAGGAACCGGATCAAACTACTGTAAAGAAGAAACTAAAGGCAGCAAGTTATCACTGCAATACTGGTTTTGCTGAAGCATAAACCTACTGCTCATGTGATTTTGAAGCATGATTATTCACAGTTCACCTGAGTGCAGGTCGCCAGCACAATTCATGCAAGAAGTAACCGAGTTTATCCTGCTTGGGATACTGGTAGCATATCAGGTCACTCCTATCAACTGCATCGCCCTCTCCTGCACCGAGGTTTTCAGACCTAAAACCAGCAGCAAAGGGCTTTCTACCTTCTGTCTCTATGTAATTAGCACTATTAATCCTGGGCTATCCAAACCCCCTGGCGTGGCTCTGATTTGGCTTTAATCTCTGCCGAGGTCTCTTCTTCCTCTCCAAAGCAAGTCATTTAAACCTTGGCAAGCCTTTCGGTTTAAAGTGATGTTCCGTTGCAGAGGTATTAGTCCCACGCTGTATTGGTGGGAAGCACAGAGCCCCGCAACGCCCAGCCTTCCTATATCCCCCCAAAAAAGGAGCGAAAAGTTACTTTTTCAGAGAGCGACCGCTTGGGACAAGGCAAGGGCTCCCCTGCACCTCTTCCTCCTCTCAAGCGCAGCCGGCTACACCCAGAGAGGCTCGCCTCTGTGTGGTCCAGCCGCTTTCTCTAACGCTTCCTCTCGCTGTCACCGCAGGACGTGAACACACCGCTTGTCACCTCCACTGCGAATAACTGATTAGTCATTTGCGCCGCCCGCGGGGCGCCCCGCACCCGACAGGGCGGCCGGCGCCTCCCCGCGCGGCCGGCGCCCCTCACGCGCCCAACGGTTCGCCCTCGCGCCCTCAACGGCTCCCCCAACGGCTCAGGGCTGCCCGGGAGCGGGGAAGCCTGTCGAGGCAGGAGACGCTCCGGCGGGTACCGGCCCGCGGGGGAAGAGGGGGGCCCCACTCACCCCATGAGCCAGTCCATGGCTGGGTCCCGCCGCGCCGGGAAGCTCCCGCGGCCGCCGACTCCCCGCTCACTGCCCGCTCATGGGGGCCGCCGCCGCTGCGGGCGCGGGGGCCAGGCTCCTCCCTTCCTCCCTCCTTCCCCCGCTGCCCGGCTCCTGCTGGGCGGGCGCGGGCGGGGCGGCCGCCAGGCTGCGCCGGGTACCCTCCTCAGCCTGACACTCGCGCACTGGGGCGGCCGGAAGTAAACACACAGCGCTGGCGGCCGCCAGCCGCCAACCCGGAAGCGGCCCCCCGCTCCCGCCCCCCCTCGCCGCCGCCGCCCGGGGCACGCTGGGAAATGTAGTTCGGGCGCGGCCGTAACGCTCTAAAGGCCTATAGGGCCCTGGCACGCCCGGGCTCCTCAGTGGCTGAGGGGAGCAGGGTCCCTAAAGGGACTTTCTCCTGGCCGGGGGCTGTTGGTTCTGGAACCAGGGCCCTCCAGCGTTACTCGTCCCCCTCTGGGGGGATTTCACCACCCAGGACTGGGCCTCAGCGGTTCAGTTCTCACTATGCCACAGGCTCCCTGAGGGGAGCTCCATGTCAGGGCCCCTGAGGTAGCGCTGGGGTGGTTACACTACCCTGCGTGCAAGACAAAATGCGTTAATTCAGCTGATGAAAGCCTGGAGCTCCCACAGGGCTGCCAGGCATTGAGCCAAGCAACTCCTGCATGGAGACTGCTGTTCCTCTCACCCCTTCCGGCACCCTGAAAGAGTCCCAGAGCCCTGGACGTGGGACACAGGCTGGCTGCCTCCCTCACCTGGCTCATCCTTTCCGCTACTGGTTGCGCCTTGTGCTACAGAATCTCCTCTTTGACTCAAAATCTGTCCTTTCTTAGTTCCTCTAATTGCAAAAATATCCAACCAGCTACTAGCTCCACAAAAAGAGAGGGACAATACCTGCCCACACCCACAGACAGCCTGACACCACACCTCTTTGAGATGCAAACGATCCTAACTGTTTTAAAGAGGAGAAATCCTTTCCATGCAAATCATTGAGGCTGTGTGAGTCAAGGCGGATATCCTCCTCACCGATTTCCCCCCATGAGCAGCACCTGCTTAGGCAGAGATGTTTACAGAGGCAGATCTGCTGGGGGTGATCGCATGCTTTGGTCATGTTCATTAATTAAAAATTATTTGTGTTATGGGAGAGTGATGGTTACTTCATCGGACTCCCTGCAGTCACCAGCTTTCTGAGGGAAGGACCATCTTTCACAGGCTGTTCGAGCCATCATCGTCCTTCCCTGCCCTGCCGGGGGCACAAAGGGCCCTTCAAGCCCTGTGGTGCTGTGGGTGTGGGGGTCCCCAGGGCCCCTCATCCCACAGGCACCCACCTGTGGCCCCGCTCGTTCAGGAAGGATGAGTCGGTCTCCAGCCGTCACACTGACTCCGATTACAGTTTCAACAGAGCAGCATTATCCTGGGGCTAGTAATGCATTGCAAGGGGGTGTCACGGCAGTGATTTAATAAGAATGTGTCTTGGTCGTGGTTGTTTTGTATCCCTCTGTCTTGAGGAAGGCAGAATTATTTCATATTAAAATCCATATTGCGCCATCATTTTTGGAACTGACTTTCCCTTTGAAATCTGCCAGGGATCCCTTTGCATGACACAAAACCGCTTTATTTTGCCATTCTCCTGTAACAAAACTTCACCTTGATAATTATTTGGGTATCCAGCAGTGTGATATAACAAATGGGAGACCAGAACTTGAAAATGTATGTTGTCTGTGTTCAAATGGAATATTTTTCTTTAACACCTACATTTTATCTTTTAAGGACGAGGATTTTTTACAATGTTTAAAATACCAGATCAAACCATCTGCAGATAATAATTATCCTTTATGCAGACATTGGATCCAGTCATTATCTGCAAACATTTGAGAACAGATGTCCCTCATTTGAATTATGTTTTCTTGTTGCCCTTTGTTAGGAGTATTTTTGGCAGGGCATTTGAGGATGAGCTCCATCCAATTTTACTGTGGGGTGCATTGTACCAGGAGTAGGGTGTTTAGTCATATGACACACGTTTTAAAGCAGAGATGACTTCTGATACAATGAGTTTGTCATGTCAGATTAGCTGTTTTCCTCCTGATTGTATCAAGGAAAATACACAGCAGCTGGCACTAGGAGAATTACTGGTGCAAAAGAAACTCAGCTCAATAGATTAATCTATTTAATTAATCTTTTGTATCATACCTTCCAATGGCACAAGGCATTTATCTATATCTCACCTAAGGTGATTATTTTATAATTTTTTTCCATTGTCAAATTGACATTACACCTACTGCTTTTTTCCTTCTCCCCTCAGCCACTGGAAACCCCAGAAGTCCCTCTGGCAGACCGAGGATTTCACATTCATCCCTGTTCAGCCAGGTCCCCCATGAGCAGCCCTGAAGAGCAAAGGATGTGCCAATCCAAGAGCATTCTCCAGTGGTTGTCCTGCAATTCCCCTTCTATTTCTAAACCCTCTAAAAAATGCATCGCAGCAATTATTTGTTTGACAATAGCAAGCCTGGCAGGCCGTGGGGCTCTTTTGTGCTAAGCCCTATGCACATGCATAAAGAAAGGGTGCTCCTTGTTCAGGGCAACAGGTTTGCGAGACCCTGTAGGACATGAATATAAGGTGCTTAACAAGAGACAGTTCCTGGCATACAGATGTGGTAGGAAGCGCAGAGGATCGGGCAGGTTTATAAAGCTTGACGTTGGAGGGTTTTGCACCGACTCTTCCCTGGATTACTGTCCTGCAGCTTACTTGTGTCTAACAGGATTTAAAAAGCAAGATTATTGCCAGGCAGTCTGGGCAGAAAGGCTGCGATGTGCCCTGTGGGCTTGTAGGATCTGGACTGTAAGGTGTTTGGCCTGTGGCGGATTGCAGGGAATACTGCGTTCACTTGCTCCTCTCCTCCTTGTTCTGCCACCCATATCCCCTGGCCTGGCTGGCACAAGAGGACGCCAAAAAAGTGCATGCCCTGCTCCTCCCAGCCTCCAGCTATAGGGTGGCTTTGTTCCCAGGTGTTCCTCAGCAGCACCAGAGCTTTTTGGGAACTGATGGGAGGCTGGGGGGGATCCCATGCAGACCAGACCACAGGAGTTGGGGCAGACAAGGCTCTTGCAAGAGGATTTGGCAGTCATGTAAAGCTCTGCAGAGCTCAGTATAAAAGCCAAGGTACAGGCCTGCGTGGACCTGAGGGCTGTCCCAGTCTATCAGAGGGCTCTGCTAGGTCCTATAACCCCTGAAGAGAGACACTGCAGTACCGAGACTGGCTCAGCGCTGGCTGAGAGCTGCCTTGGAATGGCAAGTCTGAAGATTTCTTTCCTTATTTTTCCCTCCCACGATTCTCATGACCAGATTTGTGCAAAACAGGATGCTTGATAGCAGCGCAGACAATGTCTGTCATATATAGCTGATCTTCATATTGGCTTTTCAGTCGGCTTGCTTTGCCGGTCTGGTAATAAAGTGGTGCTGCAGAGGACAAGCAGCTGTGAGGAAGTAATCAAGGCACCAGTCTCTCTGCAGCTCTGTCCCTTTACTGCCTCTGATTTTATTGTCATTACCTCCTGCAGCAGGAAAAGTGCAATGCACAGGTGGGCAAACATCACCTTGCACAGCCAAGCGCTAAGGAGAGGGAGTGAACTTTGCTCTCTTACTGGCTTATTGCATCAGAAACATCTGTCCCTCCCTTACCACCTAATATTTGGTGTGGGGCCGAGCGGCCTCATATCTGATACCTTGACAACTTTGCATGTTCTCTCTTCTCTCCCTAACTGGCTGTGGCAGTGCTGAAGGAACGGGCAAAGGACAAAAGAAAGCATTGCTCAGGGCTGTATGAGTTTTCCTTCTCTTGATTTGAGGCAACATCATTCCTGTGGAGCTCATCTTACCCTGGGCAGCTGAGAAGCCTCAGCAGGCAGAGAGAGATGTGAACCCATTTGCCTGGCTGAAGTATTTCCAGTGGGTGGCAGAGAAGCAGAGCAGGTGATGGCTGCCCTGACACAGACTGGCTGTAACATTTTTCGGCAAGCTGCAAATCTACCACTCAGATCTGGGTCTTCAGCAACAGGAGGAGATACACCCTCACTGGGAAGACATGGCAGACTGATGGGCTTGGGATCAAAATGGTGTATTTGTGAAGCTCTGAATGCGGCACTGGCTCTTTAAGTCAAAAACATCCACATACTCCTTCCCTGAGACAAAACGTCTTTGTCTCTGTGCGTGAAACATATTACGGTTCAAATTCCTGCAGAGCCATTAGAAAAAGCAAAGTGCATGAGTCTGACAGCGTGGGCCTGCCTGCAACTCTGAATGTGATTATTAATCATGCTGGATATTAATAACAGCATCTCTTCTTGGTTGGAACATTTGATTTTTTTATAAATAAACACTGTGAGTGGTTATAAATATTGATTGCTGCCAGTAATAGTAAGACGTTTTAGATATAGTCTTGCAACAAGACAATCAATCCTGCCGAGGACCAGATTGGGAAAAAAAAAAGGCATTTTGGGTCCTGAGCTAGCTGGGAAATATGGCTTGTATTCAGATGTCCAAGAGAGAGCTGAAGCTTCAGGGAGGAGCACTGAAAAATCTGTCCTTGGGGGTCTGCATTTCCAGGGATGCTGAACAAAGTTCAGTCTTTCTCTCCCAGTCACAGAAGAATAGAAGTATTAGGCATTTCCTCTTTTAGACAACAACTTATGAGTGGATGTTAAAGCACGAGACTGGTGGTGACTGGGTTTTATTTTTCCCCCCACTAATTAGATATTACTAAGCAATGCCTGCCTCATGCCTCAGCTTCCACATCTGGGAAATGAAAGAAACACTTCCCTCTGCATCAGAAGTCTTGAGATAGACAATGTGTAAATGCTCAGAAACCTTCATTGCTTAGCAGTGCTCAAAATTAGGTGGATTTCTCTGTTCTTCCAAGCGAGGAATACAAAAATTATGCCAAAGTGAATTGAATAGTAGCCAAGAGAGTTTTAGTTTCAGCTGGGAAGCTTAGGAGATGCTGATGGCCACCCGTGGGGTCAGTATGCCTGGGCTGACTCGCGTGTGTTGGAGAGCTCTGTAAGTCAGAGGAGTGTGGGTTTCCTTTTGTCCCAGTGCTGGCGATACTGCATCACTGTGGACAGGCTATAACTAAACCCACGCTCTCATTTCGCCTGACCAGCACTAGCCAATTTGAACGGCCCGTTGGAAAGGGGAAGCAGGAGACACACACTAGCTCCATTGTAGTTGATGCTGCTTTTCCTTACTGATAAGCTCTTCCCTGAGTGTATCTTAACCTACTGCCTGTGTCAGGGTGGAGAAAAGGGCACAGGGTGAGAAACAGGACATATATTTTTAAGTTTGGAGAGGGATATCCACTCAGTGTGGTTGGCTTGTAGGCTACCTGCAAGCAAAAGGTGTTGCATGTAACTGGAAGCCAGGGCTTTCCCATCCCCACTGGTTTTGCAGGAAGATGGAGACAGTGCCGGAAATTGTTTGCATTATTTTCCTAATGCTGCATGTCTCTCCCAGATGGCAAAACTCCCCCTAGGCCTCCACCTCGAAAAGAAACAGCAGGCAGCAAAGAGCCTGTAAGTCTGTTTTTCAGAGTCCTAGATACTTTTAACCAGTCCTTGACATTATTTGCAAAGGCAAAGAACAACTTTCTGGCACGTCTTTCCCTCTGATACAGCTACACATAAAGCAGTTCACCACATAACCTCCGAAGTGACCTCAGAGCCTGCGTCATGGCTCCTGCAGACCAAGGAGATGGGCAGCCCATCTTCACATGCACGGGGCACTTCTCATGCAGGGCAGAGTTTGCCCCTTGCAGCCGCATGCCCAAGTGGAAGCAGCCCTGCATTTGCAAGCCACAGGGACGGCTGTGAGATTCGTGCCAGGATCACACCCAAGGGTTTGCTTTGTGGATCCTGTGCGCCCAGCTTGGAGCAAGCTGCGTGCCCTCAGCCTGCTCACATAAAGTGGGTGAGAGCAAGCAGTGGGCTGGATCCGCACTGCACCTCCACTCCTGCCGGGGTCGGGGAGTGGGACAGAGGCTCAGCATCCTGCAGGCGCCATCCAGCCCAGCGCAGGGTTGGTGCCCGCGGTACAAATTAGGTCTCCGATGGCTGCATTAAAGTGTTCCCAGCCCCCACTGATTACAAAGGGTGCTTGGCAGAACAGGAGTCTGTTTGTCTGCCGTGCTCTGCACAAACAGTTGCTTCTGTAAATACATCTCACATGAGCAATTAGCCTCGACAATAAAGAGGTCCCATCTCTGCCGAGTGATTCAGGGAAGCTGCTCTTTCACCGGGCACCAAGGAGGAGCTCAAACAGCTATCTCTCCCCAGCCTGCCACCTTCCCAGGGAGACCACAGGCCTGGGTCTGCAAAGCATCCCCTCCTTTCTGCTCCAGCCCTCTCGGCTGGGACTCAGTGCCTTGGCGTGACACGTGTGATGCCACCACTCTCAAAACAGTCCCCGGATGATAACCAAGCACGGAGCAGCATGGGGCTGCGCAGGGAAGGGACACACTTTGCTCTTCAGCTCCTGTGACACCCTGAGGGCAGGGAGAAGTTATTTTAAGGGCGCAGGGAAGATTATGCTATGAAATTGAAGCTGGCTTTCACCGTGCTTGGATACCACCCAGCCCAGCTCAGCAGCCGTTCTTATCACTGACTAAATGCAATTGTAATTATTTCTCCTCTCCCTCCTTGCTCACCTTGCTACCATTTTTCTCCTCTTGCATCTTCCACAATTAAATCCTAAAACCAACCCAGGAAAGGAAAAGCACAAATCAGTTATTATTCATGCATACATGCAATGCCAGGTAGAGGCCTCAGCTGGACAGCAGGGCTGCCTGTGCCAGGCTCTGGTCAGTGCAAAAAAAACACAAAGCGAATTATTAATACCAAAGCCCTGGAAATCCTGGCCCCACATCTGGAGGGGAGATGTCAAATGTGATAAGCACATTGCAAGCAGTGTGCCTTGATGCACAAGCCTCTTCTCCGTACAGTGTACTCTGTGCTAAAAAAAAAGAGGGGGAAGAGGCAGGACGATGTGAAGGGGACACAGGCACCCCTGAGCATCAGGCAGCCTGCTGCCTACTCTGTAGGACTGTCTGAGGAGGGCAAGTCCTGTGTCCCACATCACTGTCATGGAGCGAAAGGGAGCTTTTGCTAACGCTGCTGCTGCTCTCTTTCATTTCTGGCCCTGCTGTGTGAACTCAGTTTGTCTTCTCTAAATCTTTCCAGCAGTGAACACACCTTTTTTTTATGGGGGGTGGGGAGTGGGAATTGAGGCTGAAGTGCTCCTGTGTTGCTGTCACTTGCTCCTACACTGATATCACCGGAGTCCAGCTGCAAGAAAGATAGACAGTCTTGCAAGACTTGTGCAAAAAAACAGAAAAAAACAGTGACACAGATGCTTGTTAACGTATTTGGGAACAGCAGAAACCCCACATTTCCTTCACTTTGCCAACTCCTATGCTAGAAAAATCTCTTTATTTTGCTGTATTTGGAACTGGGCAATAAAGCTCTACTCCCTGTGAGATGGAGCAAGACGCCAGTGTGCTGCCCTCGGCACTTCGAATCCCAAGAAGACTCAATGGCACCATCTGATGGCCGTAAGAAAAGCTGCTCCTGGAGATGCAGTGTGAGAAAGTGATGGAAGTTCATGTGAAAGCTATTCCCAACCAGTAACACGATTTCTAGCTAGGCGCAGATGGGATAATGGTCTTCTGGAGAGAAAAGGAGGCTTTGGGAGGGGTTCAGGAGTGTTGAGAGGTGGTCTGGTTTGACCTGCGTGGTGGGAACCCTCTCTCCTTCCTCACTTGGCTCCTGGAGCACCTCTGGAGCAGGTACGTGGGAAAGGCAGGTGAGCAACATCCAACTTGCAGCGTGCAACGGGGAAAAATGTAGTGTGCTGCTGAGGCTCCCCAAAACCAGCTCAGGGCAGCGTGCACAGTGCCAGAACTGGCGTGCTGGTAGAAGCAAAAAAACCCTGCCAAAACAGCCTGGAGAAGGGAAGGCTGAGCTCCTGCTGGGGCTGCTGAAGAAGATTTGGGGTGCATGGGTGACTACATGAGGTTCCGTTGATGCAGGTGTTCAGAACCAATGGGCATTCTTTTGCTAAGTGGCATTTTATTGATTTTTTCTATGTATAGGAAGTGTTGATTTATCCAGCAAATGCTGTAAATGAAGGTCAGGTTTATTCCACATCTACTTCACAGCGTTATCAATGGGAGGTGACCTGTCCTCTTTCTCCTCTGACTCTGACAACCACAAGGGCAGTAAATGCAAGGAGTCAGCTACATTCCGGCCCCTGCACATGGTAACGTGCTACTACATGAAATCCAGGAGGATAGGGTACAGCTAAGAAAGCTTTGCCCAGGGCAATTTCTTCAGATGTGTGGGGATCCAATGGTGCCATGACTTGAGTCATCACCTACAACAAATGCCACCGGTTTTTACCATAGGACCGTCATTCATGTACATGAAACCAGCTGAACGAACTCCTTGGAGTTTATCTTCATGGGGGTACAGAAGTGCACCCGTTGGTCCTTTCATGAGATCAGGCCTCTGCTCCAAGGTGTGCGTCCCATCTGCAAACTGGGGCTGCATGAGCAGTTTTCAAAGGAAGAGATGAAAAACCCTGTGCTGGGCACACCAGGGCTCTGGCTGAGTGTTGAGGTTTCCTCAGGGCATCCACAGGCTCCAAGGCTCTGTTGTCCACAAACCCACCCAAAAATGAGACTTCTCCCTGCTAGCCCTAACCTGCCTCCAGGGAAAAACACAGCCACCACCAAATCCCCATTTCTGGAGGAGCTCTGTGAAGGCGGCTGTAGCAAGACATGAGTTTTCCTTCCTCTTCTGATGGTCACTCCTTCCTGTGGGCTGCCAGCCTCAGAGCTTGCCTGGTCAGGGCACCAGGCGGTTGTTTGTCTGCCTGTTTCTTAATCTGGCTGTTGTCAAAGGCAAGTCTGCTCCCTGGGTGGAGCTGATAGATGCAAGGGAGGGCTTGATCTCGGTCTGCTTCTGGCAGCCAGCACTAGCACTAATGTGTGTGATGGCTCATTAGTCATTTATGAATTGCACCCAGGCACCTGAAAGTCTTCCTGGGCATGCGGGGGGAGTGAGGGAGCCCATTTTACAAGGGGCTGGGCAGCAAGTTGTTTGCTTCATACCTAGGAAAGGAGCCCAGAGCAGATGACGTGGTTTCTGGCTGTAGCTCCACCAGCCTTTTTTGACGCCCCAGCTGTCCAGTGTGGTTCCTTACGCTGCCACCTGGTTGCTTGGGCAAGGTGGACCTGAACGGATGGGAGAAGTGGCCCAAGGGGTGCAGGATTGTCCTTCGGGGGGTAGCAGGATGCTGCTGAGTTGATCATTACCATAACTGAGTGCTCCCCAGCAGACTAACAGGCTTATCTGCTTGTTCTGCCACGGTGAGTTTGCACAGAGATGCAGTTGCCTGTTTACCAGTTGGCACAAGTCATGCTGACAGCATTGAAAGCGTGGAAGAAGGAGGAGAGGACACTGGTGTGGGCGCAGCCCCTTCAGAAAGTCCATGCCATGGATAAGCAGAGACCACATAGGGTGGGTTCCCATGCAAGGCACCAGGCTTTCCCTCCCTTAACCTGCAACCTTAACATGGGGAAAAATGTCCTCCCCTTCCTCCGCTGAGAAAGATGGAGAGGATGAATAAAGCACACAGTCAGCCAAAGCAAACAAGTGGTGCTGGCCAGGCTAAATCCCTGTCCTTCTCACCACAGTCCTGGTTGCTTTTCTCTTAACTCCCAGCTCCAAGGTTCCTCGGAAAAGCATTCCTGGAGGCTGCAGAGAAGAGCCAAGGAAAGGAGACGCAAAGACGTTTCCTGAAACCAAAGCCCCGAGGGGGATGTCTAAGAGGCGTGGATCGATAGCTGTGCTTCCGAGAGCCTTCAGACTCCCTGGATCAGCGATAATAGAGGGGTGAGCTCATTGCTAATAGCTTTCGTGGGTGTGAGAGCCAAGGGCAGCCTGTCCATGTTGGAGAAAAGCTTGATACCGTCTCTGTGGCTCTGTTGGCAGCGCTGCCTGGTGCAGGAGGCAGCAGGAGGATCCTTTTTCATTACTTCTCTGTGCATGGACTGTTTTTTTTTGGTGAGGAGGGGTATCAAGGCTTGGTCTTTGGCTGGGTGCTATCAAATGTGCAGTGGAGCTGGCAAAACAGCAGAGGTTATCTGAGCTAGATGACTCCTTGCAGTGATCCAGGTTATCTTGCTGGCTGTGTCCCCTTTAATCCACTCTGATATATAAAAATACCCCAAAGGATGATTCCCCTGCTCAAGGAGGTTATTCCTCTTCCTAAGAGATCTCCGTACCACTGCTGCTCTGCTGCGCACCTGTTTGCCTGTCTTTGGAGGGGTGCAAGGGGCGTGCTTGTGGGACTGGGGTGAAACCAATTACCATCAGGAGTCTATGCTCAGGGCCTGGTGCAGGAGGCAGGTAAGCCTCAGCTATTCCTGTTTGCTGCCTGCTCCTGTTTTGCCTGGTGGTGTTTGCCTCCCCTGCACCAGCCTTGCACCCAGTGCTGCAGCATGGGGAACTGGGGGAGCATGGCGAATAGGATATGCAGAGGACTACTGAATTTTCCTTTTTTTTTTCAGGTTCCTGCAACTAAGCAAACTCATCAGAGCTGAAAGCACTTCAGGAACCCTGCATGACCCAGGGGACTAATTATGGGGCCAAGGGAGGAGAAGGGAGGGCAGAAAGTTCACAGTCATCCAAACGCATTCCACTGTGCTGGCCCAAGTGACATTACAGCTACAGCCCCCATGGGCACCACTTAATCAGCCAGTGCCTTCACCCTGAGGGAAATTGCTCTTCTCCCATCTCTGACTTGTCCGTACGCTTTGTGCTTCCCTCTCAGCGTGGTGCCCAGGGCTGAACCCATGGCTTTCTGGGCTCACCCTGCAGCAGGGGTAAGTGGCACAAAGTCGCAGGTACTTGGGCATTTTCTCAGGGGCTGCATGACCAAAATATCCCAGTCATCTGCGACAATCTGTCCCAGAGGTTTGTAGCGAGTTAGAGGCAGGCATGCCAGGTGCTTGCAGGGAGCATCTCCTGCACATCCTGGCCATTGTCCCTAATGGATGGCCTGTGCAGCAATTAACGGGGGAAAGCAGGGCAGGGAGAGGGAGCCTCAGCAGCACTTTGACTTTATGATGTACTTTTGCTTGGCATCAGCAAGGTCCAAGGAATGTCTCTGATGGGGGAAGGTTAATGCTCCCTGGCTGGAGACAAGGCAGTCTGGCCCTTGCTAGGGGCACCACCAAGTCTGCTGAGCAGCGGCTGTGTGGAGGCTCCCACGGCCCGAATGCAGACGCTTCGTCACTGTGCTGTGCCTGGGGGATGCCAGGCAAAGCTGAAGCCAAGCCTTGAAGCCAGGCTGAAGGAAGCAGCATTCCTGCACACCCCGAAATGACGGGCTGAGCCAGAGACGATTGCTGCTGAGCTTCTCTCAGCTCCCTGTCTTGGGGACCACACACATGGGTCACAGATGGAAGGCAGTGGGGACCTGTCACTGACCTCTCTTGCTGATGAAGGGAACGGGCTGGGATACCACTAAGGGAGTTTTGGGGAACAGAGCAGGGTCTCCTAGAAGTGGAGAGGACTGTACCATCTTGTACAGCCACCTGTCAGCAGCCCAACACATGGTGCTTTGAGTTTGCCAATGCCCCAACCCAAACTTGGTCCCCAGTGGCTTTAAAGATGTGAAAGACTTGAACCACATGGTTCAAATGAATGAAGCAGGACAGATGTGGCTCTTAGGGGCACATGGAGCCCTTCCTTTCCCCAGTACCACACGTGGACAGTGTGCTGGAGATAAGATAGGAGCTAGACACTGCAGACACCATAGCTGACGTGTCCCTCCCAGCCAGGCTGCAGGAGGGCAGGTTGCTTGCAGAGAGACTGAGCCAGCATGGCCTTGCTCTTGTGCAGTAATTTGCACCTGTAGGGTGCAAAAGACTTCAAAGCTGAAGCACAGAGGTGGGCACCTGCCCTTCCTCATGTCACACAGCCTGGTGCGGCCAGAGCCAGGCCGGGGGCTACTGTCGCACCATGGGCTATCGCCTTGCAGACAGCTTCGCCCTCTGGACTTCTGTCCTGCATCTGTCCAACAGGGTGTGTGAGCAGCTGTTGGCCTTCATCCCGCCCTCTTTCCTCATTGTCGTCCTCCTCCTTCTCCTCGTACCAAACGCCTGCAGTGGTGCTTCAGCACGCTTGCAAAATGGCATTCCTCCGGCATCGAGCATCACCCCAAGTACTCCCGAAGGACATGAAATGGGGGTAAACTTCCTTTCCCATCGCCTGGTGTTGCACAGACAAAATTTGGGTGGTTTAGAGCTCCCGACGGCTCGGGAGCTGCCACTAGAGGTTGCTCGCATGCCTTGCTGCAGGCCGGGGGCTGCCAGGGCTGCGGGGCGATGCAGGGCCAGGGCATGGCTTTTGCTCAAGACATCATAGCTCAAGGACTTCCCTCCAGCCCTGCTCAGAGCCCGGCTTTGAGGCAGGTGCCAGGGAAAGGTGTCCCACAAAGCTCTGGTTTGGGCCACTAATGCCCCGTTGCTTCCTCCAGCACAGCCTGGCTTTGCTGTGCCTTTTGTTCCCGGGGTTGCCACCAGCCCTTGGCAGTGTGATGGATGCCATGGGGCGGCAGTGGGGTCTGGGAGATGGGAGAAAGCCTGGCAGGTTGGTCCTGCTCTCTTACGGCATCATGCCCAGACAGATGGCCCCACGGGTTGACTTTGAGGGGAGGTCACTGGGATGGAGGGAGCTCACAAATATGTGCTTACCAGGGCATGCAGGGGCTTCATTTCCAGCCCGCAGGTGGATGTCCAGGCTCCTGCTTCCCTCTCTCCTGTGTCCCTGGCTGCCATTGGCCTTGGCTGAGCTTGATGCTGTGGAGCTGAGGACACCATCTTCTCCAAGGCGTGAGCCCCCAGCTCTCCTGTGCAGGGCTTTGCAGAGAGGCACTGGGGGCCTGCTCATCCTGAATGGATGGAAAGGCTCCCCCCACATTGGCGGTGCAGGATCAGGCCCTTAGCATCTGTTACATAGAGACGCAGGGCAGGGTGGTGAGGAGAAGCGCCACAGCCCAAATCCAGACCAGCTGCCCGCTTCCATGCAGGGTGGATCTATTTGCACCCAACGCGCGTCTCTGCAAGACACAAACCAGACGTGGCTGGAGGTACCCCAGGCATGCCCCGGCACAGGGGCTGTGTCTGCTCTCAGATAGCCCTCTTGGTGTCGCCGAGGCTTCGTGAAGCATCTTCAGTTGGAGTAACGGGCCCCCTGAAGACTGGGGGGTTGAAGAGTGATGCTGTGAAGCAGCAGGGTTGGAAGAACTGGAAGAAGATCCTGAAGAACAGCAAAAGAGGGGGACTATGGGGCTGAAGCAGCAGCAGGAGAAGAAAATGCCATCACAATGCACCTCCTCCAGCTCTGCTGCCAGCGCCGCGCTTGCTGCATCCCAAAAAACTGTCCCCACGGCGGCAGGGCAGGCAGAGGAGCCATGTCCTTCCCCAGCAGTGGCAGTGCTGGCACAGCAGCGCCTTGCAGACACAGATGCACACCTGTCAGGATGCAGCTCTGTTCCCAGCACGACTGGCTGTGACTCAGAGAGTGCCTTGGGGGAGCAAACCAGATGGGGAAGATGGTGCCTTTTTTGTTGTTTGGAAATGGAGCCACTTTTTAACATGGAGGCCTGTTTTAATTCACCCAGGTGTTTTGCAGACTCCACAGAACCTGCTGGGCAATGAGACCCTGAAGAGAGGAAGGAGAGCTTCAATTAGTGTGGGCTGTGGGCGAGATGGGAGCAGCCGGGTCATGCCGTGGGCATCCAAGGGGCCAGTTGGATTTGGGCACAGCCAGATCCACGCTGGCATTCAACATGGATGGTTTCTGGAGGAGAGGATTTTTGTTTTCATGCTTACCCTGGTGCCATGAAATGCAATTTTGGGAGGCATTTTCTCTTGCCCTGCTCCTGCCCACACAGCCTCCTGGCAGGGCAGTGAGCAGGAACAATACTGAGGGACTGCCAGTGTGATCAATGGGGGTTGCAGCATTTTGGGTCAGGTAAATCCACAGAGGGATAATTACCTCTCTTTGTGGATGGCAGCTTTATTAAAAAGAAATAAATAAAGCATCTTTAAAGGAGAGGTGAGCGAGAGACACAAACCCCATCCTTGGGGCAATGCAGACGGATGAGTAATGGGGCCCTTTGAGTAAGTGCCTGCCTGGCCAGCTCAGTCACTGAGCAAACAGCACCAGCCTGGAGCCAGCAGCAGGGCTATTCTTAGCCGCTCGCCCGTCAGGAGATGCTGGTGAGGGAGAAGAGGCAGGTTAAGGGGTGTCAGCAGGGGAAAACATTTGCTTTCCAACTAAAAAGCCCCCAGAGCCAGCCTGAGGCTCGGCTGCAGTAACCCAGCCTGAAGATGGCAAGTGTGAGGATGAGGAGGGTGGCTGCTGCTGCACTGGGGAGCTCAGGCCAAGTTTCTCAGGGAGCTGGAGGGATGTAAAAGGCACCTGGGGAGACAGGTGCTCCTTGGCTGTGCGCATCGCCCAAAGGGACCTGGAGGTTCCCCGGTTCCGGGGAAAGCAGGCAGCACAGACTGAGCATCACCCTCAACTGCCCCCTGAAGCATCCCCCCTTCCCACCTGCCCTGCAGGGTCCCACTTTGAGCTTCCCAAGAGTGACCTCCTCCGAGGCAGCCTGATGTCCCTGCTGCGGCTGGGGTTGCATCAGCAGGGAAGAGAGGTGGCAGAGGGGTACCGCGAAGGCCTGGGCTCAGTTGCACTTCTGCTCCTTCTAAATAAAGCATCTCCAGTCATTCTGGCTCGAGTTGCTGGCTCAGCCCAGAAGCCTGGAAAACTAAATGACATCATCTGGGTACCGCCAACAGATGGTATTTCTACTCAGACACTAAGTGCACAGGTTTCAGCTGAAGAGTGTGGCCAGGGAGCATTGCTGGTTTTAGGGAACCCCCTAAAACTGCCCTTTCTCCCTGCAAAGGAGAGGCAGGCAGTTGACCCGCATCTTCATCTCTGCTCTCACTCAGCGCATCCCAACCGAGCTCTTCTGTGCCCCAAGAGGGACCTTGCACCCCAGGAGGGACCCCAGCAGCATCTCAGCTCTCTAAGCCCATCTCGCTCCAACACCACGCAGCTGGGACAAGTCCAAGGACCGGCCCATCGGTTCCTTTCCCCCTATGCTGCCAGCGCTGCACTGGCCACAATGATGAGGGCTGCTCGCCCAGCGACTGGGGGCTGGTGGGGTCAACTACATGTGGCGGCAGGTCCAGGGCTGTGATTCCAGGAGAGGGGTCACGGGTGGGAATTTTGGGACTCACCTCAGTAGTACTGCAATCCAATATACTTACGAGCCTTGTCTGCATCTACTGCCACTGAGAGCAAGGTATCTCACCACCTTGTGAAGTGGCATTGTGGAGAGGAAGATAAGCAACAATACAAAGCATCTGCATCCCTCTGGCATCCCACAGGTGAGGGCCCGCAAGGGGACCAGAATTAGCCTTTCAATTGGGGAATTATATCCTGGTGGCATAGGAGCAGGATTGGGGGCCAGAATTTCCACCACGTGCTAGTTCAGCTCCAGCTCTGCCTTCCTGGGTGGCCTTTGGCAAATAACCTGTCATCTTTGCTCCAGGTTTCCTGTTTGTACAAGCTGGGGCGAGTAGGATTCTCCTCTGATTTCCAGAGCTCTCTGGATTTGGTAGAGCTGATCCCCATCTGCAGGGGTACATGGGAAAGGAAAAATCAAGCCCAATAACAATAATTATTTTTCTCCTTCCCATGGGTGTTGTAAGGATTAGCTCATGTTTAGCAAAACTCCCTGTAAGTGCTAAGCATTATTAATGTTTTGGTTTGCTCCAGGAGCGAATGTGGCTTTCCAGGGAGTGACAGGGTTTTTCCCTTTGCTGGCATGGAGCTGCAATGAAGTCGTCACAGCCCAAGATAAGCAGCATCCTACTTCTGTTAGGCTCAGGGTATAGGGCAGCGTCTGCAACACAAGAGCAGTCCTCACATCGCTTTCCATTGGTGTTGGAGGGGTGAAGCCCATCCCTTCTTGCATCGATGCACAACCAACAGGGCTCTGGAGGAACACGCATCTCACTGAGGGTCTCAGAGTGTGGTGCCCTAATAAGGACTCATCTCACTGACATGGCAGATGGCATTTCCCAGACACGCAATGAAGCGGGGTTGAGCTGGAGGTCCCACCAGGAGCAGCAGGGGTCACGGCTGCAGCATTGCCTGAGGTCCATCCGGCAGCCAGGGCCGGAGACCAGGTCACAGCCACGGCACAGCTTGGGGTACAGGTGTCCTGACTCAAGCAGGGGTGCATGAGTAGGGGTCAATTCATGCCTCCAGGTGCCCTCAGGGCCCTGACACACAGCATCTCTGTGCACCAGGAGTATTTACACTTCTGTGAAGTGTGGAAAAGCAATGCACATCACCTAATGCTGGAAAGCCTGCGGGAGATGATAAATTCTCTTTTCCAGGCTTCAGTGCTGGAAAAAGGTCCTGAGTCCTCCCAGGAGAGGAAACCAGCTTGTGGCTGGCTCAGCCCCTGCCCGACCGCTCCAGCAAACGTCCCTCCCAGGGAGCCCCCAGCTCTCTGGGCAGGGGTATAGGGGGCCGAAGCTCCTCCAGCTGCCAGACCCTGCCACCCTGGCTCTCCAGCCTTGTGGAGATGGGGCTGACTTTTTGTGACCCCTTCTCCCTGTGCTGACTCAGCCGTGCCCCCGCAGCGGGTGGCCGCAGCCCGGGGTGGGACGATGCAAAGGTAGACGCAGTACGGACTGGCAAGCTTTCAAAGAGGCCACAAGCTAAATAAATAGCCAGCAGCCTATTTCAGTGGCTGCTATATTTAGCTCAAGGAACATTTATTTATAGGCTTGGCAGCCATTCTGAGTCAATAAAAGCCCAAGAGCTGGAAAAAGAACGTTCCTGGGTTTCTCGTTGCAGTAAGTTTCTGCTGTGCAAACCACGAGGAGCAAGAGGAGAGGCAGCCTTGGTGCCGGGCAGGGGGAAGAAGCTGTGGTGGTGTGGATGGGTGCCGTTGCCAGGGGACAGAGCCTCCTCATACTTGTAGCCCCAGCTAAGAGCAGACACCCCACAGCATCACCTGGGTCCCCTCCCGCATGGGCGCTGCTGCCAGTGACACAATGGCCCAGCGGTCCCCTGGCCCAGAGGGAATTTCTCTCTAAAACATGAGGGGATTTAGCTGTGTCCATGGGAGCAGCATCACGAGATGTCACCTCTGGGGACTCCACTGCAGCATCTTCCTTAGGGCAGCAGGTTTGGAAAAATGAAGCCAGGAGCAGGTAAATGGGGAGGGAGGTGGGAGCGATGCTCATGTTTCTGTATTAAATAAATTTCCCTTTCCATGTCACGCATGGCAACGAGTGGTTGAGAGAGGAGGGCATGCAAACAGCCCCTCTGAAGTTGCTAGTGGGGTCAGCCACGCAGGAGGCTGAAGCTTCATGCCAGGCAGTGTAATTTCTACACCAGCAGCAGACGATGGCAGTAGTTTCAAGAGGCTTTACAAAAGCCTCAGCAATTGCAGCTGGATGAGGGGAGTGGATTTATAAAAGACCAGGGGATTTAGCCCGACCTGCGGAAAACAGCCATGGGGATGGATGTCCCTTCTGCTTTTAAGTCATAAGTGCTGCAGCTTTCTGGAGCCAGAGCTGCAGGGAGCCTGCTCATGCCTTCTCCTCCCTCCAAAGCAACCCTGCTGCAGGGGGGACTGGGGAGACGCTTCCACCAGCCTCTACTTGAGCACAGCCCAGCTAAAATGGGGCTGCTGGTCAGCACCTGCTGCTGTGGGGAAGAGGCGACGGCTCAGTTGGCTGTGGGGGGACCAGAGGATGTTTATATGGTTCAGCCGTAGTGTGCAGCAAGCGTGCGGCTACATGCTGCTGCCACGCCAGGAGGAAAGTGGGAGCATAGCATAGCTGGGAGGCAGAAAAAATGTAATAATAATAATAATTATTAATAACAGAATGTATTTCAATGCAAACACTCCATGCCTTTGTGCTCTTTAGCTTGGCAATCTGTACCATCCCCTACACTTGTATATACCCATTAGGAGCAGGACCTGGCCAGTTCTTTCCATTAGAAAGGGGCTGCTCTGGTGCCTGCCTACAGCTTCAGAGCTGCGAACCACACACTGGACCATCCAAAACCCCTAGAGTGGTTGTTTGCAGTCCATGAGCCCATGAATGCCCCAATTAATTTTTATCCCCCTACTCCTTCAGCCATGAGTCTTATTTCTGCTTTGAATTAGTCCAGCTGCAGCTTGAAGCTACGGGGCACTATACATAGACATGGGTCTGGCTGTGCTTCCAGGTCTGGCTGTGCATCCAGGTCTGGCTATGTGTCCAGCTCTCCACCGGCTCTGGCCCCCATCGATGCAACTGAAGATCCATCGCCCTCCCCAAATCCCCAAAGAGGACCCTCCAGCCTCACCCTGAGAAGGTCTGGCCCTCAAAAACCAAGGCTGACACCAGCTGTTAAAACACCTATTCGGGTATTTATTACAACACGTTGTTCCAAAATACAAAAGAAAGGAAAAGAAAGTAGAGGGTAGAAAAGCACTGCTGTTTACAGCCTCTGGTAATAAATAAATAAAGACAAGGCAGGGCAGGGTGTCTCCCCGGGTCCGATGCTGGCGCTGGCCAAACAGGCAGCGAGGAAGGGAGCGTGGTGGTGCTGGTGGCCAGAGCCTCTCTTCCCTGCTCGGGAGTTTCCAGGTATGCCAGGGTGGGCGCAGACCCCCTCCTCATGTTGTGCTTGCTGAGGAAGGGCTTGATCTTGCAGGGATGGGAGCAGGAGCTGAGGAGGCTCAGACCCAGTGTGGTTGGGACCTGCCTATTCCCTCCCCATCCATGGCTGCCCCAAAGGCAGGTGAGGTAGGAAGGGTGACGCCAGACCAGGACCCCAACAGGGGTCTGCCAGGGTCCCCCAAGAGAGAGGCGAGACCTGAGCTCTCTGGTGCGGTCTCAGAGCAACCTTGGAAATGAGTTCAGCACAGCATGATGAGAAGGATCCCAACCCACGGCGAAGCAAAGTCACGACAGAGACAAGAGACCATGCCCAGGCTGCTTGGAGAAGGGCGGTGTTAAACCCCGCAAATTAAAATTACTCTTCATGGGGCTGGCACAGTACAGAGAGTGTTTCGTACCACAGTGCAGACAGGGTTCCTTTTCCCTTCCCCTAATGTCTCCTCCTTCACCTTACAGCTATCTGGAAACCTCCAGGTTGTACAAGGAGCCCAGGTGATGGGTGCAAAAAAAAGGCACCGGACTCTGTCTGCTTACGACACCCTGATTTATCAGTGTTGGATAAAGGCTGTATCCAGTCCCATGTCGGGAGCCATTCCTAGCCCCTTTCTGAATCCCTCCAGGTACCGGAGGCCGCTCACATCTCTCCTTGCTGCTCTGCCACTGAGCTTGCTCTAACACCAGCCACATGTCCTCCCCAGGCTGTGCTGTCCCTGGGCAGGGGGAGCTCACCGGCACGAGGAGGACGCTCAAGCCAAGGAGGTCCAGGGCATGTGGCTAAAATGGGGTGCCAGTGCATGGGCTTGGCTGAGCAGGGCGAGCTTTGCAAACCAGCTGCAATGGCAGAGCAAGAAGCCCCTGTGGGTGACGACGCAGCCTGTAGGTGCAGCCAGCAGAAAAAGGTGAGAGGACCACAACCTGGAGGGAGCTGACTCCATGAGCTGGATGCCTGGCCAATGCTCCTTAAAGCTGTTACAAGAGCTTTAAGCTTTTGCCATTTAATCCTCTGTCCTTGGTGCCAGTGCATTCCTGCCTATTGAAAACATGAACAGGCACCTGTGCCAGGGAAAGGAGCCACAGGAAGGGAAAGGAAGGGAAGAGTTAAGAGAATGGATCTGCCCTGGGTTTGGGTGTCTTTATACCCTTAGGAAGCACCACCCTCCAGCTCCTCTGACAAGGGTTTGCTGGGCTGGGTATTTGCCTCCTGGGGCTTGGGACAGCTGGGAGCTATGCTGAGTGCAGCCCCAGCTGGGCTGCGGGGAGCAGAGAGAAAGTGTGATGGGGCCTTGCATTTATTCACAACAGAGAAACAAAGAGCAACATACAAAGAGTAAGAAGCAAAAAAAGTACAGAATCATAACCATAATAATCATAATAATAATCATAAATACTCAAATCTATCATTCATAGATTGCAATGACAACACTAATAGCTTATTATCATTAGTATTAAGGATGGGAGGGGGAAGGGGACAGCAGGAAGGGGTTCTAGGGGGCATTGTCTCCTAAGGGGCAGATGTAATGGAGATGGACATCCAAAGAAACAAGCAGACAAAGAGAAGGGCTGGGAAGGCAGCAGGGGCTGGGGATGCTGCTGCCAAGGCTGGGGACGAGCCTGCTCTGACCCAAGCCTCTCGCTTAGTGTTGCCAATCTGACTGCTGCCCTCCTGCCAGCTTCGCTCAGCCCCCCGAAAGGCGGCCAGGAAGGAGGTAGCCAGGGGGCTCAGACCCGAGGACAGGCGGGGGCTGGAGAGAAGGGCACAATGTCCCTTCTAGCCTGAAGGAAAGCTATGGTTTGCTCCTTCCTTCGCGAGGTGGAAAGCTCAGCCATCAGTGCTGCCGGGACCGTTGGGCACTCAACAGGTTTGTTGGTTCCTCCCTTGAAAGGAGAGACCTTTCCTCTCTCTGCTCACACTTCTGCCACTGTGGGTCCCTATGAAGAAATGCACCCTCATCAGTCGGCATGGAAAGATGATTTTTGGTTCCAGTGAGGCTTTGGGTTGGGTCATCTGGCTGTGAGAGCCCATAAAAAGACCTGTCTGACATATGATGGGGAGGGCTACCAGCTGGCATATCCGTCCTCGTGATAACTCACAGCTCTCTGATTCATGGACAAAGTGGTCTGTTAGACAGAGTCTGATTTTAGGAAATTATTTAAGTTAATTGCAAGCCACTCGGTGACCCTGATAGCTTTGGGTCAGCACTGGCAGGAGATACTTAGGCAGGGCTGCTCCATCAAGGCATATTTTCTGGATGTAGCCTTAAAATATTGTACGAGAGGGCTTCTAGTGCACATGCCCAATGTAAAGGGGAAGGATGAATGCAAAGTACATCACAATAAGGCTGCAGAGGTGGGTCATGAATGTCTCTTGGCAGTTATGATCTACTAATATTAAAATCTACTTCTCTTTGCTCTGGTTTCAGAGGAGAGAGGAATCCCTAGTGCCTAAAGCCTCAAACATGGCTGAGGAGCATCCAGGGGATGGCAGAGTGGAGATGACAAAAAGCAAACCACATATCTGCCTCTTTGTAGACATTCAGAGTCTCATTCACAACATGTGCCCTCTCCTTCCTGACTTATTCCACCTGCTTTTTTGCGCTCCTAACGCAGTGTGTCAGCTAATGGGATGAGTCACATGACAGCTCGCTAGCGCCTCATCTCATCTCCCCACCTGGCTGTGGCGACCTGTTGTCCTCTTTTTATTAAATCCCTTGGAAAGTCATCTAGCCCCCTCTCCATTGCCCAAAGCTACACCTAACCAGTTCCTGCCAGCAACTTGCCTGACCTGAGCTCAGCAGATCCATGCTGGCACCAACCCTGGAGGACTACGGGATGGGCAGGAACTGAGCGATGCGGAGCAGAGATCAGCAGGTGATGACCCCTGGCATGCTTGGGAAGAGATGCCACCACCAAGGGCAGCAGGAGGGGAAGGGGGACCAGCAGTGCTGCTTGGGCAGGAGGCAGGCGACACTAACCCTGGGCTTGGGGGCTTACTGGAGGGAGGACGAAGCCTTTTTCCCTCCCTCCTTGGACTTGACATCAATGCTCACTTAGGAGACCCTGCTGCCAAGTGCAGCTCCTGAATAGCTGCCCAGCTCACAGGATGGACCCAAATGCTTACTGGAATCTAAAAAGGGAGCTTAGAAAATAGTGTCATTGTCCTTTCATGGCCAGAAGGGAGAAATGTTCAGATTGGCAACACTGAGCTGGTTTGAGGTGGTTGCTGGAGGCAATGATGAGTGTCAGTGGGCTTTTGAGGGATGACTACGAGATCTCTCGCCCTCATCAAAAGCCATGTGGGCAGAGAGGCAGGTGGTCCCTGGCTCTCTAGCCTCCCCCATCCCTCCCCGCCACACCTTGGGTAACCAGGCAAGAGCACATGGGGGTCCCCAGCATCTCACCAAATGGACCCATGGGAAATCAGAAAAACTAAAGCTGCCTGAAGAAAGCGAGGAGCCTCCGGGGAGACTTGCCTTGACTGTGGACATAGAGGTGGTTGGGGAAGCAACCAGCTGAAGCAAGCAGCCCCTCCTCACACAATTGCAGCTCCTCACGCTTCTGCTTTGTGTTCAGTTTTAAACCTGAGATCATTTGGTTTTGTCATGTGTAGTTTGATTTAAAGACAGAAATGAATGATGAGAGGAGGAACAAGGGAAAGGGAGAGAAACCATGTTGACCCAGAAAAGAAAAAAACAACATGCCAAGGATGACACAGGACACAGACATGCACGAACGGAGACCCCTGAGGTATTAGCTTTGCAATCTAGCACGAGACGAGGGAGAAAGCAAAGAGAGCCGCAGGCAGAGATGTGCTTTGCAGCGGAGGCAGTTCAGTGCCTACAGCTCCAGAAAGCAGCTTCTCAGCAAGCCTGACTTCGGGATTTGGGGGCAGGAGCTTGGCTCCCCACTGAGACAGGGGGAAGCAGCCAAACGCCTCTGAAAATAAGTTGGTTGTGCCCCCCGTGTGCTTGCAGAGCTTCGTGTCCGGCCAGCTTATCACCTGCTGGAAGGAGGGCAGCTGGCCCGGAGGGGAACAGCGCCGGTGGAGTCCTGGCACCTGCAAACACGCTCTCCATGAGTTTCTCGGATGTGAAGCAAAGGATGGGGGAAGCCTGAAAAACCACCGCCCCCAAAAGGAAAATGGTGCCCATACCTCCCAAGCAAGGTGTCTGAGGCTAGGGGGAGCTGAGGGGCTGGGGCAGGCAGGCAAGACACCCCCGACAAGAAATTCCAACTACTGCCAGCCTCCCCTCCCTGCCTCTGCTGCGGCAGCCTCTGATGCCTTCCCCTTTCCTGTGCAGCTGGAGGTGACATCCAGCACCCTTCCCTCTGCTTTGGGTGACTCCCTCCTCACCCTCTCCAGCGAGGATGGGCAGCCCAGGGGAGCGGAGGGGGGCGACGGGGTGGGGTGACGGCGAGGATGGGGACAATGGCTGGGATGGGACGATGGCTGGGATGGGGGTGATGGCCGGGATGGGGATGAGGAGAAGCAAACAGAGACCAAGGGGTGAAGAAGCGGCAGCAGCTTCCAGAAGAGAGTTTTCTGGCTCAGTTTGTGTTGTAAGAAGGTTTTATGGTTTGCTCGTTCGCTTGTTCGTTTCTAGAGAAAGCGCCCAGAAGAGTCTCCTGTCCCCTTGTTGCTGTGCCTGGAGGGAAGGGGGGAAAATCTTTGTCGTTGACATGAGCTATAGAAGGAGCCACAGGCCTCAGATATTGCTTAGAAACTCGTATTTCAGATTTAAATACCATACACAGTAAAAATAGAGCTGAAAGTACCGCCCCACATTGTCTGCAAATCATTGCCAGAATGAACAGCTTCAATAAATTAAAAACAAAACAAAAAAATTGAAATATTATTTACGTCTCAATAAAAATTGCAGTAAAACCATTTACCTTTTCCTTTGTGTGTGTCTTTTCGTTTTTTTTTTCTTTATATTATATATAATATATATTTATATATGTATAGGGCTGCTCCAGTGCAGCATTTTTAGGATACCTAGCCAGAGAAACACGGGGGAGCATGCTTAGTGCACCGGGGTGCAGGGAAGGGGCGGCCGTGGTCCCCCCCACAGGCACTGTGCCCCATCCCCACAACCAAAACTGTGACCCTTGCCCCTTCCCACTCGAATTTTATGCCCAAATTTTGAGCGTGGGTCTCTGAGGGCTGGGACCCCCTGGGGAGGGGGGGCAAGGACTGGTGTGGGCGCAGAAGGGACACTAAGCATCTGCCGTTATGTTTCCTGACTCTGGAAAGACTCGTCCACCTTCGCTTCGGTTTCAGTGCGTGCGCTCCCGAAAATGCACGCACAGGTATAAATACTACCCCCCCAACCCCGATGCCCCCCTCCCCTCCCCTGTCCTCCCAGCTTAAATATCCCCCTGCCCTGTCCCCATCCCTGCTCTCCAGGCACCCCGGGGGGGTGTCAGGACACTTCGATGATCTCCATGCTGCCCGAAAAGCTGGACTGTTTGCCAATTTTGCCCAGCTCTTCCCGGGCCCTGCCCTCAGACATGGTCTCCTCAAACTCCATCTGGCAGCTCCTCCGCTTGAACTGCTTCTCGGCGCCAGCCTCCTCGTGCCAGCTGTGCCGCCCGTCCCGTGGCTCGGCCCGTGCCTTGTCCCTCAGTCTGATCTCACAGCCGCCTGCCACCCCACTGCAGCCGAACGGCGGTGGATACGGGCCAGCGCTGGCAAACAGGTTCCCACTGCTACCGCCAGCGCCACTGGAGTCCGTGCCGAAGTACCAGCCAGCCTCGCCGGAGGGGGTGCCAGGGGACTCCAGGTGCACCCCACTCCAGGTGGCGGTGGTTGTGGCGCCAGGAGCGGTGGCTGGCTGGCTGAGCCGGGGCGGCAGCCCGTCCTCGGCACCGGGGCTCTTGCGTGCGGCGCAGGCCCCGCCAATGTTGAGGCTGAGCCCATGGGCCGGCGAGCCCGCCGGGTGCCGGTGCTTCCGCCGCTGCCTCACCTTGGCCTCCAGCAGGAGGTCAGGCCCACTCGGCCGGTCGGGGCTCTCCGCCCCTGGGGAAAAGGGGCCGAGGCCACCAGGGCCCGAGGGGCTGTCTAGCTTGCAGAGTTTGGGGGCGTCCCCGGGGCCAGGGGGCCCAGGGGGGTCCTGCCGCAGGCCGGGGGAGTAGGCAGACTTGATGTCCAGGGAGAAGGAGCGTTTCAGGCGGTTGGTGTCCTGGATGCGCTCGGAGGAGAGGTGCAAGCCGTTGAGCCCCTGTTGCAGGGCGGTGGGCGACAGGACCTTTGGGGTCCCACCTTGCCGCTCGGGGTCGCTGTGGGGGGATGCCGAGCCGGCGACTCTTGGCACCTCCTCGGCCTTCTCTGAGGTAGGTGGGGAGGGGTGCCAGCTGCCCTCAGCCGCCTCTGCCAGGTCTTGCTGGGCGTCCCCCTCGCTCCGGTCGCCCTTTGACTTCAGGGCCTTGAGGAGCTTCAGGCTCCTCTCATACTCCAGGAGCTGGCCCAGGAAGTTGAAATTGGGCGAGATGGATGGGCGACGGTCCTTAACAAACCTGCCGAGAGGCACAGACAGCCCCAGTTGGTGCTTGGTCCTTCCTTGGACCTGTGGGTCACCCCTACTCTCTCAGTCTCTTTGGGGAGAAGAGGCATTGTCCAGGACCTTCTGACCAGACCCTCCAAAGAAAGGGGTCTCGGGGAACCATGGGACCTTGGGATGCCCCAGAGGTAGAGCTGGGACTGCCTCCCCCCTCCATTTTACCGCTCCCAACCATTCCTCATTGCATGTACTTTATGAAGGGAGGTTTGGTTTGGTTTCAGCGGGACTCAGCCAAGGCAAGACAGAGCTCCAAGGAGCTCCTACCCTATCCTTCTGGGCTCAGCCTGCTTTCCTTCCCTGGAGTGAAGCATACCAGTGTAACCCTTCCCTGCCCTCCGGGGAAAACTCACCTGTAAGCATCATCTGACGACATACCCATGGTCTTCATGATGTAGGCAATGGCAATGGTGGCTGACCGGGAGATCCCAGCCAAGCAGTGCACAATCACCTGGCAGCTGGACACCTTGGCCTTGTCTGGAGCATGGTAGAGGAAACAGAGAGAAAAGCATTGATGCAGTCACAGATGGTGAGCAAAATTACTCTAGCCTCCCTCCCCAACCCTCAACCCCTTTGTGTGAAAGAACAAGGGTTTCTGGGAGTAAGACCATGGAGGACAGAAGAAGACTTCAGGTTTTGAAGGCTGAGAACTGGAGGGTCTGCAACCATTGTAACAAAAGCTCACCAATGAATTCAATGGACTTGTCCAGCCAGGGAAGCAGCTTCTCACAGTAGTTGTCATTGACAGGAATGCGCATGAAGTGACTATCACAGATGAAGTCTGGCTTGGGACAGGAGTTGCTGGCATTGAGGACATAGCTTATCCCGTTCTGCGTCATCAAGTCCTGGTAGGAAAGAAGTGATCGAATGATCAGCTGAGTTCAGCCAGCATCGAGTGCTGAAGATCTGCCTTGCCATGCACTCTCTGCCTTTTCCCATCCCAATATTTTATCCTGTGGGTCTCCCACTGCTGCCTTGGCCTAGTTGATGGTAGTACAGCAGAGACCAGCTGAGAAGGTTGTGTCAATTTAGATGACACAGGTTTGAACCTCAGCAGATCTTTAATTTGGTCCAAGTAAAAGTAAGCAAGACCAAAGACACCTGGAAGGGGGTCCCAGAGGGAAAAACCCAAGAACCCCAGTATGAGAGGAATAGGAAAATACAAGAAAGAAAATCAGTGAAAACTCTGGCTGAAAGCTTTGAAAGTATCAGCTGAGGGAGAGAGGAGGCATCTCACCAACAGAGTGGGATGAGTCATTGGTACCACCCCATGTCAACCAATGTCAACCCATGTCTTTGTTCCCACACCCCTCAGAAACGCATCAGGAGTTCTCACAGATTTGTTAGTCTTCACTGTGAACATACACTCTTGTGTTGGGACATAGGCAGCTGGTGAGGGGAACCAACTCTTCCCCCTTTCTGACACTGGAGTGAACCTGGACTTGTTTTCTGTGACTTTTCTGCTTTGGCCACTCAATGGCCACCATCACTGCCCATATTTCTGACTCAATAAAATGCAGTGGCAGAAAGGACACCTTAGGTAAATAGGGTCAGATGAAAACTGCAATGAGGGGATGAGGTTTGACCCACGAGCCATCCATCAGGGAACTGGCTTGCTGGGTGCGTACTGCTGCATCCACACCAACCTCCATTCCTTCCCTCCCAGGGCTACCGCCAGCTTCACCTATATGTAGTGCTGACACCAAATTTATGCCTCATCTGACCCCTGTCTCTTTCCCTGTCCCATCAGATGAGGTATCACCTGTACAACTGGGGGCAGGTTGCTTATAAAAAATGGGGGAACATCTGTGCCAGCTGCTGGGTCTCAGTGCCTGGTGTGCACTGATCCAGGGAAGACCCAGAATTAAACAGGAGAAGAAAACATGGAGATAAAAGAGTCCTCCCACACGTCGGAGTGCGTGGAGCTGCGATGTGGGATCTCTCCTTTGCAACATGCTAGAGAAGAGAAGCATCACTCATGCATGGCCTCCGCACTTGACCCCGCTCTGCTGCCTATGAATAGAGCATCTTCTGGCCACATCGTGGGGATGGCAGAAAACACAGCTCCAAAAGATGAACAAAACCCTCCAAGGAGGTGAGGAGGGAAGGAAACCATCAACTTCCCTGCCTGACATTGGCTCCTCAGGAGACCACACCGGGATTTCGGCCCTGGCTCTCCAGCAGCCGGTTCCTGCCTGCCCCAGCAGGCTCTGCAGAGCCTGGCCTCGGTCGGCGGAGCCAGCCCAGCTCCCAGGCTCACATTCTTGGCATTTTTCTCTTTAATTTCCTTCTGCTCCCCGTATATAATTTCTCTCTCCCCCCTTTCTGTCTCCAACCCCCCTCTGGCGTCATGGTCCCTCTCCCCCCTTGCCTGCCCCAGGCGAGGACGCCTGGCTGGCTCCCGCCTGCCCGTGGTAGGCAGGTGCCCGGAAGCATTTTAACTGCAATTCCTCTTTCTTTCTTCTTGCCCGTTATTTTTCCTTTGAACAAAATTCCTTCCCTGGCATGACATCACAGCACAGCCCTTCCAGCACCTTTAAAAGGGCACTGTCCCTCTTTCTCCTCTCTCCCCACAGCAAAACTTTGCTCACTTTTGGGCCTGCTGAATAAGCCCCTGCCCCTGGCCAGAGCTGCCCGTCCTGGCACTGCCACGGCAGAATAACCCGGCTTGCTCCCACTCTCTCTGGCTTCCCAGGGGATTGCAGGGTTGCTGAAACTGGTGTTATCTGGCAGCCTGGCTGGCTAGGTGTGTGGGTGCAAAGCTGGCTCCTGTTCCACATCTCCTTCCAGCGGTGGTAACTCCCCCTCCAAGCCCAGGTGTTTTCCTGGCCGAGCTCCTCCTGTCCCTGAGTTTGCTATGGGCACTTGGGAAGAGTTTGACCACCCCAAAGGTCATCAATATAAGATGACTCATCCTGTGACCACCCTCCCCTGTTCAGCCTCCTGGTAGGGTCAGACCAACCATGCGTGGTCCTCCCACTGGCACAAGAGTCCTTAATGCCCTCACCCCTCTGTATGGCTGGGTTCCCAGATGGGACAGGGCGGACATGTCCCCTCGACAGGGCCGTACCTTGTTTAGGACATCCTTCTGGGAGCCCAGGTAGAGATGCGGCAGGATGCGTGTGGGGCCAACGTTGGCCACAGGCAAGCATGGCTGGGAGATACTCATCGGCAGGATGGCAGCTGGCTTCCCCTCACAGAGTCCTGGGAAGCAGGATGAGAAGGTGGCAAAACCTCCTGCAGAGAAAAAGGGGACATTGAGCTCATAGCAGTGAGGCTGAGACCATCGATACCTGGCACACCGAGGCTTGGGCAGGGGACAAGGCAGTGATAACCCTGCAACACTGAGAACAGAGCCTTGAGGAGCAAAAAGCCACCAGCCATCGCTAACCAGTGCAGGCACGTTGTGATGACTGTGCCACACGCATGGAGAAAGGAGTAGAGACCCAGCTCTGATTTTTCCTGCTGCAGCTGGATATTAATGCACACATGAGGCATCCCGCACCCCCTCCTGCTCTTCGCAACTTCATTCAGACAAATGACAGGAAGAGAAAGTCCTTTTCTTGGCTGCCTACTACTCTGAGGACAACCAGGGTGACTTTTTGATAGCAAAACCTGCCAGGGCAGGATGACAACAAGCAAGGCCACCGAGGCACAAAGCTCCCCGGGTTGGGGAGGTCAGCCCAAACCTTGCCACAACAGCTACGCTTACATGTTGCAGTTTCTGAGAGATGCCCCCTCTGCCCAGCCCCGCCAAGCCCATGATTTCCACCACATCAGACTGGACCGGCACATCGGTACCTGCAGGCCATTGCCATTTTTCATGCTCTGACCTTACTGAGTGTGACAGCAAGCAGCGCCCAATCTACCGCACCAAGCTGCTGGGCAGTCACCCAGCTTGATCATCTCAAAGCCCTATATTGAGAGAAAACCTCCATCTGGGGCCGCAGTAGGTGGCATCTGACAGCCGGAGGTATCACCACAGTGTCTGGCACAGTCAAAAGCACGGTCTAAATGTGAATGAGCCTGCCTGAAAGCCAGTCCCCAGCTCAAGCTGCAAGGCACTGACTTGGTGGGCAGCTCGGGAAGCTAGAAAACCACCAGTGCTGTCGCACATCCTGTGCGGTTGCATAAGACCACTGGTGACCCTGATTTGCTCTTGCTCACTGATCCCGTTGTCCAGGGTAGAGCCGGGTCTGGCTAGTGGTGGCCCAACCTCACTCCCCTCCAGCTGAGGACATCTGGGCAGCAGCTTGGTGCAACGGAGAGGACCTTGGGTCATATCAAACAATCAGTCTCCCTTGAGGTCTTCCCAGTCATGTGAATGAGCAGATGCAGCTTGACATCAACCAAAGGGCAGAGAAGACTTTGGGGCCTGACCTCCTCTGACTGTCAGAGGGACCAGGATGCCCCCACGAGATCTTTCTGAAAGTCCATGTCTCTGGACTCAGCACCATGGGAATCCCTGGCCCATCTCCACAGCTAAACAAGATCTTTTAATGAGCCTTTAGTAATGACCTTTCCATTCAGTCTCCCCTTCGGAAGCAGGACAGCCTTGGTACATTCTCAATTTACCTTCTCCAGCACCTTGCCAGCATTTCTGCTGACCCTCCTGGAGCACCTGGCTGCTGGTGTGGCACCCAGGCTCTGGCGGGGTATGACTGGTGTTGCAGACAACCCACCCCACATGTTTGGGAGGTGAAGCCAGAGCAGCGCACAAAATAGTGCTCACACTGGGAACATCCAAGGTCCTCCATCACCCTCCATCTCAGCAGCTCCTGCTGTCAGCTCCCACTGCCCCAACAGGAAGGTGTCCTCCAACCAGCCTCTTTCCTCCCCTCTCTTATGTTTTCCTGGCTGGCAGCTAACACAGCTCCCAGCTTCAAACCCAACCAAGCCGGGAGGGGTAGGGTTAAAGCACCTTATCTTCTCTAGCACTTCCTTTTCTCTGGCTCCCTCTGAAATGACATCACCTCTCAACTGGGACATTAAATCAGAGCGAAAGCAGGAGGCCCAGCGCAGGTGCAGCACAGCTCCAGTTACTGCTCATCCCTGCGCTGTGTCCCCATTGCCAAGGAGCGTAAATCACTGGCCAGAGCCCTGCTTGGACACGTGCAAACTCCCTGCTTTGCCCTGCGCTTGAGCACACACTGCTGGTGCCTGGGGGATGCTTGAACAGAAACCCTGTGGGAAGGGTTTCCTTCAGCTGCCCCCAGGGAAGCCTGCAGTACACAGGGTTGAGGGGGGTGCAGATTTGATCCCTGGACTTGTGCAAAATAACATGGGAATTTTTCTGAAGGAACCCACCACATTTTTGGGGAGCAGGGTGCAAGCAAGCACAGTCCTGGGGATCGGCGCCTGCTCTGATCCCCAGGTCCCCAGCCTCTTGCGCTCACTCATACCCATCAAGAGCCACCCAGGGCCGTGTACGGCTTCGTATCGCTCTTTAAAAGCCGGGAGCGCAGGGTGATCTCATAGCTAAAGCAGGTCAGGGCACGCTGCTCTCTCCCCCTTGCCTGCCTCCATCAGCAGCAGATCCTCTGCCAGCCCTGCCTGGGGAAGTCCAGGCAGGGGCAGAGGGGCTGCAAAGCAGTCGAGGATGTTTGCAGAATATGGCAGCAGCACCCTCGGCTGCGGTGCCTACCCCGGCACACTGCCAGCAACTGGAGGATGCCAGCACCTGAAATGATGCCCATAGCTCACCCTGCTTGTCCCAAGCAAAGCCTCAACCCTCTGTCGGGTGCCCGGGCATGCTCCCATCCCACCTGTCCTCATTTCCCCCATGCTTGCAGCTGCTAAGGGTAGCCCGGGCTTGGGGGAAACCCTAGAGATGGGGCCGGGTACCCAATGCCATCCCAACCTCAAAGCGATGCTCACCCCACCCCACGCCAGCTGCTCTAGCATGCCTTTCATTTTTAGAAAGCGATGCAGCTCTTCAAAACAATCCCAAAGGCAGTGAATGTCCCTGGCCGGGCTCCAACCGATACCTGGGCTTTCCCCCCTCCATACCCCAGGCCATGGATCCCAGCTTTTGCTGGGAGAGAGCAGCACAGCCCCACGGGGTGAGGAGCCAGGGCAGCACTGGGTCTCTAGTCTTTCCTCTTTTATTCACAGTGCTGGTGCCAGGAGCGCCGTTTCTCTTGGCATGTAGGAAATCAAGCTCAGGAAGGATCTGTGTATGATGTGGAGTGGGTGCTTAGGGATCTCTGGTTTCTTCTTGATGCTTCCCTTGAGCCTGTCGAGGGCTTGCTGGGGAAGAGCTGATCCCTGCACGGCATGGCCCTGTGCGCTGCTCATGGCTCCAGCACTCCTGAGGGCTCTCAAAATCATTCCCGGGAAAACCCAGTGTCTTCCTGCCTCCTGCAACTACCTGAGGCAGAGATAGGGCCCAGGAGGAGAGGGGGGGATGTTTGGGCACAGGGAACCAGGCCAGAAGTGAGGACACCTTCACTGCTCCTGCTGAAGATGGAGGAGCCAAGAACGAGCATCAGGCAGGTCTCTGGGAGGGCTGGGGGGTGAAAATCACCCCCCAGCTTTGGGGGGTTCATTCAGCCATGCCCCCAGAGACATAAAAACCCTTAGCAGTGTCCAGCTCAAGGTGGGGCTGAAGAGAAATGCAGCTTTCAGGAGGGAGGGGAGTGGTGTCACCCCCCGCCAGAGGAAAGAGGGAAACTGAGACACGGGATGTTACAGCAACTTAGTGCCAGAAGACTGCAACAACTGAAACCTCATTTCTTCCTCCATCCCAGGCTTCAGTCATGGGGTGCTGACCCTCCCTTCCACCTCTGGCTCTGCCCTGCAGAGACCCCTCTCGGCCAGCCCCCAGCCCTGCTCTGCATGGCCCTGGCAGCAAGCAGAGGAATGGGGAAAACCCCACAAATTCTCCTCCCCCATCTTTGCCAGGCCCTCCCCTCTGCACGTTTTCCAGCTGAACATATTATGACAACATCCCAGTGAAACTGGATTTGTTGGGAGAACAGATGCCACAGAGGGAAGGCGGCCAGCCCAGGAATCCTTCCCGAGCCCATCCATCAGCTCGGGGGGAGATACCAGTAGCATCCTTGAATAAGCCCCTGTGGTACCAGCACTGCTGCAACTGTTAGGGAGCCCTGCGACTTTTCCCCTTGAGCAGCAAACTGCACAGTGAGGAGCCCCTTTGTCAGTCTCTCTTTGCACCAGTGGCTGCATAAGACCATGAGATGGCTGTAATCAAATTGAACAAAAAGCGCCAGTGCTGGCACTGAACTGATGGTCATGGAAGGAGATCAGAAGGTGGAAGGAGAGAGGCGTTGGACTGCTGAGCTGGGACCCTGCCGTACCTGGGGACCCCTCCATTGCCTTGGCTGTCACCTTCAGGTGGTCTCTGGGGACATGCAGCTCATGGTTGGGACACTGACAACATCTCAGTTATCACCCATCACCTGCAAGTTGCCCTGCTCCCCTCTCTGCCAAGGCAGGGCAGCAGTGGTGGTGCAGGGAGGGTGACACAGAAGGTGACAAAGTCCTGGCTAGGGACAGGGACGTGGTGTGGCATCATTTTCCTCCTGGTGCTAAGCCCCAGCTTTGGGGATTTACAATCTGTTGAGCTGCATGGGATGTTAGGGGAGATGCTGCTGGGGATAACAGGGAGGTGTGGGGCACATTAAGCAGGGCTATTCCAGCTCCCTCCTGCTCCCTGTGTCCCTCCCTGCACTGAGGCCGTCTTCTTAGGCTGGAGGTGTAAAGTGGAGACAGGGAACGACGAGGCTTGAAAACCCTCTCATGTCTCGCTTTGACGGCTGCAGACTGCCCATTCATCTCCAGCCCCATGGACTCACCTCCTTCAGAGTCCCTTGAAACAACCCAACAGCTCTGGTCTCGATGCTGCACCCTGCCGGCTGCAAGAAGCCACAAAAGGGCTGCCCAGGGCACCTGCCTCACCCCCAAACTGCTCTTTGGGAGAGCCACGTGTCTCTTGAACACCCCCAGCCCCATGAGTCTCCTAAATGCCCCCCCCAGAGACACACCGAGTGGCAGGGACATGTCCTGTTTGCCAGCCTCCCATCTGCATGGTGGAGCGCATCCAACCCAAAGCTCCCCAGCAGGAAACAGGTAAGAAGAGGTGACATGTCACCCCACTGTGCCATCAGTCTGTGGCAGCAAGGAGAAAGAGAACAGGCACAGCCGGAGCTGCAAACCCTCCCTGGGCCAGCAGCTGCCGCACCCCACCTCCTCACCCTCAGCTCTCACAACAGAAGCTGGCAGGAGACCTACAGGGGGTATTAAAGAGGTGGTTTATAGCCCACCCTCATTGCTCCTATAATGACTGTTAAAGAGCAGCAGTTGGAGCTGCTCAGAGAACAGTTCCCCATGCAGGTGCTGGAGCTTTTGCAGCAGCCCGTGGCCCCACCAGTGGGTTTCATGCCTGTGCTCGTGCTGGAGACCCTCCACCCCCCTAAAGCTCCCAGCGGCCGAGGGGGCTGAGAGAGGCCAGGCTCTGCCCAGCTCTCATTAAAATGCTTGCGGTGGCTGAGAGCCGCTGCCAGGGCGGCACGTGGCGAGGGGCAGTGGGGCATGCAAGTGAGCACGTGCCTCAGCTGCTGCTGGAGCAGCCACCACGCCAGCACGGCTCCCCCACTGCTGTGCTGGCCCAGTGGCCAGGATGGTGCCTGGATGCCTCGTCCCAATCACCCCAGCCCCCTGGGGACATGCTGCTCACAGTGCCCTGACACACCCATCCCCAAGTGTTAAACCAACTTGCTTGAACTGAGGCATGGCAGGAGATGATGAGAACCGGGGTGACCTGCAAAACCCTAGCCCTCACCTGCATCATGCTCAGCCTTGGCAGGGCAGTGAGCCCGAGCGTTCAGCCGAGCATCTCTGCAGCAGGTTGAATTAAAGGAAGGAAAGCAGAGGGGCCAGGCACACCGCACATCAACCCCCGGAGCCGCTGGGAAAATCCCTCTTTGCAAAACGCCATCTCCCTGGCTCTCGTGCTGGGTGGGAGCCTGTTGGTGCCGGCAGCTAAGCCGGGTGGCGTGATGAAATACCGCTTACTGCCACCCTTACTGCACTCTGGGAAGCTCCGGGGCTTTGTCAGCACTTCCTGCTGCCTGGGACGTTTCTGAGTTTTCTTCCTGCCTCCATCCTTGCTGTTCCCCTCTCAGCACTGCAGCCCCCTTTGCTTTTCCCCAGCCCTGCCAGCAATGCCTGGTGCAGGCAGCCCTGCCAGCAACGCCTGATGCGGGCAGCCCGCTTGCTTGCATGCCCTTCCCACCCGCCTGGGTGAAAGCCCGGTGCTCCGCAGCCTGGCCAACTCGCCCTCTCCTGGCTGATGCTATTTTACTTCCACCCGTCTCAGTGCATTGGAGAGAGATGTCCGGTGCCCGCCTAGTCCCCTGTCCCCGCTGTGTCCCCCTGCCCAGCCCCTGTGCTCTCCCCCAGCCCGGGTTTTACCCTCCTTTCACTCGGCACCAAATTTCATCACCCACCGCTGGCTCCTTTTTTTTTTTTCCAAGCAGTGGGGATGAGAAAGCTGATGAATCAGCCCTATTATGGATTCATGTGAATTCCCTGTTTCCCCAACAGTCACCCCGAACAGCCCCTGCCCATCTGCTGCTACATCACCCTGCTGCCTCCCAACCCGTGCCAGTCCCCCCTGGCCTCGCAGGCTGGTCCCAGACCCCTCTCCCGGTCTCCCAAACGAGCGGAAAATGTCCTTAAAAAAAAGGAAAAGCGGCAGAAAGGAAGCCCTCCACCCACACAACCACAGACACGCTCCCCGAGCTGCTGGGCTTGATTTTCCTCTGGTGACTGTGCCTGCTTTGGACCAGCCTTACTCATTCTAAGTAAAGAAAAATGTGTCATTTCCAGGAGTGACTTATTACTAATGACACCATCACTGGGTTATGTGCTTCATGCCACAAAAACCTGTCAAGCACTTTTAGCAGGCTCCCATTTTAAGTGGTGATGGAGGGGAAGTTTCTTGATTCAACCCTTCAATAATCTAGGTCATTCCAGACTCGGCATATTTTTAAGCTGCTCAGTCAATATCCCCTTCCTCTGCTTGCCCTTCACCCTGGCACTGGGCAGTGGAAACACTGCAAACCCCCTTTCTGAAAGAAATCCCCCTGAAGGTGGGCAGGCAGCAACCGTGCTAGTGAAGCGAAATGGCTCCGTCGGGCAGCTGCCTGGGTGCGGGCAGCAGTGCAGGCTCTTTCAGCAGCTCCTTGCACACCTTGCCGGCCTCGCTCATCCTTTCCCCACCGCGCACTCCCCTTTGCCCGGGCGCGGGTGCCCGCAGCCTCGGTGACCCCTCCAAACCAGCGCCCGAGGGAGCAGAGATGCTGGCGGCAGAGCCCGCCCTGGCTCCCGCAGCCTTCCTCCTTCCCTCCTCCTCCTTCTCTGCTCCGTCCGCGCCCTTGCCAAGCTTGCCTGGATGGAGAAGGGGTTCAGGGGACCCCGGAGCGTTCCCCCCCGGCCAGGCGGCCTCATCGGACCCCGCACCAGGTGGGGAAGCTGCCTAACGCCGGGACCGCTACAGATGCCCCTGCCCGTTGCAGGCAGCCTCTCACCTGCCTGAAGGAGCTGCCCCCTCCGTGCAGCTCCTTTCCTGCTGCTGCCTGCAGGACCAGGCTAGCTGCCTCGGCAAGCGCTTCCGCACATTGCCCGTGGCCGGGAACTGGTGATCGCTCCCCCTCCGCACGCTCTCCGCTCGCCTCCATCTCCCCGCTCGCCAGCTGCCTGCGCTCTTTGTATCACCAGCCATCACGCTCCGCTCCCCATCAGCCGCTCGGCAAAGGCGATCTCCGTCCCCCGGGCAAAGCAGGGCTCTGAGCAGCCCCCTCTTTCCCCTCCGTCCCCATCGGAAGGAAAGGAGCCGGCCGGCTGACAAACCTCTCATGTCCCTGCTCTCCTTCATCCTCCGCACCCTTATTTTCAGCTTCATCTGCCCCTCGCGCATGTCTGTCCAGAACTGGTCCTCGGAGGGAGCAATCATTACATCCACGGGCATCCAGGCAGCTGGGCTGCGGCTCGCGGGGGCACCTCTTGCCTTGGCAAAACAACAGCTGGCGGGCAAACAAAATACTAAAAAAAAACAAAAAAGCCCCCCCCGCGGCAGAGCACTGCCAGTCTCCCCTGGCCCCAGCCTTCAGGCTGAAAAAATAAAAAGCATAAAAAAAATCGAGCCGGGTAGGGGGGCCCAGTGTAGTCCCCTTTCCCCGGCTGCCCTCCTCCTCGCCTCTCGCTCCCTGCGTGCGCGGCTCCTGCTCCAGCCTGAATGAGCTCAGCCCATGAGCAACAGTCCTGCTGATCCATCCACCGCCGCGCTCATAGCGCGCTCATAGCGCGCTCATAGCTAACGGGTCAGGCATGCGACCGCATTCCTTACTCAGCACACAGACACGCAGAAGAACGCCGGGCCTGACATATGCTTCGCTCGCTGCTTAAAGGCACAACTGCGATTTTCTCGCCCGCCCAAAGGCCCCCGCAGTGAGCGGCCGCAACAGGAGATGGATCGCTGCACCACACCAGATTTGGCCCCGCGGAGTTAGTTTGGGGACAGGGACTTGCAGGGAGGAAGCTAATACCCACACATCATTTCAGCACCAGCCAGGACGGTGTGTGATCAAACCCCTGCGCCAAAGGGGGGATGCGGCACTGCTCTCCACCCGTGCTCCCCCCTGTCCAGTGATGCGTACCCCATGGCTGCGCCCTGTCCTGCCCCCTCCCCACAGCTGCTCCTGGCAGGACCAACGTGCATCCCCTGGGGGATGTTTAACTCTGAGCCCCAGCACCAAGAAGGGCAATGCCATGATCTCCATTTCCCAAGGAGGAAACTGAGGCACAAAAGATTAAATAACTTCTCCGGGGTTCTCTGCTGCAAGGCAGAGCTGAGGACCAGACAGCAGGTCCCTAGCACCAGCTCATCTTTCCTCTTGATGTCTCCACGGAGAGCATCACCCAGGAGGGATGCTCATCCTGGAGTGGTTTCAAACAGCTGGAGGCAAACAGGCCCCAACAGCTGGCGGGGAAAGGGGCTGGCACTGGACTGCTCGCACCTGCGCGTGGCTGCGTCGGATGGAATTATCTGCCCAGTCCCAGTGGAGAAGGATCATGGTCTGGAGGATATGCACCCTCCACCAAAGCCTTCTCACGTGCAAAAAGTCCAACAACAGGGAATATGTAGTAATGAGCTTTCCTGGTCCCACTGGGGTCTATCCATCAGCAGTGGCTTCTGAAGCAGGTTGGGGGGCTGATGCATTTTTTTCCCTGTATTTGTCCTGGGGGAGAGAATTACTTGTCCCCCTTTCCTACCCATGGGACTCCTTAATATGACTCCACACAGCTCCTTACAAGTTTATTGGTCTGAGCCCAGGCCTCCAAAAAATCATTCATGACTATAGCAAGCAGAGGAGCGAGGAGGGGGGCACATATTGAGCCTTTGAAAATCTGAAGCTTTACGGGCTGAAAAACCCCAGGCTGAGCCATATGTGAGTGACTTCAGTGTTTTTCCTTTGAATGACATCACATGAGATGAGGTCATTGGCATTAACTAAGTGCTCTCCCCTCCCCCCGCACCCCGAGTGGAGCCAGCCTCCTAACGAGCCTTGTTGTTGTAACAAATATGGTTTGATTATTATCAGATGTGGGTCAGAGGTTGGATAAAATTCAAAGTGTGCTCCAACTAGGCTGGAAGAGAGAGGAGCAGCCTTCCCCCAAGAGCCACACTTGGGAAGTGGCTCCCGCAGCAGCTCGCCAGGGGGTCCATGGTCCCCCACATTTGCCACCTCCGTCCCTACAAGGGAGGGCGCATGATGCTGGTGGCCAGTGCCAATGGCTCCCAGCAATGCAGATGCCTCCACCTCCCACTGCCGCTGCGCCAGCGGTGCTCTGCCCACACTGGTGGGTGATTCGGCTGCAACCTGCTCCATAGGCTGCGCCTGGGGCTCCACTGGGGTGGAAACCATCACCAGGTCATGCAGGAGCAGTGGCCAGCTGGCCACTCTGTGCCAGCCGAGAGGGATGCTTCAGAAAGCACGTGGTGAATTAGGGGGATGCGATCATCAACTTGTCCCCGACCCAGCAATCCACAAACATGAATTTGCCTTCCCTGGCTGCCCTCCGGTTGCTTGACTCCCTCAGGCTTGTGAGAGCCCGCGGCACAAGTTATTTTGGTACTGGTGGGTTCCTTCAGGATGCATTTGGACTTAGTTTTTGGCTCAGGGCTGCAGCTAGGGAGCTGGGCATGACACCACCAAGCAGTCCCTGATGCAGGAGGCTCACTGGTGTCCTGTGTCCCTCTGACCCTCAGCAAAACACAAGTGAGCAACCCCCTTCCTCCATCAGTGTGAGGTCCAGCCACATGGAGATGCTACCCACAGCCACCATTCCCCAGGCAGCATCCTCCTCACCATCTTCTTCACCCCTTTGCCAGGACCAGGGTAGGGCTGGGAGCTGGTGCTGGAGGGCGCTGGCAAGTAGAGAGATGAAAGGTGACATCCGTACCACAGAGACACATCCTGCGTATCACCCGCTGCCCCTCGGCCCCTTTCCCCAGGTGCTCCTCCTGGCCAGGCTGTCACCCATTGTGCCTCCAGCCCCTATTTAGGAGACAGAGGCGCATCACCTGGGGAACGATGCTCAGCCTCACTGGTCCCGATTCGCTCTCATTGCCACAGCGCTCAGCAGCAAAAAACCTGCTGCAATGGGTCAGAGAGACTCATGCAACCCATCTGCAAGAGCAGGGAGCAGAAAGCCCCTGTTCAGCACCTACATACCCATTGCAACGGTACCTATAGCCTGGCACAAGCCCAGCTGGGCAGCAGCCAGCGGTTCCTCTCTCCACCCAGTGCCGACCTTTCGCAAGCATGTGGCACAGGCCTGGGGAAAGGGGGAGGGAGACAAGGGGAGGCAGGTTTCTCAAAAGGAAGGAAACCATAACTGGGCAGTGACTCCTGCCCATCGGGATCTCTTACTAGGGAAGTTGCCTTCCTCCCATCGGCTTTCCAGAAATGAGAAATGAAATTACATGGCAGTTTTGTAAGTCTTGGCAACGGGAGGGCTGCTCATCCGTAAGCCCCTTCTCCTCCGTCCCTCTCTGCTTTTGGCCCTTTAGCTTGCCTTTTCTGGGTCCGATGGTTAAAAACGCGGCTGGAGGGGGAGGGGAAGCTCCTTGGGGTAATTATAGAATTGGGAAAACAAGTTGTCTGACGACAGCGTTGCTAAACAGGGAGGTTTAGAGCATAGGTCTGGAATACAATCAGCTTGCACATACGTGACCTGGCTTAACCCCTCCCAGGGATGCAGCCGCCAGTCCCACTGGGGCTGAAACCCTCCCAGGCATCTCCTGGTTGTGGCAGAGGGTGGGAAGGGGGCACCTTACCCCGACGCTGTGCCTCAGGCTGCAGAGACTGGGAGCACTCCCTAGGGCCACCACTGGGCTGGGTGGCTGGGGATGGATGCCAGCACCCACTGCATGGGGGCTGGAGGGCACAAAAACACACTCCTGCCCTGGCCAAAGTGGCCCCAGATGGCTTTGCTGCAGGAAAGAAAGCAACTCCTCCTACGGACCCAGGGATGTTTTGCGTGAGAGGAAGGGAGGTTCAGAGAGTTCCCTAAACTTCCAGGACTGTAAAAATCACAAACCTTGATGTTACCATTTGAAGTCCAATTTCAAGTGGCTAAAGCCCATGCTATGATTTTTAAAAAAGCACCTCTCCCACTAGGCTGGCAATAGCACCCTACCTCCAGCCCTCTGGACAGTCAAAAGAAAAGCATCACTGCAGGTAATCCCCCTGCACTCCATGCCCTACGGCCTGAGAAAAGCCGGGCTTAACCCCCTCCACAGCACTTCTTACCCTTCTTCTGTTCCCAAGCATCACGCGGGCAGTTTGTAGATGAAGAACCAGGATCCCCATTCACATTATTTGCAAAGCTGGTTCTTCAAAACTCCCAAATCTGGGAGAAGCAAGAAATTGAGACTCCGTGTGAGCACTCTTTCCCGTCTCATCCCACCACTGCACCCTCCTTATTCATACCCACACTCCTGCCAGCCAAGGATCTGCTTCTTTCGGTTCATTACAGTACACTACGGGATGGAGACATCCACAGGTGGGCAGAGGTTCAGAGGAGGTTCAAAGGCAATAATTAGACTTCAGAAGAAAAACTTGTGGGTACATCTGATGGATTCACATCAATAAGTCCACAAGTGCTCTTAGACCTTGCAGTCTGAGGGTACCTGAAATAGCCCTAACGCTTGACCTACGCGTGCATCTTCAGGCCCGTGTACTGAGCAGAGGCTCTTCTGGAGTCAGAGGACAAAGTCCACCAGCTAGTGCATCCTGCATGTCCTGTGTCCCCAGGAGACACACTCATATACCAAAGTTGTCAAATGAAATCATGATGTGGTCCAGAGTGGGTGATGAGGAAGGTAACCATCAAATAACCAGCTGCAGCGGGGTCCTGCTTCCCCACTGTCATCACTTCCCCACTATCATCAGATAGCTTCTGACTGATGATAAAAGTGTGGGTGTCAGGGTGTTCTCTTTCTTAGGTGCTTTCTTTCTTTCTTTGTATTTTTTTTGCCTTTCGAATGCACATGCCATCTCCAGCTCCTCGGACTCTGACTAAAAGGAAGCCCCCTCTGCTCTGCCCTACATGCTGCTTTTGCACCTGCCTAGCTCAGCATTTTTCATTCATCTTCTCTTTTCCTCTAAAACAGCCCCAGCCCGATGTGTTTCAAGAGGAGCAGGCAGCAAGGGAAATGTGATGCTGGCACATGGCTTCACACCAACACAACATGCTAAAGCATCACAGTATTTTCAGCCAAGGATGCGCAAAGTCACATCCAGCTGCCCTGATGTTTAACATCCTTTTCGGACTGTCCCTATGCAGCAAAAAAAAAAAAGTGCTTTTTCTTTTTTTTTTTTTTATTAAAATCATCTGTCTCTGAGTCCTTGTTTGTAAAATAATTCCAGCCAGTGCTGAACCCACTCCCGCCTGGGCAGCTCAAGTCAGCTCCTGCAATGGAAATCCCCTTTCCTTTTTCACTACTTCATTTTGTCCACTCTGAAGTCACCTGCCTTTGGTAGATTCCCCTGAAATCCCCCAAATCTCAGCCCCCTCTGGATCACCGCTGCGCAATTACAACTCTCCCTGGCCGCGCTGGCTGGTCGCAGCACCACTGGGCTGGAGAGGACCTGGGTCATGGCCAGCGCTGTCGAGGCCAGCCTGCTCACCGAGGAGGAGGATGGTGAGCGGAGGGCTGGGAGGGATTTCTTGCTGATGATATTGTTACATTCTTTCCGAATCCTGGGAGTAAACAGACGCTCCAAATTTAGAAAGAACAGGACTGGAAAATTTAAACATTCCTTGAAGAATTGGTACAAAGGGGGGGGGGGCTGAAGATGATCTCACATGTGTTCCCGAGCCAGATGAAAAGCTCATGACTCGAGTTCAGAAAGCAAGCGAGGGGCCTGTTTCAGGTCCGAGTGCGATATTGCAATGATAAAGCTCCCCCAGCGCGTGAAACCACATGAAAAGAGCTTCTGGTGTGCAAGGGGGGTCCCAACCCTAGTGGTCCGGGCTGTAGGGACCACCGTTGCTGGCCACACTGCCACCCCAGTTTCATCTCTGGCTGGCATATGGCTTTGGGCACAGGAGAGAGGAGCCTCGCGCTTGGCCCAAGGACCAGGAGTAGGGACAGGATGGGTGCCTGACCATCATCTGGACAAATATCCCAAGCCCTTGCTATCACTTCTAGCTGCTGAATGGGAGAAAAGGAAGATCTCCCCACCCTCCACTGCAGCTGGACAAATGGAGAGGAGCTGGTGAAGCTCAGCACCCAGGAGCTGAGCACTACACTACAGCTCTGGCTGGGCTCCAATACAAGAGCTGGCACGCGGGAGCCATCAGGGAGCGATGGAGCCAGACCGCTGCTGCTGCTTCATAAACAGATAATGGCTGTTAATAAAAACCAAGCGGGAGTTTGTGAAGGGGAAGAAGAAGGGGGGGAGGGGGGAAGCAAAATGAAAAAAAAAAAAAAGAGAAAAGCAAAAAAAAAGGCAAAAAATAGCAAAAAAAAAAAAGCAAAAAAGTGAGGGTTTGTGCTGAAGTAAACAAAGGTTAAAGAACAGTCAGGCTCCTGCAGGAATAGCAGAGCTGGGCTGGGAGGGAGGGAGGGGGCATTACGTAATGCAGGAAAAATGTTGGCTCCATTCAGTTTTCCACCACTTCATGTGATGTCAGGAAAACCATATAAATCAACAGGCTTTCTGCTCCCACGGATGGAGGGCAGCAAGCAGCACTATTTATACTTACACAATTAAAAAAAAAAAAAAAAAGGGAAAAAAGAAGAGAAGCCGATGATTTCCAAGACTGGGAATAATTGACTCAGATTCCTCCTTCCCAGCCCGCTGGAAGCTGCTTCTGGGCTGTTAACCCTTGAGGGGTCCCCGTCGCCACTGTTGCCATCTCCAGCTCCCCTGGCCTCACCCATCAGCCTCCACCAGCTGCTTCAAGGGTCTGAAGGATGACGGGTTGGAAGTGAGCAAGAATGGCCAAGCACAGCATTTACGTCAGATGGGGACACTGAGGCATGGACATGCATAACCCCTGGAGAAATATCTGCTGGGGCTGAGGAGAGCTGGGGAGCTTGGAGGGGCTTGAGAGGTTTTGGGGCTGTGTAGGGCTGGCACACGGCTTTGGAGACCCTCAGGACAGGGTTCCCTGAGGTGCTGGCATCCACTTAGGGACAGGCTGAGATTTCAGGGCAGGACCCTGAGATTTTGGCAGCCTGACTCCCTGGCTGGGGTCACAAGCCACCTCCAGGGAGGACCCCGACACCTCTTCTGGGACATGGGATGGGTTGGGTCAGGACGAGGTGCCTGAGCCCAGAGTGGACAGACCGAGGGGTTAAACCCCACCAGGGTGAGGGGTCAGAATCAGGCCCGGCCCACACATCCTCCCTCAGACCTCTCAAGAGCTGCCTCTAAAACAACCCGGCTGGTGCCCACACTGCAGGCAGGAGGAAGCTGCGTGTGTCGCCAAGTGTGCCCAGCCTCCGCCAGATGCTCTCCGCAGCCACTTCCAGTCATGATTTCCATGTAAAATGCCGCCGCCATGACCCAGTCTTCTACATTTCGGTTCCCGTTTTTTCCATCCACTGGCAGCCCGCATTCCTCATCAGGCTGTGGCCCTGCAGTGCTTTTAATTAGGGAGGTTTAAGCTTTGCTTGGCACCTAGCACAGCCGCACTGCTGCTGGGGGGTCTGGGCTCCTGCAGCCCAGGGAGATGGAAATGACTGCCCTGAAGATGGAGGATGTGTGCACCCAAGTGGGGTGCAGGTTTGCTCGTGGGGGGCTCAGCAGTGGCGATGCTGATGGCCTGGGGGGTGGCACACCGCCAGTGCTCACCCAGCATAGGGCATGCTGTGCATGCAGCTGGGGTGCAGCAGTACTACGGGGGTCCCCCAAGCCTCCCCTTACTTTCCCGGGGAGAAGAAGGCTCCAGGGCTTTCAGGGCCACCTCACTCAGCCCCATCCCTGCTCCAGGAGGACTTGGGGCGGGGGGTTTCCAGTCAGCACACAGCGCTGCCCCTTGCCCGGCCCTGGGAAAGCAGCGGAGGGTTGGGGGGTGCCAGGGTCACGAGACGAAGGCTGTTTCCTGACCCGTCCTGGTGACTAAGCAGGTTCCTTCCCAGATGAGGCCGAATCCGCCTTCTTCTCCTGCACTGTGCGCCAAGCCGTGCCCTTGTTTATGCCGCGATGACCTTGGAGCCGCCAGCGCGGCTGCTGGGGCGGGCCAGGGGCTGCCGTAGCAAGCTCATGGCGGCATCCTCCAGCACTGGCCTCAGCAGAGCTCCTGCAACCCAGGCCATGCTAATTAGCTTTAACTTGATTTTGTGTAGTCCCTGCTTGCTTTTGAAAGCCTTGAACTGGGGGGCTTATTCCTGCTATTTCTCTGCTCTGTTCTCCCCACCACAACGCAGCTGCTCTGATTCAACAGCACTTACCCATGTCATGCACAAGCAAGGCTCCCTGAATGCCACTTGCTTGTGCCACCTTCCCCATCACAGCTACTCCTTTCCAGGGTTTGTCATGCTGCCAGGTTTGCGGGGACAGCTGCTCCCTCCATCCCTGCAATGCTCCAGGGACACAAAGGTCAGCACCCTCTGCCTCAGCCCCAAAGCAGTGCCCAACTGCCGCAGGACAAGGATGGGCTTGGGGAATGGAGACGATCCCCATCTCTGTGCTTTCGGCACTATCTAGGAGCCTGGCTGAGCTCAGCGGGATCGAGGGGCTGCATGGGGCAGTGCCCGCCCACCCCTCTGCAGGCAGAAAGCTTGGAGGTGGGCAGCCAGCCAGGCAGACGCACAGCCGTCCCAGCTATGGGGAATTAAAGGCAGCTTTAACTCGCCCTTCAGCAGCTCACTGCCTTTTTCTCCTCCTCTCTGCTGGGTCAGAGCATTTCATTCATCAGTCGCCTGCCTCCCGTTTTGCTCTGCAGAAGGGCTGTAATTAGGGCAGCGCATGCCTCCTCCTGCCTGTGTGCTCACGCCCAGAGATCATCATCTCCAGCAGACCCAGGGATGACTCACCCAGGGATGACCCTCTGCCCCTGCCCTCCTTCCCCTTCCCAGCACATCCATGGATTTCCTCTCCTGCCCTCCCTTTAACAGCAGTGAGAGGGAGCAGAACGCCCGAACCGGGTCCGGCCCTTGGCACATTCAGCGGGGATGAAGCAGCGCCAGGATGGGGGAACGAAGAGCAGCTTTTGGGTGGCCAGATCCGTGACACCATGACCCCTTTGTACCCTCCCCTCTCATTCGCCCTGGCTGGCAGGTGCAGCGGTGAGGAACTGGACGGTGCGAGGAATGAATGCACTGGGGGGAGCCGGTAATGCCAGCATAGGTCGAGCCTCCTCGGTCCACATGCGGGGCTGCCCTGACTCCACAGCCACCGGTGGCCTGGAAAGCGGGTGCAGATGGACACATGTGGCAACAGCCCCGTAACTCCAGACTAAGGGCACGAGCACCAAGGGAAGCAGTAACCCAGGGCTCCTACCTGTGAGGATGGAGACGCTGTGGAAACAGCTGTCCAGTTTGCCCAGGAGGATGGAGAGGAAGCTGTCGGCAGCCAAGCCGGTCACGTCCCGCGTGCTCTGGTCGTAGACCACCACGTCCTGGTGCTCCTCTGCCTCCACCTGCGGGGGAACAGCAAAAACTGGGCATCAGAGAAATCGGCTGAGCGCTGAGGATGCTGCTGCCCACGCCACCATGGGAAGCAAAGCTGAATTGAGTGGTCACACAAGCTGGATACCCCAGCTCCACGCTGTCCCCACGAGCTGGCTTCACTCACCAATCACAGGGTCCAGCCAGGCTGGGACTCTGCTCCACGGCTACGAGTGAGTATGTTGGCACAGACGCCCGTCGGAGCAGCCCCACCAACTGTGAGTGCTTTTGAACATCCTACCCAAAATAGGGTCACTCCTCCCCATCGCCCACCCTCAGCTTGCCATTACTTAACCACATCCCAGAAGTCGCTGCAACTTCTTCCACCACCTCCTCCCCACCCAACCTTTGCCCTCAGAAACTCCTCTGCAGCCTGGCTGGTGTCACAGGGATTTGGGGGTGGTTCTGCAGGCACGGATGCTCCCAGCACAGCCCCTGTGCTGCAACTGGAGCAAGCAGCTCTTCAAGGCTCAGCTCTTCAGGGCTCAGCCTGGAAACACCATGCCCAGCACAGTAACACCTCTGTAGGCACTACCCCTCTGGAAGCTCAACCCAAACCTCCTGCAGATCACCCCTGAGGGCAGAAGGAGAGGGAAAATCTCTTCTTTATCTTGGTGGATGTTCAGGGGGATGCTCTTTCTTCCTTTTGTAATGTGTGGCAGGGCTTGCACACTGCAGAGATGTGCTGGGGAGAGGCAAAGGAGCTCTCACATGACTCTGTGCCACAAACAGCACCCAGCCCTGCCACCGCTGCAGGGTTTCTGGGGCGGGTGAGATGGTGGGGTACACCACAGGCAGGCAGGAGTCTCCCCACGCCTAGTGATGGCTAGATTGCAGCGACAGCACTCAAGGCGCAGCTGGCCATTCCTACACCTACCTGAAGGTCCATGCATTAAAAGAAGATAAAAATCCTCACAGAGGCATGGCTCAGCACATCTGCTGAATAGGCAGGTGTATGGCATATGCCTACCTTGCAAGTGCCTGCCCTCTCAGCCGGTGGGGTAAGGCACATCCATCATGCTGTGGGAGGAGGAGGAGGCAGCAGCGGGCAGGGAGGGAGGGTCTGCACCCCCGAGCCACTCTCTCCTCTAGCTTGTGTTGGAGCTGCCCATCACCCACCCCCTGCTGGTCCCTCTCCGAAATCTCTTTAGGACACCACTTGAACTAGGAACCGCTCATGGACACCCGCCTCCTTTTGCTGTCTCACTGCCATGCCCTATCTTACCACTGGAGCAGATTCACTCGGGGTTGCTGTCGATATTAATGCTGCTTTCACACCCTGCTGCAGGTGCTTCCCTGCTTGGCAACGTGAGCACCATCCAAATAAAACTGCAGGGTGCACTGATTTAGCTGAGCTCATCATGTCTCCTCACTGCAGTGGAAGGACGGCCCCACACCAACAGAAATCCCTGCCGGGGCACTGCGCGCAGCTCTGCAATAGGAAGGGGGGAGCTCAACGGAGCCGCCTGTCCCCAGACCAGCACCTGGCACTGGAGTGCAAAACTGGCCCTGCAGGTCAGCGGGATAATGGGAGGGATGAAAAGGCAGCGGCAGGATGAGAAGGAAGAGAAAAGGATGTGGGAATTTTAAAATAAGACACTGAAAAATGACCAAAGCCACCTGGGGGTAAGCCAGCTGAGGATCTACCCCAGCATATCTTCCTCGGCCATCCCTCAAGCAAGACTTTTGCAGGAGGCCACCCCAAGTGCAGCTGGAGGGAAACACGGTGGCTGCCGAGCCAGCTCAGAGCCAGCAGCCTGCCAGTCCTTAGCAGGGCCACTATCCCTTCAAGCCCCCCTAGCATGCCCTTAGCACATCCCAAAAACCCAGTCCCCAGCCTGAAGCCCCATGCCAGCGAAAGCATCTCCTCTAAAAGCACGGTGAGGTGGGGACCAAGCTGTGGCAGGGCAGGGGCTCGTCTCGGCTGTGCAGTCCCGGCCGGGGTGGCTGTAGGGGAGATACCAGCTCTGGCCGAGCAGAATTATCCCACAATAGGATTTAGTGTTCCCTCCACATGGGGAGGCTTTGTTTGGGCCATTACTGCAGGGTTGCTGTGCGACGGCAGAGATGTGCGACACAGTTTACATCTTACTAAAGTTATAAGGTTTCACTCAATGTAAATGCCAAACAAGCGCTGGCCTTGCATGGCCTGGCTGCAGAAAATAAATACCTCACTTGCTGGGGTGAGGATGCCTGCAGGATGGTCCTGAAGAACCCTTGTGGACCACACAGGGAGCCCGCACCGGCATCCCGGCTCCTCGGCACAAAGGGAAATGAGAGGGAGATGTTTAATCAGGTCCATGGGTCTCCCATTAACCTCACGCACTCCTGATACACAGGAGAAGGCACAGCCCCATCTCTGGCCTTAAACGTACAGAGGTTAAAAGCTAACTGGGGCAGAGGAGCTGGAGAGATGCTCAGGGCCAGATTCCTGCCTCTGCCAGAGGCTGGCATAGGACAGGGGCACGGCTGACAATAGAGGAGTCCCTCCGAGGAGCAGTTACCTCCATGGTGGGAGCTCTCCCATGGGGACTGCCCATCACCCCAAGACTGCTGAAGTAATCAAACCCCCAGGCATCACCCTCCAGAAAAGGTCCCCAAATCCAGCCAGCAAGGGACAGCGGGGCCAAGGCGCAGCAGATCTTTTGCCCCAAGTAGATGTTGAGTGGGGCTTGCAAACCTATGCATGCCTTTGAAAAGCTGCTGGCCCACCTCAACACTGGAGGTGCCCCAGGGCACCTCCCCAGGGACAAACCTCCTCCCTGCCAGCACCTCAGCTGGGGGGGATGGCCAGGCCAGTGCAGGAACCACCTGGCCAACAGCTCCAACCAAACCCCAGCTGAGACCATCCATCGCCTTTGCACCAAGCCCAGTGCTCCCCATCACCCTTCCCAGCTCTGGCTGGAGGTAACTCCCTTGTGGACATTTGGTCCAGGGCACTGGGTGGTTCAACACAGTCCAGGTCCCTGCTCCACCTCTCCCCGGCTGCCAAGTGGGGATGATGATGCTCTACAGGTGATCCGGACTAAGATAAGAGTGAGCTATTCTTATTATCCCAATTACTACAGACATCTCAGTCACATATTGTTTCAAAACACAGTGAATCACCCCACTGAAATAACAGGGCTTCCATCAACATAAAGAGCAGCCAGGCACAAGGCTCAAAAATAAGCCCCGGCTTTCCCTCAAGCAAAACAGCTGCTTGCAGAGCCATGCTCCTAATGCAAATAAATAAATATTCCCATTGCCCGAAGAGACCCTTGTCATGCCTCAAACCATAGCTATAGCTGCTCTGGAGATAGCTACATTTCAGGAAGCAAGAAGAGGTCAAGAGGTAGACAGACTTTCCAGGGGGATCTTGAAGAAGTGAAACTTTCAACATTTCCCTCAAGAAATGCTAGTAAAAACCCCAAGCAGGAATTTCCCATAACCTCTGCCCCCAAAACTGCACCAAAGAGTTGAATGATTCCAGTTGTTATTGGAATTCATTATTGGGAGAATTTATTATTGTTAGTATTGGGAGAAGGGTTCAAAAACAAAATCAGAGCAGTACATTGGTACCATTTTTGTGCAGAGGGAGACTACTGCTAATTGGGAAATGAATTGCTGCTGCAGTTTCCCATCTGGGCACCACCGGAAGATGCACGTGCCCAGCGGGATGCAATGCACAGTGGGGCTCAGGGAGCGGTGGCTTAGCTATGCCCACGATCGTAGGCACATTTCATCGAAAAAACAAAGGGATTTTTATTTTCCTCATTTCTTCTTTCCCACCAAATGGTCCTTTCCTTTCCTTGCACCAAAAAAGCCAGGAGCTGTTGTTATCCCACAGCATTGCTCCAAATCACAGCATCCAGAAGCACTGTTAATGGCACCCTTCCTTAACAGCGGTATGGAAAAGAGGGGTGCAAGCACTGGGAAAAGCAAATTAGACAAATGCTGTCATCCCCTCTGCCTGCGTGCACGTGGGAGGAGCGGAGGGGAGAGCCAGGCAGGGTTGCCCAAAAGCTTTGCTCTGTATCAGCCCCTGCATCCTTCCCCAAAAGGCAATTGCCACCCAGGGCATCGCCAAGCCGGGATGCGCAGGTTGAGCTCTCTGCACTGGGCCGGCGAGGAGGAGTGGGACGAGATGAGGGCTCAGGGCTGCCCTTTCCCTGCCCGGGCAGCTCCGCATCCCTGCCGGCCGCCTTTGTCTCGGCAGCCCCGGCTGGCCGGGAGCAGGAAACGGGAGGAGGGCGGGAGGCCCGTCAGGAGGAATAATGGGGCTGGACAATCGCGCCACTGATGTCACCCTTCCTGCCATCTGCTCCCAACGCCAGCCGTGCCCCCTGTGTCCCCCCGCCTCCCCCAGCCCCGGTGTGGGGAGCCAGGGGCAGAGCAGGGCCGGGGGGTGTTGGCCAGCGACGGCAGGTGGAAGCAAGGAAACGATACAGGGGTAATGGAGGTCTAAACCAGCTTTCAGCATCCCCCTCTGAGGGCCTGTGCACCTCGAGGCAGCAGACCATATTGATTTCTAGGGGTCCTAAAATACATCCACGACCCAAATGGCTGAAACCAGAGGCGTGGGGGAAGGAGAAAGGGGGAGACGAGAGTTCATCACCCCAAAATGCAAACTCCCAGGTGTGTGCACGAAAAGGCTTGGACACCCCGAGCCGCGGCCACCACCCCTGCTTTATGCCAGATGAGGATATGGCTGTGACCCCCCCGGTCCCCTTGCCCAGCTTCCCAGGGCAAGTGACTTAACCTCACACGGGTGCCCTGAGGCTTAATTAATTCCCGGGCTGCGTGCACTGGCAGAGCCAGCGCGCAAGCGGTGAGCGCGGCAGGGGCTGTGCAGAGCAGCAGCAGGGGCATGCTGCCTCCTGCCCGCGGATGTGCCGGGAGAGATTTCAGCCATAAAGAAAATAAAAGAAGGAAAGGAAAGGAAAGGAAAGGAAAGGAAAGGAAAGGAAAAAAGGAAAGGAAAGGAAAAAAGGAAAGGAAAGGAAAAAAGGAAAGGAAAGGAAAAAAGGAAAGGAAAAGGAAAAGCCGTGAATTAAAGACGGTGGCAACGCCTCTCCTCCGCCCCCCTAGCATCCCTGGTCATAATCACGTCCCCAGCCGGTACCTGGACCATTACGCAATAACCCAGGAGAGGGGAGGAGGCGATTGCTCCTTCTGTGGGGACAGAGCAGGGACCGCCAGGACGGGCCAGCCGACCCCTTTGCGTGCCACTGCTCCTCTGCGGCTGCCGAGCTGCAGGTTTGCAGGCGGACAGCATCAGCTGACATTAACTCTTCCATGCTTCCCCCTTCCCCATCATCCTCCTCTTCTTCCTCCCCCTTGCGCATCGCTTTCGCTGCTGCTGCTGCTGCTGCCGCCGCTCCACGTGACGGCGGCCACTGCAGAGGTGACCCTCGCCGGGAGGAGGGCGGTCACGCCGCTCTCCTCCTAGCTCGCGAAAAACTGATTATTCTGCTTTATTCTCCCGGGGATTTAAGAGCAGCTAAAGCCGTTCAGGAATCAGTCCCTGCAATCCCCTCCAAATCGCCCCGCCCGGCGCATCACGGCAGCAGATTGGCGCGAGGCCGGCCCCCCCGCGCCGCGAGTCCCCTCGATCCCGGCGGGGTGATGTCACCGGCAGCCAATGCGGGCAGCGGCGGCTTCGCGGGGCGGCGGGGGGGACGCGCCGCAGATGGCTCCAGCTGGGCCCAGCACTTGATTAATCGCCTGAATTACCCTCGCTTTGCCATAAAATTACAAGGCGGGAGGGGGGAACGGTAAAAGCCAGCCGGCGGGAGGGCGGGCTGCGACGGCAACCCACCACCCTCCGGCTCGTCCCGCAGCCCGGCGCCCGCCGGCGCAGCCCTCGGCGGGGGGCAGCACCCGGCCTATGGCACGGCGGCGGCACCCGGTGCTGCTCCGGCCGGGGCTCCAGGCCAGCTCCGTGGCTTAGGGCCACCTCTGTTATTTAACCAGGACCCATAGAGAGAGGAGCCTGGGAGAGATAATATGCCGTGACACCGGATAAGAGCTTCTGGCGTCACAGGGGAGGAGGATTACATGTCCCTGAATGGAGTTAGAGATGACAGAGGGGAGGGGAAGAGTTTTTAGCAGGGGAAAAACTGTTTTTAGCTTACAGATCCAGGAAGGCTTTGCGGGGTTGTTTGCTGGTGTAGGACAAGTCCTAAGGCTGATATACCTGTTAGAATTGCCTGGGGAGGGCTCCTGGAGCAGGGAGCCACATCATGGGGGTGGGGGCAACGAACAGGTCCCTGAGGACAGCCCTGTGGCCGCATGAGCTCATGCTCCAGCTCTCCAAAGGGTGCCGGAGAGATGCCAGCGGATACTGGGGTCAAGGGATGGAGGAGGAGGATGCACATACCACGCATAGATGGGCCCTTAAGCCAGTCTGCATCCCACCCCCACCCTGCCCCTTTCTACTGGAGAAGTGGGTGCAAGCATCCACCAAGAAAGGCGAGGGCCAGATCACCTACCTTCATCTTGGAGGCAGGCTGGATGAGCTCCGTGATGGAGACCTTGTCCTGCTGGAGCCTCCTCTTGACGAGCTTGGAGCAGCAGATGTTGACGGAGCTGAGGACGTGCCAGGAGTTGTACTCCACGAAGGAGCGGCTGTCGATGACCAGGGTGCCCTCCGCTCCGTTCCTCAGGAGGCTGGCCAGCTTCTTTGGGTCCATCACCTTGCGTGGGAGCCTGTCCCCAGCCATAACGGGCCCGTCCCCTCTATGGCAAGTGGGGGGCAAGGGGCAGAAGGGCAGGGCAGGGACGCCAGCACCCGTCTCCCTGAGGGGAACGAGTGAGGGGGTAAGGAGTGAGCAGGGCAGCACCCGTCCTGGTCTCCTCACGCTGCTAACACCCAGGATGCCACCTCATTGTGCTGAACCTGGAAAGAGAGAAAAGGAGAAGACGACCGGTCAGCTGGGCAGGACACCACACTCACCTTGGGCCAAGTCCTCAAGGGCTTGGTCTTCAGAAGAGCGTAAGAGGGCAACAAGCCACACTTTCTAGGTATGTTCTCCCAGCCCGTGGGCATCTGTGGCTCCAGAGCTGCCCAAGTCAGAGGCTTTCTCTTTGTATTTAATAGCCCTCAGCGAAGCTTTCTTCCATGAATTTGTCTAATTTCTTTTTGAAGCCATGTCAGCTTTTAACAGGCACAGTGGCCAGTGGCAGGGAGCAGAACGGTTTGCCAGCTACGATGAAGAAGTCCTTCCCATGGTTTGCTCCAAATCTGCTAACCAATGGCTCCTTTGGGTGACCCCTACTACTTGCACTGGAAGAGGCCACACATGCCTGTTCCCTAATCACCTTCCCCATGGTTCTCACCACATTTAGACCTCATTTAGGAGCCTTTCAGGTCAGAGCATCTACAGAGCTGCCTGTTGCATAGACGCCTTTTGCCACGCCAGCCAGCCCCGATATGCCAAGTTTGATGCAGGCACACCTGCGACCTGCACGGGGCAAGATGTCTCCTCCTTTCCCTGTTCCCAGCCCAAAAGCTCCTCGCACTCAATTTGCTTTTTCTGACCTCTGCCAAGCACAGAGCTAATGGTTTCACAGAAGCAGCTTAGCTCAGCTCTAAGGTTTTGCTGCCACATGGTACTAGCTAGTTCAGGGCCCATCAGACACACCACCAAATCAGGTTTGCTCACCCACATCCATCATTTCACATGGGATTTCACCTGCCTTTTTATCAGAGCCTGCTCATGGCTATCTTGCCAGCTTGCCTCCTGGCAAGTCAAGAGAAGATGACCTCTCTTGGAAGCCAAGAAGTGGAGTTGACCTTCACTCCTGCCTTCAAGAAACAGGCCAGGCATTAGGGCAGAGGCCTTGGTAAGCTGTACTTGAACCAAGATGGCCCCGAAGTGGCTACTGCTTTCCAGCATCTAACTTGCACAGACTTTGAAGGGGGGGTTAATATATAGGGGTACATATCTGGGCTCCATCTTAGGACCTGAGGAGGGTCAAGCCTGGTGCTCTCTGAAGTGCTACCAGAAGAACAAGCTTCCTCCACACCCAGCCCATGGGGTCTGCAGGAGCAATAGGCAGGCTGGGGGGCATTCAGCTCAGGGTGTCTTCTTAGGTTTTAATGGCACACGTCATTGCAGGCATGTTTTAATGGTATTAGGTTTTAATGCTGCTGCAGTCATTCAGAAAATAAGCCTGGGCTACTACCAGGCTCCTCTTGTTCCTGCCAGACGGTGTTTTAGAAAGAACCCACAAGCCACAAGCTGTTCCACAGAAGCTTTAATGCATCTGAATTAGGAGGACTATGCCTGAAAAGGCCAGCGTAAAGATTTTCATTGACTTCTGCAGGGCCAGGATTTGGTCCACGGACTAGAGGAGGCTTATGAGTCACCCTGACCAGAGTAAGCCAGCAGTTCTTGGAAGCTCCTACACCTGAAGCCCCTGCGGTGTGGGCACCTACTGCAATGGTAGCTCAAGACACAAAAGAGATGCTTGAGTAGGACACACTACTTGGTGAAATGACAGGGACCTCAGTTACCAGTCACCAAACGTGGAGAACACAGCCAGCTTGCAGGAAAAGGATGGAAAGCCACAGAATACGAGGATGGGGATTCCAGCATTTGCTGTGGCTCATGACTCCAGCATTACCAGCCCCAACTTCCCTGGGCTACCAGACCTGCCTCCCAAAGCAGGGGGTATATGTCCCAGTCTTCCGCCTCAGGATCCAAGCTCCCAATACGAGGCCACAATAGGATGTGCAGTCCTCCCCTGTCCCTGCATCACACCCCTGCTGCCTCTGCCAACGCATTAATTCAAGTTAGCAGGGGGGGGGAATCCCCTAAAAGCTGCAATAGTGATGGCCCCTCCTGGCACAAAGCATTTTGGCAGCCCTGTGGCACTACGGCATCACTGTTCCTGACCCTACGGTGAGCTTGTAACGCTCTGCAGCTCTTTGCGGTGACTCCAATTAGAGCTGCCCCCTCAGCGGGCGGCTGCGGTCCCCCCGCTACAGGAACCCCGCTCCCCCCACCATTCCTCCAGGGGGGCTTAAAAATTGAAACAGTTCTAATTAGGGGGTCTGAGGGGGAGCGAGGCTGGCTCCTGCTGGGATATGACACACCTCATTACGTCGCTACTGCCTTGCCAAAAGACCCCCCGCTGTACCTTGGCTATAGAGCCAGGGCACTCAGAAAGGATGCAAATTAGCCAGCTTTTCCCCTTCGTCTTCCTTTCACACCCCACTCCCCAAATCACTTTCTGCCTCCCTTCCCCATCAGGACACCAGGCTGCGAATTCTTGGCTCTTTCAATTACATCCAAGAAATAAAAAGGGAATGGAGAGAGTCAACAGACAAAAAAGATGGGGATAATACTGTGGCAGAGGGTTGAGAGTGAAAGACTGAAGTGGGAGGAAGGAGTGATCCAACATGGGGGGACACATTGCACAGTACTTCCAGAGATAAAATTGTATCTGCTCTCCAGATAATGAGCAAGGGGTAAGCTTTGGGGGTCTCAGACACAAATAGAGTGGTCTTGGAAAGATAACAGATCCTTGATCACCTAACTGCTCTGAGACAAACCCTTTCAGAGGAGGCCTTCCATGCATGAAGTTCTCGCAGATTACCAGGAGCTTGGGTGGAAGAGATTGGAGAAGACAGATGAGGAGGTTTCCCAGCTCAGCTAATAGCTGCCCTCTTGCAGAACAACCAGATAAACGTCCGCTCTAGGACACCCAGGTGGACCTGGTGGCAGACACATGTGACATCAGCCAGGTCCCACTCCCATCTCCACCCAAAAGATGTGGGCCAAGGTTGGTCCATTCTGCCCCTCTTTCCAGGAGCTTTTATGGGGGATGGAGATGACCAACTGAGCGTGATCGTAGGGAGCTGTAACCAAGACGTAGGGACTTCTCTAAGAAGTCCAGCCAGGTCAAATGTAGATGAGCCACTTCTCTGCCAGCAACCACAGGACATTTTGAAGCCAGAGGGGTGGTGGGTTCATCCTCAGCTAACAGGTAGCCCAGGTACCAGGAGAGGCTACGAGACCTTCACAGCACCTTGCAGGCTGTGCACGAGATGGTCTCTGAGAAGAATGAGCTCTAACGCCTCCATACCTGGGAAGGCTACCAGAGAAGGAAGGAAGATGTCTTTCTGCTTCCACCTAGATGGGTCAAAAGGAAAACTGAAGGAACAGGCATAGCCATGGAGCACTGCTGAAGTAAGAGATGATCTCACCATGGTGACAGGAGACCAGGGGAAAAGGTTAACCTGGAACCTAAATTAGGGTTTCAGAAACATAGCTGTGTCCCTCTCTTATCAGTTTATTAAAGCCATCTTAATCTTCTTGAGTGTTCCTGAAGAACATTACCATAATCCTTTAATCCCACCTCTCCCTGGAGTGCCTGTAATGAGGAGATGGGCACATGGCTTAGCTGAATGGGGACAGCCAAGCGGGAGAGGCCACACTGCAGCTGAGGGACAGAAAGATGGGCAGAGCTTAGCACACAGGCTGGGCCAACTGCCCTCTCATCAGGACTCTGTCTCTGGTGTCACCTCCATGGGCATGCGTGTCAGGTGAGTGGTGCTGGCCACATGAGTCACAAGTGTGACAGAGATGTGCATGGCAAGCTGGGCTAAGGGCAAGTGTTCAGCCTGGCTATGACCCTCTTCTGGTCAGGACAGACAAGAGAGCAAGAAAACCCAAAACATGCCCCAGCCTGAGTCTGTCTGTGTGGCATGACAGACCACAGGAACTCATCCCTGTGCTGGCCCAACACAGGTCACCAAGGTGGAGGCCACTTCCCTCAATTTCTCATCTTGCACAAGGTCCCCAGCTGAGAGATGTGGTATGGGAAGGGCACAGATCTGGTTTCTCTTGTACTGGAGACATCAACTGGAAGGACAGCATGTCTCTGTAGCAACCATAAACCTCCCTAACCGGCACGTCCACTCTTTGCACCAAGCTAGTAGTCGTGTCCTGAAGAGCTCTACCCTCCACACACAGTCCAGTTGAGAAGATGCTCCCCTTGCTGCCTCAGGCAGGCCAGCTTTGCTGCGGGAAGCAGCTCTGACCCCATGAACACATTTCCATCACGTGAGACTGGATCTACAGCACGGTCCCTGTGATGCTCGTCCCAGGAGCACTGCTCTTCTGGTGGCATCTCCACCTTGAGTTTACCAAGGGATAAAAGCACCACAGAGAAATGCCTGCTTGTTTGTCCCCAGTAACCCATGAAAGCAGCCATTCCCAAAGAATTGCCATCTCCACCGGGGACCCAGCAGCACTGAGCTAAGTGATCTGGCTTTTCCCCCTGCAGCCCACCTGGGGAAATATCTGTGTCCTCTGAGCCCTGCAGCGAGATGCTGCCTGGACAGGGCTCCTCCATCCATCCAGGTCAGTCCTGCTACCAGCCCCAGGCTTACTGCTGGGACACTGGAGGACCCCACCAGCCCCCAGCTCTCCAGACACTTATTAAGATGTAAAATGTGGCACTTCTGCCAAGCCCTCCACCCTTTTTTTCCTCCCCATCCCCTCATTTCTTTCAAGTGCTTCGTCACTTAGCGAACTCCCCTCGGCAGGCTCACGCTGTTTGAGGGATTCCTAAATCATGGGCCTATTACTAATTATTATTATTTTGCAGCAGCAATCAGGGATGCGGGGCTCATTAACAAGTTAGCACCTCTGGTTTCCCTGGAAACCCACAGCTGCCAGGCAACGGCTGCGTCTCTGGCCTGAGGCGATGCTACTGCAGCGCCTTTGGCTCACTCCCGGAAAGATGCTCGGGTCCTGCACGGGCTGATGAACCCAGCTTAGCAAACGGGATGGGATTAGGAAACTCCAGGATGTGTCCCCTGCTCTATCCCATCTGCTGTGAACCTCAGCCCATCTACTGATCCCCTTTTGCCACCCACAGCATCATAAACTGCATAGCGGCTTCTCCCTCCCAGAGAGAGATGCAGGCTTTCTCCAAGAGCGAGGAATTTGGAGCACTAATGATCGCCCAGGGTGGCAGTGGGACGAAGCTGTCAGGTGTGTGCAGTAGCCACTTTGGAAGTGATGTAACAGCTGATGATTTCTTAGCAGCTACTCAAGGTCCCTTTAAGAGGCAGCACAAAAGATTTCTCTGCTTGATGATGGAAAAATTGAGTGGTTTTTTTTATTTTGGTCCTTAAAACGAGGCTGGGAAACACCACTAACCACATCCACTAACCTAGATGCAAAGTCTGCTTGTTCACCTTTCCCAGTGAATCTCAAGGACAGGGAGGAACATCATCTCCTGAGCCCCAGGCGTATGAAGATGTAGGGGAGATGGCAATGCGGTCTGCTGCCCTGCTCTAACCCCCTGAGACCCACAGGGGGTTTTCCCAGGGCAAACAGAGGACTCCCCCCCCAACCTCATCCATGCTATATCACATCCCCATCTCAGCTCCCTACACACTGCAGGCTTCCTACCCCCGGGACGAGAGGCCCTGCGCACCCCCTCCATGCAGGGAGGACTTCAGGAAAGGGGGAAGGGGCAGCCTCCCCTTCTTCCCACAGCACATCACCAGGAGGCAGCCACTGCACCTTTGCCAGGGTTTCAAGCTCAGCTGCTTGCTGATCTCATGATTTTTTTTTTTAATTTGTTTTTCCCTCCCCCTTTCTATGCTGCAGTCTCCTTTCAATTCCCGTAGGCTGGAAGCAGCATGGTGGGGAGCCCTGCAAGGAGCTGCACGTGCCTGAGCAGCACCCACTCACCTCCCCGCGCCTCCCATTTCCCTTCTGCACCTGCAGCCCTTGGTCCAGAAGGTGTTTTCCACCGGAGGACATGGCTGAAGGACCAGGATGTCCTTCAGCAAAGTGCCAGATGGTGCACATTCACACCAGCCGAGGGACATAGTGTGAGGCACGTGGCAGTGCTGGCATGGGGCTGCTCAGCCTCAGGTATGTGGCTGGCAGCATGGGACAGCTCAGGGGCTGCTCATGCTCAAGCTGCAGACAGGAACACAGGGATGAAAGGAAAGGGGACAAGTTGTACCCAGCTGCAAGGGAGTCTTTCCCACACACCCCTCACCCCCCAAGGCAGACCGGCTCTTCTGGTTGCAGGTGAGCCAAGTGAAGGGGTCCCTCACGCCCTTCCACCACCTGATGTTGTGCCAGCAGCTTTGGATGGGCTATGACTGCAAATGCAATCGCCTCCTAGCCTGCTTCCACCAAAGCGACCCAGGTGCATTTAAGGATTTGCAGACTGGCCATTCCCAGAAAAACTTCTGACTGCAGCCGTGGTGGTCAGTCTGGAGATCTGGTCAGGAAAAGCCAACAGGGACGGCAGGGAAGGGAATTTAGCCAGAGTCTAGATGACAAGGCCAGTATTTCCTTCTTTTAGACTTGTACTTTTAACATGACTTATATGGTTTTCCCCTTTAGTATAAACGCAAGCTTTAATTTTAAAGCCTACAAAAGCCAAGACCAAAGGTTATCCATGACCAGCGAGCCATTTAATTGCTGCCTTTGCCCACGCTGAAGATGGAGCTCCCAAGCACGCTGCTTTCTAATACCAAAGCTATCCCATTTCCATCCTCACCCTGCCAAGCTGAGAGCTGGCCAGGCTCTCATCTGAGAGCTGAAAGCACCTTCTGCTTTGAGCAGCTTGGCACACATCACAGAGGACATGCCACACTGGAGAAGGGAAATCTAGTCCTACTGATGCTTCAAAGGGCCCTTGCTGCCCACTGCCTGATATCCCCATCATTTGCTGCACGACCCCATGAGCCTAGCAGGCTTATCTTGGGGATCTCCAGTAGCTTGTTTGCCTTTTTGCAACAAGAGCAGACAGAGGCACCCCAGAAAGGTATGCAGTTAGATACTTCTGCAGGGCTGGTCAGGCTGTCTCATCCTAGGACACCAGACACCATAAATACCTGCTGGGTGCATTTGCAGTCTCCTGGAGAAAGGGTCTCCAGGACCTGCATACTATTTTCCCACAACACCCACATGCTAAGTGAAAGAAAACACAGGATTAAGCTGTGGCTCTTCAAGGCTGCAGATAAATACGCCGGCATTTCGCTTCTTAAGGACAATCCCAAGTGATCTGAGTTTGTCCATCTCAGCAGAGCACCAGGGACAGTCATGGGTGAGGCCAAGGCTAGTGCAGCAAGCACCAAGCAAACACAGGGGCAGTCCGCTGGCACCTGCCCAGTGCAGTGTCATTAGTCCCCCATATTTAAATGACAAATAGGACCCCTGGCCTCACTGAAGAACAACAATGTCGCTGCCTGCTGGCAGGTTTTACACAGTTTCTGACGATAACTGGTGCAAACTGAGGTGCAGGTGCAAATCCCAGCACAGGTCTCCAGCCAGCAGAGGCCAATGTCCACAGTTATACCACCCTATGCCTGCTGAAACTCTGGCCCTCGTTAGGAGACCCAGAATTAAACTCAAAGGCAAGGGGCTACGCTGGTTTTCCACAGGATGAGACATCCCCCAGGGTAGTAACAGGCTTTGCAAGGTTTTTCTGACCTGATTCAAGGCTTGCTAAGTTTCCTACATGCACACAATAGCTAAATTGCTCACAGGTTTGGAATGAATTAGCACTTGTCAGCCCAGGCTCTACCTCTGATCACAGCCACGAGGAGGCACCAACTCCAGGTTTTGAGGGGTTACCTTTATCTAGAAAAAACACACAAGACAGGCAAAGCCCAAGGTGATGTTCCTGAGCCACTCTTTCCTTTTCTCTCGGAGGCTGTGATTCATTACCAAGTGACATGGGGGTCAGACAAAGTGTTCTGCAGGTCCTCCTCCATCCCCACCACCCCGGACAAGCACATGCGCATTGACCACACCGAGCCACAGCTTGCTGGTCAGATGCCATAGCTCTTTGCATACAAAATCCTACAGCCTAGCCTCTTCACTGAGAGCTGGGTTTTGCATCATTTTGTAACATAGGCCTTCTCTCTTAACCCGTACCATCATTGCTATTGTGGGTAGCAAACTAGATGAACTCATTCACTGGGGGAAACAAGCAGCAATATTTCTCTCACCAACTCCAGGCAAGACACTGAAGCATGATATATATTTTATTTTAACCCCAGTTTCAAAGAAAACCCAGACATACATCATGACATCCACCCAGAGCTTCAACATCCTCCAACTCGTTTCTACGCCAGCAGGTCTCACTCATCCCTGCTTCTGCATCATGCAACAGAAAGCATGGGTGACCACACCAAGCCTTGCCCCTTTAGGGCTGCTGGTTGACCCCCCAGCTAAGTAAGATCAGTTCAATCTTCCTCACCTTCCTGCCCATCCTGCTAGACTCCAACAGAGCTCACACGTATCTTTATATCAATTACCACTGAATGAACCTTGCTCAGGTGCCAGACAAAGAGGCAGCCAAGCTCAAAGCAGAAGGGATTGCGAGGATGACACAGAATTACAGGCATCAGCATTCAGCAAGCAAGCGGAGAACGCGCTGATCTATTTTTAATGGTACAATGCAAGCGCTTTACAAAAGGATGTGTCTGGGGAGATTCTGCCCAGTCAGAGATTTGCATTTGGGTTTTTTTGCAGCAGTCAACTTCACTCAGTGCATGGGAGGCATTTTGTCCCTTCACTACCCCACAGAATAATTCAGACAGCCCTGGCTCAGTTTTGGCTGGAAGCTCATCCCTCTGGGTCACCTTCCTGCCCTGCCACGTCCTTCTGACTTTCCACCAGAAGAGCCGAACCTGCGGTGAACAGCAGGTAAGGTGTAAAGGAGAGCTCCAGGTTCGCTTGGCTTCTGGATCTCAGCCCTGCCGAGCTAGGAAAGCTGCCGGAGACATCTCTGCAAGGTCCACCGACAGCAGCAAAGCGGTTAACGTGTTTTTCACAGGCTAGCTCACAAGTCAGCAGTGCTGGCACCCTCTCCGCACCAGCCCTCTACTCAACAGCCTCAAGTGCCAAGCGAGGCTCAGGCTGTGCCCATCCGCTCCCCACACAGGGCTGCCAGCCAAGGCAGATGAAGATGGCATGAATAACTCCACTCAAGCTACGGCTCAAGGAGGACCAGGCTGCCATTGCAAGCTTGGAAATGAGGGTCGTTAGAGGCAACGCAAAAACAATCGGACGCTGTAGATGCTTCTTGGTTGCGCCTTTTCAACAGCACGCCCCAGGGACTGATGGACCCTCTTTGTTTCGAGCAAAGATTGCCTGGCATTACCCAGGAGGGGCTGGATTTCAATGGGAGGTGTGTGATTTAAGCAGACGCAGGTTTAATGTGTGGGAAAGGCTTGACTTGCTTGACAAAAAAACCCCTGCAATCACCTAATAAACGGACTGAAATTTCTACCAGAGCTTCTGCTGCATCAGCTGAATTACCATGTGCTAGCTTTAGACAGCAGCACTCCTCAAAGGACTAAATCCCCTATTAAAAAGAAGAAAAAAGGCAAGATGAAAAGCCATGAATGTGGGCACACTGCGCACCTACATGCCGGATGAGTAACACGGGTAGGCAGAGATGAACCGGAAAGACGCACTGCATCATTAGCAGGGCTGGAGCATGCATGCTGTGGAGGGGAGGATGCCAGGGTCATGCTGTCATTGGAGTCTCCATACAGGATGAAAGCAGTGGTCCACCTCATTTCACATCCCCTCACCATCACTGCCTAATAACAGGTATTTTACAAAAGCCTTGGAGAAGCAGGATGGTGGGTATTTATGGAATAGTCATGGAATAATTTAGGTTGGAAGGGACCTCAGGAGCTCACCTGGTCCAATGCCTCTCTCCCTTAAAGGAGAGCTAACATCAACATCAGAACAGGTTGTCTTGTCCTCTGGTCACCAAATGACTTGTTCTCAGTCATCAGTAGGCTCAGAAATTATGCTCCCCATAACTCAGCATGCAGAAATGCTACACAAAGAACCTCTTTTGCAAATTGCAAGAGCACCCTGAAGGGCTCTGGAGAAATTCCTGAAGAACATGAGGTCTCTGCCCCAAGAGACCTGAAGGCTTGGTTTAAAAAAGGTACAACGAAGGCAGACAAGTCATGCACACACACATCAAGGTGGGCAAACAAGAACTGTGAGGGCTTTCCACACACAGCAAACAACGTGGAAAAAGGCATAAGAGGAGTGGGAAGAAAAGAGGGAATCAAGGAAGGATTTTCAGCCCCAGATAGGTTGCTGGGATGCTCTTAATTTAAATCAGTGCAAAATGCATCACTTATTTCACCTTCACGCATCACAGTGCCTGCATTTCTGTGCTGTTATTGCTCCCTGTTTGCCCTAGGAGAGTGGACCAGTTTCCAGTGATCACCTCCAGGTTCTCCTCCGATCCCAGCCTGGGCTACCACTGCACCTATCTTCTGAAATACCGACCCTTTAAAGGCATCATGCAAACTAGCACTGCCTGTTACTTTTGGAAACTGGAGGTCCAGAGCAGCAAAAAACCTCACAGAAGCTCTGGGCAAAGCACAGGAAGAAGCCCCCTGCACACCAGCCTAGATTACCTTGTCCAGCTGGGTCTAGAAAACCTCAGAGGAAGAGCCAAGTAGCAGAGAGAGAGAGCGAGCCATCCTACAGGAGCCATGGCAGTCTGCAGCACATACTGGGCAGGGCTCTGTGCTGGGCATGGCCCCCAACATGGCCCTCCTTGCTCAAAGCAGATATGGTTGAGAGCCAGAGGAGCCTCTTGGACAACACTGACCCAAAGGCTGGGGGTAGAAAGTCTACAAACAGCTCTTGGAAGAGGAAGAGATGAGAGCTTGTTTTCCTTTCCATGAACTCATGCTAAAGAGGAGAAGGGGCGACCAAGGCACCCGCTGCAGACAGAGCTCGGTATGTCCCACCATGGTCTCAGCTGCTGATCCACTTCTGGCAGAGCATCTCTCCCATGGGGATGTGACACATCCACATGCCATGGTCTCCCCCTCCATCAGAGGAGCAGGCAAAGCCATCAGGCCATCACCAGGGTGCAATACACCACCCGCCATCCCCACAGGAACCTGCACTGCCACTAATCACATCACAAGCTCTGCCTGGCTTTGAGGGCAGCCCCTGATACCATTAGTGCAGAGCATCTTGGCACAGTCAGTTTTTACGCCCCTCACATTCCCCTGGCTGTGTTATAATCCTGCACACGAAGTATGCTCAGGTCTCCTAAGCAAGCTTGAGAAAATCTTGAGCAGAGAGCTCATTTAGCTTCTTATCTGATGAATGCTCCCAGGCCACTTACCTCCCTTCCCCAAGCCTGCCCATAATTATGTCAGGTGCCTCCTTCCCACTCTGCATCAGGTGGGACAGGTGTATCTTCAGAGAAGAAATGTAAAGCTTGAAAAACAGGTTTTAAAACCCAGAGGGCATGAGGATACAGAGGAGCGCGTTGAAGCTTTCCCCACAGGATGACGGCATTGCTGCTCTGGCTGCAGGAGTTTCTCTGCATAGCAGCACGAAAAAGAGCGGGGTGAGACCCAGCGGCTGTGCTTGGAGGACCGGGAACACCTGCGTGTTTCTGCAGCCATCTCCCCCTTAACACTGCCATGAAACACACAGCAGAGGGCAAAAAGGTCTACAAACTCTCCTAGTGCAACCTCCCAGCTGTCCTGTCAGGCAGAGAGGAGCCAGCATCCGTAAGCTCCTTCTCTTTATCACCTCCTTCCCTACAAGACTCAGTTTGCCGGAGCTGTTTCAGTATGATGGCAGCGTCCTACGAGTCCACACCATAAGTCAAGGCTGCCAAGCGCTTGAGCACCTCCTTTTCCTCCTTCCATCCCTGATAGTGTTAACACGCTCTGCACCTGCCTGTGCCCAGAACTTTGGGAGCTGAGCTGCACAAAGAAGAAACTAACCTCTGATCCCTAAGAACAGCCTCGCTTAAAGGCAACGAAGCAAATCCAAAGAGGAAAAGCACCTATAACACGCTCCTTATCTCTTACATAGATTAAAGCAGCTGGTGCAGAGGTAAGGGGAAGGGATGGAGTGGGGACTCGCTCATATTCATGCCAAGAGAAGTAATTTCAGAAACGCAGAGCCACAATAGGTTTCCAGCCTTTGGGGAGGTCTTTTTGGGGGGACATGGCTGCAGGGGGAGAAGCTAGTTTTCTCCCACCTCCCAGGATCCAATTTGGCAGTATGGGACAGACACTACTGCGAAGTCCTACCCAGCCCTTGGGGGTGTTTTGGTAGTAATAATGACACTGCATTTAATTTTAGGTGAATTTAAGCTCTCCAAAGGCAGGCACCTCAGTGGCTATCTCAGCAAGGTGCCTGGCACCCAGCAAAAACACACTCCGCAGACAAACACAGTGCAGTATTTGCAAGAATAATCTCCATGCAGAGCCCCCAGTGAACACTCCTAAGGACTCTGGCCACTTTGCTCAGCTCTCCTAAGCATAGCTGAGGCTAGATTTTAAACAGCAATGCTAGATCCAGGTTTTCCTTCCCTACTCCTCACCTTGTGCCAAAGCAGGGATAACTAAAAGCCATGGGGGGCAAATTTGCTGGGTTAAAAGCCTTTTGGTGTGAGATGCTGCCATCTCGGCTCAGAGACCTTCCAGCCCCAGGTTTGTGCTGCTCGAGCATGTTGCTGATGGGCAGAAGGCAGGAATTTCTGCCTACTGCCATCGCAAAGAGGCTTTTGGGCATCCATCTGCTGCTCACGCGCCCAACTGTCCTCTCTGGTCCCAGCCATTTGGACAGTCCTACACATCCAGGCTCTGCCAGCATGGCTGTGCCAGGCAAAACTGGGGACAAGGCACCCGCAAAGCCCTTGCAGGCATTTTAAAATCCCAAATACCTCCAGCCATGGCCAGGAGGGTTTTCTCAGTGCTGCAGCTTATTTTGTTTTGGGAACCGTTACAAGCAAAACCAAAGCAAGCGCAGGAACCCCCCAGCCAGACCCAAAACCCCAACAAACCTCTTTCACAGAGAGATTCCTCCCAGCACGGACACCCTCCGACAGCGCGAGCAAACCCTGTCTGATAGAGGCAAGGCCAAACCCATAAGCACCAATTCCTATGCATCGAGTCCTTCCGAAAACAAAGCTCTCTGCAGCCGTGTTTGGGTGCGTAGGCAGCCGTGCCCTGAGCCTTTCGCCTTAGTGGAGGAGGACGAGACAATGCACGCGAACATTAAACACCACTCCACGGGCAAGCTGCTTTCAAGGTTAACATGGCCCCTGGACTGCCAGGCACAATCCTCAGTGCTACCTGTTCAGGGCTTCTCGGGCATCCCAACCGTCTCCTGGGGGTGGGGGGGTGTCTGCCTTTATACCCCAAATTAGAGGGAGAACGAAACCTCCGGCAACTATTCCCAATGCATTTGTCATCGCCAGCTGCTTGGGATGGGGATAGTCTCTTCCACACACGCTTATGCAGCGCCCAGCTCCCACCAGGGAGCTGTTGACAACTGCTGCAATCAGAGGGACAAACGCATCTGTGCCCAGAAAAATCCAAATATCCTTAACAGAACAGCACTGCACCACGTCCTGCCTTCTAACGAAACCGCAAATTACTGACCTGTGCACAGAGCTCCCCCAATGCAAGCTGAAGCACTGACATCAGCTTTTGCTGTTGCTCAGGAATTTAATTCTGGGGGAGGAGAAAAGGGAGGGGGGAGCAGGAAGGAGAAGGAACTTATTTATCAATAAGGGAAATAACCAGCAATCTTTAAAAACAACCAACGCTCAGCACAGAAAGCAACATTTATCACTAAATAATAATTGGGGGCAGGGGGTGATCAATCGGTCCATGCACATTAGGGGAGGTGGAGGGGATTATTTTAAACGGTCAGCTTAACTCATTAATCGCTAGCAGCGCCTTTGGAGCCGCAGCAGTGAAGTGTTGCATGAAAACCCCCGCTGCTGAACACATGCCGGCTTCGTTTAAACGCCAAGGACACAGGGCGATACTCCAACCTCTTTCATCATCCGAAAAACCACAGCGCTGTTAACACCGGTTCCTCAAACACCAGCCCTCAGCCCCCAAGAGAAAAACCCCTCCATACGCGACCCCCGGCCCAGCAGGACAGCGGGTATTCCCCGGAGCTTCCCGAACCCCCTCCTCACCTGCACCACCACCGCCCGGCAAACGCACACCGCGAAGGCAGGGTGGGATTTTCACACCCCCCGCCCCGACAAGCGCGGCGCCCCCGACATGCGCGGCCGCGGAGCGCCAGCCCCCCCTCCCATCCCCGCGGCGCAGCCCGCTGCAGGGCTGCTCCCTCCCCAGCCCCAGCATCCGCCCTCGTTTTCTTCCTTGCACCAGAATAATCCCCCCCTTAACAACCCGAGTCCTATATCTACATATACATATCTACACGTACACAGATAGGTATATGTTTTCGCGCTGTCCACCGGCGCTGGGCGCGATGCCGGCTCGGCTCCGCACATGCGGCCGAGCTGCGCCGCCCCCCCCGCCCGTCCCTCCCCGCGGGGCGCACAGACCCGGCACTTATACACATCTATAGGGGGATGCACTGACCCGGCGCGGCGGGCGCGGACGGCCGCGCCGCTCCGCGGGCTGTCCGCTGGCGCGGCCGCTGCCGGCGCCGCAGGGCCCGCATGCCGCGGCGGGCGGGGGGGGGCCCGCTCCGCGCTGCTCCGCGCTGCTCCGCGCCGCTCCGCGCGCCGCCGGGAATGCGCCGGCGATGAGGTCATGCCTCGGGAACGGGGGGGGGGGGGGGAGGAAAAAAAAAAAAGAAGGGGAAAAAAAAAGACAGCGTTGACGTCACCCGCAGCCAATCAGCGCGGGCGGCGCAGGGGCAGGGTGACGTCAGCCCCGCGGGCGCGGAGCGGCGCGGAGGGAGAGGGTGCTGCTTCCCCGCCCCTCCCGGACGGGCCGTGCGGAGCTCCGCGGCACTTGCGCGGCCCCGGCGCAGCCCCGCGCAGCGCCGCTGCCCGCCCCCGCCGGGGCCCGCGCTGCCTGCGCGCATCCCGGGCAGCCCCGGTCCTGCCCGGCTGCTGGGCTGCGTGGGGGGGCTCCCACGCCTGGTGGGTTTGGGTGATGCCCCCTCGCAGGGAGATGGGTTACCCCGCGGAGAGCGTGGCCTGAGCAGCAAAGGGCGTTTTTGGGGGTGACCCTCCTGGCTGCTGAGGTTCCCGGGGGACACCTCCAGTGCTGTGCTGCTCCCGGCAAAAAATGCACTTTCATGTATTTTTGGTTCATAGATGGTTCCCGGGCTGTCCTGGCCTGATGCGGGCAACGCTGAGCCTGGAGCTCTCCCGCAGGCAGGGCCACCCCTCCTGCCTGTCGGTGCACCCTGCCTGCAGTTCAGGTGCTGGCTCTGCCCACCTCAAACACCCCATTGCTCAACTTGGAGCAGCCAGGTGGCTGCCGGGATGGCCCCGCAGGACTCGCTCGCTCTGAAGTGCCCAAGCTGGGGAAGGACAGACATAAATGCAGCATGGTCTCAGAGGACAGCATGGCAAAGAGTGGCCCAAAAGTTGGGGGGTTCAGGGGGAGCCTGGCCCACGAGTCGGCTCCTAGCTGGACGGGGTGGGCTCACCTCCATCCCGCTGCAGTGGCACCAAAGAGCCGCGCGGCTGGTTTGGCTAACACAGCAGGGGTTTTTCTCTGTCCTTGGCCCTGGCTTGGCAGCTCCAGCTTAGAGAGGGATTAGGGTTTAGAAGCTTAGGTTTTGCTGGTGCTTAGGAAATCAAAGGAACCTTCCTCCCCACCGATACAGATGCCGGATGTTTTAAAATTAACTCTCATCTCTCCAGACATGCAGCTGGCAGCTTGCTCAAGAAGGGTGTCGAGCTCCCACAGTTACTGGTGGCAGAATCTTTCCCAGAAAGGTCATTTCTCGTAGAGCATCAGAGGTATAAAACCCTGGGATGCTAAAAAGTCTCACTCTCCCCATTGCATAAGCAGTGCTGAGTTCATACTCTTCTCCTACTGCAGAAAATCAGCTCACCCAAAGCTGTCAGCAGGGAAACTTTTGCAAAACCAGAGCTACTCAACCTAAATGGCATGGATTTCGGCCCATTTACCATAATCAGTGGCAAGATGCTGGGGTAGCATGGGCGCTCGCTCCTCTAGCGGCTCTGGAGCACTTGGTCCTGGTGGGAGTGGGAGCAGGAGTGTGCCCGGCATGGCTGGAATGAAGCTGGGATCTTTCTTCCATTCTGCCTTTCCTGCTGGTTTTCCTGCCCAGCTCCCTCCTTGTGGTCATGTAGAGCTCCCTGGCTGGGGAAAAACTGAGAAAGACTTCTCTTGCTTCAGCTTAGGACTGTTCCCTCCCCTGCCCAACACCCCTTTTCAGGGGTAAAATAGAAAAAAAGAAGGGGAAAGGAATGAGTTTGAAAATCCCAAAGCTTCCTCGTAAAAGCTATTATCTAGGCAGAGAGCCATGAGCTTGCAAAGCCTGCTAAAAGAAGAGGATTTCAACAGTTTCTTTCCAAACCCCAGTTAAAATAAATGTTTCCAACCCTGGGCCTGGCACGCTGCTGCCAGATGAGCATCTCAGATCGGCTGTTGGGAAGATCGCTCCCCAGCCGGCCGGTGGCACAGTGCAAGGGAGGAGTGCGAGGAAAGAGATGGGAGAAGGATGCTGGGCTGTTGGTAGGCAAGGGATGAGGAGGTGGTGAGGAAGAGGCAGAGGATGGGGTGTCTCGAGGGACTGCCAGACACCTGCCTTGGACTGTTCATTCCAGCAAGAGGCTGAGCTGAGCTCCCTCTTGAGCCTTCATCTCCGGCAACCTCTGCTCAGCCACCCCACAGACCCCCTGGTGCATCCCTGGGTGATGGGGACATGGGAGATTTGACCCATACAAAATCTGTAATGGCAGCAAACAGGAGGAGATGCTCTGGGGACCGGGGACGCCGGTTCTCACAGCCGGTCGAGAGGCTCCAGCCCACTCGCCGTGCATCTCTCCCACGCCCACTGCTTCTGCACGAGGCACTGCAGCCAAGAGCCTGGTGGGGAGAAACCAAAACAAATGATTCACTGCTGCTAAACTGCTCCCGGGATCACAGGGGCTAGGAGCAGGCGGCGACAGAGGCTTGCAAAACCTCACCTGCCTCCCAAAGCCGGGAGCTAACCCCATTTAGATCCCAATCCTGCTCAACCTGAAATTCTGGCATTCGGGTGCAGACCTGTGGCTACATGGAAGAGGGCAGCCAGCCTGAGCGAGGACAGCGCTGCAAGCACACCCAGTCAGCTCTGGGTGGCTTGGGCGCACTGACCGGGCAAACAGCATCCCTATTTTCCCCAGGGGAAATTAAGTGGGGAGAGCCAGGGCAATGCTGTTATGGTCAGGCAGGCAGAACAAAGCAGCCTCATGCTCTAAGCTCCTATCTACCAGATGTGAATCTATTGTCTCAGCCCCAGGGCCGGCATCCCCCCATCACAACCATCATGAGCTGAGCAAAAATTATGCAGCAAGTTGCTTATTGCTAAAGGGAAGTACTTTATTTCAGGTAAAGCACTTAAAAAATAATTTGCCTCACTCTGTTTTTTCCTCTTTCCCAGATTTCAGGCACATCCAAAGATGGATTGCATCCCAGCTACATGTTTCGAATGCGAGTTACGCTTGTACACGTAATAGTTCTTGCTAAAACATTTTCCAGGTCCCCTAATCGCCATGGCAGGCCAAGCGCAGAAGAGTGCAGTGGAGCCTCCTGCATCCTCCAGGGATTAAAATCAGAACCTGATCATAAAGGAAACTAAAACTAGGAAAAAGAAATTGCTGCCAAACCAACTTTCTTATCAATCAAAAAGGAGAGACTTTTTGCCAACCTGCAATTACTTTAAATGGCCGAATAATTTTTTTTTAACCTTGCCTGGTGTTCAGATGCAGTTCCTTGTGCCATCGGCTGAGCCAGCCTCCCGTCACCCTCAAGCCGGCAGTGGATGCTTACACCATGGGGGATATTGGCACCTCGAAACTGTGCTGATCGCTGAAGCCAGAGTCAACCCTTGGGCTGACATGGCTCCACTTCTACCAAGCGCGGCTGTTTCTGCCGCATGCATGCCTGTCACCCTCGCTGCGGTGTCCCAGCCAGGTGCCAGATGAAGGAGTGCGCCAGGCTCCATATCACCTAGTTTCATAAAGAAATATATTGACTGCATTGAACTGCGCATCCCACCATGGGAAGGGCATCACTCCCCTCTTTGGCTCCTGCCCACGTGCTCCTGGGGAGCCGGGTCTCCAGCTCTCCCACCCCATGGCTGGGATGGAGCCCAGCAGATTCCTAGTGGGTCCCAGCATGCTGCCTTCCTCCTGCAAAGCCCAAAGTGGTGTCTGCATTAGGGAAGAGAGCTGCTGTGCTTGAGCAGACAAAAGGCACTTGCAGCATCACCAGGCAGCCCTGTATCTCACACAGGGGGCTGCCCCAGATATGTCTCCATTTCCCTGATAGAAATATCTGCCCGTGTGCAGTGTGGCTCAACACTTGCAGGGCACAGAGCTGCGCGTGCACATTGCAAAAGCAGCTACCACGCAATTAATTGCAGAAGTAGCAGGCTGGAGGGCTGCGTGCTGTGCCATTCAGCTCAGCGCATGCTGCAGAAGCATTCATTCTGTGGCTCTGACTGTGCCTTGAGGCACTCCTGCCAAAGGGAAAAAGGAAAAAAACATCATACATTGAATAAATTCCCTCTGATTCCCTCCGCCCTGGATGCGTCTGAGAAAAGCTGGGCAGGAGCGTAGAGATGTGCCAAATGCAGGGCACGGTTGCTGAGTACCGGCATGATGGGTCAAAGTCAGGGGATGGGAGGGGCAGAGGAGCAGGACCTTTGCACCAGCACGAAGCGATCACGCTGGAGGAGCTGAGGCCGGTGGGAGCAGCTAAGCCGTGCAGAGACCTTGTGGTAACACCCCTCAGGTGCAGGAAGCATGCCTGTGCCTTTGCCCCCAGTGCTGAACCGCCGTGCCAGCATGCACACGGGTTTGCTCTGGGCAGCAAGGGTAGGCGAGTGGCTTTGGTGTTCCTCTGAATATATATATATGTATATGAATTGGGGATGGGAGAAACATTACCCTGGGCCAGAAGGCAGCATGGAGTTAGGCTCTATGCAAGGGTCCGTCAGGTCTAGACCCTTTTTCTCTACCCTGTGCTGGTTTTTGTTAGGCTGCTCACCAGTTGCTAGGTTTTTTTTGTTTTGTGTTTTGCTTCAATCATTTTCACTGATGAGAGCATCTGCTGCCATCTGTGCCTCCCCCTCCTCCCCCCGACAGGGCTGCGCACCACCGCAGTCTGCCTGCAGAGCCACGCGCTCTTCACTGTCCAACCTGCCACATGTATCCTGCACAGGCCTGCCAGCGTCCAGGGATGGAGAGGAGGGAAGAGGCAGCTCCATCAGCACCCTGCTCTTCCCCTGTATTGTATCTGTCGATACACTTCTGCAATTGCACCAGTCGCAGGACTCCTGCAGTGCCAAGGTCCCAAGCAAGCCCAGGACCTGGTGGCACTAAGCAAGGCTGCAGTTTCTCCTCTGAGAAGCCAACAACCGATGAGACAGTGTTGGAGGGGAAAACATAGGGGTGACAGGACTTGGTAAGGTCACCCAAGACATCAGCATGTGGCTGGGGAGAGGCCAGAGCTGCTACTTCCTGGCACCGTGACTCTGCCTCCTGGCCCACAGAGTGCCTGGGAAGCAGGGTTGTGATGCTACAGCTCAGCGTTGAGTTTTGCTCGTGGCTTACACACTGTACAGAAGAATAGAGGTTGCCATTTGCATCTCTCTGACTGTTAATTTGGGTCTCCAGGCTGAGGGCTGCTCCACCCCTGACTCACCGTGCTTTGCCTGCATGCCTGACAGCTCACCCCTGGTGTGGGAACTGGCGGATGCTGGCGGTGGGCCCTAAGGTCATTACCTGAATTAGCTCCAGCTCACCCCGTTTATTACTGCCAGCCCCTAGATGCAGGAGAGCTGCAGGGTCGCGTTTGCTGCTGGTAGCAAACCCAAACCAGTTCACCCCAGCTGGGATTCGATGCGCCGCTGTCTGCAAACTGGCTCGGCGACATTTGCACAGGGGTGGCATCACCAAGCCCTGCATGGCAGCTGGGGCAGAGCCGCGGGTGAGCGCTGAGGCTTGCGTAAGCGCAGCGGGGTTTGCTCACACGCAGGCTCGACACCCGCCCCTGGTGCTGCTTGGCCCCCAGCCACCTCTCCCTGCCAGCGTGGAGGGTAAATGTGTAACGGCGCCCGGGCCCTCGCGTGACGCACACGTCCCGGCTGGCATGAAGGGGCACATCCCTGTGGGGGGCTGGGGCTGTCACCTCCTCCCCACCTGCTCCTGGCTGGTTCTAGGGTGCAGGAGCCCCTCTCACCCCACAACTGCTTCTTGCACAAGCCAGCGCTTGCCCTGCGCGGGGCTTCTCATCTCCCCGGTGGTGGGGCGAGGGGGGAGTCCCAGCTGCGCGGGGCGAGCGGGTATGGAACGCCCGCTCCCTGCAAGGGCCGAGGGGCCTGAAGCCTCCTGGCCTGCCCAGAGGCCGCGGAGATGGGCGGTGCGGCGGCGAGCTGCCGGCTGCGGTGGAGCGGTGTAAGGGGGCCCTCTGCCTGCCTCCCGCAGCACGGCGGCTCCAGCTCGGCTCGGGCGTCCGACTCCGTCCCTCCGTGACCTCCTCCTAGGTGCTGGGGCTGCCGCGAGGGTCGCCCCGAAGCCATTTCCTCGCCGGGCTGAACGAGTCCTGTTCCCGCAGCATCTCCTCCCCGGGCAAGCGTGCCCTTCACCAGCCTCGGTGGCCTTTCCCCGCGCTTACCCCAAACGCCTTTCATGTACCAGGGGCACAAAACCAGCAGCAGTATTTTAGGCACAATCTCACAATGTCGACTAAAAGGGAAGAATCACTCCCCCTCCCCTTCTCCATTTCTCCCCTCGAGCTAAAGAAAAAGCAAAAAGAAATCCTCATCAAGCTGTCAAGCTCAGTTTCCTGAAGGAATACAATTAAATCTCTACATGGCAACGTGACCATCAGTTCTTCCCGTCTCAAAAGATGCTTCTCAAGCAGCAATCGGCTGTTCATCTCTTCCACCCCCTCCTCTCTTGATTTTCCTTCCTGTCGCTGAGTGCAACAGAGGCTGCGGCTTCACAGCCAAAAAAAGGTGCGATTTGGAGAGTGTGGCGCGACGTTGTGAGTGGCAGAAGTGAAAAGGCAGAGAAGCAACCCTCAAAAGCCTGCCTTCTGCTGCATCGGGTGTCAGCCTTGGCAAAACCCGAACTTCCAGAATTTTCTTGCAAAATTATAAAAAAAAAGCAGTTAGAAGACCTGTCGGATTTGGCTGCTGCTTTTCTTTCCCTTGTTCCCTCAAAATGAAAAAAAGTTATTTCTTTCGCTTAACAGCACAGTCGGTGCAATCTAGGATGCACCTGCCTGCCAGTATATGGGGACGCAGTTTTGCTGTCTCAGTTTGGGGTTCCCCAACACCGGCAAGATGAAATGAATGTTAAGCACCTTGATGCTGCTGTGCTTGGAAGACCTCTGCATGAGTAAATGACTTTTTTTTTTCCTAAGCAAGCCTGGAAATCTATGTCCCCCCTCATTTTCCCCATTTGGGGGGGTGCTTTCCTACTGCCATGAGTTTGGACGGGCTCCATTAAAACGAATGGGGGGGCACTAAGAGAGAGGAGGGAAGAGTGCAGGGGCTTTGCTGCTCCCAGCCCAGGGCTGCAGGTGGAGCCGAGGCAAGGGCTGCAGTGGAGCTGAGCATCTGCCTGGGGTCGATGATCCCATGCTCCAGCCACAGTGTTACTGCATCCTCCTCCGCTACCCTGTTCTTGTTCAAGGCAGGTCTGGGTGGACCTCCGACCTGCTGCAGCACAGCAATTTCAGTGTTCACAATTACTACAGCATGGGCAACAAATAATAAATAAGATGGTTACTAATAATAGCCCACCCTCTCCATCACTGATGGTTTATGCATGCAAAAATGCTGCAGAGTCAGTTCAATATTCCCCCTGGTTCATTAGACCAGCATCCATTTTCCTGCAGATAAGACGGTCCATCAGGGGAAGGGATGATGGTAACTCATTTGTCACACTTGTTAAATGTAGGAAAGGCTGGCTTTGGGTCAATTCCAATTTTGTGTCAGCTCTGCCTTTATCTAGGCACCCCCGTGCCTGCATGCCAAGCAGGGCAGCTCTCTCCTGCATGGCATGGGAAATGGGGACGGTGACACCATCGCCACAAGATTTCGCAGAGTTGAGGGGGTCTCTGAGTGCAAAAGCACTTGCAACATGGCTCCACTGAGTCCCAGCTCATAGAGAGGAATGCACTTCTTATTGCAAGAGGCGCCAGGCACGTTGGTCCCACAGTGACCTAAACCTGCGGCTTTGAGCCCCTGGCACTGCAAGCGGGGTCACCGTGCATGAGTTATCCCCTGAGCCCATCCTGCCGGGCTTGTGCTTGGGCTGCAAAGCTTGAGAGGTACGATGGGCACCCGAATGGTGAAGGATATCGAGCCAAGACTTTGGGAACGGCCAACGTGAGCTCGGTGCAGATACAGGGGGAGGGAAAAGGTGATGCAACCTCACCTCTGCGCTCCTCCTAACCCTCAGAGGTTTTTGGGGTGACTAGTCTGGGTCTTGCCTAAACTGGCACTATCCCAGCAGGCTTTAATTTGCTCCAATTATCAGGTGCCAGCTCAAGGTGGCTGCAATGCAAGTCATTTTGGCTGCACCCTCTTTGGAGGCATTGCCATTGCGACAGGCCACTTCCTTCCTTTGCCAGGGACAAGGACTGGATACAACCCCTAGATATGTTAGGATGGAAATGCCGATGGCTATGACCCCTCAAATCTTGCTTCAGGGAAGGGAGCAAGAATTAGCCAAGAGAGGTTGGCAAGAGTCTTGACCTCTAGATGAGTGATCATAGAACAATTCATGGCCGAGATAGTTCCCAGGGCACCGTGTACTGCACTGCCGGCAGAAACTTCAGTGCAAAACAGATCCCTGATCCGATCTGGTGTGGAAATGCCCTTCAGCAAAGCGGGGAGCAGGTGGGACTGCAGGTCCTTCTGTCCATAGCTTCCCCCATAAATGAAGCCCAGGCCGGGTTAAGGCGTAGAGACCTGGGCAGGAAGGAGGTGACATCTCATGAGGCTTTCAGGGAAGCATCCTCATGGTGTGTCCCCACAGCTCACTATGGCACAGCCCTCACTGAGCACAGCCCAGACAGCACGTTGATTTAACCATGCACTCAGCAGAGGATGAAGTGTCCCACAACAGCCTGTCTGCATTCCCCATCTCTTGCTGCACCTTCACTTTCATGGTGGGCGCAAAGGTGGATGCTGTTGCCTCCTCCTGGCTCCATGGCTGGTCTGCAGCAACCGGTCTCCCTTGACATGAGCTCATCTCACAGCTGGAAAAAGATGAGGCAGCTGCGGCATATGAGATGAGATGAAGGGTTAGAGGCACTGAAAAGCTGTATTTTAGTCCTGGTCTTGCCATTCATTTGTGGTGTTTTCAAGTCAAGGTGTGTTGATTTGCAGCACTGCAGGCAGCTGCAGGCAGCTATCAGGAAGGGCTCCAAGCTCCTGCCTCGTTCAGCAGCAAATGCATGGCGTCTCCAAAATCTGGCTCTTGGTAATGACCCTGGGAAGTGCTGCAGTAGCAGCAGGTTCAACCTGTGGCAATTTATTTCAATCTTCAATGATGGTCCTAGCAGGGGAGGGGGGACCTGCCCACTCAGCTGCACTTGCTTGCTTGCAATTGACAGACCATCACAGGAGTCATTGAGGTCTCTGCTCTAAAATCTGGATCTGTGCCCTCTTTTATGGCTGCGTGTGGCCCCGACCTGCAGCAGCATCCCTCACTCCTGCTTTAAATGTCTCCCAAGTAGCTGCTGGTGACATTAGCATTTTCTCTTGCCAGCCTGTAGAGACCAGGAGCCTGGCCCTCATAAGGAAGGAATTAACCCAGCAGCATCAGATATCAGAGGTATCTTTATTGACTGTTTACAGAAATACAGTAGCACTCCATTTAGGGGGCTTAGGCGAGTTCTCCAGAAGGTGCCTTCCTTCTCAGCATTGTCAGGAGATCCTGAGGAGAAACCTGCCCTTTAATGCTTTGGGGTTTCTCTGAAGGCTTTGGGGCTCCCTAGTATGAACTTCCTAACGCCCTCAGCTCTCCAGGGCTTGGGAGTTGTTTGAACCAGTGGATGAAACTCAAGAGAGGAAAAGGAAAAGGCCCCGTATGTTGCGGGGGGGGGGGGGTGTGGGGCGGTCTGAACACATCTGATATGTTGTGAGCCAGCCCTGCCACGGTCACCATCCATCACTGCATGCACCTCCCGCTTGGCAGGACCCCACTGCTCCCCAGAGCTTAGCTTTCTGCCACCAGGCATGTGTTGCTCTCGGCTTTGCATGCTCTTGTCACACGGCTTGTTGGCCATAAAATAAATATTTCTTGGTTTATTTTTCTCCCTGTACATGTGTAAGAGTGAGACCCTTTCCTACAGCAGTTCACAAACTGTTTGGGGGCAGGAAGGGTATGCTCAGCTGGGCTGATCAACTAATTTAATTTTTATTTATGTATTTAATTGGCGCTTTTTTTTGCAATCAAGGTGGAGTGTTTTTTTTTTTATTGCGTCCTTGCTACAAGAAACAACTGCAGACACTTCTGGCATAGAGGCATTTTGGCGGCAGCCGCTGCTGTTGGCCTCACTCTAGTAGTCAGTGAGGGGGTATCTCAAGAAGATGAAGATGAGGATGATACAGAAGGTCGCAAGGGCTGAGCTGGTGATGTTAAAAAGCCGGGCTGTCTTGGCATCTTCGACTGCTCCATTTAAGTCATTGAGGAGTTTCTTATCCCGGACCTGAGACCAGGGAAAAAAAAAAAATTGGGACATAACTTGGGACATAAAAAGACCTAACTTGTTTCAAGCAACACCCACACTGTAGGGTACCTGTGCAGCAGACGAGGGCTGGGCTGCGCCTTTTTGCATTTGAATGCTTGGGGTGCCGTAGAATACCCCAAAGTGAGGTTTGCATCCCAGCTCTGTAATGGGTTGACCTTGTGAAGCCAAGCACCACAATGTCTGGGGGCTGGAAACCCCTGGGAGCGGAGAAGACCCGGAAGAGTGACCTGTTGCTGTTGCGAACCAGGCAAACCAGGTCCCCGTGGCCCCTGGAGTGGGGCAGTGCCATTTTGAGCCCAAGGGTGCACAAGGGAACTGAGGTGCCATTGTGCACCCCATGCATTTGGGCACTAAAGCATCCTTCCCACCGTGTCGCAGCCCCCTGGGCCTGCAGCTCTGGGCTTTGGCTCGCCTGGCCCGCGAGCAAGAAGGCTGGCTGCGGTCTCGGTGTGTATCCCCGTGCTTCCATCTGTGCTGAGCGGCTGAGCGGGCGAAACCTGGCATGGCATCCTACTGCAGCTCCAGGGCTGCGTGTGAGCCTCCAGCATATTAAGCAGTCCTGGGTTAATGAGTTCTTTTTGCAGGTCTTATGCGGCTCGTGTAGTGTCTCTGCCACTGGCAGTTTTCAATCCTGACAGCATGGTCTGCTCTCTTCATTATCCTGCAGGGTGGGACTTTCATGGGCTTGCCTTGGAACAGCTCTGCAGTGGGTAAGGATTGTGCATGTCCATGTCACTGGCTTGCCTCCACCTCCTCCAGGCTGCCAGGCAGTGCATGGTACTGCCAGGCAGTGATGGCACCAGCAGGCAGTGGATGGCACAGCTAGGCAGCGGATGGCATCATCAGACAGCGGATGGCACTGCAAAGCAGTGATGCCACTAGCAGGCAGTGATGGCATTACCAGGCAGTGATGGCACTAGCAGGCAGCAGATGGCACTGCAAGGCAGCAATGCTACTAGCAGGCAGGGATGGCATTGCCAGGCAGCAGATGGCATTGCCAGGCAGCAGATGGCACTGCAAGGCAGTGATGGCATTGCAAGGCAGCAGATGGCACAGCCAGACAGAGGTGCCACTAGGGGGCAAGGATGGCACTAGGAGGCAGTGGATGGCACAGCTAGGCAGTGCATGGCACTACCAGGCAGCAGATGGCATCGCCAGGCAGTGAATACCACTAGCAGGTAGTGATGGCACTGCCAAGCAGCAATGGCATCACCAGGCAGTGAATACCACTAGCCAGCAGAGATGGCACAGCCAGGCAGCTGATGGCACTGCCTGCCAGCAGCAGCTTTGCAGTTTGAGCCCAGCAGATGAGTGGTCAGTCTCCATCCCTTCCTAGGAAGGATGTGTCCCTGTCCCCAAACTGCCCGGTCAGCTGGCACTCAGCAGACCCAGGCAGCTTGAGCCACAAGGACGTGGGACAAAAGAACCAGGAGGCTGCCCCAATTCCCTTTCCTGTATGCGAGTGGGGTATCCAGGGGCCAGCACAGCATGGCAGCATCTGCTTCACTGCTCGCTTTGTGGCCAGAGGGTTGCAGGCTGTGGGGCCGTGTGTCCTTCACAGCCTGCCTTTGCTGCTGGCAGCATGAGCACCATCAAGGCGCTGCCAGCTGAACGCTAGATGTCGATGGCAGGCTGTGAAAACCAGCCCCAGCATCCTACCTAGAAATATTAAAAGGCTTTTATCGACCAGGAGCTTTCCAAAAGACTCTGTGATGGATTCAGACCACGTCTTAGTGACTTTTTCCTTCCTGTAGTGCTTACCCATGGGGCTGTCCTGAAAGCCTTCTGCGATTTGCTGGATATGGGGAAGGGTTGCTGAACTCCTTGTTCCCACTGAGCCATGCTGGTTCATGGGGCCTCCAAAACCACTTCTCAGACCCTCAAGCAATGTCTCCTCCTCCATCACACCAGTGAGGACCTCTCTGCAGAAGCACCCCCTGCTCTTCATTAATCCTGGACCATGGGGAGGGAGGCTGCTGCTGGCACGAGGCCCTCAGGAGTCAGCACCAGCAGGTACATAAGCAAGAACAAAAGCTCTGTTTTCCTCCTCATATGAAATCCTGCGGTGCCATGTCTGTGGCCTTTATTGCGTCCCACTCCTGGGAACCTGCAGCTGGAGCAGGGGCCATCCACCCATCACCCCGCTGCTGAGTACTCAGCAGCTTCAGGGCATCCTTCCAGGAGCGGGGACAGGGGAGAGTCACAAACAGCACATGGCTCTATGGCATGCTTGCCTGGTGCTCCCAGCAGGGGAGGTGACCTCTGGGAAGGCAGCAAGCTGGCAGCCGGGGAGCCCGCGTGCCTTTTTGTGCCAGCTGCATGTCTGGGATGACTCACCTTTGAAATTACTTGGTAGGTTTAGCATCCTCCCAAAAAACCCTGGGTTCAGCGGCACGGGGCAGCTGGCACCTCCTCACCCACCAGAGAGAAGCGCGGAGGTCCCTGCAGCCAGAGCCCCAGGGGCACTGGATTCAGGCCAGAAATCCTGCCCCCTGCTCCCAGCAGCAGGGCTGCCGGAGGCAAACTGCGCAGAACAAATGCATTTTGCCCCTTCCTCTGCTGTAACCCAGCTGGGAGAGGTCACCCTCTGCTGCAGGCAAGCCGGCATTTGCCATCAGTGTTTGCCAGCCAGCCAGAGGTTTCTCCAGCAGACCGGCGTGGCTGGCACACTGAGCTCTGCCACCCTCCTGACGCCGAGCCGCTTGCTTTGCCTTTGTGGGGCCAGTGCCTCAGGAGCTCTCCCCCGCTCCTCGCCTCCTTCTCCTCCTTTCCCCGGGATGCCCTGCTGCCCTACTTTCCATGCCCAGTGCTCTCCCAGTGCTCCCAGCAGCTTCTCACACCTGACACCAGCTCGCACTCATGACTGGCGCTTTAGCTCTTTCCCATGGCCCGCTTCAGTAGCACCTGCCCTCGACTTTTCCATGGCTCTCCCTCTGTCCCTGCTCCAGTCCTGATGCTCCTCAGCATCTCTAGCAGAGGCACCCGAGGCTGCCCTCTCCCCAGTGCCACCATTTCCTCCCAGTTTTTTTGTCCTTCCCATCTGTTCTGTGTCCTGCTGTTTGGGCCCAAATGATGATACAGACAGGTGCCTTCGACTCCTGCCAAAGGGCACCAAGCTGCCTCCTCTCCCTGCCCTCCGGCTGGTCCCACCTACCTGCTCCTGGCACCCCCTGAGGCACACAGAGCTCTGCCCGCGTTCCCCGTTTCTGGTAGTCCCCTGCCCTTTCCCTTCCCTAACTCTCCTCCGGCCGCTCTGGCCTTGGTCGCCTGGATCCCTCATCCTCGCCGAGTCCTTGGTCCCCTTCCTCTCCTCCCTTATTATTTCCCCATACACCCTATGGTTTCAGTGGTCACCCTCATGCAAATCATCTCTTGTCCATTATCAATTTATATTGCAACAGAGCCTCTAAGCACCAGACAAGTGCCAGGGCCCCTGCAGCACACAAGAGCAATGAAAAGGCTTTTCTCCTTCCAAACCACTCACAGCCCTGGCCTCCTGCATCTTGCCAGGTTGGCCTCACCTCTTTCTGCCTGGCCTTGCACCCCCAGATGCTCACAGACGTCTCCCTTCAATGTCCTGCTGCGGCATCTGAGCCAGGCTCTGGAGGAAGAGCTCTCCTGGAGAGCAGATACACGTTTTGGCTCCTTCCCCACTCTGTCCTTAAGGAGATGCCAGTTTCTTTCTCATAGCCCACCCTCAGCTTTTCCTATTTCCATGCTCCTGTGGCCGCCATCACCATAATGTGCTGGCAGCTGGTGCACGAGCTGCTGGGAGCCCTGGAAGCTGCTTCCTTCCACAACTGAGGAGGTGAGGCACGGGGGAGGACAGGTCCCCAAGGTCACAAGGTCACAAGGCTGAACCCCCCAAACCCAAGTGTGGTGTTTCCTTAGTCATAGACTCTTTTCTCATCATCACTTTGACCCTTCTCACCTTGCCTAAAATTATTTGGGGATTTTTGGCCCTGCTTTGCGCTGAGATGACTGGTGTGTAAGGATAATTATCCTGCATCTGCTGACTGTGGGGTTTCCCCAGGCACCCCAAAGTGCTGCGTGGTGGCCCTTTTGGAGATCCCACCCTGGACAAGGCAAAGCTCATCTCTGGCCCGGCTTGACGACTTATACATTTCCTTTCCTCTTTCATGCCCGGCCTTCCACGAAACACAGCCCACTTTGTGGTTTAACACGCAAACATTCCTTCTCCCCTCTCTCACCAGCAAAAGGCAGTGGTGGCCTTTCACTCCGTTCCTGCTTGTCTGTCACCTCCCTGCTGCTCACCTTGTCCTGCATCATCTCTGGCTCACCTTGTCCTCCACGACCTCTAGCTCACCTTGTCCTCCACCACCTCTAGCTCACCTTGTCCTCCACCATCTCCAGCTCAGTTTGTCCTCCAACATCTCCATCTCACCTTGTTCTCCAACATCTCCAGCTCATCTTGTCCTCCAACACCTCCAATGTGCCGGTGCCTGAGGGCTCTTTCTCTCCTCCTTCTGACCACCGTCTCCTGCCCTTCGTCCCCTTGGGTCTTTGCCTTCAGCTTCCTCTCCAAGCATTCCCCTTGACTCCTACCGTCCCGCTCCTTCCCGGCCCCTTCCCCAGCAGCCACCTCCCCTCTCTCTGCTCTGGGGCTCAGCCCCTCTTGTTTTTGGGAGCAGGGAACTTGCTGTGCAGGTACAAAGTGCTGCCTCAGTTTGCAGAAGACGAATGGTTTGTTGATAATGAGCCTAATGAGGCTGTATTTAAGGCAGCCCGGCTTTTAGCATGCAGCCCACAGCTGGCTGGCTGTAAACCCATTTCCGTGTAGAGCTCTGCATCCCTACACATAAGGAGGTCTGGAGGGGATCCTTGGATTTATTTGCTCTGTGAATTGGTCAAGAGCTCTCCAGCCTGCATACCTCCACCATGCTGGCACCAGCGTCACAGGGCTGTCGCCTCTGCATTTCACCCACCTCCATAAACCATTGCTCCTCCTGAAAAGCAGGCTGAGAGCCTGCCTGAGAGGTTGGGTGCCACAGCCTCTCTGCTTCTTGATGTTAATAAATAGCTATGGATTCGTGCCGGTCTGCTTCCACTCAAAACAGGGAAGGTCAACACACAGTGAGAGGGGAAGGTAAAGAGCCATGCCCGGAGCTGCGTGCTAAGGGCCCGGCAGAGAGTGGGCAGGAGAGCTCAGCTCTCCTGGGGTGCTATCACACTGCAAATTTCGGTGGCCTTGAGGGGCAGGAAAACTCTGTGAGCAACCCCATGGGCTGCTGGTGGGGCTTAAAAAGCCCACAGGGCTTCTTGCAATCTTTGACTCTATACAACCACAACATGGTATCTGTACCACAGCTCGTCTCAGATCCCAGCTCCTCTGATCTACTGCCTCATGGCGTAATGGGTACTGAGAAGGACTTGGCTCACCCCAGCGGTCTCCAGAGACGGACCTCCTAATGACTAAAGTGAGATCTCCTGCCACCAGGTGCTGATGCATCATTAATTACTGCTTGGAGTAGGGAAAGAGGAGAGGAGGGAGCTGCCGAATATCGGGCCACGGCATTTGCTCCTGATGAAAACCAACTGAATCCAAAGTGTTGCCGTTGGAGCAATCCCCACGTCTGTGCTGGGCTGGGGTTAAGCTTACTTTAGGATTTCTAACTCTCCTGGTCCTGCTATTTATCTCTTCTTCTCCAGCACCAATGTATGCCTATATGCAAGTGCCTTGCTTGTGCTCTGGGAGGCTGACCTTGAAAAGTCTGAGATGCTAGAAACAACCGCCGGAGGGATACATGAGTTGGTGCGGCTCCATTGCAGCCCAACAAGCTGTATGTGCTGAGGATCTAGCCTGCTACAGGTGTAAATAAAGACGAGGCATGCCATCGCGCTGTTATTCAGAGTGCTTGGCTGGGGTGTCTGTCACACAGAGTACTTGGCTTGGATGTCACAGTCTTTGCCCTCACCTGACTTCACATGTTTCTTTGAGTAAGAGCGTAAATTCTTTGGTGCCAGGGTGGGTTTTTGGCATTTTTTAGTAAACGATGGTCACAATGAAATAGCATTTCCCCGCAGAAAGAAACCTAGAAGGCTGCAGCTCGCATGCAAAAAGCCAGGCAGATATGGAGGTACTGTTTTCCCAGCTGCGGCTGAAACCAATAAAAGTGGGCATGGGGAAGAAGACAGCTTTACGGTAATATTCAAGTGTACCTAAGCATACATCTGGCTTCCAGCGCGGGCATTGTGCTGCTGAAACTGGTGGAAATACTAGGGTGTGCTAAGGTCCATAATGAAACATCTCATGGACTTGGGGCACAAAGGAGCTACTGCTTTATTAACGGTATGAATCTGGCAAAAGCAGATGATGTTTATGGCAGGTTATTGAAAATGCTATTTCTGATAATGAAAACGATGATTCCTGAGGTTGCTAGATGTTTCAGTTATTTAAAGGAAATGGAAAAACCATAACCTAGGAACTGTTTAATGCCATCAGCACCCTGATGGCCCTTCAGCCAAGAAACCTGTGCTCCACTGGCTGAGGGCTCTGCCACCAGAGGTCCCAGAATGAGCTCAGGGAAGGGAAGGTGCTCCTCCCCTCCTCTCCCTCCCACAGTCTCTGCAGGGCACAGACATCCTAGAAAGGCTGGGACTTAAGTTATCTGCTGCTAAATTGTCCTTACATTTAATTGAAGAGGAACAAGAGAAGTCTGTTTAAGGGGACATCTCTCCCCAGGGCATTTCTTGCTTCTGCTTTCTCTGAACTTCTGGGAAAAACCTTATCGACTGTAAAAGAGATGAAAACAACAGGCTTCTGGAGAAATGACCCTAACATCCAGCCTGGCTCAGATGTTGTGAAGGTCTCTGCAGTAGCTGTGAGTGAGGAAGGATCCTGTCTTTCTTAACATCACAGTTGTCTTCCCCAGGACAGACCTTCTGCTACTGCCCCAGCATCCCCATTGCCTCCCGCTACCCATCTCAACAGCAGCCTGCGAGGGCATTCGCCACCCCTTCAGCCACTTGCTAGCTCTGTTCTGTGCCTCTGAGGGACATTTTGTTTCTATTATTTCCCCCCTGCCACAGAGTCACAGCCACTGGGGAGCTCCAAGACCAGAGCAGAGTTATTTACGTGCTCAGCTCCACGTCCGTTCAGGTACCACCGTTACATGTGATCAGCAACCACCTCCACAGTCCAAAAGTCAAGGCTGGTTTTTGACAGCCATCTTCTGTTTTCCTTTCCCTGATTTGGAACATATTTACCGATTTGCCTTCCATTGCTGCCGCTACTTTTTTTCACACTGGAGTTTATGTTCTCTAGACCTTTGCAACCAGATGCTGAACCCATGCCTCTGCCGTGGCACAAGGCTCTCGACCCGAGTTACTTCTGGGCTTTGCTCTTCCTTCCACCTCATGTCAAGCATAGTGAAGGATCCAGCCTTTAAAAACCTTGTAGGTGGCAGACCCTACTCCGTCTTGTCCCCTGGGGATGGGTCAGCCCCATCCGTCCTCAGGCTGTCCTGCCCCCACTGCTGGCTGCAGCCAAGGGACCACATCTACCCAGATACCCACTGTAGCTACTGCCACGTCCCCGTGATGTGAAACCCTTTCTTAGCCCACTATGACTGTGCTTCTTGCATGGGAAAGACGCTGATCATTAAAGACAAATTCAGATGAGCAAAGACACAAAAAAAGGAAGAAGCCACTTTCTTCCCTCACTGGCTAAATGAGTGGGGGTGTTAAGGGACTCCCTTCCCCCTCGTCGTGTTAGGCTGCCGCTGCCTGGATTTGCCCTTGGGTCAGTCCTGCTTATGGTGATGCCCCGGCACGATTTAAGCTATTAAATGCCTCGCCCAGGCAGCAGTGAAGCCTGCTGCGGGGTGGTGGATGGGTGCTCATCACCCATCTCAGGGAAGGGGAAACTGAGGCAGGCACCATGGTGCCAGTGCTGGGTGAGTCAGGGCACAGGTCTGCAGACTTGACCCCGAGCCTTTCTGCCAGAGACCCTGACTGATGTGCTCGGGAGCAGCGTCCTTGCAGTGCTGGGCACTCACAGTCTAGCTCATGGGAGTTGGATGGGGTTAATTGATCTGCTTCTGTGATGAAGCCCTGTCTGTGTCCTGGCCTTCCTCTAAATGCTGCCTGCCAAAACAAATCAGCTAGCTCCTCTGTGGGGCCACCCAGCCGCCCACGGGATCTCTGCACATCCATTCAGTTAGTTTTGAGGCTGGCAGGCAGGGAAGGGGAGGGTAGGGCAGCCCAGGCCCCTCTCTCCCAGCAGCTGCCAAGGGGCTCCCTGTTTGCCAGGCGCCATCCCTGCTGGGCTGCTCTCCCCTGCAGCTACTGCTACTGGGAGTAACCCAGTCCCGTCCCCTTTGCCAGCTGTGCTCCATGCCACCGCCCTCTCCATCAACATGGCTTTACTTCCCCCCTGCCCCTATGCTCTGCAAAGCCCCCCTGCACTCTCTTCCTCCTCCTCAGCTACCTGGGCCTTGTTCCCACGATGCTGGCAGGTCTCCAGGGCTTGCCTTGGGATTTACAGGGCTCGGGATGGGGTGGGGTGTGGAGCTGGCCACCAGCTCTGGTGTTTTAATTAGGGAGAGGGCAAGAAGGAAACAGGCAGGATTGCCCTGCACCTTGGCAGCCTCTCCCCCCCTCAACTTGCCAGGTGCCGGCTGATCCTGGCAGGCTGCTTCTTATTGCTTCTGCCCAACCATCCGACACTGCCGGATCCTACCCTGACAAGATCTCTAACCGACAGGATCCCAAAGAAGGGACCGAGTGCCAGGGTGCCTGTGGGCGCAGCACGAGCCGAGCCAGCCCTGCGTTGCCTGTCCATCACCCTGCTGCCATGGTACAGAGGAGCCTCCGAGGGTACCGGAGCCAGTCAAAGCGCCTCTTTCCCACCTGAAGCAACATCCTCAGATCCAAAACACACCTCGGCTCTCCCCATCCCCAGTGGGTGCAACCTCTCATTTGGGTGGCAAAGATGTGATTTACATCAAGCGCAACCCCCTCTCTGGCCACCCCTTACCCTGCGCCTCGCGCTCAATACTCACTTTCAATGAATAGGCCAGGGCAATGAAGCCGAGGCAGCAGAAGTTGAGGTATACGAAGTTGAAGATGGACCAGAGATAGTAGTCATTCACCTCGGTGGTGTCGGGGTAGATTTCGATGACAGTGGTGGGGTTGGTCATCGTCTTCTTCTCCACTGAGTGCTTGCATGGGACCGCTGGCCGCAGGCTGTCCCCTTTGCAGCTCTTGCTCTCCATGAGATACACGGCGGAAGAAGGAGACAGGACAGGTGAAGCTTGCCGGAGAGCCGGGGGCTTGGCGATGCAGGCAAAGCAATCCTGTGGAGGGCCCTGGGGGGGTCTCGGGGTCCAAGCCACCCCCTCGAAGGGGCACGGCAGGCCCAGGGGGGTGTCCTGTGTCCTCTCCGTGGTGGCTGCTGTGGCGTCACCACACTCTGCCCTGGCAAAGAGAAAGCCCCCCGGTGAAAAATGGGGGTGAGGGGATGGAGAGGCAGGGTAGGGGGGAGAAGAAAAAGGGGGGGAAGGAGCGGAAAAGGGGAGACGTGGGGGGAAGGCAGGAGAGCGAGAGGGACCGGGAGACAGAGGAGAGAGCGGGGAGAGGAGCGAGGGAGCGGGCAGAGGAGAGAGGGAGGAGAGTAGGGCAGGCAGGAGGGGGAGGAGGCAGCACCGCTATGCCCGGGGACCACAAAGCCGCCCCCTCGGCGCGGAGCTGCCGCCGGCCCCGGCCCCGCGGCGGGGGGCAGAGGAGCGGGCAGCAGCGGGCAGCATCCCTCCCCCCTTCCTCGTCCTCCCCACCCCCGCTGCCCGCTGTCCTGCGTGACCCGCGCCCGAGTCACGAGTGGGGAAATGAATTTTAAAAAAAGAAGGAAACAAATAAAAGCAGGAAGACTTCGGAGGGGCCCGGGGGGCTCCGGGGAAGTTGACAGCTAGCCGCGCTGCATCTCCCCCGCAGCCCTCCCCGCCCGCCGGTCGGTCTGTCGGTCTGTCTGTCGGGGCCTTCTGCTTTCTGTCCCATGCCGGGACGGGAGCGGGTCGCTCGGCTGCGGGGCGGCGGGCGGAGCGGGTCTCCCGGTGCGGTAGAGCAGCCCCCTCGCCCTCCCTCCCTCTTGGGGGTTTTATTTTTGGGAGGCTTTTTGCTTTGGCTGAGTCCTCATCTCTGCGGGATTCCAGATGGGATTGCATTTCCCGATTCTTTCCACCTGCCAGCAGGTTTCCCCCCCCCTCCCCCCGCGCCCTTTTTTGGGGGGAGAATATCGTGGCCGGAGAGGAGGAGGAGGAGGGGGAAGAGGGGATGAAGACAGAGGATGGGGAAGGGGATGTGGGAAGAGGTTCTCCCCCACCCCAGCTTTGCAAATAGAAGAGACTAGTCCACCTCTGGCTGCCCGTCCGTCCGTCCATCCGTCTGCTCCGAAGGCATCAGGAGGAGCGAAGGATACTCACAAGGAGGGATGCGGGGAGTCGCTGCATATCCGGCTCAGCACTGCCTCCGGCTCGGCTTCCTCGGCGCTGGAGTTGCGGGAGGAGGGGAGGGCGGGGGGGGGGCACCCATGGGCTAGGGGTGGGCAGGGGTGAGTCAGGGGCTGGGAAGGTCAACCTGCAGCCCCCTCCCTCCCCCCCGAACATGCTCCACGCAGGAGAGCTCCTCCGTGTCTCAGCGCTTCTCCGTGTGTCCTCCCCACGGGGACGTCACCTCCTGCTCGGAGCATCCTGGTAGCACCCCGCTGGAGAACGGCATCTCGGGGGCCCGGCCGAGCGCTGTCCCCGGCCATCCAGAGGCGATGCTCCGGCCCACTCTCCCCAGCTTCACCTGCAGAGACCTCTGCAGTGGGGACTCGCTGCAGCCTGGGTTGCAGGTTTGCTCCCATGGGCCTGGGTGAAAACCTCAAGCAAGCGTGTCAGGGGCATGTGGGGACGATGGGGACAGCGTGGCGAGGGGAGGTGGCGGTGATGCAGAGCCATGGGGAAAAAAGTGCTCTGGTCACGGGGGATGGATGGAAAGGGAATAAATCCTGTGTGCGGGGTGATAAATCCTGCCGGCACTGAGCAAATCCCAGGGTGGGCAGGGGCGGCAGTACCCTGGCAGCAGGACGCAGGGCATGCGGCTGCTTTAGGGGAGGGAGGTGGGGATGTCACGAAGGATGGACAAGCCCGGGAAGGATCTGGCTGTGCCCAGGCTTGGCACAGGATCAGGGAAATGCCTGCTGCCTCCCGTTGCCAACTGCCCTGGGAGCTGCGTGGAAACCCAATTCTGGGGTGCTGAGGTAGCGTCCCCCCAGGGATGCGATGCTGGAGAGCAGCTGATGCCACGCAGGGACAGCTTGCAGGTCATTCAGGAGGACACAGCTGTGGCACCGGGAGGGTGAGGACACGACACGCCATGTCATCCCGCAGCAGCAGAGCTCAGCCCAGTGCAGGTGGCCTTGAGGCAGCAGCCACTTCGGCTGAGGCGCTGGGGAAGGAGAGCAGAGAAATCCCAGAGTACTGGAAACAGGGAGGGTAAAACAAAAGTTCACGTGGGTGGTACCTGTAGGGGAAGGGAAATCCTCTGGAAATGCCTTAAGCCTACCTGCAAAGTGCTGAGATAAGAAATAAGGACGGTGATTCAGTTGGCTTTTCACAGGCAGGTTTGGCTCCTGCATAGGGGCACCCACCCCATGTTCATCCCCACAGGCTGGTGTGATGCAAGGGGACTTCTTGCACGGACACAGCGCTCCCAGGTGAGGGGGTCCAGTTTCCACAAGGCCGGTTTAATCCCTCTGAAGGTGCCTGCACTGGTTAAAAAAGGACAAATTGCCCTCTGGTTTGGGATTTGTCGCTGCTGGAGTGGTGCTGGGTCCTGCCAAAGTAACGACAGTTTTATTAGTGCCTGTGACAAGACCCAGGTCTCCAAGAAGCTGCTAAGGAGCAGAAGCAGCGCCAGGGTGAGAGTGATGTTCCCATGGGATTAAGATGTTCGCAGAGGAGGCAGAGCCGCGGCCAGCTGTCGTCGGCTCTTCTGGAGGGCTTGGACAAACCAGGGCAACCCGCAGCTGTGCAGAGCATCCTTCCTGCAGGCTCAGGAGGAGCAATGAAACCCCTTGGATGCAGATTGCTGTCTGCCATAGGAGCTACTGATGAGCCTGCTGTTCATTTATCTGGGGAAAGCTGCTCCTCTTCTTAATGTCAGGCAGGGATGGAGGTTGAGGAGAGGAAAAGAGAGGTCAAAGAGGGGGTCTGGAGGAGGCAGCAGGGTGGTGTAAGGGAACGTGGGATCAACAGAGGTGGGCGCATTCCCTGGGGTGAATAGGATTGAAGGGTCAGGGAGGTTGGATGGCTGTTTTTTCTCCTCTCTGGGTACCTGATCAACCCTACAGTTTGCAGAGCACTTTTGGGTTGGTAATTCATCATCTTTCTCAATCCTAAGTGTGAGCAGTGAGAGGTTTATTACCATGGACCACAACAGCATATATGCAGCATCCCCGGTTCAAAAAGTATTTGTGTGACTCTTCAAAATTAGGGAACTGGCTTAAAAAATAATGACACAAGGAAGAAAAAAACCCTCAATATTCTGCATTATTTTAACACTCCTTTCTGGGAGTCTTTAAAGGTCATGCATGCAAGCCCTCAATCATAAGGTCTAGGACCACTGTCCTTTCGAATAAAAGCTGGGATGTGTATGAATAATCGCTTGTATTACTGTGGCATCAACGCCCGCATCTCCTTGTGCTAAGCATGGAATGAACAGAACAGAAAGATGTTTCCTGCCCCAAAGCAATTTCCTGTAATCCTGTTAAAGACACGTGGGCTGTAGCATCATCAAGTGCTGTAAGACCCATGAGAAAGACTTCCATCTCAAATCCTACTCCAGCTCTCCAGAAAACCATTAGCAGGACTTGCCCCTGCTTTTTTCTGAAGGAGAAAGCCCACAACCTCCTGAATGCTCTTTCCTAGTCCCCTTATAAAATTCCTCAATGGGTTGCTAAGCCCCACAAGCTGTAAGGTGCCCTGAGGCTTGGAGGGCTAAATCCCATCTCCCCACTCTCCCTCGATCTCTGTCTCCTGTCCTCTAAGCTTTCAGTCTGCCCTCCGCTTCTTTTCCCTCCCAAAGGAATCTAAAAATAAATCCAAGAAAGAGCAGAAAAAGAAAAAGCCACCAGCCTCCCAAACAACGTTCTTCGTCATTGATGGTGAGTAAAAATAGTTTCCCAAAGCAACAAATTGCTGAGCCAACCAGATGAGCAAGTCATCTCCATAAATGAGGGGTCTCATCCTCCCTCTCCTTGGGCAGGTCTTTGTCTGAGGGGGCTTTTGGCAAAGCCCTCATCCGACCTGGAGTGGAGTCAGTTGGAGAAGGATCGGACCAATTCAGACAGCGCTGAGGGTCAGGGCCAAGCGCCCTATTACTCAAGGGGACATATAATGAAAAATTTTATCTTCTTTGCATCAATGGAAGCATTTAATAAAGAGTGAGTTATCAAATTGTGATGTGCATGGAGTTCTGCAGAGACAGTGCAGTAAATGGGGGGGTTTGGTGTAAACCTGAGGATTTGCTGGGCAAGACAAATTTGCATGGGGCCGTGTGCAGGCTGCTCGTGGGGTGGGGTGTGCTCTGCTCCCTGCTGGAAAAGCATGGCTGGACAATCCTGGCTCTTGGCTTCTCCAGCTCTTGACCAAGATCAAGCCTGTGATTGCTCTCACTGAGACATTACGTTCCGTACTCACAGCACGATTAAAAGCTTAGGCACAATCCCCCAGCAGAAACAACGCCCTCATATTCCCATCGATAAATATTTGGCAGCAGATGACTTGTTCTCCCCTTGGGCTATTGAGGAATGGTGGGCTGCATGATTGGTTTTCAGGACCCAGCCAGCCTTTTTGGGTTAAATCCATCTCTTTAACGTAGAACAGCTGATTGGGGTATTAAGGCACCCTGGGGGAACAGAGGCTTGGGATGTGCCAGTGGGGAAATCAGTTAAGCTCTCTGTGTGCTTAGATCTGTGCTCAGAAAATGGGATGGGACTTGGCTGCATCCATCTTGCTTATGTAGATGATGCTTTTTTCAAAGTAGGGATTAGCTCTTATCTTCCACCTGGCACATGGGGCCTTCATTCTGCATCGGAGTCTCCAGCTCCTGTACAGCAGTGCTAGGACTAAAAATCGCACAGCCAGGCAAGAGGGATTTTTTTTTCCTACTTTTTGAAAAAACAAACCCCGTGTTCTTCATCACTGGGCTCTGGAAGCATAAATTCCACATCCTAGTGGTATTTAGACTGGACTTAGAAACTGGAGTCCAGCTTTGGCTGCTGCAGGACCACTCTATGTCCCAAGTCTAGCAGGAGCTTGTTCTAGGTGGCCCAGAGGACCAGGGGACAGCTCAAGTACCCTGTTGGAGGACTACCCTTGGCAATACTCAGCCAGAGAGATGTGGCCCCAGGAGAAGGCTGTAGGCTAGGAGAGATGCTGGGAGTGCCTGCTGCCCCAGTGGTGCTGGGTAAGGCAGGTGACAGTGTCATGCCATCCTGAAGAGGCTGGGTTATGTTTTAATACATTGAAAAAGACAAACCCAACAGGCTGCTAGCATGTTTCCTTATCAGAGAGAAGGGAAGAAGCCCTTCTGAAACACGTACGCGTCCACCCAAGTGGGCAACCAGAGGTACTGGGCCAACAGGTAGGGAGATGCAGTCTCCAGCCACCGAGAAACAGTTTGGCATCTCAAACTGCTTAAGGAAAGACCACTCTCAGAGTTAAGAGGGGGAAATACTGTATTTTCTTTCAATTTTCTATGATGAGACAGTAATTCTGACAGCAAATTAGATTTAAAAAAAAAGACAGTCACGCAGTTAGAGTTTGGTTTAAAAATGCAAATAAAAGAACAAGGGGAGGAGACCCCTTCAGGGAAGACCACAATGAACCACTCCTCCAGCCTATCCTAAGGTGTGTCACTCAGGGCATCGTTCTGGGCCACACTCTTTCCCCAGGCAGCAGTCTCCTGCCTGAGGACAAACACCAGCCCAGCCTTGGATTACCGTGGAGGCTACAACACAGATGGCATAAGGCATTGCACACCCAGCAGAACCGCGGCCCAACGGCTTGTTGTGGGGCTGCGCTGCACATCCCGCTTAAATCTGATGCCAAAGACGTTCAAAACCTGCTGCCAGCTCCACATTGGGCTTCCCCCCCGCATCAGGTCTGATTAGCAGGTACCCGAGAGGCTGCCTCTGCCTCGCCACACTGGAGAAATCCTGCAGCTGGGAAACGATGTAGCAGGACTTGGAGGAGCTCTGGGCACTTAATCAGTGTGGAATCAGGGCTCTCTGGAGAGGTGCTGAATATCTGCTGATTTTAGAGTATCTGTTGATGAATTTTTTCGGTAACATGCTACTGTTCTCTAGCCAGGCTGCAACAGATTTCCTTAGGCGTCCAGATGCAGGGTTGCAGGTGAAGACTACAAGCAGGCAGAAGCAAGCTTTGGGAGCAGCATTTGTCACATCCGCGGTTGCAGGGGACAATGCATGCATCAGAACTGTGCCCAGGCCTGTCCCCACTGCCCACGCCAGACCCCTCCAAGGCATGAGGCATGGTTATAAAGCCAAACTGATCAGCTGCAGCAGGTGGGGACAGGGGACATCCTCAGACTACATGCTCACTGTCCTCCCACAGCTCACCTCAGGACCTCTTCCCCACCCGTGCCCATGATGCTCGTGGTGAATTCAATGTTGGGGATGATGTATATGTGTTTCACTGGGCATAACCATCTATTCACCCACTGCCCAAAGACCTTTCTGGGGAACTTCCTTGGCCCCACCAGTACTGCTGGCAGGATTATCAGTGAATTTTGGGGAGCCAGGATTTTACCATCTGTTTTGCCTGGCCTGGGGTCACAGACAGTGCTGATCTGGTCCTCTTGCCACCCTCAGTTTTGCCCCTCACCTGCTGCCACTCCTTAACTTCAAGACCTGATCCAGCACACTGGGAAAGCAAAGGGAGTCTGTTACTCCTAGCACAGGCTGGGATTCTTGGCAGAATCTCTTCTGCTCTCCAGTACTGCTTAAAACTCACTTTATCATCCTCCCAGCTCCACCAGTGTTTGCCTACTGACGCCAGCCCAGTGAAGCGAGTGGCTCCATATGCGCAGATCTCGGCTCTCCAGGAGGATCTGCGAGCACAGCTAAATCAGCTACAACCTCTCTGAAGTAGGATTGTGCCTTACTCCATCTGCAACACAGGGTGGACATGAACAGAGCTCTCACCAGCGTTATTAAGGTGGAAAGCAGGTAAGGAGGGTGTTAAAGGCAGCTGGGTTTTGGGACAGAGCAGCAGGGAAAGTGAATGCAAGTCCAGCAGCTTCCACGGCACCCTCCTGCCTGGGATTCCTGGCTCTGCCAACTGTCTCTTGAGTTTTGGGCAGTTCAAAATGCTGTGAATAATGTTTCCAAAAAGTCTTACATGGCTGACAAACACCCCTGGATTTTATCAGTGTGATTTTGGCTTGTAGATCACTTAGTTGCTTTAGGAAACATTATTCTCAACTCACTGGCTGTGGATGAAGCTGGGAAGATCTGCGGTTTGGGGAACCCAGAAGTTCACCAAACTTGAGAGAACCTGTGTCAAATGACTTTGCTCAGCAGAAAGCTGGGCCTTCATGGCCATGAATTCAAGTGACCTCTATTAAATCCTGTCTTGACCCCCTTTATATTCTTACTCCCTGAAGAGTCCCACTGGTTGGAGCCCCCTACAAACCCCTGCCTTGTTAGGTCAGGCACACGGACATCATGCCTCCAGCTCTCTCACTAGTGCCATCACAACACAAAAACACACCACCAAAGCCCTTGGGCTCTGAAACTCAACCCTTGGGCATGCTCCTGTGATTCCCCATCGCTCCAGCCTGGGATGTGCTCTCCCAGGACCAAGCCAGCACAAACCTGTTCAGAAAGGACCTAGTGGTTGCTGCCTCAACCCGTCGCAGAGGGGTGGTGAAGATGGACGCTCCTCCGCCACCCACTCCCCCCTTCATCAGTCAAAAAGCAAGAAGTAAATAACGTGTTGGACAGCCTTCCCCGTCCCTCTCCCCAGTGCAGAAGCCCGAACCCAAGAGCAGCCGCACAGCCTTTCTGCAGGAACAGAGGTGCCGGGGCTGGCTCCAGCCAGCAGCCCCCCTCAGGAAGGAGACCAGGGCTGGGAGATGTGAGAGGACCTTGTTCAGCTCTGAGAATCATTCTTAAAAACAAATACTGGAAGACCTAGCAGTAAAGCAAGGGGCTACTCCAGCCGGAGTTGTCAATTAGAGACCTCCCAGCACCACTTACTCAATGGAGGGGAAAAAGTAGCTAGCAGGGCACTAATGACTATTTTCCATGTAATTTTAAATCTAGTTCCATTTCATTTTCTTTTTTTTTTTTTCCTTTCCACTCACTGGGTTTCTAATCCTGGTAATCTTTCTCTACGGCTCCTGTGCATGTGTGTAAGTGTGTGTGTGGCAGAGGCAGTGGGCATCAGGCGCTTAGACACATTTGGCAAAGCCAACAGAGTCGTTATCACGGTCAAAGACGGTGTAGTAGGGACCAATGAAGACATCTCCCAGGATCCAGAGTGGGCCCCCGGGCGGTGGGACGTCCAGGCCTGAAAAGCCACTCAGGCAGATGGTCTCTCCTTGTACAGAAACCTAGAGAGAAGAGTGAGAGCTTCAGTGCAAGGAGGTCCTCCCCTTCCCTCAACCTCACAGACTCAGCAATAACACCTGCCAACGCTGTCTGCGCTTCAGCCTCTCCCAGCCTGAAATCCACAGCTTGCAAAAGTAACTCCCAACCTACCACTCCCATGGCTCCAAACCTAGCTCCTCCCCCTCCCAGAGCCCTTACGCAGCAAAGCATCAAGTTAAAGCCACACGTGCCCATAAACCTTCCAGCCCACGCAGCTCTGAATTAGAGCCATTGTTGAAATTCTGCACAAGATGGTCCTTGCAAGTTGACTGTGATGGCTTAAATGCCAGGCTGGTGGCCTCTGCTACGACAAGGCTGGCCTCATGGCACCAGAATCCAGCAGAAAAGGGCAAAATGTTTGTAGAAAGTGATGCAACAGCCTGCCTGCCCTTTTTCTCCCATCCTGCTAACCCTCATGAGCATCACACAGGGGGTCTCGTTCCTGCAGGACTTTGGTGACGTTGCCTGGGTCCATCAGCCAGTGCCACCACCCTGTCACCCTGACCTTTCAGACTTTTTCCCAAGTGCCAGCTCCAGCCTTGCTTTTGCTGCTCTTGCACTTTGGATTTCATGGTTGAGGTTTGAGTGGCAAAAGTTAGGTCTTGGGGGAGAAGCGTAGGACTGGCAAAAGGTGTCTGGACGCACCTTGAAGACATACTGCTCTCCGGTGAGCTGGTAGGGCTTCCCTCCTAGTGTTAGCGTCACAACAGGCAGAGATGACACCTTATCGCAGGGGATCACGTACTGAAACAGAAGCAGTAAAGGCTTTACAGGGCAGCTCCCATGCCCACAAGAAAGGGCGTGGTCTTCCCCGGGCACAACCACATCTTTGATGTGGTTTTTCCTAAGAACTGCTCATCTTAGGGTGCAGAAGAGGCTTGAGCTGGGGTAAGTGGGCTGTTCCCTGCCCGGGGCTGCAAGCTGAGAGGCCAGAGGGTTTTAGGGATAGGGATGGAGCCAAAGGATGCTGGGTTCAGCTTTTGGCTCTGCTGAGGCCCAGGGCACAGCACCTGACACGGCGCAGGGCTGGGGTCTTTCCTCTGCCACAGAAGGGGGGAGATGTGGCCCGATACAGCCTAGAGACACAGACAGGGACTCACAGTGTGATGAATGGACAAAGCTGGTTCAATTAACACTGGTGACTCCTGGGGGAGGATGACAGGTCTAAGCCAGTTGTTGCTGCAGCATGAGGTCTCCCCACACTGCAGAAAAGCCCTACAAGTGCTCATAGCTCTGTGATTTGGTAGGGGTTTCAGAGCAGAGCATCCTTCCTAGAGGGTCCTTATAATCTCTGTTCCTCCACAATTTCAGGGAGGAGAAATGACCTTGTGAGATTAGCCAAGATGGTTAAAAGCTTGGCAGGGAAGGGTTGTCATTTGCATTAAATATATTTGTATTAAAGTGCCTCTGGACTCACATTAACATGAATCCTTGGCCTCAGCTGCAACTTGCACCCCTTCTCCTCTGCCTCCCAGAGATGGGCAGCAGAGATGACCCAATGCCTCCCGAAGTTTATGGGACTGTGCTCTCTACCAAGAGCATGAGCAGGGTGTCGAACGCTAGCCGGGGTCAAAAGACCTGGTCCCTGCTATGCCAGAGGCTTTTCCAGGAGTACAGGCTGAGAACGGAGAGCAGAGGGAGCAGAAGACCAGGGTCTCTAGAAGCATCTGGGTGCAAAGCAGGGCGTCAGCATGGATGCCGTGATGGCCATGGACTCCCGGTTTCCCAGCCCAGCCTCACCTGGCCTTTGATGAGTGGTTTTGCACCGATGGCCGTCTGCAGCTCCTTCACTTCCTTGGTGGGGCCAGTGATGAGTGAGGTTCCTGTGTCCACGATGGCCTCGCAGCCCCCTTTGCACAGAGTCAGCCCATTGGCAACATCCACCCTGGGGAGAGATGCCCAGACAGAAGACAACCTTTAGAGGCCTCTCAGTGAAAGCTGTGGGGAGCAGCAGGCAAAGAGTTGAAGACCGCTGAGCCTGGGCAGTACATAAGCATGCAAGGGAGGGCTGTGACAGATGCCCAGGACAGACAGGCACTCAGAAATCCTGATGCAGCACCAATTTAGTGCACAGACCCCCTGACTCCCTGCACGGCCCTCATCTGCTCCCAAGTGAGCAGGTGCCTTGGTGCGTTACTGCATTTCTGCAGGCAGCCCAGACTGCTGCCTGCGTACCCTGCCTGCTAAACACCATGACTAACAGGCACGTGAGCGAGCTAAGGGCGATGCATTAGGGACTCATATGACCTGTGCTACTGCAAAAAGCAAAGGGTTAAAGGGGTGGTGTGATGGCTGAGGGGATCATGGGCAAGGGAAGCATTCATGTACATTGAAGAGGCAAGACAGGAGCTGCTTGGCTTCCTCACCTGCATCGCGTTTCACAGCAGCGTGGACAGATAAAGCCTTCCAGCCAAGGGTCTGCCATGCTTTGCCAACATGGCAGTGCTGGGGGAAGATGAGAACTAAAACCCTGCACTGGGGAAGGATGCAATCCCTGGGGAAAGGACACACTGATCACAGGCCACTTTTACGTTCCCATCACGTGGGACAGCCCAGAATAGACCGCAGGGCTGGCGGCCGGCAGCTCAGCCTGCTCTCCTCCCCTCTGCCTCCAACAATGTGCGCTGATTGCTGTGCCGTGCCCTTCAGTCAAGGGCTGGCTTCCTGGGGCCCCATCCTGCTCCTCCGGAGCTGTGTGCAAGTGAGCCATACAGTTCAGGCCTCGCTGGGAGCTCAGGAAAGCTGAAGTTTAATCTGTGGGGCTCACCCTGCCTGCAAGGAGGACACACCAGTGTTTTTCCCTGCTTTGCAAGCATTCAGCGGGCGTTTTCAAGGGCCAAGCCATAAACAAGAGGAAAGGATTTTGCAGAACATCTGCTGTTTTCTGCCTGTCCTCCCCTTCCAGCAACAAATGACCTAGCCTTAGGGTGGGATTTTAATCTGCTTTTTTTTTGTGTGAATATGTTACAGGGATAGAGAGGATTCCTTTTCGGGGAGGGTCTCAACCCAGCCCCAGACATGAGCTGCCTGCACACGTCTCCCAACACATGTAGTCAGGTGGAGAGGGGACTTACGCGTCCATGTGGACCTGCCAGTAGGCCTTGCGTGTGACATTGACCCAGCTGAAGTCGCCGCTGTAATACTTGGGGTCAGTCCCTCCCAGGAGCAGCTCACCGCCAGGCTGAGCAGTGGGGTCTCTGAAAAAAAACAAAACAAAACAACCCCAAACCCGTGAACATCAGGAGTAGAGTAAGAACAAGCCCCTCTGTGTGTCCCCAAAACACACACTGGGGTGCCTGGGGGTGAAGCACAGCATTAGCAGCGTTGGAGACGGACAACTTGTGTCACGCTGTAATATGTCAGTATAAGGACAGATACTGTGAGACACGCTGGGGTGGGGAAATGGGAGTATTTTGGCACAGCCAAAACATCCTGCAGCTTTTCGCCTCATGCTTTCGCATGGACACCTGGAGAAACTTGCTGCAGAGAACGGGGACAGCAAAGGGGAACTGAGCAGTGGTGCAGCGATTCCCCCAAATAATCAGCTTATAACAAGCACCTGTGCAAGGTTGGACATGGCTGATGCAGCGTTAGGTTATCTGCACACGACTCTGAGCCAGCCAGCAGCCTCCGAGCCGAATCCTCAAGGTTACCATCAGATAAAAGCTCGCTGCCAAGCAGATGGGAAGAAATATGGTGATGGGGGGAGGGCTGGTACTTGAGCGGCCAGCAGCAGCCCTCTCTGCCATCCCAGCATGCTATGTTTTGGGCTGAAGTAGTTCAGAGTCCCCCCTGCGGTGCCAGGACGGTGATGGGGTGTCCTGGGGGGAGCAGCAGAGGGTGGCAAGGCGTTGGGAGCCATGCAGGAGGATTTCCCAGGGGTGAGGGAGTGTTAGCCCCATCATTAGTGATGACTGGTGGGGGGCATGCTTGCCTGGGAGGTGACATGGTGGTGGCCACATGGCTCACAGATTTTGGCAACAGACTGGGGCTGTATTTACCCCCCTAACAGGGATTGCACTAGCAGCATGCAATCTCATGATCACAACCCTGTTTATTTTTATTTCTCTTTCCTCTGGAAACATCCTCTGTCTCTTCATCAGTTAAGAAATCCGGTAGCAAATCTACCCAACTTTTTATCAGTAAAGTGGCTGCATTTCTACTGCCCTTCTTCTTACTTCAAAGCAGTAAACAGAAGAGATTTTGGCCCAACTGCTCCAGCACGTGGACCTCCCCAACGGTGCTGGCCAGGGTGTAAAACGGCACATGGCAAGAGGTGCTACCAGAAAGCACAGAGAAATGCACAGCTGGGCTTGCCCTCACAACAAGAGGTGCGCCACCAAACCCAACACTACCTGTTCAGGTAGAAGGAGAAGATGTTTTTCTCAATCAGCTTCTGTTGCATGACGTTATCAAAGAAAGGGGTGACCTTGTCCACAGAGATCCTCGGGAATGCCATGCCCAGGATGCCATCGAATTTGGCAGCGATGAACGTGATGCCTGGCTGCTTCACAGCCTCCCCAAAGATCTGGTTCTTGATTTTCAAGTTACCGAGCTGAGGAGACATGGGGAGGGAAGCGAAAAGCAGATTGTTAAGAAAACTGACTCAGGGGACTGGGGCGGAAATGGGATCTCGCTGAACACAGGCTGTAGCGCGTCCCTCTGTGCTGCCACACTCCTGCCTGCTTTCACCCTTGCACTCATAGGCAGCTGCAGAAACCAGATACCCTGGTGCCACTCTCCTCGGGGTGGGGAGGTGGGGACAGGCCATGGTAGCCGCATAGTGACACCTCCTGAGTCCCTGCAAAGCCCAGCGCACTCCTACAGGCAGGAGCCCCGCTTTGCTCTTCACCCACCTCACTCAACACTTTCAGCCTTTTGCTGGGTCCCGGCACTTGGCCACGCCATTTTGCAGCTCCTCCTCTTTGCACAGAGAGCCCTATATCACTTTGTCCCCCTACATCCTTTCCCCTATAGCCTACTTCATCTTCTCCTCCCGGTGTGAAAAGCTCTTGTGCTGTGCCTTTAATCCTCTTCCCCACCCTGGACATCTAAGTCATCCGTGTCCTACCTCCTTGGGCGCTGCACCCATCCCTGGTTGGGAGCACAAATCCCTCTCACCTCTGCCAACGACCCCTGCGATCTCTCCTACATAAGAAACATCCCCCAGGATATTGCTGCATCTCCCAGAAAAGCCACCAGCCTGCAGAGACCTCCCATGGGAGGGGAGAAGACCCAGACAGGAAAGAGAGGTTGAGCCCGAAGCACAAAAATAGCAAGCGGAATACTGTGAATGCAAAGGTCACCTCTCTTGCCAGCCACAAGAAGGACTGGCGTTCCCTGCCGGAAAGCTGAAACGCCCTGCAAGGGCAGATCTCCCAAAAGAAGGAGATCACAGAAAAGAGGATAGCTCTGCTGACAGGGAGTAGGACGCGTCTGCTGGCTCCTGGCTTTAGCAGTTCAGGAGATTTCCGAGCTTCTGGCTGACCACGGGCAATTTTAGCATCCATGCTAGAATGATTTCAGCCTCTCAGCCTCCAGCTAGCAGCCCTCTAGTGAACTGGGCTGGACTGAAAAGCTGGCCTCTCCTACCTGATGGCAGATAACGATCTCTGTAAATTACTAATATCCCCCCAGGTTAGACAGCACAAGGCTGGGCTGGGCAGTGTTGGCTTTAATGGTATTGGAGGCTCATGCTAGGAAAGGGCCATTGAGCCTTGCAAAAGCTAAAAGCCACAGGGCAGGATGTGGGGCGAAACAGCTCGCAGCAACACATCCGCTCGCTGGCGTGTGGTGAGTGCCCCAGTTGTATGCCGCAGGTTTACAAAAGCCACCGCTCCACCACTTGGCACAGCTGGTCCTGCAGCAGCTCCAAAAGTTCAATAAGGCTTCCACTTAAAAAAAAATAAAATGCAATGGACTGATAAAACTGAGTGACAGGTTTGTTTGAATATTGCCCTGGTTGCACATCCCAAGAGGGAGGCAGATAGCTGCCTGGTGGTGGGGTCTCAGCAGACCCTGCCCGCGCTTGGTCCTCAGCAGGACTGAAACCCAAGAGCATCTTTAGCAGAGCGCTGGTGCCAGGTGACAGATCCTTCATCCCCATCCCTTGGCTGGCTCTTGCCCAGACACGGAGTGACTGAAAATCATTACCAGTGGATGCCTGCATGGTGGCCACCCTCCAGTGCTTTGCAGACAGGTGTCGGCACCCTGCAGCTCACCCAGCCTCCTTGTTAGCGGCCTCAGCCGAGCAGGCAAGCACCAGACGGCAAAGGCTGACTAGAATCGAGGGCCTCAGTGGCACAGTTTGGCACTGGGGCTTGGGGCTCCCCCCTGCAGAGGCACAGGGGAGAGGCGAGGAGGGGCATCTCCTGCGCGTTGTACCTGCACTGCAGCCCCGGGAGAGACCTCATGCCCCATGGCTGGCGATGCTTCCTCTGCTGTCCTTGAAGGACATCCCAAGGTTGGGCTGCAATAAAGGGCTGAGATGCCCAGCTGGCTGAACCCGCTGCTCTTCAGAGGGCAAGCAGCACCGAGGAGTGTGGTGCCACAAGGCATCATTCCTCCACAGAAGGAGAGAGGATGTTCGACATGAGCTCGTCACTCTCTCCAAAAAAAACTAAGGGCTGAGGGACTCTGGACCACCTGCCAGCCAGCACCTTTCAGTCAGATGCCAGTGCTACCACAGGCTCCTGTGTGCTGCTATAGCCGAGAGGGTCACCCTGAAGGCTGTTTCAATGTCTATTTCCAGACTACACCCAACTGGGAGCTTGCCTACGGGATGCTGTGCATCAGAGGAAGCATCTTGGTGTCCAGGCTGAAGGTCCCTGACCCTCTGAGTCGCCCTTGCGTACTGCAAGTGTGACACTGCTCAGGCTCCATGCAAGAGGTTTCTCTTGCTTCTGCCCAGACAGAAACCAACTGCTACAAGCTGTGCTGGCTGCCAAGAGCCATTCCCACTTCCTGAACAAGCTCAGACACAAAAATCCTTCCTCTGAGCCGCCGGGAAGTGGAGAGCTAATTAGCAAGCAGGCATTAGGGTGATAATTACACACCAAAAAAAAAAAAAGAAAAAGCTGCAATTTTCCTTCTGATTCACTTCAACCTCTGCATTAAGCTGGAAAGCGCCTAAACCAGCCCACACTTTCACAGGACAATAAAGTTCACTGTTCGCCTCGCTGCCCCACTCCATTACTGGGATGAACGCAGATGCCTCTGCCTGCTCTGTCTGTATTTTGCAAACCTAATCTAAGAGAATCCATTAATGCTACGTACATGGTGCCTTCATTTGTCAAGAGCTGCAGGAAGGCTCAGATGGGCAGCTTTCTTTGTGGCAGGGTGTTACTAAATGAACCGAGGGATGCAGGAAATAAACGACATGAAACGAAACTGGAACGGTCCTGAAGCTTGGTGGACTGCAGGAGACAGAGCAAAACCAGAGGTGCAAAGCTGCTGGCAGCCCCTGCAGCTCTCCCCCACAGCCTTGTCTGCACTGATTTTCAGGGTTCACTGAGCCCACCAAAAGCCCTCTCCCCCAAAGAGGGTCCTGCACCCAGCCTGAGCTGCTGGGATCTTTGGATGCAGTGCAGAGGCAACGGCTGGTGCTTCCAGGCTAGCCTGAAATTTTCCTGCTATAAGGACGGCCTAAAGAGTGCTCCTTGCATGAGCCACCCACTTTGGGCTCCTCTTGGATATTTTTCTTTTGATCCCAATGAAATTGGTAAACCAATACTTTCCAGTTGAACCTAACACGGAAAACCCCAAATCCCTAGATTTATGTGCTTATTCAAAACTTTTGCTTTGCCTCCCCCCTACAAAGCAAACATATGCTCTTATCCCTGCCAGGAGACCGAGTAATCTGGGAGCATGTGTGCTGCTGATGTTCGGCAGCTGGCAAACTCTCACGAGCATCTGTACCTGGGAGGCAGTCATGAAAGGCACCCACCCTTCACAGGACAGAAAGCTCAGCCTTTGCTTGCTGAAAAGGAAACAATGGGAAGCAACCACCAGCAGCCTGGCTACCTCAAGCTGGGCCCTGAATGCTGCTGGAGAACACCCCCCCAGGTGTTACTCAGCCTTTGCAAACATAAGCACTGGTTCTCGACACCAGACCAGGATGGGGCAGCAAAGAGTCCATTTCTGGCCAGTGTTTGGGCAGCTGCCCATGTGGATGTCCACTACCGTGTGGATATTGGCCAGGAACAAGCTGGGCACCACCAGCAGCCTGTGCGGTGGTGATGGCATGTGCTTGGGGTGGGAAATTTCCAGGGTCAGGAGGAAGAGGGTTGGAGGGATGGCCAGAGACCACACTCCTAGCCTGCTGACCTGCTGGTTAATACCTTCCCCCTTCTCTGCCTGCCTTGGCTATCGTCACCTCCTCAGTCACCATCACCACCTCATTTCAAAGCACTTGGAAACACGGCACTGACGCATGCTTTATATAAGTAGGGCACTCAAGAAGGGAGACCCCTTGAAATCAAACGGCTTTGAGCGCTCTGCCAAAAGCAGGCTGGGGCAGCTTGGGGCAAGGGCAGTTGTTACTCACCGTGACGGTGTCCTGGCTGAGGTACCCGGAGAGGCTTCCCGTCCCATAGTGGATGGCAAACTCAGTGCCGTTCTCCACATAGGTGCTGGATTTAGAGGCATCGTACTTGTGGTGCAGCACTGCAGCCAGGGAGGGGGACACAGGGGGACATGCAACATTAGTGCTCCTTGATCCCTAGGGCTCTCTGATACCCAACCCCACACCACTCGGCTCATCTGGACAAACAGACACTCAATGATGTGGAAGTGGGCCTGAACCCAGCATTTGCCAAGCCCAGACTGCTTAACAAAGCATTTCCAACATCTGGGGAATTAGGTGGGCAGATCCAATTTGGCTGTTAAGTCGGATTTGGCCACTGGGTATTAAAAGCCTAGAGGCTACGTGGCTGGTGTGTCAGGGTGCATTAGACAGCAGAGCAAAAAGTACCTCCCCATGCCATGGAGAACCAGGGTGGCTTTAAATATAGCCTGCTCTGGGCATGAACATTTTCACTTTATGGATTTATCTGTTTCTTTTACTAAGACTAGCTGGAAATTTTTTTATATGGTCATTGTTTTTTGCGCAGAGAGGGCTCAAAATATTCTTTTATTTACAGAGGAGAAGGGCTGTCCCCTAGTCTAAGCTGCTTTTCCCCTTGGAAGGGTTGGGAACTGTAAGATAACCCTGGTTTTATGGCCAGGCAGATTCCTCCTCCGCAGATTCCTCCCGAGTCACGAGCTGGGCAGCGGCACGTGGTGAGCTCAGCCAGCCCGGCTTCATGGCTGCTCGCTGAGCGCAGCAGACAGCGGCTGAGGGTGAACCAGCCAAACCCTACAGAAACCGACATGCTATACAGGGACTTTACCATCTGGATCCCAGTCTGGCAGGAGGTTAGGCTAGTTGCATAGTCATAAAACAAGCCCTTTGGTCCCAGCACCTCCTGCACTACTGCCTTGAGAAACCAGCTCCCTGCTACAGATAGGGAACCCCCAAGACAGACCAGGTCTGGACCTCACCACCATACCAGTGTCCTAAATGTCACTTCACATATGCAAAAAGAAGGTCCATCTCCTCTCTGGGCACTACAGGGCCATACAAGAAGTCCAAATTTCCTCCCTACCCTCAACAAGCATTGTGGGCCACCTTTCACGGTTGCATTTGTTGGCTCCACAGGTTTCTCCACTCTGCTTAAGCAGCACAGCTGGTAGCTTTTAAATGGTATTTTGCCATAGCTGGGTTTGACACCTTCAGCTGTGGAGGTTTATTGCATAGGAACGCCACAGAGCAAAAAAAACTTGTAGTCCCTAAGACATTCTCATCTCATCGTGCCTACCTGGCTCTTGTTAATTATAAATCCATAAACATGTACGCACATGATCCATGCGGCAATAAACCAGAAACTAGGACAGTTTGTATCAGATCTGGCAAGAAGCTCCCTTTTTTCACCAGCCTTGCGCAATGGGGCAACAGCAGTGTCGGTCTATAATTTGGGGAGAAACATTACAACCTGTGATGCTGCTCCCTGGCTGCAGGGCCGAGGCTGCTGGGGAAGGTTTGAAGCTGTGCGTGGGTGACATGGAGGGGAAAAAACAGGAAGGGAGTAATGAAGGATGGATGCGGGAGGTTGGGATCCTATTTCCAGCTCCGACCCTAACGAGCCCATCAGCCTCTGGCAAGCCCTTTCACTCTGCTGCCTCAGTTTCTCCTCTTGCAATGCCAGGATCTACATTTTGCAGGGAAGGAGAAGCTGTTGAGCCATGGCTGGCACCAGTGACACTTACAGCAGGCAATGTCCAGCAGGTGACAGTGCACAGATGGCACCCAGAGGTTGGAGGAGCCAGTGTCGAAGACCACAGTGAACTTCTGTGGGGGGGTCCCAATGCCGATCTCACCATAATACTGGGCCTGCAAAGGAGGAGAAGGGAGCCATGAGCAGAGGCAGCCGGCTAAAAGCAGGGATTAAAGACCAAAAAGTCTCTTAGGACTGAAAAAGGGAACAGCTTCTTATCTAGACACTGCCCTCCTCTTGTTTTTGACAGTGATGGGCTCCCAGCCTTCATCCTCTGGAAGGGAGGCTCCCCTTCGGTGTTCACACCTCATTGCAGCAGGTGTGAAAAGGATAAATCAGGGAGGAGAAGTGGGATGGGTGCTTGCAGGGGAGGACTTTTGGGGCAGGGAGACAGGGCAGAAAAGAAGGGCGAAGGTCTGCAGGCTGGCAAGCAGTTCACTATAGGGAAGACAAAAAAGATGGGAGGAAGCCAAGCAAAACACCTGTGTTATTGAAAAGCTGAAACTGTCTGGGAAGCTGCTTTGCTGGCAGGTTTGCAGAGGAACTGTGGGTTGCAGCAAGCAACAGCTCTGCCCACTGCAGGTGGAGGTACAGTTGCTGGGGCTTTTGGTGCAGGCTGGCAAGCCCCTGGGGTGGGGAGGAATAAAATGCTGTTGTGGGCATCGGAAGACTTTGGAGGAGCTGGAGGGAGAAAAGGAAATCAGCAGCCCTGCCAGAGAGGGATTTAGGGCTGCCGGGTGAGAGTTTGGGGGAAGTCCCTGTAGCACAGGTATCTGATGGATAACCCTCTGCCCTGCGAGTGCATCTCTGCTGGGACTGGAAGAAACCTGGGCAGCTGAGATGTTTGCAGGGCATCCCTCTATCCGGAGGGGAGAGGATGAATGGGGAATGCTCGGCAGGTCCCAGATGGACCCATTTTTCCCCAGCCCTCCCAAAGGGGCAGAGAGCCATGTCATGCTTGGTGAGCAGCTGGATCAGGGACGTGGAGAGAAGGCTGCTAGCAAGGGAAGTCAGCCTGTGGCCTTTCCAAACCTCCCGTGTACTTAATTAAGGGGGGGGCCAGGAGGGGGGGAGGAGAAAACAGGATTATCAAAGCTGCTCACCTCCTGTGCGCTTAGTTTGCAGGGGTTGCTCGCTGAGTAATTAATAATCCATTGTAATTAGCCCTAACGGGGAGGCAGCACTTGCTTCCAGGGATTCTGTAATTATTGCTGGGGCGTGAAAATTAACCCCCGGTGTAGGGGCCCCATACATCACATACCCAGACCCAAGAGGGGTCCCACGGGATGGTGGAGACCATACAGGGTGGTTGTGCCTTTCATCCCAACAGCTCCTCTGGCAGCAAGAGCATTTTTGCCTGGGCCAGGAGGGACCCAGTAGTCCCTTATCTCCCAACGCAGGTTGGGCTGGACCTACTGTGACAAGGGAGCAGAGTCCTTCCCCAAGTGGCAGCCCAAGCTGCAGTTGCAAGAGACGACGCCATGGTGCAACTGCTAGCGCCTTTCAACACCACCCATTAAAACACCGGCAGCCCTTCCCAGCACAGGTCTGGCAGGATGGTGCTGGCTGGGTGACAAGTGCCCCTGGAGAAGGGGAGCAGGAAGGAATATCCTGAATTAACACCCAAATATCCGGCGTCAGCTTTGTTCTGCCAGCCAGTGCTCGCATCCCACCCCCCCCAAGAGCTGCGACAGTACCTGCTGGGGAACCCAGAAATAGGAAACCCCACATGTGTCTGGCAGCTGGGCAAGAGCAAACCTCAGGTCCTTTATCTGGCTTCTCCTTTTATCACTGCTTCCACCATGAAAGTCCCTTTGCTCCCTAAGCTGCCGAGAAGAAGGTAGAGGTGCAGGGTGGCTTTTCCCCAAGGTCATGCAGAAGATAAGGGTAGTGAGAGGAAGGGTCCTGCATCCCCAGTCCCATAGCAAGCTGGTGCCCAGTCTGAGTCCTCTCCCCTTGCCCCATGCTCGCTCTTTTATGCCCCAATGTCCCAAGGAGTGGAGCATGATTTTTATGCCCCTGTCTTGCAGAAAGTGGAGCCCAAACTGGCCAGAAGACGGCAGGAAGGACCGCAAGTGAGCAGGCCCCTATTTATGATAGTTAATTAGTGACAAAGGGGAAAGGAAATGGGTCACAGAAGCTGCAAAGCTCCTGCTTGGGTGGCAGTGGGATGTTGATTATTATTAGTAGTATTAGTATTTTTAGCTTAGCAATGATGGGAAGCAACTTTCGGCAACCACTTGCCAAGCCGTGGGGGGGTGCATGAATCTCTCCTACAGGATTAACATCTCTCCCTCCTTCACCTTCCCAGCTGTGGTGGGACGGCAAGGCTGGCATGTCCCACCATCCCCCTGGGACGGGTACCCCAGAAGTGACAGCCATCGGCCAGCATTGCGCTGGGGTCCATCACAGTGAGGGGGTGGTCAGCAGGAGGGGCGTTACTCACATCCATGTAGTTCTTCAGGATCTCCGGGGTGGGCTCGGCCAGGTCAGCGAAGCCCAGCTTGAACTTGAGGACTTGGGTGAGGGCGTTCATGTCCGGGATCTCGCTGCCCACCTCATTCAGGACCCGCCGCATGGAGGGGAACTTGGTCAGGGGGATCCTGCAAGGGGAAGGAGAACACCCACCTGTTAATGGGGGGGTGTGGGGCGGTCCCCCCGGGCAGGGGGGCGGCACAGCTCCACCGAAGCCAGGGGACCCGCCAGCACGGGTGGATGAGGTTTGGGCTCCTGCCAGCACCCCGTGCCAGCCCCCCCTCGCTGTGCCACGCTCGGTGCTTTTCCCGAAGCTGGAGGATGGGGGAGGGTGGCAGGTGGCCGCCAAAGGCCACCGGGAATAGGGGAAGCCGGGGCGAGACCCCCCCCGTGGGCAGGCATCAGCCCTGAACCCCCACCTGGGGGGGGGTCTCAGCCCTTCTCCCCTCTGCTTTGACGGTGGGCAGAGCAGCACCGGGGGGAGGGGGTGCCCGCGAGAGGAGCGCAGAGGCCACCATTGCGCCAGCACCTGGGGTGCACGTCCCACGTCCCCCCCCATCCCCACCCCATCTGGGGGGCTCAGCCAGACCCCGAGGGTCCCCCCACGGCTCACCTGATGAGGGCCGCGCAGGGCCCTGCTAGGGCGAGCAGCAGGAGGAGGCCGTGGGGGCCCATGGCGGCGAGGGCGGTGGTGTCGGCGGTGGCAGAGGCCGGAGGGTCCCGCCGCTGGGAGGCCGCGACGCCGCGCCCGGCCGCCTTCCCTGTTTTTGTAGGCGCGGCGGCCCCTCTCCAGGGATTTTTCGAGTCAGCTGACGGTCTAAAATTGCAACCGGCAGCGTCACGTGAGGGCGGGCCGGGGCGGGGGCACCCGCGTGGGGTGCGGGGCCGGGGGTGCCGCCTCACCCCCCCAGTCCCCAGGCCTGACCCTGGGCGCCTCGGCCAGTGACTCAGCCTCCGGGAAAAGGGGAATAAACACCATTAAATAAATCACGAGGCACCTGGCCAGCCTCGGTGCTTGCTTTTGTTTTGTCTTTAACTTCCTTTTTGTTGTTTGTTGTTTGTTCTTCCCAGGTTTTCTGGCTTTTCTCTCTTCCCTGGGGAGGTGGGGGGGACACCCCTCAGCCCGGGGCCCCCTGAAACCCCGCTGAGTGCAGCCCCCCTCTCCTGCCCCCCCCCATCCTGGCATAGCGAGGGCTCAGCCTGCCAGAAGCCTGTGGCTGCTCACGGACCTCGGCCACCCACCCGCTGTCACCAGTGGGGTTTAATTTTGCAGCTGGGCCCACGGGGATGTTTGCACCCCCCGGCCAGGGGGGCCATGGCAGCCTCCCAACTCCATCCTCCTCCTCCCCCCCCCAGTTTGGGGGGACTCACCCCTCTGGGCTGGGGTTTTTTTTTGGGAGACTGGCATGTCCTGGACCATAGCTTGTTTGGGAGGTGCCGGGGTGGGTGCCAAGCCAGCTGTGTCCCCCCTCAAAATGCCACCGTGGTGGTACTAGGCCACCTACAGCCATTGAGGATGATGCTGGTGCAGGGCAGAGCCCGGGGCGACACTGGCCACCAGCAGATCCTGAGGTCCCCCCCGCCGCAGGATGCAGGGCTGAGCATCTGGGAGCGCCAGGGCAGGCACTTTGCCACCCCTGGGGTGTCATGGCAGGGCTCAGAGGTGCCACCAGCTTGGGAGGCATTGGACGAAGCTAATCTCTGCCCCGTTCACCCCGACCGAACTCTTACAGCCATGAGACCAGCTGGAAAAAAAAATAAATAAAATCGGATTTACAGATGCTTTCCCTTCCAAGTCCTGAGGGCTAGGCGTGTTTGTTTTCTGCTCCTGCTTGTGCCTGGCCTTGGGGACAGGAGAGCAGTGGCCCATGGGATGAGCTGGGCACTGCTGGAGTGGGGGACTCGAGGCTTCGTGGCAAGGTCCCTGTCCCTTGCCTGCCTCCTTCATGTTCATGCAACTTCTGGAAAATCGCTGGGTCATGTCGCTGGCACCTTGCTCACCCCATCTCCTCCCCACTATCCCTCCCTGAGCCTATTCCATCCTCCCACGGCCTCACGCAGCATCCTGCTGTCCTGGGCCTGTGCCCGCTGCCCCCCAGTTGCAGTCCATACTGACTGTTTTTAGGGGGTACTTCTGCCCTGGGCTGTGTCTCATCCCACCAGATGTCCAAATTGCCATGCCTCAGTCGAGCTGGGTCAATCGGGAAACCTGCCGCCTCCTCGTGGGACATGGCACCCACTGGGATGAGGTTTGCCAGAGCGATGTCTGGAGGCATTGGCTGAGCCCGCCAGGTCCCGTTATTTCGGCCAGCCCCCGCTTCCCTCCTGCCCTGCGGGCGTGTGGTCAAGGCGAGTGCCAGTGACCCTGAGTCAGCAAAATGCAGCACCCTCCCAGCCTCGTGGCACTGCGTGACTCAGCAAAACCCTGCACGGCTCTTTTTGGGCAAGGGGCCAAGGCATGGCGAGTCCCCGCCATGTAGCCCATGTAGCATCTGTAGCCTGACACCAGAGACATCACTTTGCTGTGGGCTCCGGCTCAGGGGTATCCTCTTCTTGTCCCCCTGGGTACCAGCAGCCCTGGCGCTGAGTGCCTGCAGGCAGGAGTGGGTCCGATATAAAGTAACCCAACCGTGGTCCCACGCAAGCAAACCTACCCTCCCCAAGAGCTCTAAACCCCCTTGCAAATGTGCTTTGCAGACAAAAGGGATAGTCCTGACGCCAGGCCCGGGGCTCCTCTGCACCCTTTCAGGCTCTCCTGGAGCCAGCGGTGGAGCCAGCAAGGTATCAGCCCTCCTCCCACCTCTTTGAAGCGGTCAGGAAACAGTAGCTAGCCAGGCAACACACACCTGGCCCCCAGCCTGGGGCACCTACGGCAACTCCTCTGCAAGCGTTTCCAGTCCAGCCAGTCTCTCCCAGCACCCCGTGGCTATGAAGCGGGCTCTGGTGTGCAGGGATGGGCCGGTGAAGACGGCACGCCATGCTAGCCCCGTACCACCACACACTGCAAAGCAAAATCTTTCAGCAGGACCAAGCAGTCCGGACCAAGTCTGTGTCTGTTTTTTTAATTCCAAGGGATTAAAGGCAAACTTTGCTCTTAGCAAAGCTGTTATGAATGAGCCTTTGCTTTGGCTTCATGGTAGCAGGGCTTGTATCTGCATCCGGAGCTGCTCTCGTAGCAGCGTGAGAGAGTCACCGCTTTTAGACGTGCTTCTCTAAGTGACTTACATGTCCATCGCAGCACTGGTGAGCCCAGACACTTCCCAATGGTTTATTGGGAAAAAGTGAGGACAGGGCTGTGTCAGGGAATGTTACAATACTGATCCTCTCCTGGGTGCTTGCGGGATGGGAAGGGACTGGGGGGCTTATCCCCAGAGTGTTTACTTTGTCTCCAGCCCTTGGCACTGGTGGTTTTAGAGCTGACACTACTGTGCCTGTGTGCCGGGGGACTGGTGGCCCCAGCAAGGAGCCAGGATTTCTGCATTCGGGCTCCCTCAGCACCTCTGTGGGATGTTTGCGCTGATGACAAGGCCTTGAGAGGTGCAGCGGGGATGTTTAACCAGGAGCTGGGAGCACGTCTGGGTATTTATAGGCTGGGACCGTGAGAGTTGCACAGTGTTATCTTCAAAAGATAGGCTGGCATGAGCCTGGGCTTGGGGGGTTTTACACATTTTTCCCTGTTTGTGGAGCAAGACCTGGAGTGCCGCGGCTGAGTCATCTGGAGCAGGCAGAGATGTGCGAGAGACGGCTGAGGGACCTGTCCCTCCTTGCTCCTATTTTTGGCACGGTGGATGAACGCCTTTCCTTGCTGGTCTGTCTCCCCAGCCCCCCCAGCCCCCTGGCTCCAGGGGGTGAGCCGGAGCGCTGCGCCCCCGCGGCCACAGCCGTGGGCGTGGGGTGACACGCCCCTGGGAGCGGGCCACGCTTTCGCAACCTCCATCCCTACCGGAGAGGATTCCCAAGGGGGGGATGAATGACTCAGCCCTGGAAGCTCTCACGGGGAGGTGCACCCCAGCCCCAGGAGACTGGGGTCCCCTGCACAGGTGACACCAGGTGTGCCACCTGCCCTTTGCCATGCCGACGGGGACCTGACGCCACTTAGTTTCAAACACTTTATTTTCTGCAGGGGCTCTTGCAACTCCCCTGCCCGCAGTTTGGCAGCACTCTGGCAAGGATCCTACGGCAGCCTCTTTCTCCTTACATTTTGCTGTGCATTTGCCTTTGCCCTTTCCTCCACTTTTTTTTTTTTAATTTATTTATCACAGTGGTAGCTAATGCCCCAAACTGCAAGGACCTAAAGGGCAAGGAAAGCTTCAGTTCAGAAACACCGATTATTTTTGGCCAAGAGGTGTTAAATGCAAAGCTGCAGGTGGGATTTCTAGAGGATGAACATCTTCTTCAAATGCAGAAAAATGCGTTTGGGATTTTGCAGTTTGTTGCTAAAGGAAAAAAGAAAACTATTCCTCGGTCTGAGCAGAGCAGAGCCTACAGGCGCACAAGCCCGGGCAGGTCTGGTTGCAAACACCCTGACTCAAGGTCCTGGTGCCGGTGTAAAGCTGCTGGATACAGCTAATTAGCGGAGCCTGATTCACCGGCCCTGAGCCCCCGAGCGAAGCGCCAGTAACTTTTTCCCAGCACGGTGCCAGGACCTCGCCCACTGCCAACACTGTTTCCTAAACTGATGTACAGTTTGCAAGGGGAGGGTGCATTTTCCAGTGGCACTGGCACGTCCCAAATTACACCCTTTTTCTGGGTGACACCGGCAAAAGCAAACCTGAAGGTGCTTTAGTAGCAGCTCCAGCTGATGGGAAACCTGGGAGCAGGGGAGGAGTTGCACTGAGCACAGCAGAGGGACTCATGCAGGCCCTGGCCACCACGTCTCAGTGCTGCGGGCGCTGGGGGAGATGTCCTGGGCATCGCACGTGGTGGCGATCCCTGGTCTGTTGGTGCCGGCTGGCTGGGGATGGCTGGGGCTGTTGGTGCCGGCTGGTTTGGAGGCAGAGCTGGCCAGCAGCCTGCTTAAACAGTTTTTGGCTGCCAGCACCGGCTGCAGTGACCTTGGGGAGATGCTAAGTGGAGTTGCAAAAGGCTTAGGCTGGGTGGTAATTGTTCCCTTGGTGTCTCTCACGCTGTAAACCCTGATCCCGGTGGCAGGTGAGGGTGGCTCCTGGCGGCCAGGAGTCACGGCTGGGTGTCACAGTGGGCAGGAGTCCTGAACATGGCTCCATCCCCATCAAGGCTGTTTGCAGCAGCCTTTGTGCTTGGGGTGCTTTCAGCCCAGTGGACCTCCTTCATCATATCCTGCTCTTCCAGCCTTTCCCCTAGCTATTTTTAAAAAAAAAGGCTTTATGCAGCAAAATGCTTATGATCTTTAAGCCTGTGAGCTGCCCTGGTGTCTTCACTAGGGCTTACTCGTATGCCACCATGCCTCGCCAAGCTGCTGCCAAACTCAGCATCACCCATCTCCGCATCCCACGCACTCCACGGCCCTGCCCAAATCCCCACCACCCCCATGCTGCCTGCCCGTGCCTGACCCTGCTCGGTGTTGGACGTCCTTCCGCATCCCCCGGCCCATCCTCCCCCGCAGCCGGGGACACGCCTGGCACCCATCTCGGGGAGGAGGGGACCTGCCTCACCCTGGCTGCTGGCCCCATCCGCTCCTCGGGGCAGGGATCTCGTGGTGTTTGCCTCACCTGAGTTATTTTGCAGCAGGCTGAAACTGCCGGGGGAAACAACCCCGGCAGGCAATGGCAGCAGGCAGCGTGACGAGCGGCTGACAGGATGGGGTGGTAAGTGGCAACAATGGCATCAATTCATCGACTCCCACGCCAGGATGTGATGGGGAGCACCGGGACCCAACTCACCTTGTGGCCTCCTTGAGCAATCCCTGCTGCGGTCCCTGGGGCCGCATGGGCCTGGCTTGGGATAGGGGGTATCAGCTCACAGGTGGGATCTCCATGCACAATGCAGAGATGTGCCTCCAGCCTCACACAAGCATGCCATCCATCTCATTTTCTTTGCCAGCAATAGATGCCGTTTAATTATTTCCTTTAATTTCCAGCCTAAGTTGCCTCGAGAAGACCATCATTTATGCAATTACATCTCCTCCATGTGACAAAGCACCAAAGCAATTGAGCCTTCTGGTCTTGGGAGGAGGGTGGGCTTGCGGAAAGATGAGGGCCAACACCCCATAGTGACCCAAGGCTTCGCTTAAAAATTGCAATGTGTTTCCTTGGAGTGGGAGCAACCACTCAGGTCCTCTTTGGTGAATCAGTCCTGACCTCCTGGAGTGGCTGCTGCTGTGTGAATACGCCCATAAAGGCTCTTAATTCCCACCTATTTATTGTCACCTTTCTCCTGAGCACCGACTTCACTTGCCACCGCAGCCAGCATTTTCGAATGTGCCTGCCTGGGGTTAAGATCTTGAACCCATGTTTAAGCACCTCGGCAAACACAGTCTGTGGCTTTGCACACCCTCTCTCTGAGCTTCTGCATGCAAAACACCCTGTTAATAATTATTTGCAGCGTGGGACTTGGTTTCTCAGCCTCTCTGGCTGTGAACCCCTGAATGTTTCCCAAGGAGCTCTGCCACCAGGGTGGTTTAGGGTTGGGTCAAAAATGTGAAGATGCTTGCCCTGTGCTTGTGGCCAAAGGTGCTTGTAGGTTATGGGTGGAGGGAGGTGCCGGAGCATCCCTGGCGGACACCACAGCTGCGCCTGGGTCCTGCAGCCTCCAGCATCCTCTCCCGCTGCAGCCAGGAGACAATAAGGCCGAACTGCTCAGACATTGCCAATGCAGATGTCTGCTAGCAGCTAAATACCTGCCAATCTTCCCTCCCTGCAGCACCACCTTTTCATAAAAAATTCCTTTCTCTCTCATAGTGCTAAGTTGGTTTTTTTTAGCATTGCAACCCTAAATTGACTGGTGCAGTGAGTGGGGGATTCAGAGCATGCTCCTGGGCAAAGGTCTCCTGCAAACTCCATGGGGCCAGCTAGCTGCAGCCTCCGATCCCTGGGGTCACGCGCCACCCCTGAAACAAGGGCTGCTTGTTTGGCACTGCTGGCAGGGCTGGGCTCAGCAGAGGAGGCAGCCAACTTGCCTGCGGCTGAGCAGAGCGGGGGCATCGTCCTCTTCCCTCCCCGCACCGCGAGGGTGTCATCAAGCAGTGGCAGGTCAGTGCCAGGGGTGGACCCCGACACTGGGCAGCTTTGGCTGGGACAGCATGGGGTTCCTGAAAAGCAATGGCCAGAATCAAGTGCAGGTCCTTGGAACCTCCTTTGCACCTCTTTGCACCCCTTCTTTTCTTTTCCCGGAGTGGAAAGGTCTGAAACCCAGCAGGGCTGTAAAGGAAGCCTGTCCCTGTGGGTAGCATGGTGGTGTGACTTGCTCCTGCCTTGCCCTGGCCTCCAAAACCTGAGATGGATATTAGAGAAGCATCCCACAACGAGCCCCAGCAGCTAAACCCCCTTTGGGTTGTAGCAGCAGGAGGAGACCCCTAGGCACCAGCAACCCCTTGAAGGAGAGAGACCAAAATGCCTCAGAACGCCAACACCTGAGGAACATCCCAAGCATTCATGAACTTATTACAGATGCCTCTAAGACAGAAACAAGTTTGCCCTTGCAGCAGGGGGTGAAGCTGCAGCAGTCCTTGCCGGAGGGTGTTTTTGATGCTCCATCTTTGGAGCAGGGCAATAAAGGGCAGTTTTGATGCTACACCTTTGAGCCAAGGCCCGAAGCAGCTGCACTTGGCCCCATATAGTGCAACCCTGCAAACCCTGAGCTTCCTTCCTTTTTTCCCATTTTGGGCATGTTTCGCCTTGTCATCTCCTGCCGTGCTGACAGTGCTGGAGGAAGCCATGCAGCGCCTTCCCCCTGCCTCAGCAGCTCGTGCCCTGCGAAGGCTCACGTGGGCCTGTCCCCACCACCCATGACTCAGCTAGTTCCCTCTCAGCCAAGGCATTGACCGAGCTCCTGCTGGCAAAGGTGATGGATCAGAGCGGCAGAGGATGTCTAGGACCACCACCATCGCCACCACCGGTCCATGTCCCCACTGCCAGCTGCCACCGAAGCAGACGGCTGTGTGTGGCGAGCGGGGCTGGAGATGGATGCTTGGATCCCCATACCAAGCCCGGTGGTATCTGACCCGCATAAAAGTGGGACGAACATCTGTACCTGCTCACCGAGCATGTTTTGAGCATCCTGTAATTAATGTTTGCTCAGCAATTGAGGCTGACAGGTGCTTAGCGTTATTAGCAAATGATGAGTAGCTGATGTTGTTGATGTTGCTACCTCGAGACATCTAATTTCAGCATCTGGACTGAGCAAAAGGGCCAGGGGCCAGACTACCAGTGCCAAAACCTTACCAGGCTTTGGGTCTTTGGAGGTGGCTTCCTACCAAAGCCCTGCACATGGGCATGCCTGGCAGCGCTGAGTTTGGACCCACATGGTGGCCACGGTGGCAGGGACAGGACCTGTGCCAGTGGCACGGCAGGGCCAGCAGCTCCCCTTGCTAGGGCGAGATGTGCAGAGCCCCCAGGCCCAGGGCAGTGGGGGGTGGGAGTGGGCTTGGGGACACAGATGCAAGATGTTCAGGGCCCTAATCCAAAGCCCACTGAAGGTTTCTTGTGTATTTAACCCATCTTGCTGTATGTGTATAAGACCGGATAAAAGTACTGAATGGCCGTAAAGGAGCACTGAGTTATCCCAGCCCTCCTCCCACACTGCTTAAAATGGGCATGAAGGACAAGTGCTCACACAGGGATGCTCATTTATTTATTTATTGGGGGAAAGAATGCATTGGTGAGAGTGACACTTGTGAAGCCTTTAAAAAAATTACTTTTTACTGAGATAAAAAAAACTAAGCCAGTCATCTTTATCTCCTCCATCCATAAACCTGCTGCCACCCAGCAGGCACTGCCCTGAGCAGCCAGTTTCTATCTTCTTACAAGGTGGTTCTAGGGAGCTCCCAGGAATTTGGGGTGCCGTGTCCCCAGGCAGCACAGTGACCTCTAGTGGCAACCACTCACATCCAGCCCCGGGGAAAGAAACCTGCAAATGAATCTTGGTCCCCAGGAAAATTAGGAGCAGAGTTCAAATTGCTGGAGGAGAGGCATCCCTGCATGGGGGGTGGCTTGGTGCCAGGCAGGGTCCTGAGCACACCCGCGAACCCCATCTGTGCCGAGCAGCTGTACCTGGGACCCCCCACCCACACCCTCTGCCCACGGCCCTGGACACCCATTTAAGCTCAGCCTGGGCACCTAGTTCTGGCCTGGTACATGGGGTGCTGGTCTGCAGCCCTGGCCCCTGCGTGGCTTGTGCTGTAGGCAGCCTATCTCCAGTGCCCTCTCCTGGAGGGACATCAGAGCTACATGGCAGCTCTGCCTCCTGGATAGACCTCAGACCTGGGTTGCAGTCTTGTCCCTGGCCTATCTCCTGCAGCTTCAGTGTCCTACAGGTCTGGGTCTCCTACTGGCACTCTGTGAGCTGCCTGCGTGCCTAAGGAAAGGTGACTTGTGCTATACTCTATTCTGTATAGGGGCACAGCTTGGACTTTCTTTCTTCAGCCTGGTCACCCATTTCTAAAAAGCTTGCAGGTCCTTTAAGGCTTTGGAGTCTTTCTCCCTCGGCTGAGTTTGGCTGGAGCTGCCTGAAGGACTTTCTAAGACATCAGCCTCCCCAGGAAACCAAGCTGAGTGTGGCTGGAGAGGCAGGGTCTTGAGGAGTTCCTTTGGGCAGAGGTCCTGGGAGTAAATCTTGGAGACTGTCTGAGCACAGCCAAAGTTAGCATTTTTAGTGCTTGTTTTATGCTTCCTTTAGCTCATGTGGGGTAATAGCTTTATTTATTTCTTTGCAGAAGAGAAAGTCTCCAGCTCCTACAGGTCAGGTAGGTGATAGTCTTCAGTGTCACAGCAAGGGTGTCCTTCCTTCCTGGAGCAGTTGCATCTTTTGGCTTTAACCTAAGACCTAAAGGACTTCATATGAGGAGCAGAAATGAGCATCAAGTCTTGCCTGGTAGTCCGTGCTCTCATGCAATGCTCTTGCCCCCTTTCCCTGAGGTTTGCTTGCTGCAGGTTAGGAAATCCTTCCCTCTGCACCAGAAGGTTTACCTTCAACTGGCCCAGTCCCCTGTGCTGCTGGGAGGGAGGACTGCTGGCCTGCAGGCAATCATCAGCAGGAAGGGACCCAGGCAGAGGCTACGCCCACATCTTGAGCCCCCTGGATGTTATGAAGGCCATCATCAAAGAAAATGTGGGGCTGGATCTGGGCAAGGATGGGGCCCTTGGGAGCCCCGTCCATGAAGAAAGCCTCGTCGATGGCCAGACCCCACTCCCGGAGAGTCTTGATGGCTCGGATGCCCATGTCCCGGCCACTGCGGGCTGTCACCAGGTAGGTGCGGATGGGGGATTTTTCCTGGCTGAACTTCTTGCGGATCTTCCCAAGGTGCATGGCAAAAGCCTTCAGGGGACCCTGGAAGCACAGCAAGATACTTGGGAGTGGGTGGGAAATAAGGAGACATCTACTCTGCCTGTACAAGCTACTTCTTCCTCTTCCAGGGTCTCTCAGGGCTCTGCAGAGCACAGGGATGCATGTGGGTTGCAGGAATGGGTAGTGCTGGGACTGGTGCCGTGCACTGGGGTGCTTGGGAGGAAGGTGAGCATTGTGGTGCACATCCTAATCCCAAAGTGACCAGGAAGGTACATCCCAGCGAGCAGTACCTCTGGGTCAGAGTCCTGCAGGGACTTGCACAGCAAGAGGTCCCAGCCTATGAAAGGTGAAGTGGAGGTAACCACAACCCTGGATATTTGGGAGCTGATGGTCACTTACAGGAGACATCTGGCCAGATCTATCTCCAGTGGGACTCCAGATCAGGCCCACACCAGGGACTGAGTGGTGGATGCAAAGGGAACCCGTAAGGATTTGTGTGTGCTTTTTTAGCTACTCATGGCAAAGCCCTAGTGGGAGAGATGCTCACAGTGGGTGCAGAGCCTGTGGATGCCCGTCAAAGTGCGGTGGCTTGCTCACCTCTCCCATGGGAACAGCCTCCATCGCCCGCTCATACTGCACTGCTCCCTCCAGCCCCCGCTCCTGGAAGACCTGGTCCGTCTCATCGGAGAACAGCACAGCATCCCCATCAAACACCACGCGGAGCGGTGTGCTGGGGGCCTGCACCTCCTGCTGGAAGACAAGTGCTGCCGAGACCCCTGTGAGACAGAGCAAGGTGGGGTTCAGGAGGGACACCCCCTCCTGGGGGCAGCTCGTGCATGGCCAGCTCCTCCCGGCACATCTGCTGCAGCCCCGTCCCACACTGCAAATATTGGGTTCTCCAAGCCAGGGGTCTTTCTGTGGGGGTCAGCCCAGCGTTTCTAGGGCTGTGCTATCCCCCGATGGGGATTGACAAGAAAGCACTGCTGATCAGAGACTGATGTTTGGAGAGATACTCAGTCTGCTAAGAGATGATGGGTGGTTGTATAGGCACAAGCAGCCCTCCTCCTGGTGCTCACTCACCCTGCCAAGCCTGGCTTTAATGCCCAGATTTAGCACTCCATACTGTGAGTAATAGGGACTGGCACCTCCACTTGATTGGGGTAATTGGCTTAATTACAGGTCTCTTCCTACAGGCTGCTCCCTGCCTGCCCTCATCTATGGACCGAGGCCCCCAGGATGAGACACACTTGTCAGAGCAATGATGTTCTTCAAGGAGGCTCCAAGAATGTGCTGTGTAGCGAAGGAAAGCCCAGGCTGCAGATGGCTGGCTCCTGACCTTGAAGGACCTTGGCCAGCTGATGTGCTCATACCCAAGCAAATTAATAAGGAGGCAATTAACCCCATTAGAGCTGTTGGGGAGACTGCACTCCCTCCAATCCAGGTCAAGCATGTGCTTGCATCTATCACTGAGCACATGGTGACTCTGCATGTACCAAGAAAGCAAATTTCTATAGCATCCTCACAAAGCCCTGGGAATCACCAATGCACTCCCATTGATCCAGGGAGCAGCAGTGGGCAGCATCTTTGATTAGAAAGGCTTAAATGTCAGGCAGGAAATGACCGGCCCACGGCAGAGCTATGGCCAGAATTATGCATAAAGCACTCAGTGACTTGTGAAGGCATCCAAGAAATCTTGGTGTGTTTGCAGGCTACTGGTGGGGACAGAAGAGGAAACTGAACTGTTCAGGACTGTACTGGTAATCAATGTGCCATTCACCCTCTTGCCCTTGTGAAAGCACAGGCTCTGGCATTGCCTCTTGGTATTGGGCTGCGTGGGAAAAGTGTGGTGGGTTTGGGGATGTGGGATGGAGGGGAGAACGCACCTCTCCGGAGGGCATTGCAGACATCTATCCTGTCAGCTGAGAGGAAGAGCTTGACCCCGTGGGACTTCAGGTACTGTGTGGAGTCCTCATCGCTGACAAAGCAGAACTTGGAGATCTCCAGGCCTTCGGGTCAGGGGATGTGAGCAAAGTCTGTTATAGGGCAACATCCTCCTTGCAGCCCCACCATCCCCTCCCAGGGTCTCGGCGTGCTTTGCTGCAGAGTTCAGGGCAATTAATTTCCCAGTGCTGTGTGGGGAACCTGCCCGTTTTGCTGCATCTTCTTGCCCTGTTGCTCCTACAAAACTAGAGTGCAGTTAAATATCCCCTTCATCCTTCCCTTAAATGAGCCCTTCTGACAGCACTCCGGGATTCAGGTGGTTGGTTTTTTTTTTTCTTTTTTTAAAAACTCTGTTTCTTTAGCAGCTGCCTGAGGATGCCCAGGCTGTGCAAAATGCTGACAGACCCCATGGTGCAGAGGATACGGCTGAAGGGAGCCAGGCTCTGCCAAGGAGCCTGTACCCTGGGTGTGCTCCAGCACCCTGGGCAAGCTGCATGGGGCTGGCAGGAATTGGGCTTGTTTCCAAAATAACCCCTTCCCCTTGTGTCTCCTGGCTCTGTATTTGCCACTGATGCTCCACTGTGGTGCCTTATCTGCTTTGCAGCCTCCCAGGGGGAAGCAGACACCCCTGGGGCTGGGGTCCCCCTTACCATAGTGCTTGGCACTGTTGACAATGCGTACACCACTCTCCGGGCTGTTGTTGGAGAGCACTAGGATGTCAAAGAGGTCCTTCTCTGCCAGGTTGCTCTCCAGAATCTTCTCATTCACATACTGCACCGCCTGTGAGAAGATGAGACCCTTTTGGAGGGACATGACTGCGATGGCTTTGCTGGGGCTCTTTCGCAGTTAAGGTTAGTGGTTTGTGCTGCATCTGTCAGCTATGGCAAGGCTAGCATGTTATGGAGAGCCAGACAGAGCAACCATCCTGCAAATGCCATCGCCAGGAGAGCAGGGAGCAGGATACCCCACTGGGGGGAGGTGGACATGTGGGACTAGTGAGGAGCACAGGTCTTGATGCCCTGCAATGAGGCCAAGAGGCCAGGACAGGCATATCTGCACTCCATGATGGGAGTTGAGACCTAAAGCCAGGAAAGCTGAGCTTTCACCCCATCCTGCGAGTGTCTGCATGTGCCCCTGGCCAGGTGTGGGGCTTACCTGGATGAAGGCAAAGGCCGTGCCTGGTGGCAGGGGCTTGTCCTGGTTGGCCTGCTGGTGCCTTGTGTACTCCTCCTTGCCCTTCTCCAGGTAGAGCTTGTGCTCCTCCTCCAGGTTGAAGATGGCTCTGGTGGTCACCGCAATGACCAGTGCCTCACTGGGGTCTTTCTGCAGGACAGGGAGGAAAGAGGGGTTGGGGGACAGCAAAGAAGGAGCTTGGGGAGGTGGGGTGACCAGGGGGACACAGCGCTCCACCGACCAGGGCTGTGGGGTTGAGTGTTGGAGGCATCTCCCATGCATCACAGTTCCTGATGCTAGAGGGCCTTTGGAGAAGAGGTATCAAGCCCAATCTTCATCTTCAGGCCACCAAGGATGGGGCAGGCAGTTATGAAACCCTAACCTGTCTGGTAAGTGCCATATGCTCTGAGGACAGCTCATACCAGAGGGGATTGCTTCATAATTTTGGTGTTTGTGGGCACAGCACAGCCATGGTTGCCTCTTTGTGCTGAGCTGGGCACTGCTGAGTTTCTCTGCACATACTGGTGGTTGTACCCTTTGTTTGTGTCTGTTCTGAAGACTTTATTAAAGTCTCTATATATGTACAGAAGCTGCTGCTTTCTCCCTGGACACTCTAAAATATAAATGTGAGCAAATGCACCCATCCTGTCCATGCAAGTGGAGGTTCAGTCCTGCACCTTTTCCCATGTGGGAAGCACACAGACCTCACTGGGACAGGTGCCCAGCAGCCCTGGGACAGGCCACTTCTGCTGAAGCCTAGGCACAAGCAATTCAGGCCACCACAGCTCTGGGTTGTGGTGTGTCCTCTCCTGCAGCGGCATTTCAAAACTTGCTTTAGAAATACAGGATGTGTGTTTTGTAATTAACAACCTTTTACCTGTTTCACATCTGTGTTTATGACTGTGCTTTCAGGCTCTGCCATCTTCAACTTTCAGCCTCAAAAAGAAAATATACAATTAAATTGGTGCATTATAATACAGCCAATCTAGAGAGGGGGAAGAGTGGAAAAGAAAGGGGACATCCTACCCACCAAGTGGAGCAGCCCAAATGAACCTGCTTCTGCTGACAACAGCTCTGCTCTGAGAAAGCCTGGTCTAATAGTTCCAATTAAACATGATGAAGTGGCTTTTCAATCACAGATCACTGCTTTCTTTTTCTCCCCCCTAAAGAGTATTTTTCTTCAGGGGGAACTGCTGAAAGCAGTTGTGAAGCTCTTCCAGCAAAATAAGTCTGTGTTTATGCACCTTAACTAGGGCTTGGAGATTGATTGGAGCTAAAAAGCCAAAATAGGTCTGATCTTATGGGTAGGCTTCTAGCTCACATCCTTATTGCCTGTCTCGCTACTTTTTTTTTTTGTTTGAATAGTGAATTTGTATCCACAAATAAGCAAGTTCACTGTGTGAGCAGCTGATTTGCAGCTGCAAAAGGCCTGAGTAAGTAGAGATGTGTGGTGAGGGCTTGGATGCAGGACAGGATCCTGCTGATGGGGCTGGTCTGCCCCTCCACAGCCCTCTGAGCCAGCCAGCTCCTACACTAAAGGTCTCTGTGCAGGCTGTGCTAACCCAGGTGTGGCAGATTAAAGTAACAAGGGTTACATGGTCTGCCTGTGCCTAGCAGCTGAATAAGAAATCACATTTTTGTACACCTAGGTCCTGTGGTTTCTGTAACCACCATGCTGTACACTTCATTTCTATGCACTAGTCAGTGTTAGAAATGGACTTTTAGGATTCAGCCTGTGGGATGGGAACTGTTCCCATTCCCACCAAGGGGCATCCCACAGGGGTTGTTTCCACCCAGCAGCTCCTACAAGTATGCTGTGGGGTTTCTCTGGAGAGCAGAGGCAGCAATGATGTCTCTGCACAAGTATGCTGGGAATGGGGGGGTGGGGCTGGGGTTAAAACCTCATTCACCAGTTCATGCCCTACCTGATTACTGGGTTGGGGGGCTGTGCAAGCATAGACCAAAGCCAGCATGCAGTGTAAAGGGGAAGTCAGGGTCTCCAGGGAGACCTTTATTTTACCCCAGTTTTCTTTAATTAATTTTTATTATTCAGGGGCTGTGCAAAGTGTTGCCTGGGCTGGCAGGAAATGCACTTGGCTGATGCCAGCCCCAAGAGCTGGAGCCTTGCCATGGGGGTTCAACGTTTGCATGTGCACTTCCCACCTGCCCTCGGGGTGGAAAGCCCTGCTGGCACGGCTGCTCCCCCAGCCAGGGGGTACCTGGAAAGCCAGGAGGTGTTGAGCATCCCTCTGCTTCTTCCACCCATAACCCATGCTGGGAAGGGATCTTCTCCCACAGAGCACGGCAGAGGGTAGCAACCACCAGCCCTTGTCTGCTGAGCAGGGAGAAGCTTTCCTCTGACCGAATTTCAGCCAAGCACTTTTCTAAAAGTGAAAATGAAATGAGAGGAGACAGCGGAGCTAAGCGGCCCTTCCTGGAGGGAGAACACCTCCTCTAATTTCTGCTCTGTCCTTCCAGATGCTGCAAACCGAGCCTGACTTCTCCCCTCCATCTACCTCCTCCAATAAGTGCAGTATTGCTTACATACAGGTATGTGTACATGCACGTACCTCCGCTGCGAGCACCCCCCATGCACACTGCCAGACATGCAGGAAAGCGTTTCAGGCGGATGCGTGCTGTCCCCGCAGCTCATCCTACAGCTGCGCAGCGCAGAGCAGCTATTACCCCGCAGCTATTACCCCGCTGCGCACAGCCGGGATTTTGCTAGAGAGAAAGGCCCAAACTCACCGCGAGCGCTGCCTCTGCCCCCTGGCGCGGCCCGTCCGGTGGCAGCATCCGAGCTCTGCCCAAGATGCCGCTGTTCACATTTCCCCCTCCCCGCGCTGCAGGAAGCAGGCAGGAGCCAGGCTGGGGTGCAGCTCCGCTCCCCGGCCTGCTGGGCTTTGTAGGCGGGCCGGCGTCGTGCCCGGGCCAGACTGCATTTCCCAGCCGGCGCCGCGCAGGCGGCTCACGGCCGCCCGCGGCTGGCCTCGCCCACGGCCACGGTCTGAGAGAGGGGCTGAGCCCTGGCCCTGCTTTTCGGCTTCCCTCGGAGCTGGTGCTCAGTCGCTGCTCGCTGCCCACAAGTGCTGCAGCGATGTCTGTTTCTGTAGGCGGGGTATTTATAGCGTGCCTCCAGACCTCTCATTTCCCAGCCCTTTAATACGTAATGGTTGTGGTTTTGACCGAAAATGTAGGGCTACCTGTTCAAGAGCGGCTTGCAGCTTATGCAGGCAGATGCAGGGAGCTGGGCCAGGGAGAAAGGCTGGTGCAGAGCGTGGCGGGGTGCAGGGGGGCTCACCACATTTGCAATTTTACTGTAATGTTTTTGGGTCCCTTTTCCCTTTTCTTCTGAAAGCTGCCTCTTACACGCTGCCCTTAGCAGAGGTGATTTTTGGGCTGGGCTCTCGCTTTTCCTGCAAGGCTCATGCTGCTGGGGTATTTCAACACCCCCTTTCTGCCCAAGAGTGAGTTGTGGGGGGGCGGGGGGGGGCTGACACAGAGGAGACGCTGCCATCCTGCAGCTTTTCCCTTGCCTAGCTGGGGCACATCCCTGCCCCACTGCTGGAAGATGGCCCAGAGCAGCAGCCTCCCCAGCCTGGCTTGGGCCAAAGGAGACCAAACTCACCCGCATGAAGGCCAAGCAGCCATCCCCCTGCATAGCACCAGGTTATCACCAGCATCACCAAATCTCCTCCCAAAGTGCGGGCTGCAACCAGGGTACTGCACAGCTTGGCTTTACTGAGATGTTTGTCTCTAGCTTGTCTCTAGCCTGTCAAAAAGGCTACTGATATGCTCAGCTTTTAGCATGCATATGCAAACCCCTTTTCCCTGACTGATTTTATTGGTCATGTCCCCTTTTGCCCCTGAACCCCTTATGCATTTCTCCTGGGCATCCTCTGGGACTGCCAGTTTAGAGCCAAAAGTGTTTTGGCATCTATGTTTCCCCTCCAGAGGTTTGCTGCAGCATCATTCCCACAGCATCTCCTGCTCCTGGAGATGATGCTTCTCTGAGCAGCAGGAGTGCAGGGTGCTTCCGAGCAGGGCCGTGTTTCAGGTGGTGAGGGGCAGCCCCGGCACCTCTCCCATGGCCAGGTGCCTGGTGTAACAGTGCCTTGGTGGCCATGTGAAAATCTGGCAGGACTGGTGAGCCAGGGTGGCTGGGCAGAGCTAGGATGGGTCTGGTTTCTGGGGCCTCTCCCCCCACGTCCGCATCAGCCATCAGGCACTGGCAGTATCGCTCCCTGCTTCCGGCACCACCCCAAATTTCTGCGGTGACAAGGCGGGTTTTGGGCTGACTTTGCTGAATTGGCAGCAAGGGAAGAAGTGTGCAAGCATAAATTTAATGTGACAAGGATGCCGGTGAAATCGCTCCTGGCCATGTGCCTGCTGCTGTTACCATTGGCGCTGGGGGATAGAGCCACTCAAGCAGTATCCCCTCGCCCTGTCTGTCCTCCCTGCTGCATTGGAGTGGAGCATCCTCATTCATCCCCACTGTCGCATGCATTTCCTGGGCCCTTGCATGGTGCATTAAACTACTGCGTGCCCCTGTGGGCCAATGAGCTGGGCTCCCCAAGTGCAGAGCTCACTAGGGATGGATGCAGCCATGCACCTGTCCCCTTGCAAGCATCCATCCCCTTGCGCTAAGTGCCTGCAGCCACGCGGTCCAGCCCAGCATCGTTGCGGGGATAACTTGAAGAAGCAAATTTGCCGGGGCACAGAGCCAGGCAGCGATGCCCGCCGGCTTCTCGCAGGCAGGAGGGCAGGTTTTGCTTCCTGGTCCGGCAGGGAGTTTCCCGTTGGCTTTTTGCCTGTGCGAGCACCACTTGGGTCAGCAACGAGGTGGGGCTGACGGAGCTCCTGGGGCCGCCCGGTTCCTGGGCTGGCAAAGCAGACTTTCCTGTTTTGGCCGTGCCGTGCAGCCACCATCCCTGCTGCACCCTCAGCTCTGTGCCTGGCGGGGTCCCGTCTCACTCCGCAGCGTGCCCCTGCCACGCAGGGCAGCTAGGCCCGGAGCCCACACCATGGGGAAGGGAGACTGAGGCTGGGAAGAAGACACGTTGGTAAGTCTGGTTTCGGGAGCCCAGTCAGCACAGGTTGGGAGTGAGAAGCAGGGCTCCCCCAGCTCCTTTTCCAGGAGCAGGGGTGCTCGATGCTTCCTGCAGAGCCCACCGAGGCTGCGTTGCCTCTCCCAGACCGCAGCAGGGCTGTCCCCATCATCACCAAAACAGCGTCTCAGGTCACCCCACAGGGCTGGGATGAGCTTTTTTAAACCAGGGCCAATGTCAGACTAATGTGACACAGCCCATGGGGATCTGGCAGGGAAAAAGTGCTGACATACCTAATTCTGTGCTGGGTGGGTGCCTGCTCGCCCATGCTGTCGTGTCCACCCTCTGCCACAGCTCGAAGCCACAGCCTGACACCTCCTAAATATCACAGGCACATCACCAGCCACAGATTTCTGTGTGCAGGGGACAGGAGAAACTGATCATTAAAGCTGCTGGTGGTGAGGCTGTGAGCGGAGCTCAGGTGTCCAATTGCACAGATGTCCCAGGTGGCCCTGAGCAAGTCACTTAACCTGCACCTCACTGCCCCAGCAATGACACCGCAGGGATGACAGCAATTTGCACATCCCTCCAGCCCTATGCCCGCATGCGGCAAAGCCCACTGTTGGAAAAATTAAAGGCTCTTGCTGGCTTCGCAGGCTCAGTGGAGGGAAGTGCAGAGGTGGTTTCTCCCCGGGAGGATCCCTGTGCAAGGAGCCATGGCCCTGTGGGGTGGACAGAATGTGGGCGGGCAGAGCAAGGCAGTGTTGGCTCCTTGAGCAGGGACGTGCTCAGACGCGGGGCAGACAGCTGGGGTAGCCAAGGCAAACAGGCACATACCTGCCAGCCTTGGTCACGGCACTGGGGCAGGTGCCGCCAGCACCATGATGGCTGCAGACCTGCTCACCACACAGCCCAGCTCCTGGCACTCCTCTCCCACTGATGCTCCTCACCCGAAAGGAGGCAAGAAGGAAGTTTTGGCTATGAGGAAGCATTCATGCTAGAATAAGAGCCTTGCCTGGGGAGAGCAGTAGTGAAAAACCGTTCTGCTTTAAATTTGAAGCCTTCCCTTAAGCCGCATCAGCGTTGCCATGTGCACAGGTCAGGCTTACGCAAAGTTTCCGAGCCAGCGTGACCCCAGCCTGGTGGCACCGCTGCCACCTGCAATGCAGGCACCAGCCCCGCTGCAAGCCCAGGAGCAAACCCTCCCACTCTTCAGCCCTGTGAGAGGGGGTAAAATAGCCAAAAAAGGGTGTTAGCTAATGGTGGGGCTTGCCTGGGGCTGTACAAACCCTTCAGCTCATGCTGCCTGGCCAGGGAGGAGCCAGCACAAAACAGCTCTTGGGTTTTTTTCCCCTACAGCCAGGTGACTCCTCTTCTCAAAACCAAAGGAAAACTCCCTAATCCGTCCCCTCACTCCCTCCCCTTTCTTAAGGCAGGCTTGCAAGGATATAAATGAGAAGGCTGTAGGTGAGGGGCCGGCTAGTGCAGAACCCTCCCTGCCTGCAGCTCCCTCCCGATCCATTTCACTCCTCACTGCCAAAGTGGCCAAGCCCTAACTGCTTACGCTGGGCTCTATGTTTTAATTGTGTTTGCTCTCCTTAGAGCCCTGGGCCACCAGCAGCACACAGGCTACTAGAAAGGAAATCCCCACCCTGTTAATTTTGCTTGCGTCCCCAGGTCACCCCAGCTTAACCATGGCGGTGGCAGCCAGGAAAGGCAGGGCGACGGCCTCCCCACTTGCCAGCAGCCCCGTGGCCATCGCCACCACGTCTCAGCCGGGCTTCCTGGGCGGCTGGCTTAGCCGGATCCCATGTGAGTATGGCGGGCACTCGCCCTGCTCTCTCAGGCAGCGTTATCCAGGGGGGCTTCTGGACTCTGAGGCTGTGTATCCACTTCTCCCTCCCTCCCTCCAAATCCCTTTTTCCAGCAGGGTCTATCGGGGTGAGGATGCTGTAGAGTGGTACTGTGCCGCTCCAGGAGTGCAGGGCATCCTTGCTCCCCATTTGGGGAATGGTCTCCAGCTGTAGCCTCCCTGCATGGGGCCTTTCCAGGATTATAGGGGCAATTTTGAAAGTACAACTCCTGAATGCTGAAGCACCAGGAAGGGATTTAAATGCACTCTATGTGTTTTTGCTTGGATTTAACTCTTCTGTCTATCTCTGCTCCCTGAACATCGCTCCAGTACCCAAATGGGCACTCATTGCTGTGGCTGTGGCAGTGGCCGTTCTCCTCCTCTTCCTCATCTGCATCATCAGGTGCTGCTGTGGCAAGAAGAAGCCCAAGAAGAAGGAGAGAGTCAGCTTGCATGCTGTCAGTGGCTCCAGCATGGCCTGCCTTGTGCGTCCTGCTTTCCCCTTTCCCAACCTCCCTCCTCCCCGGAGGTTTGCTGCCATGCTGCCCAGTTGTGGGGGTGGTGGGAGCACGGCATGGCCGGGGACGTGGCTGAGCATGTCCTGAGGGTAGTGCTGCTCTCTGCTGCAGGTCCAGCCCGAGATGGAGGACCTGGAGTGGGGCACGGAGCAGACAAGGCGAGGAAAGCTGCAGTACTCCCTGGAGTACAACTTCCGCATGCAGCAGGTGGGGATGCTTGCAGCCGCAGCACGGCAGGAAAAAGGCTTTGCTCTTGCATGGTCCCTCTTTGCTGCCCACCAAGGTGGACCATATCCTCTTGCACCTCCCACCTGCCTGCAGCCTGCTGGCTCTCATGCCCACGTGGCGTGGAGATGTCCTCCCTGCTGCACTCGCTTACTTTCCACTGAGCCCCCTCGTCATCTGCCCCATCCTCCTCCACCTGGTGACCTTGTGCATTGCTCCTTTTCAGCTGAAAGTCGGTGTGAAGCAGGCAGCTGAGCTGAAGGCCATGGACAGCGGAGGCACATCTGATCCGTACGTGATTGTCTACCTAACGTCTGATATGAAGAAGAAGTACGAGACCAAGGTTTACCGCAAGACCCTGAACCCTGTCTTCAATGAGAGCTTCACTTTCCAGGTAGGAAACTATAGCTGATGATGGTTTTATGGTCCTGTCAAGAGTGTTGCATGGGCACTGCTCTCCGGACACAAACCTCTCCAGGCAGGGAGATACCTTTGCAACCGGATGGGGAAGCGTCAGACAGAAAGACCTGTTATTATGTCCTCCACCTCGTCCTGTGGGGCAGCGCTGCCACCAAGGCATGAGTCCAGGATTTCAGGTCTTCCCCTGCAGGTACCCCAGGCGGAGGTGCCTGAATCCACGCTGGTGATGCAGATCTATGACTTCAACCGCTTCACCAAGCACAACATCATTGGCGAGGTCCAGCTGCCCCTGGCCAGTGTCAGCCTGCAGCACGTCATCGAGCAGTGGAGTGACCTGGTGGCGGCCAGTAAAGTGGAGGTTGGTCCTGGCAGGTGGGAAACTCTGCTGGGAGGAATGTGCTTTTGCTTTTGCCACCACCCCAAGAAGCAGCCCCTTGGGGTCAAGCATGAGGGTGGGGGAGACCCGAGTAACTTGGGTCCAGCCTGGTGCTCCAGCCCCAGGTGAGCCAGCTCCTCTGCCTGGTGCTCATTGCTGGTGTCTCTCCATCAGGAAGAGCAGCTGGGTGAGATCTGCTTCTCGCTGCGCTACATCCCCAGCACCAGCAAGCTAACAGTGCTCATCCTGGAAGCCAAGAAGCTGAAGCGGATGGACTCCCACGGGCTCTCAGGTCAGCAGGGAATGCTCATGCTCAGATCTCCCTACCCCTGCCCAGGCCTTAACAATGGCACCCAGAGCTTCAAAGCCTTGAAAGCTCTTGGTGCAGAAAGCTGCCTCCCTCTCCTACCACCATCCCCATCCCTTGGCTGGCTCCCAGCCTTCCCCAGCACAGATACTCCAGCTTTGGGCAGAGCTGGAGGTATCTCCCAGGAGGAGATGTCATGGCTGGGTGGTACAGGGAGCTTGTGGCAGGAGGAGGCAGGGAGAGGTGAGCTCTGGGGTGGTTGGCAAGGGGAAGAGCGGGGGATGCTCACCACGAGGAGTGACAACTGGGATGCTGTGCTCTGCTTGGGAATGGCCCAGGGAAGCTGTTTTGTGGCTGAGCTCCTCAGTCAAAAATTGTCACTTGTGTCAGCTGTGTCCTCTCTCTCCTCAGATCCTTTTGTCAAGGTGCATCTCATCCTGAACAGGAAGAAATGGAAGAGGAAGAAGACAAGTGTGAAGAAAAACACTTTAAGCCCCTACTTCAATGAGGTGTTTGTTTTTGAGGTGCCTTTCAATCAGATCCAGGTGGGTTTCCCTGCAGTGCCCAGGTCTGAGTGGGTCCCCGCTGTGGCAAGCCCTCTCCCACTGACCCTCTTTCTTGTGTCCCCCCACCCAGAATGTGGACGTGGTCATCTCCGTCTGGGATCACGACAAAGTGACCAAGAATGAGCCCATCGGCAAACTCTTCCTGGGCTGCCGGGCCACGGGCAACCAGCTGCGGCACTGGTCTGACATGCTGTCCAACCCACGCCGGCCCCTTGCCCAGTGGCACAGCCTGCAGCCCCCAGATGTGGTCGACAAAGCCCTGGGGCTGAAATCCCACCTCAAGCTGTCCCTGCCCCCCAGATAGGGGGGTCTCCTCACACCCTGCGGAGGGGTGAGGGGCTTCTGCTCAGCAGCATCTAGACATGTTGGTCTCAGCTCAGTGTCAGCAAAGAGGGGACTGGGGGCTCTTTTTGGCCAAGAGATGATTTGCCTACTAGTGCAGCTCATGCCCTGTGTAATGCCCAGAGCGGGGCAGCTCGGCACCCCAGGGCAAGGCTGGATGCGGAGCGGAGAATACTAGAGGGGACGGCATGGGGGCAGGAGCTGGCTCATCCCAGCCACTCGCGGGCTGGAGGGACAAATACACAGAGCTTCGAGCTCATGCAAAAACACCGAGTCCATTGATATTTTTCAAGCAGAGGATTAACGTGCTGGCAGCCTGGGGTGGAAAGCTTCTTTGGTTGTGAATAACTTGGCAAGAGGTGAGTTCTTGGGAAGGCTTTATGTGTCCCGTGAAGGCTTTAAACAAGACTAAGATCTTGAAGCACCCTAAGAGGCTTGAGAGGAGAGAAAGAGGACAGGCTGGCGAGGAAGGTGTTGGAGATACAGAACTAGCTCTTCAGTGCCTCTGCGATAAGCATTCTCTGTGTCCTGGCTAGGGGCTAAATAAGACAGCAAAATCAGCCACTGGTTGTCCACATGGCTTCACTCTTAGCAGTCAAGACCTGAGTCAAGACTCAAGTCAGCCCGTGCTGACTTGTGCACCCCAAGATGTGACTCAGGGTATGGGACTCACCAGCGACCATCCCCATGGACATGCAGATGAGGATGCAGTGTTGGCACCATCCACCCCACATGGTCCTACAGTACTAGTGCAGCAAGGTTTGCACCCCCGGCACCTGGAGGTGCTGCCAGGGTGGAGGGGCTGAGGCTCTCACTTTCATGCCATGATCACACTACCCTGATGAAGGCTGGGTTGCAGCCCTTATGTCACTTCTGGGCAGGTTTCATGTAACCTGGGAAGTTTTTGTGGCCACATGTCCTGCCCAGCCCTGCTTCGTGGGGCCTTAGGGTGGGGGCTATGTAAGTAAAGACCCCTCCTAGAAGGATGAGGGCATTGGAGGGGTGTCACTGTCCCTACCCATCCTTGAGCATACTGCAGTTTGGGATGCCTCGAGAGCAGCTCCTCTGAGCCATCTGCAGGAGGAAGCTCACTGCATTGGGCTAGAGGAGGGAATCGGCCTTGCTCTGAAATACTTCTGCTACAAAGGAGCCATAGCACACAGAAGATTTGGGCTCATATAATGGAATTTTGGCCCAAAAGACAAAAGTAATTTGCACCATGGGGAGCTGAGGGCACGACACTAATAGCTATTGCCCAGGCTCTGGAGGGGAGAGAGCCCAGTGCATTAATGAAGAACCATTAATGTTGAAAAACAGTTAATCTGCAATTACCCAGAGCTCCACAGAGTGACCATCTGAGAGTTAAACAAACATGGTGAAGCTGAGGAAGATTATGAAAACTCTCGATAGAGATTAATGACCTGAGCTTAACCATAAAAAGCTGCTGCATCTGCTTCTTGATAAATATTCTCTAGGCTTCGCCATGTCTGTGAGGAGGGAAGAAATGGCGGGGTGGTTTTGAGATGGCTGTAACAAGTGGAGTGTGGCTTCTGCTGGGGAAACAGCATCTGCTGGCAGTCGCTAATGAGATGGAGGAGGAAATCAGTCACCTGAGAAAAACTTGTAAAGGGATATGTTAAAGCCTCAACCTTCAGCCTCAGCCTTAAATCAGGCTGGAATGGGCTGTGCAGAAGGGAACATCTCTGAATTGGGTTTGGGGTCCCAAATCCATTGCCAGGTTGGTTTTTGGTGATGCTGTGTGGTGATTTAGTGCCATGCAGCACCCAGAAGTGTTTTGGAGGTGCTGGGAACACGCATTTGTGTGTGTGCGTGCGTGCGAGCATGTGCTTGCTTTTTCCAGCCCCCTTTTTTGAAGTTGTTGCCTTGTGGCCTGCACAATTTATGGGGCTGGGCATAAAAGCACATGCATATTAGTCTCAAAATAGACACAGCTGAAGAAAATGCAGGGACATCCCCTCTTTGAGAAAGGTTACCCCCAGTACCAGTGCCCACCACTCCTCTTTCCAGCTTTGGCCTCGCTCAGAGCCCAAATCACCGGCGCAGTCCCAGGTAAGCAGAGCCAGCGAGGGAAGCCCATGGTACATTTTGGGGGGAAGCCAGGGACCTTGGGAGTGAGTGCCCGGCTGGGCCAGCTCCAGGCAGCCTGGGCTGAGCCTTGGTGCTGTAAAACTCAGCAAACCGATTTGTTTGCTTAAGAGGGAGAGGTGAGCGGGTGGGAATGATCTCCACTCAGCCTCAGTTTTTAATGCACCACCAAGGCTGCTTTCTTCCTCTGTCATTGCTTTTCCTTCTCAGTCTGCCTTGTGCTCTTACAACAAGGCTTTGAGCACTCTCCTCCTTCGGCAGGATCCTTTTATATCTGCTGGCAGCTGTTTGAAGCAGGGCTGGTGGAGCTGGCCTTCGTTTCATGGCTTATTTCACCCAAAGTGAACACAACCCTCTCGGGAGCCTGTTCACAGGAAGGAGGACGGCCCCATCTCACGTGCAAGCATCTCCTTTTCACCTTGGCCTCAGCAAGGCCAGTTGTCCCCCATCCACCAGGGCCAGATGTCCGAGCATCTCCTGCCCGACTAATGCTCCTCATGTACTTGGAGAGCCTGGAGCAGGAGGATTCCCAGTGGGAGATGCAACAAGAAGAGAAGTTAAAGGAGGGGGAAGCCAACTCCTCCTCAGCTTTCGTCTTTGCTGGATTCCCCCGTCTGCATCTAGAGGGCAGGGCAGGTACATGCTCCAAGCTGGATCTCTGTGTCATCTGGTCTGTGGCCCCCATAGAGCCTCACCAGCCAAGACTTCTTCTTCTGGAGATGGAGTGTGTGTGCGAGAGGGAGAGAAAGCTGTGATGCTCTGGTGCAAGCCTCTTCCCATTGCCGCAGAGCCAGTTGGCACCCAGGTGGTGATGCTGGAGGTGTTCATGTGGCTTTTTCCAGGAGGCAGGAGCCAGCCTGATCCTGCACCACAGGGGCAAAGGGGGTTTTGCTGGTGGATTAAGGTGGAAAAAGCAGGTATCTAAAGCCAGTCTGCATGGTGCAAGGTGCCTGGGTGGCGGGTGGGGAGTTCGTTCCTCTGCTTCATGCAATGGACAGTCCCTCTGCATTTAATTAGCAGCTTTGCAGGATGGTGGCAAGGCAAAAACCAGGCCTTGGGCCAGGCAGAGGTCTGTTAAAGGAGACAAGAAGCAGTGAAAATCGAGGTGTTTGCTATTAAGATTTATAATCTCAATTATTTACATCCAGATCCAAGACTTCTGACCTCCAGAAGTCCCTCCCAAAGTGAATTATTCTCTCATTCAGTGATTTTTATGATATTTGTCCCTGCACTTCAGGAAATCAAACAGGAGAGCCGCACCAGGAGAAGGCTGAACCTTATATGTGCTTGTTGCCAGTCAATCTGCCGTGAGACAAAAATGATTACGGGCTGTCATCGTTCAGCCTGGGTATGTGCTGGCTGTCCTCCAGCCACAGATTTTTTGGCTAGTCTTTGAGAGTTTGGCTAGTTTCTGAGAGCTGGAGAGTATCTAAGCTTTTCTCACAAGGAGCACGCGTGCCTGTTTTATAAATATTCGATAACTACCATCATTATGTCTCACAATTTTATGGGGAAACATGTACTTTGCCATGCAATGGTTTCTTTTTGAAAGGCCTGGCTCCTGGATTTGCAGGGTTTTATGCAGGTTTGCAGCTTTTTTTTTTTTAAGCACATTTTTATCCTTTGTGGTTGCAGAGGCTGGGGGGTGGGGGTGGGGGAATATATGAAGATGCCTCCCCAAAACCCAGAGGCAAAGCGAGAGGATTCTCGAGAGGAACCCCGAGCCCGGGGTTCGCTGTGGGAGGCTGGCAGTGCACGACGGTGGAGGAAGGCCCCGCGCAAGGGTCTTCAGCTGCTGCCGAGGTTTGCAAGGCGGGCGGGAGGAAAGCCGGTACCCCTCAGCCGGAGCAGAGGAGGGGAGGCGAGGCGGATGGGCTGCTGCCAGCCTACGCCCGCCCGGAGCCCCGCCGCTGCCGCTCGCTTTCGGGGCTCCCAGGGCCACGCTTCCTAATGAAACTCCATCTCCCAGGCTGCCCGGCAGGCTGCCCCGCTGCCGGCTCCCCAGGGAGGGCTGCTCGGGAGACGGGGGGCAGCCGCCGGCCCCGCCGGCCCCGGCATCCTGCCCCCGCCTACGGGGAAGCACCGCGGCGGGGGGAACTTTGCTGAAGGGTCCTGCGCGATGCCGGGTGGGAGGGACGGCTGCGGTCGGCCAAGCGGCCTCTGGGAAGCTCCGGTGGGAAAGGGGGGTGCTGGGAAGGGGTGCTGGGAGAGCCCCCCCGAAAGGGGCGGAGGGAAGAGGTCGTGCCTGGGTGCTGGGGTCTCTGGGGGAGCTGCAGGGCGGGGGGGGCTTTGTGCTGAAGCTGGGAGTGGGGAGGGGGAGAGGGGAGCGGGAGTGGGGCTGCGGGGCGGTCCGCTGCTGCCTTTCGGGGTGATTGCTTCCTCCTCTGCCCTGGCCGCGCCTGCTGTGGATGTGGCTTTCAGTTTCTCAGAGGGAGGCAAGGAGCCCTGCCCCTATCCCTACCCTTATCTCTGCTCCTTTCCCTATCCCCTTTTTCCCACCCTTTCCCCGCCTTTTTCCGGCTCCCTTTTTCCTGCCCCCTTTCCCCTGCCCCTACCTCTTTTCTCTGCCACCTTTTCTCTGCCCCCTTGCCCCTGCCCCAACTGCTGCTGGGCCTCTTGCATCTGGGACTGTTCCTGCCCCAGACTGGGCTTGTTTTTCTTCTGGATCAGTCTGGTGACACAGAGATGTTTTTAGGACCACTTTACCTCCCCGTGCACCTTTCACCGCCATGGAGAGGAAGGGAGGAGGGTTTCCCTCGTGAGGTAGCAGCCTCCTGCCCCAAACAGTCCCGTCTGAGGAACAGGACTGGTAATGGGTATGCAGAGATGCTCCCCAATGGCTCCTTCCATTTGAACTTTGTGGGCAGACCTAAAAAACCTAAACCTCCCATTTCTCCATATTTCAGGTCTTGGCAGGATGGAGTCAGGGGAGAAGCAGCACAAGGATTTCATCGCTGTGACCCTGCCTGGCAAAAGGTGCCCCCCAAAGAAGATCGGTGTTACGGGTGAGTGGATGCCCATCATGCCCATCTGTATGTCAACAAGATGGGGGTTTCTCAACCAGCCATGCTAACTTCACACAAAGGTGATGAAACCCCTGCGGGCACTTATTGCAGTTCAATTTGAGCAGAAATAAGCATGAAGTCAATTAGGAATAGGAGTTCAACTGAGCTGAAGTGAGGTCTTGACCTGCAAACACTCCAACCCATATCTTATTTTAAGTCCTGTGAGCAGTGTCTGGGAAGATGGTAGTTTTGCAAACAAGTGTTTCATCACCCTGCTCATAATCATGGACATTGCAGATGTCCCCCTCCGAGCCAGTTATCTGGGGGCAACAAGCCCTCTGTGGGAAACAGGCACTTTGAGTAGTCAATCATTCATCGTTTGTTTAGGATGAGAAGAATCGCACCCTTGGAAGAACCACTTCTCATTGCCTGTGAAGGAGGTGGCTGGCTCAGGTGGAGGCTTCTGCCCAGTTGGCATCTGGGTTTGCCCTGGATCGAGATAATTCTCCTCTTAACTTACATAAAAGCCAGAGAAATGTTGACATAGGAGCCTGAATTTTGGCATGAATTTTGGCATGAATGGTGTCACTTAAGACAGCCCAATTCAAACACTTGGCCTTGGTGTTTTAAAAAGCTGGTTGGGAGCTTTACTCTGGATGTGACAAAGTACACCTTCACATCTGCAAAGGCCAGAAACAAAATCCTCTGAAGGTCTCTCTGCTTTGGTTGTACTCATCCTGCGCCACCCCTGACTTTTGGGTATGTGCTAAACTCAGGTCTGGCTCCACAGGGGAAAACTCTTGTCTCAGATACACCCTGAAGTAAGCAGCATGGGGGATGGTGTTGAAAGATGCTTGATGGGGTTGGGTGTTGAGTTTTCCTGGCTCAGCCCTCACCTAGCCTGAGCTTATCCCCTCCCTTCCCAGGCCTGATTGCGAAGCACCTCCAGAAGACCTTCCAGAGGCCCATCACCTTGCAGCTGTCTTCTCCTATGGCTCTTGCTCAGTGTTGTGCAGGTAGGTGAGGCTGCTGAGGGTCTTCGCAGCTCCCAGCTTTTTAATAAAATGTGGTGTCTGGGGTAACACAGCTCTTGCAAAAAGCCAGTGGGCTTGAAATGGATAATTTCTGGAGAATCATTCCATATGTGGCCACCAGTTTGTAGGGCAGTCGCTGACTTTGGGGAGAGAAGAGCTTTGTGCTTTATTGCTTTTTTTTTGAGCTCTATGGCCACTTTTTTTCTTATTAACACAGTGTTCTCACTGCTGCTTCGTTTTGGCACAGAGAGCCTGAAAGACCTTTTGAGAGCGAAGACATGTTGCAACCATACTCATTTGAGCACACAGAGGTCTCAGCCTGTTCTCCAGACACTTTCTGGGTCACATCCTGGTGTTTAGCAGGGTTTGAGGATGTGCAGACGCACGGAGGATTGCAATCAGGTGTCAGGTCACTGCAGTAATACTATCCAGGGGCAGGCTTGGTGGGAATGCCGGAGGGATCACCTCAGCTGATGGAGGCCAGGGCACAGACCACCACTGGGTAGAGGTGTTGGCTGTTGGCTTTCCAGAGGGCCTGCCAGCTCAGCCTGGCTCTGTGGAGAAAGGGCCAGGCTGTGGCAGGGTCTGAGGCACCTTCTGGTCCAAGTGTCCTGGGTGGAAGTGAGAAAAGCTCCTGCAAGGAGTGAGATCTGCGCCTGGGGATGAGCTGGGAACTGCGCAATCCTAACCCTGGCTAAGAACACAGCCTCTCCATCGCTGGAGACTGAAGCCCCTGGGTGCTACCGTGGTCAGAAGGGGCTTCATCCGGAGGGGTTTTCTGTTATTTGCCCTCTCCCTTCAGCTGCTCTTCACCCCTTCGTGTTTTCAGTTTGAAACGCCGCCCTTCCTCCTGGCTCCAGCTTGCAATGAGTTGCAAACCCCTCCAGCAGCCCACACCGAAGAGTGTCCCTCTGGAGTGGAAGGGATCATTAAAATGCCTTGTTTCTCTTCAAGGCCAGTGTTTATACTGAAAGCACCTGTGTGTGAGTACTTGTGCATGTCCTTATGGAATTGTTCTCTTCCTACAGGCTCTTGTCCAAACTTGGTGATGAGTAAAAGTGAAGTGCATGAAGAGAAGGGTGGGGGTGTGGTGTCCATAGCTGCGCAGCCTGGCAGGACACACTGGTCACTCTGCTTAGTGCCATCAGCAGGAGGGGACGACCGCTCCAGCAAGTCGGCACCCCGAGAGTGGCAGAGCTGTCTGCAGGTCCAGGTGAGCCTTTACGGCATGTTTGTGCCCGTCCCAGGGGAATAGGATGGCTGGGTATTTGGGCTGGTGATGTGCAAGGTCTTCAGGGCCTCTAGTGTCTCCAGATGCTGCCATGGGCAAAGCCAGCTGCCAGCTCGTGCCTCCTTGCTTGTGCATCTGGAGAGCTGAGTTTCTGCAGTCTCACCAGTCCTTTCCTTTTTTTTTTTTTGCAGATGGAAGAGGCTGAGAGTGGAGGGGCAGCCCACAGCATGGGGTCCCTGGCGCGGGCATCCCATTCTTGTGCCCTCAGATCCAGTCCCACCCCTGCTCCTCCCCTGCCTTGTCCAGCAGATTCCCCTTCCAAGGCCAAGCTCTCCAGCTGCTTCTCTGTCTTCTTGCCACTGTTGTGGGGCTCCAAGCCCGATTCCAGTCCCCTACCCCATGCCAGCTCCAAGAAATCCCTCAGGGGAAGCTGGAAGAAGAACCCACATCCCGAGGAGCCCACCAGTCTGAAATCAGGAGAGCCTGTATGTTCCCCCTTCACAGGACCCATTATTGCTCAGATAACTGACTGCATCTACCTAGGGAACCTCAACGCCGCCTACAGTGGGCGGGCGCTGTGCACCAACAGCATTGACAGCATCATTGACATGAGCAGCCTGCCCAGCAACCGCAGCCTGAGCGTCATCCCCTGCATGTGCCAACGGGGAGGGTTCAGGCACAGCTGGTCACGCATCAAGGTTGACATCGAGGCTCCGCTCCATGGGGATCGTCACAAAAGGGGGCAACCCTGCTTCCGGGACATCAACGAGTGCATCGAAGCCTCACTGGAGAAAGGGAAGTGTATCCTCATCCACTGCAGGGATGGTTACTCTCTAGGTCCTACTTGGGTCATTCAGTACCTGATGGTTAAGCATAGCATGAGGCTGCTGGCAGCCTACGACTTTGTGAGGGCACGGTACCCACTGAACATCCAGGAGTGTCATCAGGACCTGCTGGTGGGTTTGGAGATGTCCCTGCAGCCTGGGGGCATCAACGTCACGTGCCTGAAGCACTCCCTGTCAAGGAAGATGGCATGGAGCTAAAGAGACAGGGTGGCTGTGGTGTTTGGCAGTGGCCCTCAAGAGGGAAAGCCAAAAGCCTTAACTCCGTCTCATGGGTGAATGAGTTGACTGTAGCTGTGGGGTACGTAGGATGGCACTGGCACAAGATGCAAAGGCAATGGCCTTCCTTTGTAGCAGTTCCTAGAGGCTGGTGGCGGCAGAAGTAGAACGTGAGGAGCTCTTTTAAGGATACACTGGAGGGCGAGGGAGTGTTCTGGGCAGGATGGGAGCCATGTGCTTTGCTTTGGTGTGATGTGATTTTGGGAAAGCAAAGGGAAGTCAGCCACTGGTTTGCTCAGCAGTCCTGCCTGAGCTTTTACCATGAGCTCAACTGCTGCTGAGCAGAAGCCTTGTTTTTTTTGCTAACAGTGTCATCCTTGGAAATAAGACATAGTGTCATCTGGTGTCGTGTCACTCCATAGTGCCTGTCCACTTGATGCTTGTAGGATGTTGAAGAGGAGGCAAGGTGTAAGGGTGTAGCAGATGGCCATGAGGGACAGCTTGCATCAGCCTAGTCCTTCCAATACATGGTGCTTCCCTGGATGAGCCTGGCCCAGAAGTGCCACACCTGAGTCTCTCTAAAGCATAGGGAAGAGCCTCCTGTACGTGACAGGTCCAATGTTAACCATAGCTCCTACTTTGGGAGGTTTTTGTTTTTCTGTTCTTCCTGATCCTCACTGGGTTTCTTCCTCATGACATTCTTGGCCTGGAGCCTCTTTCTTTTTTTGGGAGAGCTGCCCTACAGCTTAGCCTCTGTGCAAGGCAGCTCCAGGGAGAGCCTTATGCAGACTCAGAGGCTCGACCTTCTGCTCACCCTATTACCACACCTCACCATCCGCTCCTTCCGTATCCTACAAACATATCTGTTTTAGCCAAAATTTTGCTCATGGGACTTCTTTCTTGAACTTCTTTATTCAACTATTTCAGGCCAACACTTCCCTATCACAAGGTGATAACCAAAACCTTGAACTCAGAGCAAATCTCTTTTGCTGTGCTGCATGCCTGAACTCCAGGAGGTTCAGAAAGCCTTCATTTCACAGGGCTGAAGGAAACTCCTTGGGTGTGGGGAATTTTTGAATGGATAACCCTCCCAGTTTGGATCCCTCCACCAAGAGCTGAGCTGCTCTTTGGAGGACCGGTGGGCTAGCAGTGGCTGGAATGTTCATAGACGCACAGGGAGCTCTTTAGCTCCATTTTCTTTAAAACGGCTGTAGAGACTTTGGAAAGAATAATAAAGAGTCAGTTTAACTCTAGAGTCAACCATGGCTTATAGAGTTGGCACTGAGAGGAGAAGTGAAGTGGCTAAGCTGTTCCTGAATGGGTGATTTCTGCTGTTGGCTGTTGAGGGTGGCCGCTGTCTGTCTGCAACTGTGCTTGCTTTGGTCTCTATTTTTTCGTTTTCTGAGAAAATGGCTTTAGGTGGGACAAGCAGACATTCCTCCTGCCAAACTGTCTGTTTTTTGCTGAAGTCCAGATGGGAGATGGGTGCTGGGTGCAGTGATGCCTCTACCAATGAGTCTTCCTCAGCGCTGCAGCGAGGGATGCTCCTGGGGGGCAGAAGCTGCTGGAGTTTAACCTCTGTGTTTACTAGGTCTACCTGCAGCTGCAGACCTGTCTCCATTAGAGCTCATCACCCTGGGGATGTGGATGTGCAGGAGGTGAGTGAGGAGGAGGGTTGGGTCAGGCTGATCCTCATTACAGCTCTTCCCAAGCCTGGCTCCTTCACTAGGTGCTGACCCACAGCCATTGCATGGGAGCCCAGATGAGGGCAAAACCAGCCAAAACCTCTGCTGAACTGCACCTTCGCTGTGCATTTCCAGGAGTCTCACGGTGAATTTACAAGGGGGTAGCTCAGATCTACAGGCAAGCATGCCTTGACACCAAGATGTTTGCTACCCAAACCATCTACCTCTTGATGTTTCAGAGGGACAAATCCTGAGCAGACCCAGCCTTGCCCACACTAGGGGTTTTTCCACCTGCTACGGGGGCAAAGCCCAGCAAGACAGCTGCCCTGCCTCAAGGACTTGCTCTTCCTTCACTGGCATCTGCAGCATTACTTGCGCGATGCTGAAGGTGGTGAAACAGGAAGCCAGCAGCAGTGGATTTGCTGCTATCTATATAACCTCAGAGAGGCGCCTGGAAAATATTGTCAGGGCCACTTCTGAATCAGCCTAAAAAACCCTGGCTGCAAGGGGAGAGAGGGCCTGGGCTGGGGGAGGAGGGCAGGAGCTGTTTGGGCTCCTGTCTCCCTGGGATCCCCTACACACATGCACTTTATGTGCTGTGACTGGGGCTGGTGGATATTTCCAGCTACATTTCCACCTGCCTCTCCCTTGGACCCACGGAGATATGGATCTGGGCTAGGTAGGGGGTTACCTTTCTTGCTGGTAGCATGGGGCTGCTCCCCCATGCTCTGCTGCCTCTCCCTGGCCCCTGCACTGCAGTGAGCCTCGGGGCTGCCCACAGCGGCTCCACAGGTTTGTTTTTTAAAAAACCTTGGTTGTGTTGAAATATTTCACACAGGGAGGAGCTGCAAATGCTTCCCGTGTGGTAAGTGAGATTAAAAGAGCTAGCGATGGATGGCTCGCTGAGGGATTGCTCTTGCACATGCTATTGGCGGTGGATTGGAGGGTGCAGGGTCTTTCCCCTCTTCATTCCTGAAGGGCAGAGCTGCTCCCAAGCCCTTGGAGGTGAGCGGAGCCGTGCCCCTGTCCATGGATAAGGCACTCTGTGTCTCTAACAGGAAATTTTATTAGGGGCCTTGCAGATGGATGGCTGTGTGCAGGGAGCCTGGGCTCCCTGTAACCTTGAAGCCATATCTAGTGTCGCAGGTTGATGGGAGGAAGAGGAGGAAGGCTCCCTCCTCGGCACTCCTGAGGAAGAGCCCCTTCCCGGCTCCTCCGGGGCAGCTCTGCTTTCCCAGCCCACGGGTAGAAGGTGTCCTCCCTCTCCCCACCCCTCTGTCCCCGGCTGCTGCCCTCTCCTCCAGGGCTGACTGCCTGGCCTGCCCCAGCCAAGGGAGGTGCACAAGGGACTCTTGCACATCATTGGTCTGAGAAGGTCTCCATGCCCTTAAAGAGAAGGTGGATTTTCTGCTGAGCCACCCGAGAAGCCTTTTTATACCTCCTTACTCAGCCAGCTGCCTGCGGCTCGCCAGTCCGTCCTGTCCGGCAGTGGCACTCTCTGGTTTTCTCCTCCAGACTTGGGTGAGCCATTTTGCATGTCTCTTACTGACCCAGCTTGCTCTTAGGGGGTGATGGGGGAGCAGATACACTCACCTGCATTTTAGGGAGATAAATGCCAGGTGGGGTGACCTGCTGGGAGAAACGGGGGTGCTATTAAAACCTTTTCCATCCTTTGTCTGCGGGAGAGGGTCTGTGCACTGGAAAGTCTCCCTCTGTCTTTTCCAGCGGCCTTCTTTCTCTTTGGTTTCATGCCTTCCCCTCCCTTGGTTGGTTTTGCTCTCCAGCTTGAGTGGCAAGGGCAAGCGGAGCTGCAGGCTGCCTAACGTGGACCTCCTCAGGGCCATAGGATGTGGGATCCTTGCCTGCGGTAACTCGGCGATGCTCCCTACTTACACCCGACCTGGTCTTTGCAGTGCCTTCCTCCCCAAAAAACACCCTCAGACAGGGACAGCATCCAAATTTACTGTCGTCGTGTCCTGTCGCCCCCCCCCCCCCCCGAGAACAGGTGATTTAAAGCCCACATTGCAGGCGGTGAGCTGCAGCCTGGCATTGTCCCCTTGCTTCCTCAGCGCTCGCAGCATCGCTGCCGCCCAAGTGGGTGCGTGCGGGCGTGGGGCAGGGACGCAAGTAAAAATAGCTGGCATTCCTCGGCCACCCTGTCCCTCAGCTGTAGCCCAGCCACCTGCGGTGGCTTTTGCTTCGCATCGCCCCGACCTCCCTGAGTCATGGGGGCTGGCACTAGGGAAAGGCTGCTGTCCGAGGAGACAGCTGCAGCTCCTTCTGCAGCTCCCCGACCATTTTTAGAAGCACTTTCCTCCCTGCCCCCCCCGCCCCCCGAATAATGTGTTGGGCCTGCACATTTTCTAGGATAAAGTTTCCCTGGCCCTGCAAGCTGTGCCTCCGCCCTCGGGCATGAGCCCCCCGTTAACACTTCACCTCCTGACAGAGCCTCCCAGGTCTGCAGATGGCTGTGTTTCGGGGGCTTGCCCGCTCTGCAAAGGACTAGTTAGTTTGGGCTCGGCTGACGCTCCTGCATCCTTCCATTAGGAGATACAAGCAGGAGATACTGCTCTGCTAGAAAAGTAAAATTCTATTTATGGGGAAATAATTTACAGCAAAACAAAGGTGCTCTTCCATCTCCTCCCTAATATGCTGCATTGTACCTGTAAAATTTCCACTTAAAGGAAATGCAAGGAATTGCCTGGGAAACTCTTTGTGCCTTTATTAATTCAACAACTTTCAACCCCGTTCTACATCATCTGTGCTGAGGTTGTTGCAACAGGCTCCCCTGCCCCACGCAATGGATGCATATACTGGCAGCAGCATCCTCTGAAGTCCTTCCTTGTCACCTGGGGTCGCTGCCTGGCTCCGTTCCCAGGGTGTCCCAACCCTCCGCAGGCTTTGGGATATTTCTTGTTCATGAAGCAGGGCAAGACTGCATGGCAAAGTGAAGCAGTAAACTGAAAATAGCTTTTTCCTCTTCTTCCTTAATTGCATAAAATGGTTTCCCAGGGGTCAAACAAGAAACATGCCTGCAGGAATTACTGTCACAAATCTCTCTTTGTGACCAGACCAAATGGTACTGGGCCAGAAGTCCCCCAATGCTGAGGGTTGCGTAGCTGTGAGTAGGCACATCTTTGGCTCTCGTCCACAAACTGCAGCCTAGTTCCCCATCTGAAGAAAATTTGGAGAAGTTGGGAAATAAGAGCAAACCTGTTCCTCTTTTTTTTTTCTAGAGGAATCTTGCTTTGTTTTTAAACCCAAAAAAGTCACCACCAGCATGAATAGTTGTGAATCTTTTTTTTCCTTGGTTTTCATTGCAGGCTCACAACCATCTAAAGCAAGATGTCTGAGTAAGTTCCCATTTTTCTGTCTCTAATATGTTGTTGGCATTTAAAAGCTTTTGTTCAACCACCAACTTTTTATGCTTGTTAAGATTCCTCTGCTTGTTTCTGATTAGGATGCTAACTGCCTTTTTCTCCCCTTTCTCTTCCTTCCCTTCCTTGTCCATCCTGAACAGTGAAGAGGTAAGTGTGTCTTGCTGGGGTTTTTCCTTTAGCAATGCTCATGGCATCCAATCCTGGCTTCACCGTTCCTCCTTAGGAAAAGCAGCTGCTGGGTGTGGGGGGAAGAATGGTTCACGGCAAGGCTTTCTTGCTGACTCCTTCTGGTAAGATGGGAAGCAGAAGAAAAATCCCTTTTGAAGGTCTTTTCTGCCTCCTGGCTTGGAGTTAGATGCTTTTTTCCCTCCTTTCCTGTTTCCTCAGCCGGCCATGAGATGGTGCTGGGAAGGCGGTGGTCCAGAGCCGCCTCTCCTCCATCACCCATCCATCACCCATCCACCACCCAGCCCTTGGCCGAGCATCCTCTCGTCCTTCCCCACACCTAGCCCCTCATTTTCTGCCCACTGAGCACTGCCAAATCGCTTCTCAAAGGTGATCTGATGAGCCCTGGATCCAGGGCAGCGTGAGCAGGGTGGAGGTTGCATCCTGAGCAAGTTCTCCCTGGCTTCTGGCAGAGCTGGGGCAGGGCTGGGCTTGAAGTCTGGGGGCAGCTGGGGAAACGCAAGGGAAGGCATGGGAGAGTCGTGCATGGCTTTGTCACTCTGTAGCTCCTCTTAGCAAGTTGCTGCATCCTTCATCTCTGCTTGGCACCTCCCCGTGTGTCCAAAACACCGCAAGCTCAAGCTTGTCCTCACCAAGAGAAAAGAGGATTTCAGGGACACATAGAAACTCCACAATACGGTGCTGATGTCCAACAGGTGCCTTGATTCCACATCAAACCCAGTGCCCCCAGGGAAGGCTGGCAGGGCACTCTTTGCTAAGGTACCAGTTTTCAGGTGCAGAATAAGCCCCAGGCTAACAGTGCTCAAGGGATCTGCTCTCTCGTGGCCCATGGCCAGATTGATACGAGCAAAATCATGCCGGTTAATGGTGCGCTGCCTCTTTGAGCTGGATGCCTTTCCTCTGCAGAGCCCTTCAGCCCTGTCAGGAGGGCCTTAGCACAGTTTGCATATGCAAAACAAGTCAGATTTTGTTACATTTCACTCTGCAGATCCTTATCCACTTCCTCCTCTGTGCAGCACAGACACACACCCAAACGCTGCTTTCTTACTCTTCCACCACAGCATATCAGATGTCAGGGTGCACTTCCCTTGCCCCAGCCACACTCAGCCTTGCTTGGTCTTCTGGGCAAAATGCTGAGGAAATGGCTGCAATGCAGCGGCACATCAAGGTTGTGGCTTCTTTTATAAATAGGAGACCTGTTGCTGCTGTTCCAGCACATGGGTACAGAAGGACAGGCTTGGTCTTCCAGGCTCACCTGGCATCCCAGGGAAGAGGGAGCTAGTTTGCGTCTTGCAGCTGCAGCCTTGTGGCCCTCCACCTCTCCCGGCCAGAGCAGCCTCCAGGCCTGCAGACCCCATGGTGTGTCTGTCGTCCAGCTGTGATGAACCCCCCCCACGCCCTGGACCTGCCTCCCCAGAACCCTAACGCAGCACAGCGAAATACCTGTAACTGCCAGACTGGGGAAGAGTTGCAAAAAGGGGTTGCTGTTTCTCACAGCATCACCTTCATTGTCACCTGTGCTGAGTCTTTTGGCTCCAGAAATTACGCAGCCTTCATGTTTTCACCTGCCTGGCTGTCCTTCTCACCATGTGTGCCAGGGACCGCTCAGCAAGACATCCCACAGCTCCCGAGTGCCCAGGGGCATCAGGGTGGTTGAGTGCAAAGCAAAACACATGTCTGAGTGAAGAGGAAATTAGAGAAAAAGCTAAAAGTCTCAGAAGCCAAGTTTGAAGTTATATTTTTATATGCACATCTTCAAGTTTGTCACCCTCATTATCTTTTCCTGAGGCACTTTGTAGTTTTAAGCTGCCTGAAGTTGGCAAAGCTGGGTTCAGCAGGGAGCCTCTTCTTTGAGTGCCACTGGTTTGGGGACCAACTGTGTGCCAAGCTGTACACTCTGGCTGGAGCCAACTCCCTGGCATGGCTGCAGGTCCTTGGCGGACTGTGGGGTTGTATGGGGAAGGGGAACAGAACGGGGAATGGGTGCCCGATAACCTGCTTTTCTCTCGTTCCTCCCACTTGCAGAAAAAAAGGAGGGCAGCCACTGCCCGTCGGCAGCACCTGAAGGTACGTGGCACTGCTGGGGCTGTGTGAGGTGTGTCCCGACCATCCCTTCTCCCATCCTGAACTGGCCAGCTCTCAGCACTCTCCCTCCTGGAAGAGGCCATGATGCACAACCTGAGGACCCCCACACCCTTCCCCAGTCCTTACTGGGTCCTCACTAGTATCCCTTGCTTGGAGACACTGGTATTGATGGAGAGCTCCCCAAGCTGCCTCTCCATCAGAGCTCTGCCTCCCTTGCCAACCGCCCCTGCCCTCCTCCCTCGCCTCCACTCCATTCTGACCGTCCTCCTGCTGCCTTCCAGAGCGCTATGCTCCAGCTTGCTGCCACTGAAATAGAGAGAGAAGCAGCTGCTAAAGAAGTGGAAAAGCAAAACTACCTGGCAGAGCATTGTCCTCCTCTGTCACTCCCAGGATCCATGCAGGAACTTCAGGTAAAGACTTCTTTAACCCTTTCACTGTGCTGGAGCAGAAAGAATTTGGCTCCATCAGTCAGCCTAGTGGGTCTAGATTGTCCTTCCCATCTTGACCCACTTCTCACTTGTGGGTGCCCTGGAGCTGGCTGGATGTGGAATTGGCTTGAGAGACAGCTGGGGTCTGTCTGCAAAAGAAAAGGGGTCTGGCTAGCAGGAAAGCTGTGTTTCTAATGATGTGTTGAGCCAGCATTTGCATGAAGCCGGTAGCTTGGAGACCAGGAGCTGGCCTGTGAGCCACCCTTTGCCATCTGGTCTTGACCCAATCTGGTCTTCTGGACTGAGGTCTTTCAGAGCCAGGGTGGTCAGGAGAGAGGAATCACGTGTGTGGGTCCTAGCAGTCAACATCCCTCTCTGCTTTTCCTACCAGGACCTGTGCAAAAAGCTTCATGCCAAGATAGAGTCAGTGGATGAGGAGAGGTATGACACAGAGGTGAAGCTACAGAAGACTAACAAGGAGGTGAGTTTCTGCCGGAGCCATCCCTCAGGGGAGTCTCCAGCCCATCCTTCGTGCCTCCCTGTGCTGCTTGGGTCCGTCTCACGAAACCCATGCCCTGCTCTCTCTCTGCCCTCTCCCTGCAGCTGGAAGACTTGAGCCAGAAGCTCTTTGACCTGCGGGGCAAGTTCAAGAGGCCACCCCTGCGCAGGGTGCGCATGTCTGCCGATGCGATGCTGCGGGCCCTGCTGGGCTCCAAGCACAAGGTCTGCATGGACCTCCGAGCCAACCTGAAGCAAGTCAAGAAGGAGGACACCGAGAAGGTACTCCTTCCCTCTCCCCTGTGCCCATACAAGAGTTGGTCCCTGTTTTTTGGGGCTCGTGCCTCCCTGTGTGATAGAGAGGGTTGAGGATGAGCCTTTCTCCATAATGTTCTTCCTGCTCAGTATTTCCTCCTCTGGCACCCATGATGTTGAAAAAGGAGGGTGCAGCCCAAAAAGATGTACAGCATGGCTGGAATTGGGTTCCTCTAGCTGACACGGGGTTTTCCATGGGTGGACTGGTGAAGGGCCCCGCCCAGGTGGGTTCTCACCCCACGGGCACCGCTCGCACCCACATGCCTGTCCCTCCCCCAGGAGAAGGACCTCCGCGATGTTGGTGACTGGAGGAAGAACATCGAGGAGAAGTCCGGCATGGAGGGCAGGAAGAAGATGTTCGAGGCTGGCGAGTCCTAAGCACCTGCCTCTCAACACCCATCCTCTGCTCCCTCCTGTCCCCGCCGTCCCCCCGGGCTCAAGGGCACCAACTGGGTGCTGTTTCTCTCTGGTTTTGCGAAGAGCTGCATCCTGGCAGCAGCGGTGTAAATAAAGCTTTGGTGGGAGAGGCGGGTGTTGCCTGCCTGGGGGGCCAGACCCCGACCCATGCCATGGTGCCAGCAGGGTCTGCCCCCACTGTGGGGGTCCTGGTGGGGACAGAGAGACTTTGGTGGGGGCCGTGCTGCGGGGATGGGGATGGGGTACCTCTCTGCTGTTGGTCCCCCCCCGAAGCTGGGGATGCTCATCCCCCTCGTTGCAGGGAGGAAAGGGTGAGGCCATGCCACCATGCTCTGCTGGCATCCTCCCACCAGGCTGTACCACCACCTCCTGGTCATGTCCTTCACCGGTGGCGAAGAGACAAAGAGATAAGAGTCCAAGCCCCAGGAGGTGTTGCAGAACCTCCACCCACGGTGGCAACAGCGGGAAGCTGTGGGGAAGGAGCAGGGCTGGGAAGGGAGGTGGGGGTGACGGCTGCAGGGCAGAAGCAGACCCTTTGGCTCCAGCTGGCTTTGAGAGGTGCAAAGTCTGAACAACCTCGGCAGCTCCTGCGGCAGCACCCTGGTACCCGGTGCACTGTAGGGTGCTGTGGTTTAGAGATGCTGGCTGTCCCCAAAGCGGCATGGGCAGCTGGGGGAGTGGCAGGTCACCCCTCTCCCTGCCATGGTGGGGATGTCCATGCCCCCCGCTTTCCCTTTGCGTTAGCTCAGCACTTTCTGCTTTTCAGCTGCCAGCAGAGGCAAAACCTTAAAATAGTCCCAATGGTTTTAAAAAAACAAAAAAAACCCCCCGAATTTGCCTTCCCTCTGCTGCTCTCCCATCCCCCCAAACCCTCACAGCCCATGAAGTTTCCGGCACAGCTCACTTCTGCCGAGCACAGGAAAAGCGAAACGGCGGCGGCACCCTTGTGCTCGAGCTGTCTGTGAGGCCACCGTCCCGGCCAGGGGAGAAGATGTCAGACTCGGAGGGGTGCCAGGAGGGTGCGGAAGGTGTCAGCCGGGTAGAGGATGAGTCCCCTGGGGAGAGCGAGAGGTGAGGCCTGGGGACTGGGTACCCCAATGCCACGGCTGACTCCCGGTCCCAGGAAACTGGGAGGCTGGGAAACTGGGAGGGGTGATGGTGGAAAAGGAGGATGCGCGGCCAAAATGATGATGACCCACGAGGCTGAAATGGGTCAGATGCTCTAGCAGGCTTTTGACAAGCTCCTCTAGCTAGGGAGAGACTTAGACTTCCTAAAGGTCTCATCTCCTTTGAACTTCAAAGCCTTTGGAAGGGGGTTTGATCAAGTGGGGAACCACAGCTCCAGCAGCAGACAAGCTCAGCAAGGGGTCTGGCAGCCTGGACCTGCTCCGCAGTTGAAATCAGCCCCATCTTTAAGACCAAGGGGTGGAGATCAGCTGCCTCCTCTCCTTGCAGCAATCGCTGGGCACATGTGATTTCTTGCTGTGTCCCCTATGCCTCTAACCAAATTAACCTGGCAATGTTTCAAGCTAGTTGCTGTAAGGTTATACATCTCTCTGTGCCTCCGCTCTGCTTTGTTGTTTTATCAGCAGAGATTGTAAAATTTGGGATCTGTTTGCTCCAACATGGACAGCTTTCCACGGGGGTTAAAAGGAGACAGACCGGTAGCAGAGACCACATCTGTCTGTGGTGGAGGCAGACAGAGATAAGCTCGGGCGAGGCGAGGTATATCACCCAGAAGTACTCAGATTTGGACTGGATTTAGGCTGAGCATCCAGGGAGGTTGGGGGGTTGCCTGATTTTTCGCCTCCAGCTTCAAAGCTTGCATTAGCATTTCTCCCCAAGGCTTCTGAAAGCCAGCACTGTTAGTGTTGGTAGGAAAAAAAAACCCCTTGAGTGACAATGAGAGGAGAAAGGTGTGTCATCTTCCTGTCACTAATGGTTGCAGTAAGTGTTTTGGCTGACACCTGACAGCAATTAGCCTTGGCTGAAGACTTGACTGGAAGCTTCAAAAGGCACAGGATGGCTCCATATATGGCTCTCTGCTGAAACAAAGGGGAAGCCTTGGTGGCTAGGGGAGCGCAGGGGTTTCTCAGTATGGTCTATAGGATTCCCAGCATTGCTCCAGCCTGGCGATGCCTCTGCCACAGGCTCAGCTCACCTTGCAGGAGCAAGGAGGCCATTGAGCTTTCCTGCTCCCCTCTCGCTGCAGCAGGCTCAGGTACCTCAGCGCAGCCAGGGCGAGGCAGCGGGGTCTGCTGGTGAGGCAGGGTCAGCTTGTTCCCTTCTCTGTTTCCTGATGGAGTTTCAGTGAAGTAAGAGGCTGTCTGGAGGGGTCTGTTCTGTACCACTCCAACCCTTACAGCCTTTAGAAACTTGTTTAAAATATGTGTATGTGAATACTGATGGCAGGGTGGCACAACCCTTCCTCCCTAGCTGCATTTTAGAATTTTAATGAAATATGAAACTTGATGGAAAAGTAGTAGTGAGCAAAAGTAACTTCCTTTTTGTTTTTAAAATACGGAGAATTACTTTCCCTCCCAACTTGTGGAGTAGTTTCATGTGCAGCTCTAAACTTCTCCTGCTTTTACTTGTGCTGTTTAAAAGCTTGCTAGGCTCTGGTGATTTCCACTCCCCAAATGGAGGAAGGAAGTGTTTGCTTGCTGTTTGGGGCTACCTTTTCTCACCCTGTGGCTAGCTCAGCTCTCTGATCTCCTCTCCTTGAGGACAAAGCTCTTTTCAAGCTGATCTGTGTATGGATGGAGTCAGGATGGTGCTCCTAAGACAGCTTAAGGTGTGCTGGCGATGTGAGCAGTGAGTCTTGTGATGGAGCTGCCAGGAAAGTAAATCCCAAGGCTCCCTGGTGTAAAAGCTCAGCAAGGAGATATGGGGAGGAAAAAAGGTGCTGGGTTTGCTTATACAATGAACCTTATCTATTTAACTGTGCCCAGTGTATATAGAAAAGGAGCTTGTGTTAGAAAATGTTCAAGAAATCCTAATTTGGGCATAGCTTACTCTATTTCCCCATACAAATGGGGACATGCTGGCAAAGTCTTGCTGATGCCAGTGTAACACCACCTAAACCGAACTGGTGTTATGCTCTCTTCCGTGAATGGGATTTGCTATATATAGGAATTGCTATATATAGGAATTGCTATATATAGGTGACC